>NW_028227271.1:39555000-40155000 GCF_978045245.1 Mus caroli
GAAAAGGAGGCTGATTTTAATAGAAATTGTGTTCAAAGGACAGAGAGCTTTTCTTTTCTTTCTTTTTTTAAAATAGATTCTTTGTATCTACAATATTTCCCAGCCACAGTTTCCCCTCCATCCACTCTTCCTTGCTTCCTTCCATCTCCCCTCTCTGCCACATCTGTTCCCACCCTATTTCCTCTTCAGAAAAGAGCAGGTTTCCAAGAGACAACAACAAAACAGGACAAAACAAAATACAGTAAGACAACGCAAAAGCCTTCATATTGAGGCTGGACAAGGCAACTCAGATGGGAGGAAAGCAGTCCAAAGAGCAGGATAAAGAGTCAGCGAAACACCTGCTCCCACTTTTAGGACTCACACAAAAACACCAAGCTAACAGATGTAACATATACACAGAGTACCTGGTACAGACCCATGCAGGCCCAATGAATGCTGCTTCAGTCTCTGTGAGCCCAAATGAGCCCTGCTTAGCTGATTCAGTGGCCCATGTTTTCCTGGTGTCCTCCATCCCTCTGACTCCTGCAATCAATCACAGACCATATTAGCATTGGTTGTCTACACCAGATACCTTCAATAAATCCTTTCACCCAATGCATTCAGCAAGGCTACCCTATGGGCTATGTACTCTACATCACTAAACTGAGCACATACAGTGACTACCATATCTGACCACCTGATCCTCTAAAGTGAGATCTTCAGTTGGAATGTTAAATGTGTGATAGAGAAAGGCACATCCAGATTTATTACTCTAGAATGAGAAGGTCATAAATGAGCCTCCAGAAAGATTCATCACTAAATCTCTTTGGCACAAGACACTTTGTCTCATTTGCCAGTCATGTCAATAATTCATCTTTTAACCACCCAAAGTTTTTGAATTCTTTAACATTCATAAAAATATTCATAGACAATTGCCCTCAGCCTGGGACTTAACACAATCTAAACCATTTTCATGGGGGAAGCTATACTCTAGGACATATATGATATTCTAGAGTGCTCTGTACTTGGCAGAAATGACAGAGCTAATATGTCCATACCTTAAACAATAACTCCAGAGTAAATTAGAGAGCAGCACTCTCACATTATCTTTTCATATTAAATTTAGAATTCTCATGATGTTTATAAAACCTGACTCATTTTGTAATCTCAAAGTATGGCCTAGATTTTTCCACAGTATTGATCCAAGGATATATCACACATGGTAGCAAGTCCTTCACTGAAACGTGACCTGTGCAGCATATCTCCATGTCTGCCTCAGAAATACAGTAAGAGCATTTGTCACACCAGAACCTTCTAATGGGTGCATAGTATGCCATTGTCCATTGTCTAACTAATAGATTTTGATATTATAAGCAATGAATGATACCATGAATTCACTATTATATTTTATCTCTGCATCCCTCCATGGCTTTTTAGGATAAATTCTGAAAAGTGGAATTCTAGGTCAATGTATTTAGATATAAAGGCCTTTGATACACAGTGACTAAACCATCCACCATTAAAGTGAGGATGGTGTATACTCTGCAGTGGGAATTGAGCCTATCTGTCTCTCATAGACCCACCACCCTGGATTATTATGACTCCTTTACTTCATTGTTATTCTAATGGAAAAATAAAAACATTCTCCATGTTTTTAAATACTGTGAGTGAGTATTTTGTACATGCTGTTTGGTGGGTTTTGATTCCTTCTCTCCTGATGATTACAAACATTCTTCACTTTCTGATGGAGGTTTTTTTCCTTCCCCTTATTGATTAGAAAGATTTCTTTCTTAAATATACCTGTCCACTCTTGCTGTCATACTCTGCCATTTTTCTAACCAGTTTTTGCCTTTTCTCTCCATCTAGTTTATCATGGCTTTGACACGTGGGTTTTATCAACTATTAGAGCCAAATTAATCACTCTTTTCACATTGGACTCAGGCCTTGTCATTACGTTTACAGAGCTTGATATATTTCCTAGTGTCGAGGCAGGGTCATGATTTTTCTTCCTATCAAGTTTAGCCTACTTCCCTTCAACCACAATGACAAGCATTCTGCACCCTTAGAGTCTTCATTACCTCACCCAGAGTTTTAGCTCTTCCTCTTGGCCCTGAGTCAGATGCAAATGTGAGCAGCACTATTCATGCGACTTCATTTAAGTCATCCATCACCCCTTTTATATTTCTCTAATGATGTTCATTAGGATTCTCTGAAATGTGGAGCCAAATGGAGCCTTCTCCACCAGCACCACTGCAGCCAAGAGGCCCAGGGATTATGGGAGAAGTGGACTCTGCCAACTGGATGCCAGGCTTGATCTAACAAGACTGTTTAGACCAGTGTTTTCCCAGAACCTGCCACGCTAAGAACCTTCACTTAGTGGTCAAAATGATTTATTTGCCAACCAAATTCATCGTGAAATGATAAAGAGAATAAATATACAGAAAATGACAATGGGTTTGACCATACATAGGCTAGCAATGCCAACTGCACAGACCCTTAGATTCTCAATTAATTTTCTTGAACTTTTGACCTGATATTAAAAACAATCTGGCCTCTACCTTCCCACCGTCACCCATGCAAACAAAATGTCCCACTCCCCTTTTTGCATCCTGTAAGCTAATTGCAGTATTATGACAGAGACTACCTATACACGAGTTTATTTCTTTAGAAAAGTAGTTTGCAAACTTGTACTCTTATTTCCCTTTGCATGCTAGGAAGCAAAGCCATATAACTCAAGCTCTCAGTCCAAATTTGTAGAGCTTGAAATTATTAAAAGCTGGATTTGAACTCATACCTGTCTGTGCCCAAATCCCAAACAGGTTGTCTCCCCAACTGGTGGCTAATCCCACTGTATTCTTTGATAACTGACAGAAACATTTCTAAAGATGACTCCAAGGGCACTTGCTGGGGAATTTTGAATTTTGAATGATAGCTTTTGTTTCCATTTTTACATCTTTTCCTCATGAATACCCACAATCTGTCCTTCCTAGGGATCAATTTTCTTAGGACCATACTCTCCTGTTTCTTCTCCTCAGGTCCATATGTACCTCTTCACATAAGAGATGGGAGAACCGCACCTTCCTATGAACTTTGTCTACTCCAATCTTGCTCATCTCCATCATTTCCTGAGTTTGTGGTTTTACTTGGTGAGTCTGAATATAGGTGGACAAACTCACAGCTGACTCTGTCTCTCCTGGCAGGGAACTTACCTTTGCCTTTCTATGAGCCATCCGTCATTCAGTGACATCACTGTGTTTCCTGTGAGCTAGTATTTAGCCTTATATACTGTGGTGGTTTGAAAGGGAATGATCCACATAGGTTCATAGTCTAGAATTCTTGGTCTCCTGTTGATGGAACTATTTGGGAAGGATTAGGGTGTGGCCTTTATAGATAAGGTGTATCACTGAGGTGGGGGAACTTGAAGTTTTAAAAGCCCATATCATCCCCAGTTAGTTCTTTCTGCCTCTACTTGTAAATCAAGATAGAAGTTCTTAGCTACTGCATCAGCATCATGCCTGCCTACCTGCTTCCATAATCCCTACTATGATGGTCACAGACACGCCATCTGAACCATATGACCATAAACTCACTCTTTCTTCTGTAAGTTTTTTTTGCTCATTTCATGGTATCTTATTAGAGTAATATAAGGGTAACAAGACATACACTACACCGTAGAACAGCCAAAAAAGCATCATGAGCCTGACTATACTGAGCTGGCCTTTCTGAAGTTCTAACTCTTCCCGCAGCTTGTTGCAAATGCTTAGCTTTCTCTAGCAAATCCAGTTCTGAGGATAAATCCTATGGAAAGATTCAAAGCCAAGCAAATGGTTTCTGAAGATTAGCAGCAGCTCCAGGTACCAAGAATAGTGTCGTTATGTCCTGTTCTGCGTAGTTTGCTTAAATGTTCAACTCAGCTTCTTTCTGAGAGATAGAACAATATGAATCCTTATGTAACCTGAAGCAAGAGCTAGAAAAATGGCCTAGTTGTTTCAATTGCAGAAGACTGAGTCCTGTTCCCAGCATCCACATAGCACATCACAACCACCTGTAATTACAACTCAAGGGGACCTGACACCCTTTCTACAGGCACCAGGCACACACAGTACACTTACATGCTGCTGAAACAGTCAAACTCATAAAAGTCAATGAATCATTAAAAATGAATTAACACCCTGAATCTAAATCCAATAGCAAAATTTTCTTGAAGCAAATTATAAAACACACCTAAACTATGTCTAAGATGTAGAAAGTAATTAAAAATCATTTCACTCATTCTAACAAACACTGATCCCCTGCCCTAAAACTTAGCACAATACCAAAGTTTATATTAGTAAAATATTTGAAGATCTCTTCACTGAAAATAAAAAAATGAATTTATGAAATTCATAGGCAAATGGATGTGCCTGGAGTATATCATCCTGAGTGAGGTAACCCAATCACAAAAAAACACATATGGACTCACTGATAAGTGGATATTAGACCAGAAGCTCAGAATATCTAAGATTGAATTCACAAACCACATGAAACTCAAGAAGGAAGACCATAGTGTGGATACTTCTATCCATCTTAAAAGGGGGGAACAAAACACCCATGGGAGGAGTTACAGAGACAAAATGTGGAGTAGAGACTGAAGAAATAACCATCCAGAAACCTGGGGAATCCATCCTATTTACAATCACCAAACCCAGACACTGTTGTGGATACCAACAAGTGGTTGCTGACAGGAGCCTGATAAAGCTCTCTCCTGAGAGGCTTTGTCAGTGCCTCACAAATAAAGAGGTGGATGCTCACAGCCATCCATTGGACTGAGTATAGGATCCCCAATGAAGGAGCTACAGAAAGTATCCAAGGAGCTGAAGGGGTTTGCAGCTCCATAGGAGGAATAACAATATGAACTAGCCAGTACCCCTAGAGCTCCCAGGGACCAAACCACCAACCAAAGAGCACACATGGTGCGACTCATGGCTCCAAGTGCATATGCAGCAGAGGATGGCCTAGTCAGACATCAATGGGAGGAGATGCCCTTTGTCATATGACGGCTCTATGCCCCAGTGTGGGGGAATGCCAAGAAACAGGAGTGGGTGGACTGGTGAGCAGGGGAAAGGGAATAGGGGAGGGTGTTTTTTGGAGGGGAAACCAGGAAAGGGGATAAAATTTGAAATGTAAATAAAGAAAATATCTAATAAAAATGCTGTAAAAGAAATTACAGAAATGAAAAAGCAAATATATCCTGTTAACACTATCATTAAAATTACTAACATTATAGATGTAAATTCTACCTAAATTGACCTGTACAATAAGTGAATTTCTAATCAATCTCAAAAGACTTTTGAAAAACATTTATGAACTGATTCTGAAAGGTGTACAGAAATGGGAAGAATCAAAAATAGTTATTCTTAAGAGCAAGAAAGGAGAGCTCGCAGTATTATACTTCAATACTTGCTATGACTGCCCAATAACAAGATCAAGGTTAATCATGTGAAAGTTGTTTGTCTAGGAATAGTCATCATGTAGGCATCTGTCCCCTTGCTTTGTGACAAAGGCATTAATATGAACAAAGAAGAAAAGGGCATAATTTTCAATAATTCAACAATTGAATATATGCATGCAAAAGCTTGACCTCAGTTTCGTGCATGTATTAATCAAGATGAGGCAGAGGACTGCAAGTGAGAGCTAAGATAGACAGCTTCTTGAAGGAAACACAGTAAAAGTCCTTCTTAAACTTTAAGTAGGCAAAGCTGACTGCAAAGTGACAAAATCCTGAGTTATATTTTGGTGGATGGAATTATCAAAATTAAAGTCCATTTATCCAAAGACATTATCAAAGAAAAGGCTAAATTACAACCCATTAATTATTTTAAAATATCTGTGATACATTGTTCTAGAAACAAAAAGACGTGTATCTAGAAAATAAAAACTACTCCAGTTGTGAGAGTAACTGACAAAAGTCATAATTTTATTAAAGGGATATTTATATGGCTGGCCAAAAAGCACACGCATAGAACTCTAACTTGATTGACAGTCAGAGAAAGAAAACGCCAGTGAGTCAACTGACAAAAGCACTAAACTGTTTCAATGATAATGTGGCTTGCATTTCTGAGGGACTATAAATTGGGATAGCCACTTGGGGGTAATGTTGGGCAATGTCTAATAAAGTTTAACATATACTCACTCAGCAATTGGTATGTTGCTATGCCCAGTAATTCTACTTCCTAAATATAGTGTGTATACATATATATATATATATATATGTGTGTATGTGTATGTGTATATATGTATAGATACAGCTCATTAATTTTTTTAACAAGGTGAAATGAACCATAATGTTTAGGATAAAAGAGGAGAAAGAAAAACCATGCCACTATGCTGGTTTTTTTTTTTTTAAAGAATCAACAAGTAACACAATCGCTAGATGCAACAACTAGCATTATAAGATACACCTAACATCTAGTCCATTATTTTTGTCAATTAAATGGAACACTCTGTTAGCTAGCCTAACTTTAAAAAAAAAAGGCTTATATTTCCATATCTATTATATCCTGGTTTAGCTTATATATGATCTGAAAACTATCCTCTTAAATACATTCTTTCAATGCTAATAGGCCTGGGTCAGCTATGAGACTATAACTAGTCTTTCAACTCAGTCAGAAATCTGAGAATGACCAATATTATCTGAAAATATAGGAAGCCCAACACAGCTTCCAGAACTGAGACTATTGTAGAGACAGCTGCCTACCCATACAGCCCCTGTATGTCAGGAAGTTGGAGCATCAGTCTTCAGCCTTCTGGCCCAGGGTCATCTGACAGACCTTTGTAACACAGAATGGTGAAGAACTAATTACATTGTCTTGGCAGAGATTATAAGTCAACTCTTCTGCATAGTGGGTCCTCTTTCTGGACAGTATTTTGTCTGGAGATAAAGTAGGCAATTTTGCCCAGTGGCTATCCTACCTGGAGGTAGAGATGGTCAATTTCTTCTTAGAATCCACAAAAGGGGAGCTGATAGGAGCAGATATGTCTCAACAACTAAAGAATAAATAGCATTAACTATCTGCACTGATCCCCAGACTATCTCATAGGCTAAGAATCTTACATTTCTAGTGGATTCTAGCACCTCACCTTGAGTGCCACCTGTTGAGTGAAATATTTAAAAAGCAATCCATGCCCCTGCTGGCAGGGCACCGGTAGTCAGGCCAACTGTTCTTACCGTGGCAGACTCTCTGACTCAGACCTCCAAAAGCTCTCCACCCAGCTCCCTAAGTTCCTATGGTAGGCCACTGCCATGCACTCCCCACATTTCCAAATTCCTGTGGCTGCCTAGGGTGCCCTGTCAGTGTACTTTTCTCTGGAACCCAGCTGAGCCACTGTGTGAAAAAAAAACACCGCACAATCTTAGTTCAGAATCAACAGATTACACAACCACTAGGCACAGTAACTAGCATCCTAATTTGTAAACTATTCTAAGTTATAAACTCTCAGTCCTGGCAGATCCGACACCTGAAATGGGGGCCTCCCCTACCTACATTGTGTCCTCCATCATCTCTCCTGTCCAAAAGGGCAAGCTGTATTATTTTTAACTTATAAACTAAAGCTTGCCATAGTATATAAGAAAAAATGTAGACATATAGATGGCTGAGGATACAGCTCTGTTAGTAGAGTGCTCTGGGTTCTATCCTCAGCACCAAATAAACTGGGTGTTTTGCCCACCTCTAAGGATCAAGGATTCTCTACTTACAGAGTTAGAGGCTAGACTGGGATACATCAGACTCTGTCTCGAGATTAATTAATTAATCATTTAATATGTGGAGACCTTACCCTGAAAATGAACTCTAGGTAGAAAGTGGAGTCTATAAGTCAATAAGATGATTATCAATAGCAGTGCAAAAGAAGACTAAAGATCGCAAAAAATGTGCATTGCACACGCCCATTTAAATGAAGTGGATAAAGATGCAAGATTCAGTGAGAGAAGCCCCTCCCCCCTCAAAAGGAGATGGAGACAGGGGGTGATTTGAACAGAAAATACATCAGAGTAACAGAAGTGTATCATGTGTTTCATATGTGGTATAGGTTGTGGTCACATGAGACTATATGCCACCAATTACCAGCTTAAAAGAAACTGCACTTCAATAAACATAGGGGGAAATGGAGCTAATGGTACAGGGAAGTGTTTGTGATGTGTAATGGCATTCTTTATAGAAGTATCTGCATAGTAGTACAATATGATTGCAGTTTGGTCAATCATCTAATGAAGTACCATAATCTGAAGCAGGAAGTGTGCTCCTTCTGCTTCTTGCAGATGTATAGTTCCATTCCTTGTTTCCTGGAGGATCTTGGGTAACTCAATAGGAAACAGAACATATTTTCAGCGTAAAATATCTCAAGACAGTAAGGTGAGAGAGAGCTCCTATAAGTGTGTATTTCCCTTCTTATCCCTCCTTGCCTCTCTCCTTCTCTCCCTTCAGGTATATATAGTTTGCCTCTTTTTTAGCTCTTCCACCTAAAAACCATAAAAGGTGGAGGAAAAAAACCCTCCTCAAGCAAAAAGAAGAGAAAAAATGGCAGCAGAAAGAGAAGACAGGAGAGGGGGAGGTAATAAGTCAGAAGATAGAGATGGCACCATTAAATGCAGTAATGGCTGGTCCCAAGTTAGACTGTGTACAAACTGAAAAATTAACTCAAAAGTGTAATCCATGCCTTACCATTTGGAGGCAGTCCTTTCTAATCAGGTGTTACTCGATTTTTCTTGTTGGTAAGCAGTTGTTCCCAAGGGATTACAACAAAGAGAAACAAAGGCATGAAGGGAGTGTATGGACACCCCCCCCCTTGCTACATCCCCCACTCCTTTCAAACCTGAGCACCCTCCAAGGAAGATTCTAGAATCAGGGTCTGTCAGCAGCTACTCTGCTTGCTCGCGCTCATTTCTCCTTGACTGCTTTTCAGAGAAGCCCCTGGGTGGTCTAGCACCCACCACCCATCATTGAAAGGAACTGCTCCACACATTCCAGACGCCTCCCCAACAGGGTTACAGACCACCCCAAAACCAAAGTCAAAAAGAGTTGGGATTCTAGTCTCATTGATCCAAATTAACACTGACAGATCATCTCTCTCTTATTACAAAGTCCAAGCACAGAGGTTGGTTTACAAAGGATTTTGTATCTTCTGCTTGCCCCAGACCTCTAGGTTCAAATTCTTTAATAGTTCCATTTAATTCGAACTTCAGCTGCCCTGCTGCCAAGAGGTTTCTGTCTAATTCTGGCCATATCGACTTTCCCCTTGTCTGCCTGCCTAAAGCAATTATAAAGAAATGCATGAGTCTGAGTATCCGATCAGAAAGGGCTATAGTGTTCTCCATCTCAGTCCTTCTCCAACCCCACTACGGCATCACCAGAAATGTGCATACACTCATTCACTTGTCTGCAAGCAGCCCTGGATACCAGGCAGTGCAATCTCATTTTCCAAGCACAAATTTTTTTACTTGCCCAAGACTGTACCACTCCAGGTCTGGCATTTAAGGTCAGTGCCCCTTCAGGCTACCCATCATTTGTCATGGCACTTATTTCAGTATCCCGACACTGTTGACTTCTGTGCCTGTCAACTTCTAGAGGAAAAGGACTGAATTATATTTACTTTGTATGTGTTCGACTTCCTGATACAGAATGGGCACTTGTCAGCTGTAAATAATCTGACCTGAATTCAGTAATTGTCCACATGCAGCAGTTCTTTGTTATCCCTGGGGAATACCATCCCTGAGTGGCCAGATCCACATGCTGCTAGACAGCTGATTCTCAAGCTCATCCTAGTGTTTATAATTTTATCAACAGCCCAAAGAGAGTTTGAGCTCTGGCATTTTTCACATGTGCACACCAGTCACCTGAGATCTTGATAAAATGCAGATCGGGGTAAAATGGTAGAGTTCTAGTTGCCTCCGTGTGACACGGTAAAGATTCTGAATCAGAAAAGTAGACCTGTTGAAGACTCAGAAAGAGAAGACCTTTCAGAAATCCACCAAGAGTGTGCTAGAACAGATGCAGAGTGTTGGACACAAGACAACGAAATCAACAGGAGGTGTGCCAGGCTGAACTGAGCTCCAACAACTCAGCTCCTGGCTTTCGGAAGAAAAGCAAAAACCCCATCCCAGGCCCTGATGGAAACAAACTAGCAGTCCTGCCCTTGGGGAAAACTCACAACCCTCTCAAGCTTCAAATTCCTTACAGGCTTTAGTGAGACAGTGATTCCTCTAACAGACAGGTTACCACAAGGGCACAGAAATTCCATTTTGTCACTCAGTACAACTTAGAGGGTGGTAGCTGTGCACTACCTTCAACCCTGCTGTGTAAAAATACACTACCCAGAGCACTTGAGGACAGGAACAATCATAAATCAGGAAGCTTGAGTCTAACTTGCCATAGCACCAAGAGAGACTCCTTGGAGGCAGTCATGGACAGCAGCCTCTTGTACCTTGCCTCTCCCTTTCCTACCCTTTTCAACCTGAGAAGGTACAAGCATCAAGGAGTTGGGCTGAGGAAGTGAGTCCTATTACAGAGAAAAGTAGCCCTCCCTCTCATTAACTGAGAACAACATTGGAATTTGACAGCTCAAAGCCTGAGCTCAGTAGGTGAATGAACCTCTGGAGCCATCTACCTGTCTTTCACACGGGAGTTGAAAAGTCTAAAGTTCTCACAAGCACACATGGATCCTCCAATAAGCTGAAGAATATTTGATCTTTTGTAGTCAATATACCAAAAACATAAACCAAAGTTATAATCTTAAAAGCTGTAAGAGAAAAAGAGCAACTAACTCACTAACAAAGGCACATATCAAAATGTATCAGGCCTCTTGTCTGCAAACCTAAAAACCAAGAAACCATGGAATGATATATCTCAATCCCTGAACCTAAGTAACTAACAATCAATATTTCTATATGTAAAATTTTATCTTTTAAAATTAATTGATGTTCTCTATGGAGTCTTCTGCACCTGAGATTCTCTCTTCCATCTCTTGTATTCTGTTGCTGATGCTCGCATCTATGGTTCCAGATTTCTTTCCTAGGGTTTCTATCTCCAGCGTTGCCTCAATTTGGGTTTTCTTTATTGTGTCTACTTTCCTTTTTAGGTCTTGGATGGTTTTATTCAATTCCATCACCTGTTTGGTCTGGTTTTCCTGCAATTCATTAAGGGATTTTTGTGCTTCCTCTTCAAGATATAAGATACAATTTGTTAACCGCATGAAACTCAAGAAGAACGAAGACCAAAGTGTGGACACTGTGCCCCTTCTTAGAATTGGGAACAAAACACCCATGGAAAGTGTTACAGAGATAAAGTTTGGAGCTGTGATGAAAGGATGAACCATCTAAAGACTGCCATATCCAGGGATCCATCCCATAATCAGCTTCCAAACGCTGACACCATTGCATACACTAGCAAGATTTTGCTGAAAGGACCCAGATATAGCTGTCTCTTGCGAGACAATGCCGGGGCCTAGCAAACACAGAAGTGGATGCTCACAGTCAGCTATTGAATGGATCACAGGGCCCCCAATGGAGGAGCTAAAGAAAGTACCCAAGGAGCTAAAGGGAACTGCACCCCTATAGGTGGAACAACATTATGAACTAACCAGTACCCCAGAGCTCTTGACTCTAGCTGCATATGTATCAAAAGATGGCCTAGTAGGTCATCACTGGAAAGAGAGGCCCATAGGACTTGCAAACTATATATGCCCCAGTACAGGGGAATGCCAGGGCCAAAATGTGGGAGTGGGTGCGTAGGGGAGTATGGGGGGAGTGTATTGGGGACTTTTTGGATAGCATTGGAAATGTAAATGAGGAAAATACCTAATAAAAAAATTAATTCAAAATAAATAAATAAATAAAATTAATTGAGAAATAAGGTCACTATGTGACAAACACAAACTAACACAGTATGTGACTGCTGTGCCAATACTGCAGAAGATACTTAAAATAATACTATGCACAGAAGAGAAAGACTATCTCAGTCATAATAGCACACAGAAGAAAAATCTCGTGGTAGGATAGTTGAACAAAGGAAAGCTTACAGGAATCAACCATACAGTAAACCAGAAAAATCTCTGATTCTAATAAGGTGAATAGAAAAGAATAAACAAATAACCAAAATATAACTAAAATAAATTATAGTAATTGGCAAGTACCAATCAATAATAACTTAAATGTAAATGACCTCAACTCTCCAATAAAAACCTACAGACTAACTGGCTAGATTAAAAGGCAAGATCCAATTATCTCTTGTCTCAATGAAACACACCACATGGGCAAAGATACTCTCAGACTAAGAATCAAAAGTTGGAAGTTGATCTACCAAGTAGAAGTAAGAGACACTGCTTCTATTTAAGGAACAGGCCACTGAGAGTTTGACCAGGCTCCAGTGAATATATTAGATAACACAATTTGCACTTGAGGGTTTTTTTTTTCCTTTTCTATTTTAGTGTTCATGGGAGGTGGTCACAGGGGTCAGGAGTCAGACACAGAAGGCCTGAAAAATGTGTGTGATCAAGGTACATGGTATAAAATTCCCAAAGAATCAATAAAAATATTATGCTGGAAAAAAAGAAATAAAAACACATAGAAACTATAAAAACTCATGGAGACTGAAAAGTATACTTTTGCCAGATGTGTGGATTAATGAATAAATCTAGGGAATTTTTTTTTAAGTTTCTAGAATCAAATGAAATGAAAAAAGCTTATTAAAACCTCTAACTTACAAGGAAATCCATTCTAAGTGGGAAGTTTATGACTATAAGTATTGTAAGTTGTCTGATATAATTTAATGATGCACTTATCATAGGCTCTTAGAATAACAAGAATAAGCTAAACCCACTCACTAAGTGGGAATAAATGATAAAGATCAGGGAAGAAACTAATGAGACAGAAGTGAAAAGAACAGTAAACCAAGAATAAATGAAACAAAGAGGGGTTGCTTTGAGAAAATAAACATAATTGACAATGCCTGAGCTAAACCAAAGGAAAGTGTGAGAAGACATAAATTAGTAAACTTAGATTTGAAAGGGGATCCTTTGCAACTGATACCAATGAAATTCTCAGGATAACTTGCAACATCTAAAAAATACAGAAAAATTCCCAGACATATAGCATCTGCCAAAATTAAACCAACTCAAACAGACTTGTTATAATCAATGAGATTGAAGCAGTAATAATAATAACATTTTCAACGAAACTGTCCAGGCCCAGATGGATTCATTACTGAATTCTACTGGACCTTCAGAGAATAACTAACACCAAGATCCTCCATAAAACAAAAAGGGTAGGAATGTTTTGGGGCCAGATAAAGATACAACAGCAAAACTGTAAGCGGCCACCCAGATGAATATTAACACAAAATTTTTCTATAAAATAGACAAACTGAACTCATTGGTACATCAAAAGGACCATGATTCCCCATGATTCATTTGACTTATTTAAAAGTTTTGAGGGTGGTTTAATATAGGCAAATCAAAAATATAATACATCAAATAAATAGATTCAAGGGCAGAAATCACATGATCATGTCAGTGAATACAAGAAAGGCATTTGACAAAGTTTGACATCTCTTCATGCTAAAAGTCCTGAATAAACTAGGAACAAGAGGAATATAACTCACCATAATAAAATCCTACATATGATGATCTTATTGTCAATATTAATAGTGGGAGAAACCTGAAAACATTTTCTCTAAAATCAGAAATGAGACTGGATAGCCATGCTTTCCAACCTTGCTCAAAACAGTGCTCCAAGATTTAACTATTGTAATGAGATAAGAGAAAGAAATAAAAGGGGTACAGATATAAATGGGAGAGATTCAATTATCCCTATGTGTTGACAATATGATTCTATACTTAATAGCATCCATATGTTCTAGCAGAAGACTCTTAAAGCTGATCAACACTTTCTGAAAAGTAGCAGTATTAAATCAATGTATAATTATCAGTAGTTTTCTACATAATAATAATAAACATGATGAGACAAAAATCAAGAAAGTAATCTCACTTAAATCAGCATTCAAAAATAAATACCTTGTAGTAAACATGACCAAGGAGGCAGCAGGTGTTTTTAGGCTACCATGCAGCTACTGTCTAAATCATAGAAATGTTCCCTGGAATTAAAGCTATGAAAGGTTCCATTCCCTTCAGAAAATCTGCCTCATTTAGGATGTGAATGTAAACTGAAGCCGATAGGTTGTTTGTCAGGGGCCAACAAGCTAATAACTAGCAGGTGATCTTCCTGAACTGAGTCTGCCTTGGATTATATTCCATGACAGATTTCCTCCCATAGGCAAGGCCCAAGAGAAATTAATTTTAGGAAAGATTCCTGCTATTAATATGCTTTCCCTGTAATTATTAACATATATAATAATCACTGGGTATTAGCCCACCCTTTGGGACAGATCTCTGTAGAAGGATGAAGATTACTGTCTTGTAGTGATGCTATATAGACAAATAGATGATTTCTAAATTCTTAATGATGATCCTATAAGGATTCCTAGAATTATATCAATATTTATTAAGCTCTTTTATAGTGGGATTGCTATTAGGTTCTCTCGGATAATGAAATATGCAATAAGAACTCTGCCAGTCTTTAGTGTCATGAGTTAATGGCTTCTGAGATAGCAAGCAGTCATCTACTACTCAGAGCACATTCCAAAAGTTTGTCATATGATTAACCAAAGGTCATAAAAGGGGGACTAATGATTTACTATAGGTGCAAGGACAGAAGATAAAATATTAACTAGGTTTATCTATACAAAACTTCACTAATACTTGGTCACAAAAAGTTATCATTTTTAACTCTCCATAAACCTGTTGAGCTTGGGACAGATAATTAATGTTTAGCCAGATAGCTATTCCTAGTGGATATGCATGTAAACATTGCCTGTTGTAAACTTCGTATTTGATTTATGATTTGAATTTATGTGTAAACTTGTAATGAACTTTTTACCATGTAATCATGTATTCTGAAAGACGAACAAGTCCTGAGGACAAAGAGAGGAGAGCCTTATCCTTTTTGAGCTTTTCTTAGCATCCTCCTAATCCCTTTCTCTTAGCATTCCTTATCCTGCTTTTCTTAGATTCCCTCATCCCACTTTTTCTTGGAGATCCTTATTTCCCTTTTTGTTAGATGCTGATCCCCTTTTTCTTAGAGAGCTTTCATAGGAAATTTTTTAGAACTTAGAAATAAGAGCTAAAACCACTTTCCAGCGTGTCCCTATTTCTTCCTGCAATTTCAACTATCAGGCTAGAAGTTAAAGCTGAGTAGTTCTTGCAAAGATAGAACCAAGTAGCCTCCCACCCTACCCCCACCATAGGCGACAAGTTTTAATTGCTTAATCATTGCCTTTAAACCCTCAGAACAAGCAAGAAAGTTTTTAAGACCTTTTTGACGTTATCAACAAGAATTTAGTATAGTTTATAGAGAGCTAGAATGCCCTGAGACCATCCATCTTTAAATATATACCTGACTCTGACTCTGTATCTCATTTCAACCTGCTCTAGGCTGGGAGGCTCCCAGAAATTTATGTATCATTTAGAATTGAATTTAGGACTAAAGTAGTTTGACCTAACACTTCAGGAACAGGAGACAAGTATCTGCTTGTAACACTAATCTTTTCCCTGTTGCCTACAGTGCATAACCCATAATATAGTCTTTCTGGTGTATTTAAGGTGCTGGCTTCCATGATGCATAAAATGAGTTCAGGATGGTCCAGCCTGAGAATCCTGGTTATTGAAAAGTCACTGATAGATACTTTCAAATGAATTCTGAATCACTAAATTCATTTGATTGAGGAGGCCATGGGTGTCATTAAGCTTGCAAACCATTCACATTCTTGTGACTGACATTTACTGAGGTTAAAATGTGCTTATTTACTGTGTACCAGGAGACAAGTACTCAGGAAATACTTAGAATTGAGTACCATTCCTGTCCTGGTTGTTGTGGCCACTAATTTGTGTGTCTGAGGGAAAGAGGGAAAGCCCACACATCTTTAGAGTGATGGCTTCAACAATTTCACCCAATGACCTCAGAGGTCCTCAAGACTGTCATGGTGCCTACAGCAATATTCTCATCACTGTACTACATTCACATTTACACTGAACATTTGAAATCCACAATGGGTCAAGCTGCTAAGATTCCCTTAGTAGGAATCTAACAGGAACACCTAGCGCTTTAACCATCATTGTATGCCTCATTGGAAAATAATAATAAATACAAATTTTTGAGCATTTAAACACTACTTGTGTGGCTGGAGAGATGGCTCTGTGGTTAAGAGCACTTACTGTTATTCCAGAGGACCCAGATTCACTTTCTAGCACTTACCTGGCAACTCACAATTACCTTTAACTCCAGAGAATCTATCACACCCTTCAAGCCTCTTTGGACACTAAGCACTCAAGTAGTTCATAGACATACATATAGGCAAAGCACCTATACATATTTAAAAGTACTGTTGAAATCTATTTGAACTGTAGAGCATATTTTGTTTTATTATTTGTGTAAGTGTCTGTGCTAGTGTGTGTAGAGGCCAGAGGACTACCTTGGGTATCACCATACTCAGAAAATTAGTCTACTTTGAGACAAAGGTCTCTCATTGATCTGGAGCTAGACTGGTAGCCACTGACCTTCAGACATGGCTCAGACTCTCAGAGGAGACTTGGACTCCTCGGCACTGAGATTATAAATGTGTGAGACCATACTTAACATCTTTTAAATAGGT
Organism: Mus caroli; assembly: GCF_978045245.1. Taxonomy (NCBI): domain Eukaryota; kingdom Metazoa; phylum Chordata; class Mammalia; order Rodentia; family Muridae; genus Mus; species Mus caroli. The sequence goes on from NW_028227271.1 coordinate 39,571,716, forward strand.
CTGAAGATCAAGCACAGGTCTTCCATGCCTGTCAGGAAAACACTTCATGGACTGAGCTATCTTCCCAGTCAGACTATGTCTGATGGAGTTATGAAAACTGTTCATTTTATTTTGTCATTGAATATATGCCTTTTATATTTTGTGAAACAAAATGAGAACTATAGGTAGAGCATGCTGCTCTCTGGCACTGTCTTAGGGAAAGGGCTTGTGAGATTATTTGAATTGCCAGCTGAAATGGCTGTGTTTTCCACAGAATGCCAGTTTTAGTTGAATGAACACCAACAAATCATGATTATTTCGAGCTGGGTATTTGGCAGACATTTTCCTGAAGATGAATGAAGTAAACCAGTCATTTCTAGAAAAGCAGCTGTCCGTATTTGTTGCCAAGAGTGGAATTCAATTTTCTTAGTGGAGATTAAAGTTTCAGACAGTCTCCTCATGAACAGTGACTCGTGATCAGATCAGTGGTAATGACCGATGCTGATTGTGGTTTTTAAAAAAAAAAAAATGCAATGTTTTAAATGTTCAATGAAAAACAATTAGGAGAGCCTCATAAACTTTGCAAACTATGGTTTTCTAAATGACCAATGCATATCTTCAAACTCAACCATGAATTCTTGTTTGAAATCTATTTTTAAAAATTCTATTATCTTCCTCTCAGAGAGATCCATTGTCTCTTCCTAGTTCCTTTCTCTGTACCTAATCTTTCGGGGTCCATAGTTCATTTTGTTATGTTTTATTATGGTCTTCTAAGAAGCCTGCTATTTTCTAATGATAGACAGAAAGGGAGTAGATCCAGACAGGAGGGAAGGTGGGGAAGAACTTGGAGATATAGAGGAAAGGGAAACTGTAATCAGGCTATATTTTATGAGAAAGGAAATCTATTTTCAACAAAAGGGGGAAATTTATTCAAATTATGTAATGAAAACAATTTTAATAGAACCAAATATAAAATGGATTTTTTTTTAACTGCAGAGTATCTAAATTTTCTCTGTGTTCTTGGGCACAGTGGGGATGTTACTTTAAGCTGTTAACTCTAGGTAATGTTAAAGTAATTGTCTCAAATTTTACCCCGAGTTTGGGGCCAAGATGGCAATTATAGAGGAGCTAAATTTGGATCTATACGGCATGTTCACAAATCCAAAAGTCACGCTCCTTCATGTGGTCCCAAATTGGATTCAGACAGTTTAATTATATATGAAAGATAAATCATCCCTAGGAGGTAGTTTCCTTAGACAAAGTCAGTCTGAGATCCCATTGAAATGATTACTGACAAAGGTCACATGGTACTGACCTGGATCGCTGTACCAACCATCTATGCCTAGCATCTGTCCTAAATTGTAAGGATTTAGGGCTTATTCCAATCATTTATTTTTTAATTGAAAATAGATCCTTTTCTCATTCAATAAGTCTTGATTACACTTTCCTATCCCAGTTCCTCCCTATCTCCCCTCTCCTCTAGATCCACTCCCTTTCTGTTGATCACTAGAAAATAACAGGATTCCAGTCAGGAGTCCCATGAAAGTACTAACCTAATATGTATAATACACATGCACAAGACCTGGTGCAGACCCATGTAGGCCCTGTGGTTGTTGCTTTAGTCTCTGTGAGCTCATATGTGCTTCACTTAGTTGATTCAGAGGGCTTTATTCTCCTGGTGTCCCTCATCCCCTCTGACTCTTACAATCCTTCCATCTCCTCTTCCATAGGATTCTCTGAGCTCTAAGGGGAAGAATTTGATGGAAATCTGGCTGTGGGTCTCTGCATCTGTTCCCATCTGCTGCCAGAGGAAGCCTTTCTGATGATTTCTAAGTAAAGCACTGATCTATGAATATAGCCGAATACTATTAGAAATCATTTTATTGATTTTTTTTATACCAGCCATGTTTGGTTTTCCCTAGGTCCATGTGTTACCTATTCTCTGGTTCTTGTGGGGCAGTGGACTGTGAGAGGAAGCCTGGTAAGGCTGAGCTGGGTTGGAAGCCCCGGGACCCAAAGGAACAGTAGGAGCTTCATCTGCTCCCTATACCAGGGCCCTGTCAAGTAGTCAAAGCCTCCTATAGAGAGAGTTGTGTTGTCAGTCGTGTGGGAGCAGCGCCCCCAAGCCCCTCCACATGTAGATAAGGTATCCCTAGGAAGCACCTGCTGTCAGACTCCAACTCACCCTAAAACTGTATATAAGTTCCTATCCAGAAGGAATAAAGGTGTGTGAGAATTACTACATCGCCTGAGAGCATCTGTTGTCTAAGAGCTATAACACTTCCTGGGAAGAGAATGCTTTCCCAAAGGTTTCACTCCTAGAAACTCCCCCGTGCCTCACTCTCTGGCTAGTCCTCCAACAGCTTAGCTCAGCACAACCAGTGCAGCTTCTCAGAGCCACAGCAGCAGCAGGGGATGCGGGGTGTGAGGGTGCGGGGCACAACAGTGGCACCAGAGCAGCTGCAGTGGTTGTACCCTTTCCCCTTCACTTGAATGCTCTTGCCTAGCCAGGCCAGAGAACTCCACTATCCAGTATACAGACCAGCAGTTCTTGGTTGCCCAAGTTTTAAGTATGGGCTCCTTTTTGTTGAAGGAACTTTAAGCATAATCAGACATTGGTTGGCTACTCTCACAAGTTTGGTGCCACCATTGCCGTAGTATATTTTACAGCAGGATTGATTATGTAGATCAAAGGTTTTGTGGCTGGATTGGTGTGCACATTTCTCTTTCAGTAGCCTGCAGTGAACCTTCCTACACCAAAGAGACTAGAACATAGGATGAAGACTCCAGGTAGGTACTAGCTCAATCATGTTCATGGAGTTGTGTGGATGTTGTCCTCTGCAATTGGGCCTTGCTGTCCCTTCGCTGAGAGCAACCTTTGTCTTGGCAACAGCCTGGGTTGTCTGGTGATTTCCATGGGACCCACTTGGCCAACAACTCCATTGAGTGCAACCCAGTTCTCTAGAAGCCTTGCCTGGCTAGAAGAGATGTCCAGTTGGGACTCTGTATCTCCTACAACTAGGAATCCTCATTAAGACCACCTTCATAGATTTCAGGAAGTTTTCACTGTTCTAGATTTCCATAATACATATCAAATGCCTTTCCAGTTCCAGGCATCCTCTAACACTCTCTCCTTCCATCCTAACTCCTCCCACACACATGATCCCTCCTGTTCCCATCTCCATTCTGTCTGCTCATAAACTATTCTATTTCCTCTTCCTAGGGAGACACATATATCCTCCATTAGGCCCATCCTGTCTAATCTCTCTGAGTCTATGAATAGCAGTTTGGTTAACGTATACTTAACAGATAATATCAGCTTATAAGTGAATACATACCATATTTGTCTTTCTGGGTCTTGGTTACCTTAGTCAGGATGATGTTTCTCCACTTCCATCCATTTGCCTACCAATTTCATGATTTTTTTAAAAACTTCTTATTGGTTCTTTGTGAACTTCATACCATGCACCCCAATCCCACTCATCTATCTGACCATTGTGCCCACCCTCCACCAACAGAGAAAAAGAAATCTCATTGTGGAAGCTGTAGTGTGTCACACTATGTCCCACAGTATACCTTTTGGTCCATATTTTTTTCTTGCAAGCATTCATTGCAGTGACTCATTGGTCTGGTATGAGGCCTCTGTCAGTAATGGAACTCCTCTCAGATATCCTGTTGTTTCCATGTGTCATGAAGATCCTGTAGTCTTAGATCTATAGGACCAGCCCCTTCACACACTCCAGCAACTTGATGGGGTAGATGTTGGGGTGGGCCAATTCAAAGCTCTGGATCTGGGCCTGAGAGATATCTAAGCTAATCTGCCCACCAGCTTTCCAGCTCTCATGCCCTCAGGGTTGCCTAAGCAGCAACCAACCCCATCCCAGCCCCTACACCAGGCCCTACCGTCCTACTGTACCTCCCACCCCCACCTCCTGCAACTGGAGCCAAGGGTCCACTTTCCTGAGTGCTGCAGCTAGTGGGGGTCAGTGCCACCTCTCCTGCTCTCTCCAGTAATTTTGATGTCAGCAATAGGCTTGCTGTAATTGGCTTTTATTATGTTTAAGTATGTCCCTTGTATACTTAGTCTCTCTAAAAATTTTATCATGAAAGAATTTTTTTATTATGTCAGTGGACTTTTCTACAGCTAATGAGATGATTCTGCAGAGTTTTTTTTTTTCAGTTTGTTTATATAGGGAATTAGATCTGCCAGTTTTCAAATATTGAATCATCCATGCATCTTCAGGATGAAACCTACTTGCTCATGGTGGGTGATCTTTTGATGTGTTTTTGGATTCAGTTTCCAAGTACTTTACTGGGTATTTTGGCATCTATATCCATAAGAGAAATTATTTTGTAATATTTTTTCTTTGTTGAGTCTTTATGTGGTTTGGGGATCAGGGTAATTCTAGCTTCATAAAATGAATTGGCCAATTTTCCTTGCTTCTATTTTGTGGAATAATGTGAGAAGTATTGGCAATAAGTCTTCTTTGAAAATGTGGTAGAATTCTGCACTAAAACTATCTAGTCTTGGGATTTTGCTGGTTGGGAGATTTTAGTCACTGCTTCTACTTCATTACTAGTTATAAATCTGTTCAAATTGTCTATCTGGTCTTTATTTAACTTTGGTAAGTGGTGCTTAGTAAGAAAATTATCCATTTCCTTTAGATTTTCCAGTTTTGTGGAGTACAGGTTTTTAAAGTGTGTTCTTATGATTCTTTGGATGCCCTTGGTCTGTTGTTATGCTCCCCTTTTAGTTTCTGATTTTGATAATTTGGATATTCTCTCTTTGTCTTTTAAATAGTTTAGATAAGGATTTGTCCATATTATTGATTTTCTCAAAGAACTAACTCTTTCATTGATTCTTTCTATTGTTCTCTTCATTTCTACTTCATTGCTTTCAGCTTCAGTTTAATTATTTCCTGCAGTTTATTCCTCTTTGGTGTGATTATTTCTTTTTGTTCTAGAGGTTTTGGGTGTGTGGTTAAGCTTCCAGTATGAGATTTCTAACTTTTTATTTAGACTCTTGGTGCTATGAACTTTGCTCTTATCACTGCTTTCATTGTGTCCCATAAGTTTGGGTATGCTATGTATTCATTTACACTAGATTCTAGAAAGACTATTTTCTTTATTTCTGTCTTGACCAATTTTTCATTTACTAGAGAGTTTCTATGCATTTTTAGGCTTTCTGTTGTTTCTGTTGTTGTTGCTATCCACCTTTAATCAATGATGATTTGATAAGATGCAAGGAGTTATTTCAATTTTCTTGATTTTGTTGAAACTTGCTTTATGTCCAAGTATATGGTCAATTTTGGAGAAAGTTCCATGAGGGGATGAGAAGGCATATTCTTTTGTGTTGGGGTGAAATTCTATAAATATCTGTTAGATCCATTTGGTTTATAGTGTCTGTTAGTGCTAGGATTTCTCTGTTTAGGTTTTGTCTAGATAAACTCTCCATTGGTGAAAGTGGGGTATTGACACCTCCCAACTATCAGGCTATGAAGGTCAATATATGATTTAAGCTTTTTTTTTTTTAAACTTGGATGCCTTTTAAACTTGTGTTTGGGGCATAGATGTTAAAAATTGAAATCGTCTTGGTGGGTTTTGATGAGTATGTAGTGTCCTTATCTATCTTCTTATTACTTTTGGTTTGAAGTCTATTTTGTTAGACACTTAAATGTCTACACCAGTTTCTTTTTAGGTCCATTTGTATGATATGTTTTTATCCAACCCTTTCCTCTGAGAGAATGTCTATCCTTAATGTTGAGGTGTGTTTCTTGGATGCAACAAGAAGGATGGATCCTACTTTCATATCCATTCTGTTAGTCTGTATCTTTTTTAAAGATTTATTTATTTATTTATTTATTTATTTATTTATTTATTTAATGTATATAAGTATACTATAGCTGTCTTCAGACACACCAGAATAGGGCATTGGATCCCATTACAGATGGTTATGAGCTACCACCTGGTTGCTGGGAAATAAACTCAGGACCTCTGGAAGAGCAGTCAGTGCTCTTAACTGCTGAGCCATCTCTCCAGCCTGTTTGGGGGAATTAAGGACATTGATGTTGGGAGATACTGATCAATGATTGTTGATTTTATTTTGCTTTTGGTTGTGGTGTTGGTGTTGGTGATGGTGTTGTGTGTGCATGAATGCTTCCCTTCTTTTGTTTTTGTTGATTTGAGATTATTATTTCCTGTATTTAACACCCTCAGGTTGGAGTTTTCATTTCTATCACTTTCTCTAAAGCTGGATTTGTAGATACATATTGTTTAATGTATCTACAGTGTCTCTATGTTAGAATAATCAGGGCTTGCTGGGATAGAATAGCTTCACTCTGGTGGATTTTTATCTGGTAGTTAATTTTATCATGGACTATCTTATTTTCTCCATCTATGGTGACTGAAAGTTCTGCTGGTTATAATAATGTAGGATAGCAGTATATCTATGCAGAACCTTCTGGATTTTTAGACTCCCCATTGAGAAATCAGGTGTAATTTTAATAGGCCTTTATGTATTACTTGGCCTTTTTCCCTTGTAGATTTCAATGTCCTTTCTTTGTTTGCATGTTTAGCATTTTAATTATTATGGAGTAAGGGGACTTGCTTTTCTGATGTAATCTATTTGGTGTTCCATATGCTTCCTGTATCTTGACTGGCATGTTCTTCTTTAGGTTAGGAAAAATTTCTTCTGTAGTTTTGTTTAAAATGTTTTCTGGGCCTTTGAGCTGGGACTCTTCCTCTTCTATTCCTAATATTCTTAATTTTAGACTTTTCATAGTATCCCATATTTCGTGAAAGTTTTGTGTCAGAAGTACTTTAGATTTAACATTTTTCTTTGACTAAGGTATCCACTTCTTCTATTATATCTTCAGTACCTGATACTTTCTCTTCCATCTCTTATATTCTGTTTGTGAAGCTTGCCTCTGTAGTTTCTGTTTGAATTCCTTTATTTTTTCATTTCTAGAGTTCCCTCAGTTTGTGTTTTCATTACTGCTTCCATTTTCTTGAACAGTTTCATTCATTTTTCTTCTATTTTTATATTTTCTTGGTGGTCTTCAAGGGATGTCTTAATTTCTTCCAATGTTTGTGTTTTCATTGGTTTCTTTAAGGGATTTATTTATTTCTTCTTTAAGGACTTATATCATCTCTATATTTGGAAGAAGGAGGAACAGGAGAAAGCTGTTGGTAGCATCCCTGGTTTTCATGCTGGCTTGGCCTGTGGTTGAGCAGGAGGTTCCCACTGTATTTGGGAGTCAATCATTCATTTTTAACATCCATTCAACAAATATTTATGGACTCCTACAACATGCCAGGAAAAGTCAGATTTGCTCTGAATTTAATCAGGTATAACTATCAGGGCTTCTCATCTGTATAAGCCCTTTCCATGGATTTGTATGTGTGCTGAGTAAAATATTTTATCCACATTGGTAAAATTATGCCTTCTTCTTTAGCCTCTTTTCATGCTGTCCTTATAATGTTTGAAGGAAAGTAAGTGCTACATTTTGAAGAGTCATCTTAAGTTGAGATTTTGATTCATGTATGGTGAGTTTGGTGAGATTACATCCTGTGGTTGAATGCTTACATTACCAGGAGCTCACCTTAAAAGGAATGTTCTTACTGTCCACAGTCTATTAAAGTTTGGATCTGAAATGTCAACCACAGGCTACTCCACAGCTTGTGAAGTTACTTTAAAGGTTGTGAAGTTTTTAATATGTGGGATCTGGCTGGTAGACAGAGGTCCCTCGGTAGACCTTTAAAAGTTATCCCTGGTCCTGGTTCTGCCATTGTGTCCTGTTTCTTGCTCTACCGCAGTGGGAGAACCTCAGCAGTACATGGCCACCATCATGATGGGCTGGAATCTTCATGAAATCAGGAGCCAAGTTAAACCTTTCCTCTATTAAGTCCTTTATGTTAGGTGTTTCTCACAGTAATGAAAACCCTATCTAAAGTGTACGCCAGTCCACATATAGTCATAATATAATGTTCCCAGCTAGATAGTGTTTCTTAACCTACTTTTAGTGGAGCCTTGGCATAAGAAGTGTGGAGACAAAACAAAGACCAAAGCAAGTCCATAAAAAAATTTTCCCTGATTCCATTCATTCATTTATTCTTTCCGAAGTAATTGCATGAAGACTTGGATGTTACCAGTTACAGACTTCCCTGAAATATCATCAATAAATAAACAAAGTTCAGTCAACCATACTAGAAAGGAAACCATACTGTTTAAATAGTCTCTATACACAAAATATTGTGAAATTATTGTTTCCTCTGTTATTTACCAAAATGTGCTAACATTTCTGTCTGGTAGAAAAATTTTGTACTTTCCATTGCTGTTCTGTCAATGTTAACTTCAAATATATTTAGCACTATGTTAAATGTATGCAAATTTTAAAATGTTACATCTTCCTCACACATTACAGCTATTTTTATTACAATTTTTTGTCACTTACAATTCTTTTGCCTTTTATGTTGACTTCATCTGATGTAATAGTAGCAAGGCCACTTCCTTTTCCCTGTTCATTCTTTTGTTGTAATTACTCCACAGTCCTGTTTTATATGTGACTCTTTGGAGATCATACATCTGGGATCCATGTTTTTATCCATTCTGAAATCATTTGGGGTTTGGGGGAATTTTGTTATTGTTTTGCTGTTTCTGCTGATGCTGATGTGTTGTTCTTGTTGATGATGATGATGTTGTTGTTTGGACTATCTGTTCTATTGGCATTCAATAATATGGTTACTGATCATTGATGTGGCTAGAGTCTAAGTAACTAGCCATCTTAACACAAACTCTCTGTTCACTGGGCTTTTTTGTCTGTTTGGTTGCTGAAAGATTGATCAATTAATTGATTAGTTGGTTGCATTGGTTAATTGGTTGGTTGGTTGCTGCTTTGACTGGCTGATTAGTTAGTTAGCTGACAGATTGGTTGGTTGGTTAGTTGGTTGATTGGTTGGTTGGTTGGTTGGTTGGTTGAATTGTTTGGGATGTTTGGCTGATTACCTTATTGGGTTAGGTTGGGTTGCTTGGTTGGTTGACTCATAGGTTAGTTTAGTTTTGTGAATTTCTGTCATCAAGATTATTTCATTTGTTTTAATGATTATCTATGTTCTCATTTATTACCATACAAATTGTGTTCACTTCTTTAGGCACTTCATGGATTATTCCAGAGATGGTAATATGGATTATCCAAGTCTAATCTGACCTATCTGGAGAATGATGCAAAATACTTAGAGATGGTGTTGATTTTATTCATTCTCAGAAGCTAGCCTTGGTCTAGAAAATTCCTCCACTGGTGTACCCAAAGGCTTGTCTTCTAGGTAATTCTATATTCTCCCAAGTCAACAGAATATTACCACAATGATCATGATTTACCTGGCATCCAGCATGGTGCTGACAGATAAAAAGTGGCATTGGGCAGCTAACTAATCTCTAAAAGAGACTCCATGTTTCCTTTAGGAGGTAAGTGGATGAAATTGATTGGTTCCAATAATCAAGTTAGATTTTATGTATTTCACTCCTTTTTGCAACAATGCCTCAAAAAGAAAGGCTGGTTAGGCTTTACATACAAGCATTGCTGGACTTAGAAAAGCACCATTACAGTTTCAAAAGGGAAAACTCAACAAAAAGGAGAAACTAGAAAACAAGTCTTGAGCAAGAAAGCTACTTTCTCAAGCTGGACTATATTAATGCCAATAATGATTATTGGGTTTGTTTGGGTAGTAATATAAAGTTGGTGGGGAGGGGGAGATGTAGAGGGATACGGAGGAAGAGGGAGAGGGAGAGGCCTCAGTCCTGCTGTTTTCCATTCAGTGAACTTAGCAATAAGGTACCACAATTACATCATTTTCATTTACCTGAACAGTAAGTGAACATCATGTGCCTTTTTTCTGTACATGCACTTGTTTGCCAAGACAGGAAGTGAACTTCTGGGCAGAAGTACCAAGAAATTTAAATTCCTTGGGGCAGCAGTACAAACCTAGCAGGCAATGTCCTTCCATCTAATGTCCATATCTCACTTTCTTTCAGTAATGATTTCAGTGACATCCACTAATTGTCAAGCAGTGAATGCTGACTTAGATGTGTCCTTACCTTTGGGAAGCTTAGTTAAATGTAGCAGATTCCAGATATATTTGAGCAAGTGCCTTCAATACTTGCATTTATACAACTATGTGTCATAAAAAGCGATCTTTACTCATCATTAATGATACAAATCTCCTAACCAAAATAAATTATGAATAATGATACACATATTTTAATATATTTAAATAAATGTGATTGCATATGCGACTTTATTTTTAAACTATTGGTTGGAACAGAGGTGTTTGTAAACCCATGGTTACAGTGGTACTATTCAAAGTACCCGAGATATAGAACTAACATAAATGCTTATTAACCAGTAACTGGAAAAAGAAAATGCAGCATATATTTACATTGGAGTTTTACTAAACTATTAGATCATAAAGGAAGATAAAAGTGTATTATTTTCAAAAAATGGATAGAATTGGACAGCCAGTTAAACAAAATAAACCAGACTCAGAAAGACAAACATTACATTTTCTCTCATTTGAAAAATCTAGTTTTTATAAGTATCATGTGCCATGACCAGTGTAAACAAGTTGTGAATTGTCACAACATTTTAAAACAACCATTTTCAAACTGTTCTCAGTATGTATGCATGGTGGCTGATCCTTACTGTTATCTGTCTTAGTCAGGGTTTCTATTCCTACACAAACATCATGACCAAGAAGCAAAGTTGGGGAGGAAAGGGTTTATTCAGCTTAAACTTTCACATTGCTGTTCATCACCAAAGGAAGTCAGAACTGGGACTCAAGCAGGTCAGGAAGCCGGAGCTGATGCTGAGGTCATGGAGGGATGTTTCTTACTGGTTTGCTTCCCCTGACTTGCTCAGCTTGCTTTCTTATAGAACCCAAGACTACCAGCCTAGGGATGGCACTACCCACAATGGGCCCTCTCCCCTTGATCACCCACTGAGAAAATGCTCACAGCTGGATCTCATGGAGGCACTTGCTCAACTGAAGTTCTTTTCTCCGTGATAACTCCAGCCTGTGTCAAGTTGACACACAAAACCACCAGTACATTATCTAAAATAGATTCAGAATGTTTGAGGTCAGTGAGGAACAATTCTAGATGTATCCATTATGTTGGAGGAAAAAGACCTCCTCTGAATATGTGTGATACCATCACAGGTGCTGAGTGTCCTGACCAACTAGTGGGCAGGGGGTGTTTCCTGAACATTTTCTCAGTATGCTCTAGGATGAGCCAAGAGAACTGTAATGAGGACTGAATCCACATATAAAAGAAGAAAATGTATAAAATGTTCCCTATAGTACTTTAAATCATCGCGGAAACAGTACCTAGACTTCAAAAGTATTCAGTCCTAAGCAAGAAGTGAAGGAAATTCTATTCTACTTATTTGACTTAACGGTTATATTTACTAAAAGCAGTCATTAGATGGGGTCAGTGAGAGTGGGTATGTGTTCATATTTGCATGTTTCTAAAACCTGAAGACATCCCAGAATCACTGTGATATGCTCAAACTCACTCTTGTAGATTCCCTATGATGAATTCTGGCATCTATATTTTTAAAGCTACACTGATATTTCTCATGTAAAACTCATATTGAGAACCACCGTCTAGTACCATGACTGTTCTATCTAAAAACTATAATGAAATATGAGAGCAGTAGAAGATATGGAAAAATTAAAATCGGTTTGACTTATTGGAGTACCTAATAATATAGTCAGCACTCCACATTCAAGGGAGGGTGGCTACCAGACTCCTATGAATAGATTAAGATTCTCAGTTCCATTATATAAGACAATGCAGTGTACGTATCCTTGTGTATACTTTAAATTGCATCTAGATTGCTTACATAATACAATGTAAATGCCACATAAATATTTATAAAGTGATATAATATAAAGAATGCTGACCAAAAAATAATGGCTGCATAGCTACAGTGCTAGCATAATTTTCTAAAGTATTTTGTAGCTGCAGTTGCTTTAATACATGGATGCAGAACTCACAGACATAGATAACCAACTGTAACAATTATTTTATTCATGTTTATCTAATATTATATGGAATATGGAATAATTCCCTTTTCTTATACCTTCTACAAAGAAACTCTATCTCTTTCCTGAGTCTCAACACTGATGCTTTTAGAGCTCAGTGCAATGTTGGAGAAAATCAATAATCCATTAGCTCCATTTAAAGAGTTATGTGCAGGCCAGATTTGGCCATCATGAATATTTAGTTTCCGTACCTTAAGTGGCAACTGAAGAAAGGCTATGGGTTGATGCTTTGCTGAGGTTCCTGTTACACAACTCTGAGAAGCAATTCAGGCTCCTGTTAGCCAGGTCCTGTGTGGAGAACATCTGGTTGGCATCATTAGTAAGATAGGCACCCATCACATGGCTATATTCTAGGTGGAAATTGTGGATTTTACCATGCATCTGGTATGTGGTTCTCATGGAATGTATAGTAGCACTCTGATGAACCTACTAATGAAATACGCCAGGAACTTGCTCCCTCACACTGTCTACCAGTTCTTTTAGTAGCAGCAGATTGCAGTTCATGTATCATCTGCAGATTACATTCTGAAAACATCACACAGACAATTTCAGAAATAAACAATCCACACATTTTCAGTTATGAGTATGCAGTGTTCAAATTTGCATGATAAAATCTCTCACTGTCCCAGTCTCTTACCCAGAATGTGAATCACCCTTTGTCCACCATATCCACACTAGATACACTACCATTGGTAACTTTGAGACCCTCTGTTATCCGACCTTACCATCATCATCAAATCACAGTGTTTGTTTCCCTGTAAATCTTGTTTTACTTAAGAATGTCCTCCAAACCCATGAGGTGTGATGCTAGCAGTCCGAATGCACCAAAAGGAATCTGAAAATTCTTCCTTCAGGTGAAAAGTCTGTATTCAAAAGAAAGGGGGGGAGAGAGGAGATGGAGGTCACTAAGGTCTGTGGCAAGAATGGATCATCTAAGTGGTGAGAATAGAGTCACACTCATTTCTTTGTTACATCTCAAATTAGAAAAAGCATGGCCACGGTGCATAGCAAGTATTTAGTCAGGGCATAAGTTGCTATGTGCATGTATATATATGGTGTAAAAACATAAAGTTTTGGAGCCAATATTATCTGTGGTTTCTGGAATATACTGGGCTTTTTGACACTCAGATAAAGGAAAACTATCATGTTGGTTCATTTTACAAGAAGCTTGGGACTAAAAATCTGAAGTATTTGGAGTTTGGGAGATAGCTTATCAGGACAACACATACTGCACAAACCAGGTGCTCAGTCCCCAAACTGGAAAAGCCAGAGTGGGGAAAACTTCTTTAACCATGGCAAAGCAGACATAAAAAAATTGCCCCGAAATTCCCAAGCTAGCTAACCTGGATATGAAGCACAACAACAACACCAATAGAAAGCACAGCCTCAGTAGGATAAAAGTTATCTGATCTACACACACACACACACACACACACACACACACGGCATGCTTGAACCCACATTCAAACACACATGCATGTGCATGCACATACATACACAAACACACATACACAAAAAATGAAGCAATATTTTTTAAAACTGCACTATTCACAGTAGCTAAGATATGTATGGGAGAGATAGAGACAGAGACACACAGAGGGAGGCAGAAACAGACAGACAGAGACACAGGGAGAAAGACAGAGAGACAGAGACAGACAAACAGAATGGAATTTTATTCAGCCATGGAAAAGACTAAAAGTATTGCATTTGCAGGAAAATGGGTGCAACTCACTGTACTAAACAAAACAATACAGACACAGAAAAACAAATATATTTTTCTCTTACATGGCATCTAGATTTAAATGTGTGCATACATACATACACAGGTTAATACATAGGTATGTATGCATAAGACATGAACAGGACACTATGTTGTGGATGGGCCTGGTAGTGTTTGTATTTTGAGGCTAATTTTGCTCTCCTGGGAAGGGCTGCAGACAAGTAGTTGTGAACTAAACCCCTAATGAATAAAGAAGCCAATAATTGGGCAAGTAGGAGGGACCCTCGGGTTGTACAGAGGAAGAGAAGAAGGAAGGAAGGGTTAGGTCCTTTTGGAATGGGAATAGCATAAGGGCAAGATATGGCTGCTAGAGTTTCCCGATATCATGGTGTATCTGTCAGGATTCACCACCGGAGGACTCAGATCTAATAGGGCTTACAAGATAAGGTTTTAGTTGTTGAGCCCAGAGACTGAGTTACCATTGTTTCTGAACTAAGTTTGTGCGGTGTTTTTCTCTTTGTGGCGATTCCATTGGGTTCCAGAGAGAAAGAGAAAGTGTGGGTTTGCCTGATGTGCACCGCAAAGGCCTTGGGGACTTTGAACACGGGGCTGGCATGGTAGTGACCTGCCAGTGGGAACCTAGGAAGCAGGGTGAAGAGATTTTGGAGTTTAGAGTCAGTGTCTCCACAAGATAATAACATGGCCGGCCAGGTCTCCAAGGCAGAGAGTTGCCGGCACAAGCACAGGAATGTGCCGGGCTGTGTTTTGTTTGTTTTTTGTTTTTTGTTTTTTGCTTTTTAAATATTTCCCACAAAAACACTACTGAAGAGGAGAGGAAACGGTCTAAAAGAAATGTAGAGGAGGAAACAAGAGGTAATGGGTGACATTGTCTAAAACCAGATGTTGACTATTTAGGGGAATGGACGCCACCGGGAGAGGGAAATGGGATTGCTGGGTTTGGGGAACAGAGGAAGCCCTGGTTGAGTGAAGTTCTGTGCAGGTGTATTGTTGACCTAAATACAGACATGTCAAGGCCTCCAAAGCCATAGGCCCCAGCCCATCTCCTGTGAAGCTCAGACGGATGGCAAAGCCGTCCTCTAGACCAGCATACGGTTCTTCATGTTATTCTGTTGCTACTTCATGACTGGAGCTTTACTAGTTACGAATTGTAATATAAATATTTGATATGTAGGACATCTGATATGCAACCCTGTAAAAGGGTTCATTCAACCCTCCCAACGGATTTATGACCCACAAGTTGAGAACCACTGTTCTAGTCCATGTGTGCACATGCTGATGGTGAGTATAAAAATGTCCATCATAGCTTTCTACCCCTCCCCCAAATATTTATGGCCTAAAGACTGGTCCTATACAGGACCTCTCCTACCTAGGTGAGTTACACCTGTCTCCCTGACCCAGCTATACACCATAAACCCTGTCTCTGTGATTATCCATATGAAAAAACTCCATCTCCTTGTTCTGCAGTATGCAATAATCCCACCCCTCTGTTCAATTGTATACGATAGAAATCCTCACCTTCCAGGGTGCTGTGTCCACCACCAGGCCAGTCCACTCAATCCCAAGGCTTTCTGTGTTTTTATAAACGCGCCTGTCTCACTGTCTTTTCTTTATTTCCTCACTGCCCAAGTCAGGTAAAATCCCTGGGGCCATGCAAGGACCCAGCAGTGGGGGAGGGGCATAAATCAGAACAAGGTATGTATGATGGTATATATGTATGAACATGCCATTAGGAAACTCATCACTTTATATATAAACTGGAAGAATTAATTTTTAAATGATACATACAGTTAAAATTAGCTGCAAAATTAAAATTAACATGCTTACATGTGCTGAAGCCAATTTCTGTTGCTTGCAATCAGATCCTGTGTTATGAGAACCTGAGGTGACATTTGCAGAAGCTAATGTACTCTGAGGGAAAGGTGAGAGACTTGTTCAGGGCCTATAATTACTGTTAAATAACTTTAGACATTTGTTATACATATCTGAGTTCATTTCCTCTATAAATGAAAGATAACACTTATCTCATGGGACAATTAGAAAGATTAAATGTGATAAAAAGCAAACTGTGTTCAAAAATAGTAATCACTGGAAATTAGTGCTTATTATTAGAAATAATAATGAAATAATTATAATAAAATAATTTATTATTGTATTAAATTTATCATAATTTTATATTATGCTTATATGTTTATATTATACATATACATTATATGTACATGTATGTGTGTATACATATGTAAATATGTATATATGGAGCATATGTATATATATATTATATATTTTTACTTTTTATATTTTATATTATTTATTATATTTTAGTATATTATTCATTATTGTATGTTATATACTATATCATTATATTCATCAACTATTATCCTGTAAATGTTATTATAGTAAATAATTATAATAAGTTAATAATTATGATAAAATCATAATGATAAGAATAAAATAATAAAACTATTAGGAAGATGAAATATAACAAAAAGTAAACTGTGTTCCAAAATTGTAAGCACTGGGGACTAGGGAGGTGGCTCAGTGAATGAAATTCTAGACCTGGGTCTAGATTCCCTGCAATATTGGGGGATATGCAGACACAGTGGCACACACTGTAACCTCAGCACTGGGAGGCAGAGATAGCCAAATCCTTTGACCAGCTGGCCAGCCAACCTAACCAAAATCCCAAGCTTCAGGGTTCACTGAAAGAACGTGTCATAGGAAATGATGTCAAGAGCAACTGAGGAAGCCACCTAGTGTCAAATTTGGCTTCCTCTGAAAAGAGGGGAGAGAGGGAGAGGGAGAGAGGGAGAGAGGGAGGGAGGGAGGGAGGGAGGGAGAGAGAGAGAGAGAGAGAGAGAGAGAGAGAGAGAGAGAGAGAGAGAGAGAGAGAGAGAGAGAGAGATAACAATGCAAAGACACAGCACACACAATTTTTTAAAAGGCTTTAGGGGCTGGGTGAGATAGCTCAACAGTGAAAGATGCTTGCTGCCAACCTAGCAACCTGAGCTCAATCCCTAGAACCCACATAGACTTGGAAGGTGAGAACTGACTCCATGTAGTTTTCTCTGAGCACCACACACATGCCATGTCATGTGTGCCCACATAGACACACCCTGCACATACACAATACTGATAGTAAAAATAATTAACAGTTTAATAAAAATTTTAAAGCATTTTGTCATGTCATTGTGCCTACACTGACTTTACTAGCCATTAGGTAGAAACTTTAAGCACTTCCCTGCCTTTTCTTTCAAAACAGAGTTTTGGTGTGTGGCCAAGGTTGGTCTTGAACAGATGATTGTGATAGATAACATTATGTTGGTAACTAACTTTATGTTTAAAAGTTTAAATTTTCTATACTTAAGAAAAGTATAAACCAAAACTGGACTTCCAAGTGATAAGGGCTGCTACGGATTAATTTTGCAATCTCCTAGGTTTGTACAACTTTAACAAAACAGCTGTTTGGGCTTATGTAAACAAAAGCCTGCTTTGTATGCCTGCTTTGGCTTGCACACAGAGAGTAACTTTGTGCTCTTTGCCTTTGAAAGCTCCTAAAGTGGCTGAGCTCTGCATTTGGGAATCCTGATTCCCAAGAGTAGACCTGGTACCAATATATGAATAAAAGCCTGTTGAGTCTCTGAATGACCCCAGACTCCTAACAATCATCTTCCTGCCTTTCCTTCTTTACTACTGAGATTACAGACTTGCACCAATATGAACAGTTTAAATTATTTTTTTATTTAAAAATATCAAAAAGAAAAAAATCAGGGTTATGAAGCCATTGATTCATATACTGAAACCGTGCTCCCATACTTACATGCTTAATTCTTTATTATTATTATTATTATTATTATTATTATTCCTGGTAATAACAGTGAAGAGTAGAATGTCCGTGGACATCGGTGATGTTCTTGAGCTAGTGCCATAGCCAAGCTGGATGCTCCATCATTCATCCTACTTGGTGCCAGGTCTGCTGTTGCTTGATGGTGAAGCCATCTTAATGATAGCTCGTAGTTCAGGATTCCTGGGAAATAAACAGATGCGGAGTTGGTGACTGAGTGGGAGCATCTTCAGGATCAGCGCCTTCGAGACAGGGACCCAATAAGCACCAGGCAGGAGAGAGAGTTATGAAGCCAAGACTGAACGTCAGAGCTGACTCTAAGGAAAGCCAAGGAGACAAGTATATCAACTCTTACTTTCAGATGCTCTTGTTGACCAGTCTCTGTGCATAGCCTCCACTAGGAAGCTCTCCTAGTTGAGAATAATTCTTTTTTTGGTTTGGTTTGGTTTGGTTTGGTTTGGCTTGGTTTGGTTTGGTTTGGTTTGGTTTGGTTTGGTTTGGTTTGGTTTTTGAGACAGGGTTTCTCTGTATAGCCCTGGATGACCTGGAACTCATTCTGTAGACCAGGCTGGCCTCCAACTCAGAAATCCACTCTGCCCCCAAGTGCTGGGGATTAAAGGCGTGCGCCACCACTACCCGGCTGAGAATAATTTTTGAGACCAGGCCTCACAATATTTTTTGCAACACCTGGTGAAATACTGTGTCAGTCAGAAGGGAAATGGCAGCATTCATCCAACACACACAGAACCTTCAAGCACAGGTGGCCATGGAAATGGGACTCTCCTGCATGTAGCAGTTAGACTTACTTATATCAAAAAGTCCTCAAAAAAAAAAACCCTAAGGGTGTGGGGAGAGTCCAGCAAGATAGTTCAGTGGATGAAGGTGTTTATGACCAAGCCTTACAACTTGAGTTCTGTCCCTACTATTCACTTAGTGGAAAGAGAGAACTGTTGCCCTCAAATTGTCCTCTTGCTTCCACATGCGCACCCTGGCATGTGCATGCCTGAACATGTGCCACAGGCATGTACACCATCAGAAATAAATAAGTAAGCAAACAAATAAAGGAAACCCTCAATCTGGAAGTGGCTTGTCGTTCCGGTTTTTAAAGTCTTCCATCTAAAACACAAGGATTTTGAAGCTCATTCCCCTCTTTCATAAAAATGAGGGATTGAATTCACTCTCTTGGGGGTCTCAGCGTCATTCTGTAGTTCTGGAAGTTTTCTGTTCTGACTTAATTCATGGCCTGACTCCAGCCCTTCATTTGTTTGGCAGAAGTGATTATGCAAAAGTTATGTAATCTGTATTTATGATGTTTAAATCTTAAATCATTCAGAAAAAATAACTGAACTTGAGAGTTCAATTGCCAAGCTTTTTACATATATATTTGATTACCATAATTGATTAAGCCATAAATACATCTATAAAATTAAACGTAGTCCTTTGTTATCTAAATATGTAGATGACAGAGAGTCAGGAAATCTATGCAACCCAACACTTAACCAATTCCAAGGACAATAACTACTTATATGACCTCATCTGGGGAACCAGCATATTATCATTTGTATATCATAACTCCTAGCTTTATATCTCCCTATATAAAACTAATATGACCACAAGTGTGGTCTCCGTTACCCTTCCCAGAAACTGCGATGTGGACAAGAAGCAAATTATTAGCTGATATTTACAGATGAACAACATTGGGAAGTGCAAGATGGCTCACTAAAAGCCCTACACACCCAGTAAATGATGGGGTCAGGGGAAAGCAGTTCATCTTCTCATAGTCCAGGTCACATTTAAAAAAACCTTCAGATGACCCCAAGGTCTTCATACAAGTCCCTCGAGTTCATGTAGAACCTATGAAGCTTAAAATGTGGAAAAAAAACAGGTGATTGAATACATTTTGTTACACAAAGTCTGCAAGTGAAGAAAATAGTCACACTGATGAAATCATTCGCCACATGGAAATCATCTGCCAGGTTGTAAACAGTTTATCTGGAGGCCATATGATAAGAACTGTGGGCAGTCTCCAAAAACCTATGTATGGCACTCAGCCAGCAACCAACCAAACACTGGCTTGGGTTCATGCTACTCCCTATCCATGCTTCAGGTGATCCCACCGCCTAGTTGAGACCTCATGTCCAGCCTTGTAAGGCTCTGAGCATTCACTTTCTACCTTTCCATTTGCAGGTTGGACATACACAGGCTCCTGACTAACAGAAACATAATGTGTATTATTTTAAGCTGTCTGGTGTGTGGTAATTTGTTATAATACCAGAAAAAAAAACTATTATTGAAACCAACCATAAAGTTATTTATAACTCCACCTTCCTCCCCTGGGGTTTTCCCCGATGGCAAGCTCATTTGCAGGCAGAACACCAGTAATTATGGTTGTGTGGAGGCAATCCATCTTCAGAGACGCTCCAGAAGCCATCCTGATCACATGAAGGACTCTGCAGAGCCACGAGACAGAAGAATGCAGGCCCTCAAATGCCAAGCTACTCTTTCACCTCTGAGCCACTATCTCGGAAAAAAAGTACTTCCACACCATTGATGAAGATAGATTCAGAAATAGTAGAAACAGCTTCATCCACAGACATTTACTTAAAGAGATATTACCAATGAGAATAAAGCCAGGGCTATTCCATAAAGTCCTGAAACACATTCCTTTATATATGAGTGGAATCCAAGACTCTACATCCAATCAGTTAGCCAAAAATAGTTCCCAGAGTGTAGAGTGATCATCTATACATACAGAGTGATTCACCTGAAAATCTCACAAGTAAAGGGAGAACCTCTAAAGTGTGTACGTATGTACGTACGTATGTATGTATGTATGTATGTATGTATGTATGTATGTATAGTATATATGGTATGTATAGGAAAAATACATATCTAGAAAGAGATGTAAAGAGTTAAAAGGGAAGTCACAGTATTATTTCAGAAGATTGAATGGAAGCATGCTATTGAAGGGGTGAAATGTTGATTTACCATTTGGTTGTGGAGCTTTTGGCTTTGGAAGACACACCATAACACTCACTTGGTTGGCGCTCCGTTGCTTCCAGACTGTGAATGCCCAAGTCCGCCCACTAGTGAAGGCTGATATGAGCTCCATAACTGAGGTCAGCTCAGATGTTTTCCAGTTATCCCCAATGACCCTGAGAAGCTATTGACCCTGTAGCTCAGAGCAGTTCTTCTAGATTTAGTGTGAAATTTGCTGCCACTACAGATGTTATAGGGTACCTTCTTCCATCTTAGACATCAGAGGCTCCTGGACTGGTAAATACCTATAAATCATTATATTTACGCTATTACATTTAAGTCATGAAGTCCCATGTGCTGAGAAGTTAGGCCCACCTGATTTTGGTGAAGGTTTTGCTATAACTATTAGACCCACAGGTCTCAACATCATAGCCAAGAGTCAACTTATGATGCTTAAATACAGTTTCTTGCACCAGGTGCAGTCCGTGTGTTAACAGTGGTTTCCATCCGGAATTCCTTCCTCGTGGCTGGCCTCCAGGGTGGGATGATTAGTTTGGCATGAAGTCCAACACTGTGCTGGCAGACCACACATACGATAAGAAGGAAGTGGAATGGAAATCTGCTTGGACCAAGATTGTAATGTGTCCTCCAGAGGTTGGAACCATCAAAGTTGTCCCCTGATGGTGTCATCTGGTCTGAAGCTCCTTGCTCCTTTGAACTGTAGCCCTCATATTCATCATGACAATTGGAAAGGCCTCTGGCCACTTGAGGCTTTCTTTTTGTTGCTGTTGGCTTCATCTACTAAGGGAGAAGTGGAAGCAGGCAGCCTAGATTCTTAGTGAGGACTACTACTTATGTTAATATATAAAGAATGTTTCTCCAGAACTTAAAAAGAGAACAGCCTAAATTCTCACAATCCATTACTGAATTCTTCTCTTAACAAAAGCCTGAAGACCCCACTCTAGCTGCTGAATTCTCCCCTGTACAAACTTTACTTGGGGATATGCTAAGAAATAAGTTCCAGTCTCTAAGAGCTGATGGAACTACATTCTTTCATCTTCATAGAAATATATGGTTCTTAGAAAATAGTGCATTCACTTACATTGTGCTTATTCCATGCAGCTATGTCCAAGTTGCAGCCATAAGGTATAGATCCCTTTTATATTTCTTTCATCTAAAAATACTGTTTTCTTGACTAGAAATATCAGAAACAGCTAATGCTAAAAAAAAATAAATAAATTGTACTGGAAACAGCCAGGGGAAATGACAAATTCTTTACATGACTTTTATCTCTTCATAAACTTCTAAACACTGTATGTGAGGGTCACAAGGAAATCTGATTAATCCTGGCAGCCTAGATTTTCAAAATTTGTACATGAAATATATTTGACCACACAATGTAAAAGGGGAAGGAAATGCATATGGAAAGAGTCTAATGTTGATTCTAGGTAGAGTATGAGATGTTACGTGTATATACCACAAGTCTAGAGTAACTACTAAAGGTAGAAAACAGAGAGAATATTATTTGGTCTGCTCAGGGTACTTAAACAAAATACCGCAGACTGGAAGCAGTTTGCACAGTTCTGGAGAATAGACATACAAGGTGAGGGAGAAAATAGGGTTTGTAAGGGTTTTCATATTGTGCTGTGGTCACTACCTTCTCCCTATCTTCACATGGCTTCCTCTTGGTGTGTAAGCAGAGTGGATAACCTCCCCATCTCTCTCTACCTCCCTCTCTCCCTCTCTACTTCATGCCTATTCTTTCAAGGGTCCTATTTGCATCGTGCAAGTCCACCTGTGACCTCACCTAAATCATAGTACGTCTCAACTGTGTTATCTTCAAATATCAGGCAAGAGGGTAACATTCCAACATATGAATTTAAGTGACATAATTAAGTCCAGAAAAATTTTAAAACAAACAAACAAAATGTAATGCAGGGCTAGGTAGCTCAGTATGAGAATACGAGGCCCTGAGCCCCAGTCCCAACACTGAAGAGAGGGGTGGGAGGGAGAGAAGAGGAGAGAGGGAGAGAGGGAGAGAGGAAGAGAGGGAGAGAGGGAGAGAGGGGGAGAGGGAGAGAGGGTGAGAGGAGGAGAGAGGGAGAGAGAGAAAAATGTGCAAATGATTCAAAATGATGGCAAGAGTCAGAAAGTGGAAGAAGAATGAAAACAAATGTCAAAATGATAGAACTACATACAAACATATCAAGATTCACATGAAGTAAAGTCGTTTTGGAGATAAGGACACCCAGGCTCAGAGCCATGTACTTGACCACAGTACACAGATACAAAGGGCATAGCAACGGTCCAGCCTAGCTTGGCCCTGACTCCCAGATTCTGTCTAAAATGTGAAAAGCTCTCATCCATTCTCCAAGTAGTCATGTCTCAGGCCTACTCACAGAAGGGGTACTAATGGCCATGGTCAGAATCCAGATGTCCACACAAAGAGAGATGATAGGTTCCCTTGCTCCAAATACCTGAATCCTTGAGATTATGGGCAGAGCTCACCTCCTGGCTCTTTCCTGGAACACAGAAGTGTCCATATCCTCTAAAGGCCAGCCTTTGAAGACAGGGAGAAAGGGCTTCTCCAAGGGGCATCTTGCAGGCTCCTTGGAGTAAGTTCTAGGGGTTGTTACCAAGACCCAGCTAGGAAGCCTCAGTGGAACTTCACAATAACCTCCTGTGAGCACAAAGCTGCCTTAGGCGCCTGCCCCCTCCACCAATGCTGCCCTGGTTGCTTTCTCATCCTTCAGGCTGAAAAGAATTCCCAAGACCTTCAACCATGACCTCAATAAGTGATACGTTGCAGTCTGCCAAGATGCCATGAGACAAAAGATGCTGTCCTGGGTGGGACACACTGCTAGTGTTCTCTCCCTGAGCCTTATTCAGGAAGAACCAGCTACTCCTGATCCACCTCCAGGAAACTATCAGGTGGGTGTGCTTCCTAGAACTGGCTACACTTCCCTAAATCCCCCAGAGAATAGCTTCCTGTCAATCAGCCTCAGAGTGATTACAATAAAACTCCAGCATTCCTTTATAATCATAATAATAATAAATGCAAGTACCATCTGTCACGCATCTAATTGCCAGGCGAGGTAGCTCTTATTATTCTTTTGATAATGCTAATAATGACTAGCAGAGTGTGCCAGCCCCTGTGCTAAGAAACGTCGGTGAATTCTTTCATGCTGTCCTCCCAGTAAACCTGTGTGGCAGGTAATATGATTCCCATTTTCTTAGTAAAAGGTCTGAGGCTTAAAGAAATGAGTCAACCAACACAAGCAAGTAAGAGAGAGGCCAGAACTGGAGGCTAATTCTGTCTCTCTGAGAAAGCTTATTCTAGTAGCAACATCTTAAAAGATGACAGTAGCACACTAGTATGCTGTTTAGAAAATTGAGAATATTTTTATTCATTCTTTGACAACTTCATATGTGCATGTAATATATGTGACTCATTTCTCCTCTAACTCTTCCTTCTAACACCCAGACTTCTCCCTCACGACATATTCTCTCCCTACCTTTATGTGCTCTTCTTAGCATATTTTTAAAGATTTATCTATTTATTTAATGCAAATGAGTATGCTGTCTTCATGAACACCAGAAGGGGGCATCAGATCCCATTACAGTTGGTTATGAAGCACAATGCAGTTTCTGGGAATTGAACTTAGGGCCTCTGGAAGAATAGCCAGTGCTAGAAGAAAAGCCAGCCCTCTTTACTGCTGAGCCATCTCTAAAGCCCTCTTCTTAGCATTTTTTAAATGAAAAAACAATTATCATAGAAACCCCCAGTAAAGTGAACCCATGAGGGAGACCAAACCACAAGGAAGAGACCTCATCTTGAGGGGTAGAAAGCAGTCTCAGTGTATGGAGGCATGGCCACCTGAGTTTGAATCTTACTAAGACTGTGTCTGCTGGCGTACTCGAGACTTGCTCTTCTGTCCCTTAACTCTGTCTTCACTTTGTTCACTTTGAGTCTGACTGGAGCCCAGTGCTTCATCTTCACCCCACATTCCAACTTGGTTGTTCCCCTGAAAAGGCCCATCTTCACTGTGATCCCCAAGATGAGCACACAGTCCTCAGAGCTGAATCTGTGGAGATACAAATCCACAGGGGAAATTGCACATGGTTTCCAGCAACTCTCCTCTGTAGGGAGCATCTGTAAAACTGGATCCTCTAAACACTCAGGGTGAATACGCATGTGCAGCGCAATGGTTCTTTTATTCCTGTGTTCATTTACCTACCGTGTGCCAGCTGGTTGCATGTGTCTCACCGTGAGCTTTCACAGTTGGGTGTCATCATAGCTGTGCAAGGTACCTGTCACTGGATTACTTTTATCCCTTCCGAAGCTCAAGTTAAAATAAGTCCCAGTGCAATAGTATTGGGAGGAAAGGTGAGGTCTTCAGGTCATGGGGACTCTACTCTGATGAATCGATTATGTTGATTAAGCTGAAGTCAAGCTCTTGCCTCTTGCACACCTCTTACCCACTGTTTTCCACCACAGGATGGCACAGCCAGCCCTCGACAGACAGGAGCTCCTCAACGTTGGGCTGTCTAGCTTTGAGATCTATTTAAAAAAGAAAAAAAAGAAATCTCTGCTTGATTTCATTACAGCTGCCCTTAGTAGACCAAGACAATCCCTGCTGATTTGGAGCCGCCTGAGATGAAAATGGCACCCGTGACGCTTACCTGACCTGATGCTTTAACAGCACCCATGCTCAGGAGAGTCAGCTCACAATCCATCTCTGACCAGGTCTCTGCCCTTCCCTTGGTTCTTACTGGATTGTCCCCCTTCTTTAGGGGAGAACACATGATTTCTCTCCCATCTGGACCTGCACCTGAACTCTCCTCTTTGCTGAGCACATTCTGGTATCACATCTGTCCGTCCTTTCCCGGCCAATCCTACGCTTTACTTTAATCATTTGCATCTGAGGTTGCGTTCAGTGTTTGTGTGTGCTTCCTTTGCCTTGCTGATTGTTCTATACTCTTATATGTTTGTTCATCTCCCCATTAGGCTGAAAACTTTGGCAAAGACGTGAAACTTGTTTGCTTTGTTCCGTGTACTATCGAATAAGTCCTAACACAAAAGATGCTCATTGGATATGGGACCTGATAGTGGCTAGTTGTAGTCAGGCAGTGTCATTTTCTGGATTTTGGATGGCATAGTTTAACTAGGAATTCAATATTATTAAAAGATGCAGATTTCTTTGTGTGTGCACACTTGTGTGCACATTCTCACAGTAGGCAGAGGAGGATGTTAAGTGTCTTTCCCTATCATTCTTTGCCTTGTTTCTATGAGATAGGGTCTCCCCCTGAATATGTAGCTAGGCTAGTGTCTACAAGCCCTGGATCCTACCTTCTCTATCTCCACAGTTCTGGGGTTATAGATGTAGGTATAGCCACACTGGCTTAGTCATGTGGGTGATGCTTAGAACAAGTAACCAGGAGCCCCAAATGGGTTGAGGTAGAGAAAAAAAAGCAAAAATAAGAAAGAGGATTTTAAAAATGTGATAAAGAGATACCCATAAAAATAAGAAAGAAGGGAAGAAAAGCAAATGGAAGAAAACAGTACTTAGAACAGGATTTGATAAGGTTTAAGGACCTAACCATGAGCAGCAAGAAGGGCTAAGCTAATCTTCAAAAACTGATCTCAGAGTCACCAGAAGTGCTTTAGGTTCTATATTGTGTTTTGAAGTGTTTGGGATGATTTTGGTATGTTTGTTGTTGATATGTTTGTTGTTGATGATGATGTCATTGTCATTTTTATTGTGATGGGGCCTTAAACTGCTATGCAGCTGAAGACAGCCTTGAACTTCTGACCCTCTTGCCTCTACCTCCTGAGTGCTGAAATCAGAGCACAGTCCCATCACACCTGGGTCACACTGTGCTGAGAGCCAAACTCGGGATGTTTTCACGCTAAGCAAGCACTCTACCAACCAACAGAGCTACATTCCCAGACTGTTTTCTGTTTCTGAAACATCTTTGTTGAAGCATAGCCCACATGCAATGGGAGCAACCTTTTGGCTATGTACAACTTAATGTACTTTGTTATTATTATTATCTTCACAGAATTGTACAGTCAGGCCTATCAATTTAAGAACATTTTTTTTTTCATTGCCTCAAAAGGAAACCCAGTATCTTCTAGCTGTCATCTTCCACGCCCATCCTCTCCAACTGCAAGAAACCACTAATCTACTTTCCGTCTCCATGGGTGACTCGCCCATTCTGAGCATTTTATACAAATGGAGTCATACAGAATGCGGTTTCTCATGACTCACATATTTGTTTTAGTATAATGTCTCCAAGTTTCATTCACGTTGTAACATCTGACAGTATGCCATTCCTTTCAATTTCTAAATATGACTCACCTCTACAGTTCCACATTTAATTCATTAAGCAGGAGGTAGGCACCAACATCTCTCATGGGAGTTACTGCCCACCCTTGTCCTATTGGTACTCTTGGAGCCCATCATACACTATGGCTGTACCACCTGCAGAACTTCTCCTTGCTTGTGCTGTTAATCCAAACACACCACCTAGTGAGGAAGGGTCTTTGTAATTCATGTCCACTACATATCCAAGTCCCATCTTACTCTACTTCCAGTAGTTCCTCAAACAGACTCTGTTCTCACGTGCCTTCATAATAATTCCCCCAGGGAGCACCATGAGACCAGATTCATCTTGTTCAGTTTTTCTTAGTGTGTTCCAAGCACCTGGAAGAATGTCTAGAACAAAATAGTTGCTCAATAAATAACAAGCCTGTAACTGTTTTTGTTTGCATGTGTAGATAGTTTCAAAGGTTAGGTTTCTAGAGTGATTCTCTCTCCACCATTAAGACATTTAGGTAACTCCCTCACCTTGAGTGTGGCCTGGACTAATGACTTGCTTATTTAGTTTTGGCTAATTTTAACTGTCCTTGAAACTCATTATGAAGTCTATATAGATAACCCCAAACTCCTGCTTGTATTTCCTTAATTCCTTAATTCTACAGTCCAATCATCACTGCACCTACTTGTCCAACCTCCACCTCTATTGGGTTTCATTATGCAGTTCAGGTTCATACATACATAGATGATACATACATAGATGATTGATAGATAAATAGATAGTAGATACATAGATACATACATACATAGATACATATATCCCACATTGACCTCAAACTTAGGATCTTCTTTCCTCAGCCTGAGGGTTTGGATTATATGTATGGGCCACCATAGCCAGATTCTAATAACTCATCTCTAACTGACTAAATCTTAGCTACAGGATGTTACTTTCAAGACATTATAAATCATTTCGTTTTCTCCTGATTGCTCAAGCTAGGATAGTCATGCTGCCATCTTGTGTAAAGGCCTGCATGGTTCAGTGAAGAACTGAGACTCCAACGCCAGCAGCCCATGAGGAGTTAAGGGCCTCAGTCTTACAGCCTGTAAAAGGATGTAGCCTTCCCTCTGTCACATTTACAAATGTACAAGTTGATCTCCCAGCCTCTGGTTGAGTCTTGAGATAAGACTGAGCCCTGGACATCAGCCTGACTGCATTCTCATGAGTGATGTGGAGCCAGAAACATCTGCTAAGCCATGGAGATTCTTGACCCACAGCACCTGTAAGATGATGCTTGCTTTAAGCTGTGCAGAAATAGATAACTAACATGGATTTGGGTATAGGAATGGGGTGCTTACCTGACAAAAGTCCAGAGTGTGGGATTGACCTTAGAACAAGGCAACACACTTTAAGCAATGTCAAGAAGAGTTTAAATCACCTTGAGGGCTGATGAACCCAAGTGAGCAAGGTGCTTGTCACACAAGCATGAGAGCCTGAGTTCGGATCACTGGCATTCATGTAAATAACTGGGCTTTGTAGTGCATGCCCGTCACCCCAGCACTGGGAGACAATCTAAGCAATCAGTGTGCTCCAGGTACAGGGAGAGACCTTGCCTCAAGAAATAAGATTGAGAGTGGAAAACATCCAACATTGACTTCTAATTTCCCCATGCATGCATATACACATACATGCATGCAAACATGTCTACGAAGACCCTAAACAAATAACTCCTTGAAGAGCACAGAACTTTAAGACTTTGGGCTTTAAGAACATAGGAAATCAAAGATGACCTTACTGGAAGCTGAGAGACAGAAAAGTTTTGTTGTGGCTCAGCAGAAATCTTGTCAACATTCTCTGCTGTAGTTAGAAAGTACAGAGTAGAGCTAGAAAACTGCATTTTTCTCCTTAAGAATCTTCCTGGGCAACTTTTCTTCCTACTGCTTACAATCAAGTGTGAGAGGAGAGGGACAAACTGGGGAATGAGCCATAAAAAGGACAGAGCTAGGGCTTGATGATTCTAAAGCTCTCATTTCCCTAGATTGTAAACAAATTTCAAAGGTAGAAAAACATTATAAGCAAAGATCAAATCCAGGGCAATGCCTAGAAACCATGGTCTGTAAATAGAGCAGGGATGTGGGCAAGCCACAGCCACAACCCCACCTGGCAGGCTAGTGGACAGCAGGATCCTAACTGGTGGTTCCCAGATTCCTGGATGTATTAGTCAGGGTTCTCTAGAGTCCCAGAACTAATGGAATGTGCATATAAAAGAAATATATTAGAATGACCAATAGGCTGCAGTCCAACTAATCCAACAGTGGCCAGCTGTGAATGGAAAGTCCAAAATTCTAGTAGTTGCTCAGTCCCAAGAGGCTGGGTGTTTCAGCTGCTCTTCTGTACAGGCTGGAATCCTGAAGAAGTAAACTCCAATGGATGGATGTGCTGGCAAAGAGAGTACAAACAGGCAAAAAACAAACTAACCCTTCCTTCTCCCAATGTCTTTATATAGGCATCCAGCAGAAGGTATGGCCCAGAACCAAGGTGCGCCTCCAGGTCTGGATTAAATGCATGTGCTGATCAAAAGCATGTGTCGTCCCACCTCAAGATTTGAATCTTCCAGCCTCAAGGTCCAGATCAAAGGCATATTGTCTTCCTGCCTAAACATCTGAGTCACAGGCATGTTCTCTGTTTCTGGATTGCACTTCATTCTGGTTATAGTCAAGTTGAAAACTGAGAAAAGCCATCACACTGATCCACAAGATTATGTGATTAGGAGAGCTGAGTTCAATGTTCAGTGTTAAGTATGGAGATATTCATTACACAGCAATGGCACACATATACCAAGCTTCTAAACAGACAAATGTCACAGGGAGAGTAGTGATTTAAACCAGAGGAAGCTAAAACCTGAGATAATAGGAGCAAAAGTCAACCTTCATCTCACTGATAAGTGCTAAGTACTTGGACTGTGAATTAGTAGCATCGAAGAGAAAGAAATAAAGGGGACGTGGCTGGTGGCTGGTGGCCGATCTTCCGAGATAGTTCTTCCTAGGGGATCATGTAGGAACTTTCCCTAGCTAGTCAGCACTAAAAAAGACAAAGCACACCTTGTTTCTTGACCTCTGCCTTCAGTATTCTTTTCTAGGTGAGGATGCTAGGCTCCTCCTATGGCTGGACTATGGCTTTGAAATTGGCCCTTCTTCCAACCTCCAATACCAACAGCAAACTTAGGAATGCAGCTTAGGCCCTGTGCCAGAAATGAAGATGTATGAAATTATGAGTTGGAGGTAAAGCTGATCTCTTCACAACACCCTGGAATGAAGGCCATGGCATACACACCCCACAGGAAGCCTTTACAGAGATAGGTGAAAGGGCAGGGGGTACATGAGGATCCTGGCTTCAGAGAAACCAGAAGAGATGAATTCACTTAGCTTACTCCCACATCCTCCGACTCCAGCATCACTACCCCTCCATGATATGCTGGGTCCACTTCAACTTCTTTTTCTTCTATCCATACACAGCTCTTACTAATACATCAGAAGTTCCCTTCACCACCTCTCCTTCTTCACCAGAGAGCAAGCCCTGGCAAACCACTTTGGAAGCACCTCATATGTCCTGAGAATCAGCCAACGCTTTTCAAGAAATGACCAAAAAAAAAAAAAAAAAAGGGTGGAGCGCAACCACGTGTCCCACATGTTAGCTGAGGACAGTCACAGTACAGGACCAAGCAGAAGTGATGCTGTGCTGGGCAAGGAAAAGAAAACACAACCCAAAACGTACCTCCTTTGCCCTTCTGCTTCTTCATCTTGGCCCTCCAAGATATCCCCTCTCAATGTTCTAATACAGAACACACTAGAATAGATGCTGCAGCTCAGAAGGGTTATCATTTGAGCCTCTCACTAGGCCTGGGCAAGGAGTGACCCAAATTTTCTTCACAAGAACTTCTAGGCCAGCTTCTAATCCTGCTTCTAGCAGAGGAGCCAAGCAGGGGTGGATATGTAAAAGAGGCAGAGTGAGCCATATCCAGGGATCCACCCCATAATCAGCCTCCAAACACTGACACCATTGCATACACTAGCAAGATTGTGCTGAAAGGACCCTGATATAGCTGTCTCTAGTGAGACTATGCCGGGACCTAGCAAACACATAAGTGGATACTCACAGTCAGCTATTGGATGGACCACAGGGCCCCCAATGGAGGAGCTAGAGAAAATACCCAAGGAGCTAAAGGGATCTGCAACCTTATAGGTGGAACAACATTATGAACTAACCAGTACCATGGAGCTCTTGACTCTAGCAGCATATGTATCAAAAGATGGCCTAGTCGGTCATCACTGGAAAGAGAGGCCCAATGGACTTGCAAACTTTATATGCCCCAGTACAGGGAAACGCCAGGGCCAAAAAGTGGGAGTGGATGGGTAGGGGGGTGGGGGGGAGGGTATGGGGGACTTTTGGGATAGCATTGGAAATGTAAATGAGGAAAATACCTAATTAAAAAAATTAGAGAGAACTCAAAAAAAAAAAAAAGAGACAGAGTGAATAGAAATTAACAGTCAGGAAGTGAAGCCCATGGTGGGCAGAGGACATGAAAGAACGAAGGCTTCTTTCCCTGTTTCTCATCCAAACTGCTTCTAGAGAACAATATTTGGTTGTCATTCTGAACCCCAGTCCCACTGGTTTCATCCTATAAACAAGGGTGGCGGTGTTCCCTTGTTGATTTGTCACATGCCTCAATGACATTTTCTATCTAAAGTCCCTACCAGAGCCAAAGGCTCATAGCAACCTACTAAAGTGTACTGCTATTATTGGCTATTGTTGTCTGGTCTTTGTGAGCCTATCGGAGTGGAGAAAATTACAATAATCATCCTTGATGGGGTGGTATTTGTCATTTCCCATCCTGACACATGTGTTCAGCCATCTAAAGATGGTTTTATTAAGAGTATTGATGCCCCCTTTGAAACGGGAACAGAAAGGAAGAAGTGCTAACAAGGGATGTGTGAGGGAAGGAATAGGAGGGAAAATTATACTGATCTATACCTACTCAGAAATGGGCAGGTGTTGTGGGAACTTTTCTTGTGGAGATCAGTAAACATCTGCTTTTCCCAGAGAGAACACCAATTTCATTAAAAAAAAAAAAAGCAAACAATAACAATACCACTCAATTTTAGTTTGATGAAACAAAGAGTTAATCAGAATTACTTAACAGAGAGTGAAGAGTTGACAATGTACAATATTAAAGAGAAGAATCTCTTGGAGACTCCAGCAACTGTTAAGGATCTCTACATCCCTGTGTAAAAAGGGTCCTGTGAGTCCTGGGTCCCCTCTGTGATGAAAAGTGAATGAGTTCAGTCTTGTGACATCTCCTTTGGGTAATTATAGATGTTGACATTTCGCGAGGGCAATGTCCAAGCTGTGCCTAGAGGACAACATTCCACAGCATCAGAGAAAATGAATCACAGTCCCAAAGAATGCAAGCCAGATATGCTTCCATCTTCCTTTAAATTCAAAGAAACCTGAGCAAAACATCCAGGAGGGGCTATGGCCGAAGGAGGACACTGGAGTCAGAAGCTCCGTGAACATCTGTTTCTCTAGACCCCAGTTTCCTCTGCTGCAAAGTGAATTTAGTATGGACACCTACAAGGTGGCAGTACACTGAAGCTTGGGTTAATTGGTTAAATATAAAACATATCCCTTCTTGCTGCTATTGTAAAGAACTATCTAGAAAGCTTTCCTCCAACCTTCCTCACCATCTTGAAAAACCACAGATTTCTCTTTCCCCTATCCTTTTAACAGTAGTTAACACTTTCTCCCTAAGAGCTGTTATATAGGCTGCCTCTTAAGTCATGTGCTCTAGCTCAAGAACCAGGGTCATATCTTATCCAGGGCTTGCCAAGAACTAGCCTTAATAGGCATTCGATAGTATACAATAGGCATTCAATATGTGCTTATTACATAAAGAGATACAACATCTCTGATTTCTTCAATCTAACACCAGTCCAGACAGATGAAAAGACCACCAAGAGACACGTGGATCTTTCTCTTGATGCCTTCACCCCTTTGCTACGCCACCAGGGTCATCTGGATTTAGAATAAGAATAGTGCAAAGCAAACTTTGAAACTAGTATTTAGAAGGATGCCTTGCATTTTTAAAGGCCAGAGGAAAAACACAGCATAGTAATTTGGGGCTAAGGGCAGCTGGTGATGTTTCAACATGTGGAAATAACCACAGGCAAGGAATTGGACAGCTACCATGGAATCAATCCACAGGCCCAGGAGCCAGAATCCAGATGCTGGGCTGGCCACATAGTCTGCCCTGCTGCAGACCTTGTCATCACAACACCAGCCTGGTATGACCAACTTTGCTTTAGCTGGCCAACTAGAGGTCAGTGTCACTCAAACTGGGATAAATCAACCTGGGCAGTACACTCTAACCCACAATTTGAACCAAGCATTCTATCTGGCCAAACTAACTGTCCTGTAAGTGTGTTTAAAAAACACTCTTGGGAGCAAACATTGACTTTTAATATATGGTGCTGAGACAATTGGGTAGCCATTTTGAAAAGGTTAAAATTAGATACACATCTCACACATAAAAGCAGACGTGAAATCATCAACATATTGCTAAGAGTGAAACTACAGTTTGAAGGGAAAAGATGTGTGTGTTCCTTTATAGTCTGCGAATAGGTAAAGGTTTTCTGGTTACAATTCAAAAAGTCAGAAACAGTAAGATTATCTTAGTTTGGTTTCTACGGCTGTGAGAAAACACTGACCAAAACCAACCTAGGGAGAAAGGATCAGCATCAGTCCTTGAAGCCAATGAAGGAACTCAAGTATAACAGGAAGTGACTGTAGCTGCCCGCAGCTACACAAACTGGGTTCCTGAAAAGGAGGCTGGGGCTGTATGGAAAGAGACTGGTGAGAGAAATATGGGACCAAGACAAAGATACTGATCAAGGCCCAAAGTTTACTGAGCTTATAAAGGAGAAGGCCCATTCCCCTACCACGCCAGGCTCTCTTTGCTTTGTCACCAGGCTCTTGTCACTCTGTCACCAGGTTGTTGCTTATTCAGGGTCCCCTCAGGAAGACAGGTTCAGCCTCTCAGCAGGTAGTGGCATCTTGGAGAAAACCCACAGAGGTGGCAGAACAACAGACCTCAGTGGGCTAGCTGACAGTGGCAGAACAGGTCTGAGCCAGCCTGCTCAAGGCTGGGGGAGGCTACAAATGAGAGCAGAGGCCATGGAGGAATGCTGCCTATTGGCTTGCTCCCCATGGCTTGTTCAATCTGTTTTCTTTCTTTAATTAAAATGTAAGTCCATCATTTTCCCTTTCCTTTGCCTCCCTCCAATGTATACTGTTCCCCATTTGCTCCCTCTTGAAATCATGGTCTTTTTCTTTTGTATTGTCACTTCTTCCCAGGGGTGACACGTCCTACAATGAGCTGGGCCATCTAATCCCCTGGCCTCAATGGTGGGCATGTTGTTTACTGACTAGTGTTTTCCAATGAGAAACAGAGTGCCTGCATGTATTTCCCAACATGAGTGAATCATGGTATTTATTGTGCCTTTTATTCTATGAATGCTTAGCCATCTGCCTTCTATTACTTCAAGCTCTTTGGTAATGCACCCTATCTGTATGTCATGTCACATGCATGTAAAAACACCTGTAGTTCCCTCCCAAGACTATTCTTCCCTACGACATAGGTTTCCTGTTGGCATGTGTTATGTAATCAAAGGTCTTTTCCATTACAAACCTTTCCTTTCTTGATCAACAGAATTGTCTAGAGAAGAAGTAGAATATAAACTTGAACAATTCTGGGACTATGGGAACACATCTCTCTCTCTGTGTACTGGCTAGTTTTGTGTCAACTTGACACAGGCTGGAGTTATCAAGGAGAAAGGAGCTTCAGTTGGGGAAATGCCTCCATGAGATCCAGCTGTAAGGCATTTTCTCAATTAGTGATCAAGGGGGAAAGGCCCCTTGTGGGTGGGACCATCTCTGGGCTGGTAGTCTTGGGTCTATAAGAGAGCAGGCTGAGCAAGCCAGGGAGGCAAGCCAGTAAATAATAGCCCTCCATGGCCTCTGCATCAGCTTTTGCTTTTTTACCTGCTTGAGTTCCAGTCCCTACTTCCTTTAGTGATGAACAGCAACGTGGAAAATGTAAGCTGAATAAACCCTTTCCTCCCCAACTTGCTTCTTGGTCATGATGTTTGTGCAGGAATAGAAACCCTAAGACTGACTCTCTCTCTCTCTCTGTCTCTCTCTCTCTCTCTCTCTCTCTCTCTCTCTCTCTCTCTGTCTCTCTCTGTGTGTGTGTCTCTCTCTCCCTCTCCCCCTCTCTCTCCCTCCCTCTCTCTCTCGCTTTCTCTCCCTCCCTTCCCTCCTTCCCTTCCTCCCCCCTCCCTAGTTTGCCTGACTATTGCTGGTAATCGAAGGTGGAATGATGGGTGGTTGTTTTTACTACTTTGCAGGGAAAGTTGTATGGAATGATGTCATGAAAACACTGGACAGGAAGTTACCCATGGTGTTTAGCACCAGGGCTGGTACAGTGCCACCAGACAGCAACAAAAGCCTGGTTCTTTGAAACATCACTCCCAAAATACCAAGGAAATCATACCCCAGGTACAAACTCAGCCAGCAAGACAGAGCTGAGGATACATTCTCAGGTACACAAATCATCTTAGAAAGTTTGCCCCCTGTTGATATTTTTTATTGTTGATATTTTTATATTTTACATCTTTGAGAATATAATATAGCTATGTCACCTGCCTCTTTCTCCTTCATCCCTCCATCTCCTCCCATGTATCCCCCAAGATCCTGAGCAGGATCAAGCCCTGGTTTCCCAGAAGAGTAATTTCAACAGTACATGCTTCTTTTGGATTTTCTCCCTTCCCTTCTTTTCCCTCTTTCTTCAGTCTTGCTCCCTGCAATGATTTTCTCAAATCAACAATCTCAGTGGTTAAAAGCATGTGCTGCTCTTGCAGAGGACCCCAGTTTAGTTTCCAGCACACATAAAGTGACTCACAGCATCTGTAACTATAGTCCTCTGGAATATGGAGTTTTTCTGACCTCCAAGCACAAATATGATACACATACATTCACACATGCATACAGGCAAACACTCATACACATAAAGTAAACAAATCTAAAAGTATAACAAGTGAATCTATAGTTTTTAAAGAAAAGAAAGGGGAGCAGGAAGGGAACAATAGTGATAATGGGAGTAACTATTGTCAAGTGAAATTAAAATGCTACAATGAAACCCAAGATTCTGAATAATTAATATCTTCCAAAACTAAAACAGTACAAACATCATTTTGAGTCTAGTAACAATAATCAGAATCTCTTGGGAAGCTAAATGATGTTTCAAAAAATTCAATAAGTTTCCTTGATATCTTGGAAAGACACATTGTTTTCTTGATATTTTGGTAAGATATAAACATATAAACATGTAAACATATTTACATATGCTCCTGAGTGATCATCAACAGTACACGGACTTCTGTTATTCATCTGTCAAGTTATGGAATGGAGAGGGAAGACATAAAGTGACATCCAGAAGGACAGGTGATTCCAGTTGCCTCATTTAAACTTGATGACTATTGTTCCATTTTTACTCTGCATTCCTAGTTCTGAAACTGTGTGGCTGTTTTGAGCACTGAGACCATGTGGATGTGGCTACCCAAGCACTGCCCTTCTAGCCATAAAGCCTAGTGCCATTTCCCCAACTCTCACTGGAAATGACACGTGTTAATAAAGGATGAATAGAAAGTTCCTTGTATAGGAAGAACATTTAGCTGTATCTTTATGTACAACAGACTGCAGCTAGACTTGGGCAATTTGTAGCTTGGCTTGATTCATCACCACTCCAAAAGATGCCGTTGTCCTCAACAAATGCTTAGCATATACTAATTCCTCATTAAAGGGGAATGTGCATCCCACTATTTCAAAGCCTCCCTTCACTCTGTGTTTAGACCACATGTCGATCCTGGTTTCTTTATGAATCTTTGTCAGTTTGTTATCACTTCACCCCTTGATGTTGCCCCAAAGAGAAGTTGCATCAGATGATCTACCGGAAATGTCTCCCAATACAAACTGTGTAGTGCACAGAATCGACAGATGCTTCTTCCAAGAATAAATTGTTGAATCTAAAAAATAAGTAAGTAAATAATTCCCACACTTGCCCTTCCACCAGGTGCCTGCTTCATTCAGTTTCCAGGCATCTCACCTGAGCAGAGCCCCAGTGTCCCTAATGTTCCTCAGTGTAGCATCTGCTAGAATTTCCATTCTTTTTAAAGATACGATTCCATGGGAAGGATCTGTATCATTTTTGTTTGCCCATACACCCTAACTTGATTTCTGTTGCTATGATTAAATATGGCAACTTAAGAAAGGAAGGCTTTCTTTTCGCTTACAGTCCCAGGTCACAGTCCATCACTTCAAGGGAGTCAAGGCAGGAACTTGAGGCACCTAATCACATCACATATCTGCAGTCAAAAGTGAAGAGAAATGTGTGCTCATCGGTGTTCAGCTCACTTCACTCTCTACACTTATATAGTTCAGGATTCCCCTACCTAGGGAATGGTGATACTCACACTTGTCTGTATCTTCGCACGTTATTAACAAAATCAAGACAACTCCCCCCATAGACATGGCCAGAGACCAACCTGGCATAAGCAGTCTCGTATTGAGACTCCCTTCCCAGATGGCTCTAGATTGTATCAAGTTGGTAACTGAAAGTAGTCATCATACTATATACTTGCCTATAGGTGCCCAGGCTGCTTCCATCTTTTGACTAGTGTGGTAGTGCCATTATGAACTTGGAGTGTACCTGTATCTAAATTGCTGCTTTTGATGCTTTTCGATGTATTCCCCAGAACCAGAGACTGTACTCTATGGTCATTTTAGCTTTCATTGCTTGAGAAACCATGCTATTATTTTCCACTATAGATACAGCATTTGATGTTCTCACCCACCAGGCACTTGTAAAGCAATTTCTCTCCAGCTACAGAGGTGCCTGGTGTGACTGTCAAATCTAATGTGAAAGCAGAACACTGGAGTGCTCAGGGGACAATGAGAGATACCAACCATGACTCAGGTGTCAGTACTCCACAGCACACAGATTCAGAGGTGAAGCCAGCACGAAATGAGTGACAGTATTGGTGGACTCTGGGGAGCATTGGTAATGATAACATTTAGGGTACTACCTATTGGAATGGAACATTACTTTATATCAAGCAATGGCTAGTTTAGAAACTATTCTTTAAAGCAAGCACTGTCCTTCTGCTCCCGAGTTTGTTTAACAAACCCATGGTATATTAAAATATATACTAACTTACTTCCTGTGGACTTACCGAAAACCAAAATTAGAGATTCAGGAGATGACTAACATCTGAAGACTTGGAACTCAATTTTTATATATTCTATCACTATTTTAAAAAAAAACACCCATGGGTGGATATTATTATCCCTTATGTGATCCAGGGTGCAGAAGGGCAGGAAGTATATCTTCTGACCTCAGTTCTCACTCCCACCCAGGGAACTCAGAATGGATGATTAGTTCTCGGGCATTGAGGATGCTTCATGTGCTCATCAGCAAGGACATAGGGCATTAAAAGTCCTTGTGCAATGGTACAGGCTGACTGACGGGGTTAGAGGATGATGGGAAGCTTGGATAGGGCAGGTAAAGGAGATCTGAGGAGAATGGGTGGATGGCTGTCATTAAAACGTGCCAAGACCCATGAAATCAATAACAGCAGAAACTAACATGGTATTTCTTGGTTGTAAGTTGCCCCACGGATACACACAGAGAGTTGTGTGTTAACCCTTGGTCTCTGGCTGGTACTGCTGTTTTGGAGAAGTCTTAGATCCTTTATGAGATGGGCCTGCCTGGAGGAAGTGTATCTCTCAGGTTTTACAGTCCAGACATGGTTCCTGCCCTGCTTTTGCATTCTCATCTGCCCAGATGTGAGCAAGCAGCTTCAAGACCCACCCCAAAGACCCACTCTACCCACCATGCTTTCCCTACCACGATGGAATGAAGATAACCTCAAACTGTGGACATAAATAAACCCTTCTTCCCTGAAGTTGCTTTTTTCTCAGGCATTTGATAACAGATGAGAATACAAACACCAACAGATAGCATGGGCTTCAGTGAGAATAACAGATCAATATTGGCTTATCAATTGTAACCAATGTGCTAATCCAAGAAGTTAGCAACAGAGTAAACCTGGGACTAGGGTACAGTGATAGAGAAGAAGGACTCATGCTTTCTGCTCAGTTTTCCCATAAATCTAAAGCAAAAATACAATGTATTTCAGTGTGTGCACATAAGCACTGTTTCTTGTGGTTCCCTTCCTCCCAGTAAAGGCTCTGGAAACTGATTCTCTGCCTTCCTTAAGGACTCTCTTAGAGGAAGCCCTAACAACTTACTGCTTTTTCTCTCAGCCATGTCTTCTGCTGGCAGCCAATGGGACCCCAGTCCCCATTATCTCATCCTGGGCTCAGAGTAAATGTGTTCTCTCCACATCTCTAGCCCTCTCCAAGTGGATCTTGCCAATGTGGCAGTTAATGTGGACTTGAAGCTATTTATCTAGAATTAACTTCTGGGGACATGGGAACTTCAGGAGCTGAGCTCACATGGTTTACACCTCTACAGATAAAGAAAGTAGTGCTTGTTTTCTCTGCCCTGTACCTTACACGAGGTGTCTTCCTTGGGAGTCTGCTGAGAAAACGCTCTACCTAAAGCAAAACATGAGTCTCATAGAATCCTGGTCCCCTGATAAAACACTAGGGGAGAGGCACCCTAAAATTCTTCATAACTTACAATAATTCTACCCATTTTACAGATAAGGAAACTAAGCTTTAACTGACAGAAGTAACTTGTCAGAGTTCCTCACCCGAAGACTCTCCTCTCCATGTTGGTCTGTAAATATATCTATGCGATGTTTTTATTCTTTTTTATGACATATATTCTTAATTGCTAATTGATGTTGGAGGACATCTTAGTTATTCTTCTATTGCCATGGCAAGAACATCATAACCCAAGAAACATATACAGGAAAGCATTTAATTGGGGGCTTGCTTACACTTTCAGAGGGTGGGTTCACAGCCACCATGATAGGAACCATGGCAGCACGCAGGCAGGCAGGGCACTGGAGCAGTAGCTGAGTGCTTACTTCTGTTCTACAAGCATTACCCAAAGAGAAAAGGAGCTATGAGGGAACAGTGGCTTTTAAGGCCACATCTTCTAATCCTCTTCAAGAGTTCTACCAACTGGGAACAATTCATCCAAAGATATATAAACCTGTGGGAACCATGCTCAAATCACCACAGAGGGTCACATGTGTTGGACCACATTCATAGCTATCTTTCAGCACCTATGGTCACATCATGGGCTGCAGGTTGGACATGCCTGGATCATGATGTAACATAGCCTCCAATATGATTTTCCAACTATTAATTCATTCCTCCTGAAGAAGTTCTGCATGTAATATCAGAGCTTTCTCACTGGCCATTAACTTCATAAATAACAGAAACTAGAAAAGTTGGTGTGGCTCATCCGGCCGGATCAGCGCCGGGGTAGCGGGAGCGCAGGGTTGCCTGACACCCGCCAGCTACCCACGACCCCCGCCGCAGGATTTTGGGACTGCTGGTGAGTGGAACACAGCTTCTGCTCCAATCCAATTGTGCGGGACCTGAGACTGCATTAGTTAGGGAAGCAGAAACCGGCCTGAGTAGGGCCACAGGCCTCATCCGGCCGGATCAGCACCTGGGTAGCGGGAGCGCAGGGTTGCCTGACACCCGCCAGCTACCCACGACCCCCGCCGCAGGATTTTGGGACTGCTGGTGAGTGGAACACAGCTTCTGCTCCAGTCCAATCACGCGGGACCTGAGACTGCTCTGGTTGGGGAGAGAGAAATCCGGCCTACATAGGGCCACAACCCTCTTCCGGTCAGAAAAGCACCGGGGCAGCTGGGGCCCAGGGTCGGCTGACACTCACCAGCTACCCACAACACCCACCACAGGATCTTAAGACTTCTGGAGAGTGGAACACAGCTTCTGCTCCAATCCAATTGCACGCGGGACCAGAGACTGGATTAGTTAGGGAAGCAGAAAAACGGCCTGAGTAGGACCACAGGCCTCTTCCGGCTGGACCAGCACCGGGGTACCATCAGCTACCCACGACCCCCGCCGCAGGATTTAGAGACTGCTGGTGAGTGGAACACAGCTTCTGCTCCAATCTTTAAACAGTGACAACGATAACAACTAACCCCAGAGATTACCAGATGGCGAAAGGTAAACATAATAATCTTACTAACAGAAACCAAGACCACTCACCATCATCAGAACCCAGCACCCCCACTTCGCCCAGTCCAGGGCACCCCAACACACCGGAAAAGCTAGACACGGATTTAAAAGCATATCTCCTGATGATGATAGAGGACTTCAAGAAGGACTTTAATAACACACTTAAAGAAATGCAGTAGAACACTGCTAAACAGGCAGAAGACAATAAAGAGGAAGCACAAAAATCCCTTAAAGAATTGCAGGAGAACACTGCTAAAGAGTTACAAATCCTTAAAGAAAAACACGATAACATAAACAGGTAGAAGTCCTTACAGAAAAACAGGAAAACACATCCAAACAGATGATGGAAATGAACAAAACCATACTAGACCTAAAAAGGGAAGTAGACACAATAAAGAAAACCCAAAATGAGGCAACACTGGAGATAGAAACCCTAGGAAAGAAATCTGGAACCATAGATACGAGCATCAGCAACAGACTACAAGAGATGGAAGAGAGAATCTCAGGTGCAGAAGATTCCATAGAGAACATCGGCACAACAATCAAGGAAAATGTAAAATGCAAAAAGATCCTAACTCAAAACATCCAAGAAATACAGGACACAATGAGAAGACCAAACCTACGGATAATAGGAGTGGATGAGAATGAAGATTTTCAACTCAAAGGACCAGCAAACATCTTCAACAAAATTATAGAAGAAAACTTCCCAAATCTAAAGAAAGAGATGCCCATGAACATACAAGAAGCCTACAGAACTCCAAATAGACTGGACCAGAAAAGAAATACCTCCCGACACATAATAATCAGAGCAACAAATGCTCTAAATAAAGATAGAATACTAAAAGCAGTAAGAGAAAAAGACCAAGTAACATATAAAGGCAAGCCTATCAGAATTACACCAGATTTTTCACCAGAGACTATGAAAGCCAGAAGATCCTGGATGGATGTTATACAGACACTAAAAGAACACAAATTCCAGCCCAGGCTACTATACCCAGCCAAACTCTCAATTAACATAGATGGAGAAACCAAAGTATTCCACGACAAAACCAAATTCACACGTTATCTCTCCACGAATCTAGCCCTTCAAAGGATAATAACAGAAAAAAACCAATACAAGGACAGGAACCACGCCCTAGAAACAACAAGAAGGTAATCCCTAAACAAACCTAAAAGAAGACAGCCACAAGAACAAAATGCCAACTTTAACAACAAAAATAACAGGAAACAACAATTACTTTTCCTTAATATCTCTTAATACCAATGGACTCAACTCCCCGATAAAAAGACATAGACTAACAAACTGGCTACACAAACAAGACCCAACATTTTGCTGCTTACAGGAAACTCATCTCAGAGAAAAGGATAGACACTACCTCAGAATGAAAGGCTGGAAAACAATTTTCCAAGCAAATGGCATGAAGAAACAAGCTGGAGTAGCCATTCTAATATCTGATAAGATTGACTTCCAACCCAAAGTCATTAAAAAAGACAGGGAGGGACACTTCATACTCATCAAAGGTAAAATCCTCCAAGAGGAACTATCAATCCTGAATATCTATGCTCCAAATACAAAGGCAGCCACATTCATTAAAGAAACTTTAGTAAAGCTCAAAGCACACATTGCACCTCATACAATAATAGTGGGAGACTTCAACACACCACTTTCACCAATGGACAGATCATGGAAACAGAAACGAAACAGGGACACAGTGAAACTAAGAGAAATTATGAATCTAATGGATCTGGCAGATATCTACAGAACATTCTATCCTAAAACAAAAGGATATACCTTCTTCTCAGCACCTCATGGTACCTTCTCCAAAATTGACCACATAATTGGTCACAAAGCAGGCCTCAACAGATATAAAAATATTGAAATTGTCCCATGCATCCTATCAGATCACCATGACCTAAGGCTGATCTTCAATAACAAAATAAATAATAGAAAGCCAACCTTCACGTGGAAACTGAACAACACTCTTCTCAATGATACCTTGGTCAAGGAAGGAATAAAGAAAGAAATTAAGGACTTTTTAGAGTTCAATGAAAATGAAGCCACAACATACCCAAACTTATGGGACGCAATGAAAGCATTTCTAAGAGGAAAACTCATAGCTCTGAGTGCCTCCAAAAGGAAACTAGAGAGAGCACACATTAGCAGCTTGACAACACACCTAAAAGCACTAGAACAAAAGGAAGCAAATTCACCCAAGAGGAGTAGACGGCAGGAAATAATCAAACTCAGGGGTGAAATCAACCAAGTGGAAACAAGAAAAACTATTCAAAGAATCAACCAATCAAGGAGCTGGTTCTTTGAGAAAATCAACAAGATAGATAAACCCTTAGCCAGACTCACTAGAGGGCACAGGGAAAGCATCCTAATTAACAAAATCAGAAATGAAAAAGGAGACATAACAACAGATCCTGAAGACATCCAAAACACCATCAGATCCTTCTACCAAAGGCTATACTCAACAAAACTGGAGAACCTGGATGAAATGGAGAAGTTCCTAGACAGATACCAGGTACCAAAGTTGAATCAAGATCGGGTTAATGATCTAAACAGCCCTATATCCCCCAAAGAAATAGAAGCAGTCATTAATAGTCTCCCAACTAAAAAAAGCCCAGGACCAGATGGGTTTAGTGCAGAGTTCTATCAGAC
Organism: Mus caroli; assembly: GCF_978045245.1. NCBI lineage: Eukaryota > Metazoa > Chordata > Mammalia > Rodentia > Muridae > Mus > Mus caroli. The sequence continues at coordinate 39,615,636 of NW_028227271.1, forward strand.
CTTCAAAGAAGATCTAATCCCAGTTCTTCACAAACTATTCCACAAAATAGAAAGAGAAGGTACTCTACCCAACTCATTCTATGAAGCCACAATTACTCTGATACCTAAACCACAAAAAGACCCAACAAAGATAGAAAACTTCAGACCAATATCCCTTATGAATATTGATGCAAAAATCCTCAATAAAGTTCTTGCTAACCGAATCCAAGAACACATCAAAACAATCATCCATCCTGACCAAGTAGGTTTCATCCCAGGGATGCAGGGATGGTTCAATATACGGAAATCCATCAACGTAATCCAGTATATAAACATACTGAAAGACAAAAACCACATGGTCATCTCCTTAGATGCTGAAAAAGCATTTGACAAGATCCAACACCCATTCATGATAAAAGTCTTGGAAAGATCAGGAATTCAAGGCCCATACCTAAACATGATAAAAGCAATCTACAGCAAACCAGTAGCCAACATCAAAGTAAATGGTGAGAAGCTTGAAGCAATCCCTCTAAAATCAGGGACTAGACAAGGCTGTCCACTTTCTCCATACCTATTCAACATTGTACTTGAAGTCCTAGCCAGAGCAATTCGACAACAAAAGGAGATCAAAGGGATACAAATTGGAAAAGATGAAGTCAAAATATCACTTTTTGCAGATGATATGATAGTATATATAAGTGACCCTAAAAATTCCACCAGAGAACTCCTAAGCCTGATAAACAGCTTCGGTGAAGTAGCTGGATATAAAATTAACTCAAACAAATCAATGGCCTTTCTCTACACAAAGAATAAACAGGCTGAGAAAGAAATTAGGGAAACAACACCCTTCTCAATAGTCACAAATAATATAAAATATCTTGGCGTGACTCTAACTAAGGAAGTGAAAGATCTGTATAATAAAAACTTCAAGTCTCTGAAGAAAGAAATTACAGAAGATCTCAGAAGATGGAAAGATCTCCCATGCTCATGGATTGGCAGGATCAACATTGTAAAAATGGGTATCTTGCCAAAAGCAATCTACAGATTCAATGCAATCCCCATCAAAATTCCAACTCAATTCTTCAACGAATTAGAAAGTGCAATCTGCAAATTCATCTGGAATAACAAAAAACCTAGGATAGCAAAAACTCTTCTCAAGGATAAAAGAACCTCTGGTGGAATCACCATGCCTGACCTAAAGCTCTACTACAGAGCAATTGTGATAAAAACTGCATGGTACTGGTATAGTGACAGACAAATAGACCAATGGAATAGAATTGAAGACCCAGAAATGAACCCACACACCTATGGTCACTTGATCTTCGACAAGGGATCTAAAAACATCCAGTGGAAGAAAGACAGCATTTTCAACAAATGGTGCTGGCACAACTGGTTGTTAACATGTAGAAGAATGCGAATCGATCCATTCCTATCTCCTTGTACTAAGGTCAAGTCTAAGTGGATCAAGGAACTTCACATAAAACCAGAGACACTGAAACTTATAGAGGAGAAAGTGGGGGAAAGCCTTGAAGATATGGGCACAGGGGAAAAATTCTTGAATAGAACAGTAATGGCTTGTGCTGTAAGATCGAGAATTGACAAGTGGGACCTCATGAAACTACAAAGCTTCTGCAAGGCTAAAGACACCATCAATAAGACAAAAAAACCACCAACAGATTGGGAAAGGATCTTCACCTATCCTAAATCAGATAAGGGACTAATATCCAATATATATAAAGAACTCAAGAAGGTGGACTCCAGAAAGTCAAATAACCCCATTAAAAAATGGGGCTCAGAACTGAACAAAGAATTCTCACCTGAGGAATACCGAATGGCAGAGAAGCACCTGAAAAAATGTTCAACATCCTTAATCATCAGGGAAATGCAAATCAAAACAACCCTGAGATTCCACCTCACACCAGTCAGAATGGCTAAGATCAAAAATTCAGGTGACAGCAGATGCTGGCGAGGATGTGGAGAAAGAGGAACACTCCTCCATTGTTGGTGGGATTGCAAGCTTGTACAACCACTCTGGAAATCAGTCTGGCGGTTCCTCAGAAAATTGGACATAGTACTACCGGAGGATCCAGCAATACCTCTCCAGCAATAGGGCATATATCCAGAAGATGTCCCAACCGGTAAAAAGGACACATGCTCCACTATGTTCATAGCAGCCCTATTTATAATAGCCAGAAGCTGGAAAGAACCCAGATGTCCCTCAACAGAGGAATGGATACAGAAATTATGGTACATTTACACAATGGAGTACTACTCAGCTATTAAAAAGAATGAATTTATGAAATTCCTAGCCAAATGGATGGACCTGGAGGGCATCATCTTGAGTGAAGTAACACAATCACAAAAGAACTCACACAATATGTATTCATTGATAAGTGGATATTAGCCCAAAACTTAGGATACCCAAGATATAAGATACAATTTGATAAACGCATGAAACTCAAGAAGAATGAAGACCAAAGTGTGGACACTGTGCACCTTCTTAGAATTGGGAACAAAACACCCAGGGAAGGAGTTACAGAGACAAAGTTCGTAGCTGTGATGAAAGGATGGACCATTTAGAGACTGCTGTATCCAGGGATCCGTCCCATAATCAGCTTCTAAACGCTGACACCATTGCATACACTAGCAAGATTTTGCTGAAAGGACCCAAATATAGCTGTCTCTTGTGAGACGATGCCGGGGCCTAGCAAACACAGGAGTGGATGTTCACAGTCAGCTATTGGATGTATCACAGGGCTCCCAATGGAGAAGCTAGAGAAAGTACCCAAGGAGCTAAAGGGATCTGCAACCCTATTGTTGGAACAACATGATGTACTAACCAGAACCCTGGAGCTCTTGTCTCTAGCTGCATATGTATCGAAAGATGGCCTAGTCGGCCATCAATGGAAAGAGAGGCCCATTGGACTTGCAAAGTTTATATGCCCCAATATAGGGGAATGCCAGGGCCAAAAGAATGGGAATGGGTGGGTAGGGAAGTGGGGGGCGCTATGGGGGACTTTTGGGATAGTATTGGAAATGTAATTGAGGAAAATATGTAATAAAAATATTAAAAAAAAAAAAAGAAAAGTTGGTGTGTATGGCCTGGTTTTCTTTATGTCGCTATGATAAACAAAAACAAAAAGCAATCTGGGGGCATAGAGGTCATTTGGCTTATACTTCTACGTCACAGTAAATCACTAAGGGAAATCAGGACAGGAACTGAAGCAGATACTGAGGAGGGAAGCTCCTTAGTGGCTTGCTCCCCCTGGCTTGTGCAACTACCTCTCTTACATAGCCCAGGCCCAGCTGCCTAGGGGTGGCACTACCCACAGGCTGGCCTGGACCCTCCTGCACAAATCATTAATCGAGAGAACGCTCTACAGCTAGGTGCACCGGACAGTCTAAAGGAGGTGTTTAATCAATTGCAGTTCTATCTTTCCATCCAGTCTAGTTTGTGTCAAGTTGGCAAAAACTAACCTCCCAGCACGGTGTGTGTGTGTACATTGAAATGAACTAAAGCTAATCCTCCAAAGGGCGGCATTACACAGTGGAACCATGAAAAGATTAAAAGGAACATTTTTTTTCTCCTTTATATTGTTATCCTTTTTTTTTCAATTGTCCCCCAAAAAGACTTTGTTCATTTCCTAATCATGAAAGCAGCCACTGGAGTATTTTTATAGTAACATTCAGGCAAAGGATCGGTAAGCACAAAGGAAACAGAGATGTACCTGTGTCCTCGTCCTGTCTCTTTCATCTTAGGACATGAGCTGAGAAACGAAAAGGCAGCAGCTATTCACCATTGTCCCAAGGTAACATCACAGAAGAATGACTCAGAAGTGGTGTCTGCATCCCAGACAGGAACGTGCATGAGAGAGAAACAAACCACCCAGACTTGCTCAGCACGGAATCCTCATTCCCAGAGAACGTGGGTACCGGGCAGCAAAGCTGGGAAGGGTGGCAGCACGCTCTGACCCTGAACTTCACATGGACAGAGTCTCCTTAGCAATTAGTCATAGCAATAGCCAAGAACTCCAGGCAAACAGGTGAATCTGATGTATTGTGTTTGAAAGTCACAGACCCGTCACAGCCCAGCTTCCTACTGCTGTACCTGCTTTAAAAAGGATCAGAAACACTCAGTGTTTTGCTTTCTCTTGCCTTAGCCCTCCCAGAGTCCTGAGCAAAACTAGGACCCTGGGAACCATAATGGTAACAGTATCTCTTGCATTTATTGCTCCTCTTCATGGTCACTGTGTCTCAGGTTTCTTTTCCCACCCTTCATGGGATTGTCAGATTAAAGAATCTTCCTTCCCTTGACCAGTTAGTGGGCACTGAGATCAATTAGAACCAATCGGATATTCTTTCCCTGGGGACAAAATAGATTCCCTTCTGGAAGACCAAAGGGTGGATACTTCATTCCTCCTTAGAATAGGGAATAAAATACCCATGAAAGGAGTTACAGAGACAAAGTTTGGAGCTAAGACGAAAGGATGGACTATCCAGAGACTACCCTACCCGGGGATCCATCCCATAATCAGCCACCAAACTCAGACACTATTGAATATGCCAGCAAGATTTTGCTGAAAGGACCCTGGTATAGTTGTCTCGTATGAGGCTATGCCAGTACCTGGCAAATACAGAAGTGGATGCTCACAGAGATCTATTGGATGGAACACAGGGTCCCCAATAGAGGAGCTATAGAAAGCACCCAAAGAGCTGAAGGGGTCTGCAACCCTATAGGTGGAACAACAATATGAACTAACCAGTACCCCCAGAGCTCATGTCTCTAGCTGAATATGTAGCAGAAGATGGCCTAGTTGGCCATCATTGGAAAGAGATGATTGGTATTGCAAACTTTATATGCTCCAGTACAGGGGAATGCCAGGGCCAAGAAGTGGGAGTGGGTGAATAGGGGAGCAGGATGGGGGGAGGGTATAGGGAACTTTCAGGATAGCATTTGAAATGTATATAAAGAAAATATCTAATAAAAGAAAGAAAAAAAACAATAATAAAAAAAGAAATAGATTCCCTTCCCTACTACCAAGGTTTTTCTTCAGCCCTTGTGGAGCCAAAATGGTACCATTCCTTTGAGAGGAGGATTTCTGCAGCATTCCCCAACTAGGAGCTCCTTAGCACTCCTCTAAGAAAGCGTTCTGTATTTACAGAAAGCAGAATCCTGCTTCTTTTGCGTGTGCCAGAAGAACACACATGTACTATTAATCATCAAGGGGAAACAAATGTAAAATTGATAGAAATAATTAGCACAGACTTGAATGTTACTAATAATCATTGGCTTGCCCATCATCTCCTTCTTACAACAATTCGGCTACTCAGATTCACCAACGTACTTGAGCCCATGAACCACCTACATATTCATTCAGATGAGGTTTCACTTAAATCTCCAGGCTTCTGGATCAGAGCTCTTCACCCTGGAGAGTATGCGCTGTGGCATCACCTCTCTCTCTCTCTCTCTCTCTCTCTCTCTCTCTCTCTCTCTCTCTCTCTCTCTCTCTCTCTCTCTCTCTCTCTCCCCTCCCCTCCCCTCCCCTCCCCTCCCCTCCCCTCCCCTCCCCTCCCCTCTCCTTTCCTCTCCTCTCCTCTCCTCTCCTTTTTTAAAAGATAGATTTACTGATTAATTGATTTATTTATTTAATATATGTGAGTACACTGTAGCTTTACAGATGGTTGTGAACCTTCATGTGGTTGTTGAGAATTGAATTTTAGGATTTCTGCTCGCTCCAGTCAGCCCCACTCAACTCTGCTCATGCCCAAAGATTTAATTATTATACATAAGTACACTGTAGCTGTACTTCAGACACATCAGAAGAGGGTGTCAGATCTCATTACGGGTGGTTGTGAGCTACCATGTGGTGTCTTGGATTTGAACTCAGGACCTTCGGAGAAGAGCAGTCAGTGTTCTTACCCACTGAGCCATCTCACCAGCCCTGCTCTCCCTCTCCTTATCCCTCTTTCCTCTCTCTCCTCTCTGCCCCTCTCTCTCCCCTCTTTCCTTTCTCTATTCCCCTCCCCTCTTCTCCTCTCCTCTCCTTTCTTTGCTGATGGAACTAGGAAATATTCACAGTTACCCAGCTGTCTTACAAGTTCCTCCCTCGAAGGCCAAAAGAAAGCATTTGTTCTGTCTGTACTTTTATGGGTCAGAACCCAACTAGAAATCTAGGCATACAGCTTCTGGAAACTTGCTAGAACATCCTAAGACACATAGCATAAGCAAGTGAGGGAGAGGAAAACACCTACAGTCACTCAGCATGATGTTACAAATAATTATTCCATATGCTGAGGTACCGTGAGAATAAGGCAAGACACTGCTTCAACCTTTATGAAACTTCTATGCTAATGAAGGTTCTCTATAGGTGGATGAAAGAATATTTAATGGAAAACCAGTGGTAAAAGCCATGAAAGTGAATCAGGAAAAAGATCTGGAGGGCAGTTGAGAGGAGTATTTTAGACAGGCAGGGAGAGAACATTTTAGCAAATTGGAATGAGAACATATCAGGAAGTTACCTAGGAAAGTTTGAAGACTAGAGAAGTATGGACACACTTTAAGGACTCTAAGTATGCTCTAGAAACTACCAGAGACCAGAGCTGGCTAAGGAAGGCTGCGGCCATCGGGGGGAGAATATAGATCAAAAGAACCATGAAAAGGACATCATATTTAGTCCCAAGTGCGACAGAAGAACAGTGGGAGAAATGAAGGAGAAGACAATGGTATAATCTGACTTCTCTTCTAAAATGTCATTCTCACAAATTCCCAAGAAACAATAATAGAAAAATCAAATGTGACACATTTATGCAATGGGATATTCTGCCCTAAAGAGAATACAATAAAGCTACAACCACCAAAACAGAGTGGCACTATCATAAAAATGGACTTGTAACCCAATGAAGAAGATGAAGAAATGTCACAGAAATAAAGCTTATCTATGGCCAAGAGTGTCCAGCACTCTCAGCAGAAAAAAAGTGTTTTCACTAAAGGAGGCTGTGATACAGACATTCCCAGAGCCCATGTAATAGAAGCAAAGAACCAACTCCCTAGTTGTCTTCTAACCTACATGCACATACACATGTATACACACTCACACTAATATGGCATGTACATATATGCTCACACTATAAATAAATGAGTCAATAATAAATAAAATGCATTAAAAACAATTTTTTTCAACAAGAAGAAATCTGTAAAAACAAGAACCCTTTTTGGTTGTAGTTGGATTGTAGGAGGGATGTAAATTTATACACCATGAAAAACAGTATGTTGATTCCTCAGGAAATTATTCTTAAAAATTACCAGTGCATACAAAGGTTCCACTTCTGAATATCTACACTGAAGAATTGAAAACACCATCTTGAAGAGAGTCCCAAGTCCCCTCAAGAGCAACATGATTCACAATGTCCAAATGGAAGCAGTGACCAATGGTTCATTGGGAGATAGATTAATAAAATATGGATGTACATAGTTCAATATTCAGTTTCTAAAATAAATGTTTTCTTTTATGTAGATATGCTGCAATATAAGTAAAACTGGATGACAGCATGCTAAGTGGGATAAGTCAATCACAAGAAGGCAGCTGTGTGGTTGCACTTCTGTGAGATGCTTGCAGTCCTTAGCCTCATAAAGACGGAGGCAGAGAGTGGTTGTCAGGGTCTGGGGACTTGCTAGTGGGTTGACAAGCTTGTGTTCTGTAAGATGAAGGGATCTGGTGATAGATGAGACAGAGCACTGTTTGCACAAGTCTAAAGTCACTTAATACCACAACTACACACTGAAGATGGAAAGTTTCATGCTATGTGTACCCTGCCACATTAAAGTCTTGATAAAGACCTGAAGTACAATAAATGCTACAGGGCAGATGAACCTCTGAAGCATTTTGGTAAGCACATTTTTAAAAAGCATGGCACACACAAAAGTATTTTTTATTACACTTGCATGAAATAATAAGAATAGGAAAACCCATAGAGATAGAAAGTAACTAGCAACATGTCCTGGGCTGGGAGGCAGGAGAAGTGAGAAGTAACTGGCTTAGTGGGGGTGGGGAAGCTTCCCGAACAGTGTAAGAGTTCTGCAGAACCAGTGCTGAGTTCACAGTATTAGACTTGCCCTAATTATCACTGATTGTCCACTTTAAAGTGATTATACTTGTGAAGCTTCAGTCTTTCATATTTACAAGGCTCAAATATTATAGGCAAATAATGTATTTCTTAAAATAATAAGAGCCTTCCAGGTAGCATATGAAGAGAGAATAGGGAAGCAACACAAATCCATCTTCCTTCCCAAATTACCATGCAAAACATCCAGGCAGTGTGCTAGTTGTTTATTGAGGTTAGTACTTAACCCATGCATTTCTGCTGTGGTGCATCATTGAAGCTAATGATTTAAGACAACCTAACTTACCCATCCACAGACCAGAGGACCAAAAGCTGAGCTTCATAGTCACTGTGTCATTTCTCCACAGCCTCCAGGTTCCCCTAGTTTCTAGATCCCCCAAACTAGGATTTTTTGTGCACTGTGTATTCAGATGCTGATTGCTGTGCCCAGAGATCTGGTTGTCATCCAGAAACTGACATGCTCATGACATTTGGAGCCTCTCCTGTCTCAATGATGTGTAAGAATCTTTTCCACCTCCTCTGATTAGTTAATAAAGAGCTGATTCAGCCTATTTCTGGGCAGAAGAGAAAAAGGTGGGGCTTCCAGTCCCAGAAGAGGGTTGGGGTGGGGGGTTTCAGGCAAAAAAGAGAGAAGAAGAGAGATAGGGAGAGGAAGAAAAGAAGGACCAGGAGGATTCACCGTAAGGTCGCAATGAGAGATCAGCCATCAGGACACACATGGACCAGAGCCAGCCAGGAAAAGGCTGAGATACAAGTAAAGGACCACATAGCTGAGAAGTAGGCAGCATAGCCGGGTTAGAATAGCTCCGAACCGCCTCAGTGTAGTGCCTGCAGCTTATTAATAAAAAACTCAGGTCTCTGTCATTTATTCAGGAACTAAAGCGGGCTAGAGTGGGCATAGAAATGCCCTGTCATTACTTGGGAGCAAAGGAGGTGGGGAAAAGCACCAGAATTACATTTATAGCTTTTGGAGGTCTTTGGTCCATAACTCCATCATTCCAATCTGTTTCCATCTTGACAGGGCCTGCTTCGTTCTGTGTATGTCCATGTCTCTGCATTCAATTGGCCCATAAAGACACCAGTCAATGGACATAGGGTCTCTACAAGCACAGAGTGTCATGTTGAGCATCTAAAAAGACTGTTTCCAAGTCAAGCAATCTTTGTGAATATTAAGAGTTAGGACTTGGACTTATCTTTACATGGACATGCCTGGATGCATTATGATCATCTAGTGGGGGAAGCTGTCATTATCTCATTTTGCAGTTGAGAAACTTGATTATCCAGAAGGTGAAAAGTTTTCTTATGGTCGTTTGCCCCAAAGGAAGCTATTTAGTCCATAAAACATTCATTGAAAACCTACTTGAGTTTCTAAAGACCATGTGTGTGAAGGGCCCTTTGCAATGCCTGATCCATGTTGAATGTTTCATGTGCCAGAGGCTGGAGAGACATAATTGAGGAGGGGAGAACGCCTTCCTCCTCAAAGACTAAATAAGATAGCAACATACATAATTTAATAAATAAATAAATAAATCCCTCCAAGCTCTGAGAATTAATTACAAGAGAAAGTAAACAAAATTCTAAAGCTTAAAAGGAAGAAACCAAGAGGTGAATTTACATTACAGAGCAAGAAAGGTCAACATGGAAGCTAGCAGGTGAAAATGAGGGAGGGTAAGGACCCGTGGCAGACAGGGACACTAAGAAAAGCAGTAGCTTATTGAGAACATGCCCTGGGCTAGGCATGATGCTGCACAGGTCACCACATAGCTACTGATTAGACTATCTGTGATCCTCAAGCCTGTGGGCTCCTGGACACAGAAATGTGTTTCTTATTCTAATGGGTTGTGAAGAGCAAAGTCAGAATGCTCACAGAGTCAGAAACTGATGAAGGGCTACATTCTGGCTCAAAGGTCACAAGCTTCCAATCCTCTATATGGTTGAAGGGGCAGGTTAGCTCACTGTGTCTCCCTTTTAAAAGATTGTATTTCTCTTGCTCTCTCATGAAGTGGGGTGGATAGGGAGAAGGGGAAGATCTGGAAGGAGTTGGGAGAGGGTAAGACATGATCAAAATATACTGTATTAAAAGAATTAAATTAAAATATTTTAATTTTATTTAAAATTTCTATTTCTTTGGATTGTTATGCACCATTTTTAACATGTTTATTTACAACATTTCTATCCCTCTCTTTGTCCCTACAGCTCCTCCTGTGCTCCTTTCCTCCCAAATCCAGGAGCTCTTCTTTAATTGCTGTTGTTACACATGCATGTATATAAAATCAGTCCACTTACGATATGTTTGTATGTAAACCTGTTTGGGCCCAATCACTTGAATCAGTTAGCCTATCAGGATGTATGTCCCTAAAGAAGAATGACTCTCCATTTCTCAGTATCCATTGATTGCCTATAGCTCTTTGTCTAGGGCTGGGACCTTGTGAGATTTTTCCCATTCACTTTGGCATGCCAACTGGTGTTGCCATCGTTCAAGTCTTGTTTAGGCAACAATATTGGAGGCAGCTTCTCTGTCCTCTACAGAAGACAGTCTCACAGATGCTCTGGTCCTTCAACTCTTATTATCATCCCCCGAACCTTAAGTGTAAGGGTTGTGTTGTCAATGTATCAGCTGGAGCTGAATACTCAAGGACCTGGCAAGATATCCTCTCTGAAGCATGGTGACACTTTAGTCTTGGAGGTAACCAACAGACAACTAACTAGACTTAACATTCACTCAAAAATTGGAGGGAATTCATGATGGGTACTGTAAACCTAGTCAACTACTCATATCTAGAGAGATCATAGACCCTAGAGGAAAAACAACTATTTCCAATTTCCTAAACCAATGTAATTTCTAACTGTATTCTAAATACTTATCCCTTTACCTACAGATAAGGGTAGTTCTGCCCCTTATCAAAGCAGGTTCTTTTTGCCATATTACAGCAGCTCATAGTGGGTCAAGCACAGAGACTCTGGTTCTTTTAGAAAGGTACTACTCCCATTCACTCAGGCTCCATCCAAATGATGCAATCACTCTTCTTTAGAGGACTGGGGTTACAACAAATGAAGCTTCAAATGGTGTAACCAGCTGTAAACTCAGCCTTTATAACTGAGTCAGGAGTTCCAAACCAGCCTAGGTTATATACCAAGATTGTGGGAACATAAGCTTTCAGGCAATAACACATTGCTTTATGCTTATTAACTAGGCTTTTCTATAAATACCTCCCTTTCCTTCCTCAATAAGGCTTTGAAAGTTACTTAAAAATATAGTTCATTCAGGAAAGACAGAATGTATGCTCAATATTTTCCTGTGACTTGGATCATTTTAATTCATGATTATATTGAGACTGTTCATATGATTTTACTTTTTAAAAATAACTTAGAAAACTTTATACAAGCTACCAGCTGTGCTTGTTCCTGGTTTAGCAAATTCAGGGTTTGCAGTGGGAAGACATATTGCTTCAGTGTACAACCTCTGTTCTGATTGAAATTATTTTACAGCGTACATGACATACTGAGTTTTAAAAATAAATAATAAAAAAGAAGGTCTATATCTTAGTCTCCTTTCCTATGACTGTGATTTATAAAAATATTCCCACAAAAGCAAATTAAGGGAGAACGAGTGTATTTGGTTCACAATTCCAGGCAATGACCCTAGTGGGAAGTCAAGGCAAGGGGAAGTGATATAGCTAGTCATGTGACATCTGCAGTCAAGCACAGAGAGCAATGAATGCATGCCAGTGCTCAGCTCCATCTTCCCTCTTCACAGAGTATAGGATGCCCTGCCCAGTCAATTGTCCCACCCATGATTAAGATGGGTCTTTCTACTAATGCAGTGGAGAAAATCCCTCACAGACATTCTCAAAGGCCCTTCTCCCAGGTGAGTCTAGATGGTGTCAGGTTGACAGTAAAACTAACCAGCCCAGTCTGGAAGAGTGAAAGCTAGACCATGCCCCAGGGTGTTCCAGGCATCCTTGAGTGAATGGAAAGAGTGTATCTGTTTGCTTTGGGTTTTGTTTTATTGCATAGGATGAGAGACAAGGGATTCCTCAACCCTAAGGGGTTTCCACCTCCAGGAGCTCATCCCTGGGAAATCAATCAACCTGGATGGACAAGTGCCATGTTGAGATCCTCTGCTTTGTTTGTTACTGCTGATTGGGAAATGAGGAGTTCTTAGAGACTGCTTGTTATTTTGTTATTGTTATCGTAACTGCTCATTGCCTTAAAGTCCAAGTATCTCCCTTGCCAAAAACAAAAAAAACAAAAACAAACAAAAAAAAAACCTACCTACACTCATCTTCTACTCAGACCTGACCAAGTTGGTGAATTGAGAACATCACACCACCCATAGGTCACTTCCCTAGATGCCTTGACCAGCAACTGGTCAAGGCCAGTTGCTGAGCCAAATGAAAGGCTGGGCACTATTTCAAGCCAGTGGCCAAACCTTGACACCTCAGCTCCATCTAATCAATGGTAACTTCCTAAAGAGGCAAAAGTTACCCAGTGAGACAGACATGGGTTCCAGTGTGCACTGTGGGTCGACTGGCTGTATGATCCTGAGCAAGTTCACTCTCGTGTTCACTGACCTTTAGTCACCCTCTCTCAAAATGTAAATGATAGTAACAGCACCTCTCTCAGAGATGGCTCAGAGACATCAAATAAACTATGATGTAAAATTCTTAGCCTGGTGCTGGCACCCAGCAAGGCTTGGCTGCTTGTTGTTACAAAGTCCATTCAAGTGTTGTTGGCAACATGCAAGGGCTTTGTACTGGTTCCAGTGGATAATTATGCAAGGGGCAGGCATGTGGGAGTCTGGGAAAGCTTTGAGAAGACTGTGGCGCCTGGATAGTCTTGAAAACTGAGGTGTCTGCCAAGAACGGAAGAGCCAGGTGATGCATTCAGAGGGTGATAGAATATCCAAGTACCAGGAATGAGAGGCATAGGGCAGAGCGATTGAACAGAACGGATGAGGCATAGCAGTAATGGGGAGCATCTTCAAAGTAGTTCCAAGGAGCACAGACCTTATTCAAAGGGGCATGAAGAAACACAGAGGAGAGCAGAGTCGTTGTGCTATTAGACTCTCAACTTAGAAAGGATCTATGGCCTACAGGTTGGAAGAGGAGCCAGGAACCCACTGAGAAAATGTACACACAGCCAGGAAGGACAAGGAAAGGCTGCAGCAGGGAGAGGTGGGATGTTAACAGCCAGAATAGAAAAGAAAGCTGTTGCCATCCTCCCAGGGCTGTAGGGACCAGGTGACTTTGCATTATGCTTTATTTGGCGTAGAAAAGACTTCTATCCCTTCTCTCTTTCTCTGTCACCTTCTCTCTTTCCCCCGTTACTTTCTGTTCTACCGACCCCTTACTCCTCCCCTCTCCATCCTGTTCTTTGAAGACTTGATCCAGTATCACATTTCTGGGATCCTGTTCAAGAAAGAGACAGAAATAAAGTCACCAAAATGAGCTCCATGGGCAAATTCAACAAGGGTCTTGTGATGATTTCTTTCCTCCGTCCATCACTTTGAACCTTACTTTGAGAGCAACCGCTATAGCCAAAGAGCTCACAGCTGCCGAGTTGCAGCTTCAGTCACTCCTGGCAACACAGTTGCTCAGAGCCTTGCAGAGCATAGTCTTAAGAACCAATGTACTAGCCAGACACAATGATAAATGCCTGTACTTAAGGGACTAAGGAGGCTGAAGATAAATAATTACAAGTTCAAGCCCAGCCTCCACTATATAGTGTGACCCTGTCTCAAAGCAAATCAAAACAAAAGAGCCACTTTACCCTTACTGGTAACAAGGCACAGAGCCTAGCTCTGTCAAAGCCTTCAAGAAGGCCTCCCCAAAGCCCCTGTCTTGTCACCATATCCTCAGTATAAGGCATGAAGTCTAGCACACAAAGGGCACTCTGGATCATCTACCCAAGAAGGTCTGCCTTCGGGATAGGTCCTGATCCATGTGTTAGTATGCTTTCTATAGCTGTGATGAATACCATGGCAAAAAGCAACTTCAGAGAAAAAGGTTTATTGCAAACTTAGAGTGGACCAAGAAAGGAAGTCAGAGCAGAAACTCAAGTCAGGAAGCTACAGGCAGGAACTGAAACAGGCCATGGAAATGCACTGCTTACTAGCTTGCTTATCAGGGCTTTCTTAGCTTCCTTTTTTATACAACCCATGACCACCTGTCCATGGGTAGCACCTCTCACTGGGGGCTGTGTCCTCCCGCATCAATCATTAGTCTAAAAAAATGCACTGCAGATTTGCTTATATTATGGCCAATGTTATTGAAGCAACTCAAGTTCCTTAACGAGGTCAATTTGGGAAAACAAAGCAAAACAAAAAACTAACCAGCACACTGTGGTGTCAAATGCACAGATCTAGATACTGAAAAGCAGGAAAGTGAGGTTATTTGCCAATGTTCACACAGAGCAGCAGAGCTAGGCAGTCAAAGGTCTGGCTCAGCCCGTTGTCTTAACCCCTGGAGCCTTTAAGTAGGTCATAGGAAAGGGGACGTGAGTTAGACAAGCATATGTTGGGTGGGGTTGGGGTGTTCTTGAACAGGAGTTTGAAGAATCGCCTGCAGAGAAACAGCATTAGAGATGATCAGAGCCAGTGGAGACACAGTTCACGGGGCTGGACATAAGCCGCAGCTGGAAAAGCCACAGCACCAGATGATGTTGAAAAAGCCAGGGAGTCCTCACATTCCCTCTGCTTCTTAGCCAAGGCTCTGACCTGGAGGGGTCGGGAGAAGAGCGCAGGTGGTTTCTTGTGCCCACATTTGATTTTGATCTTTGATTTTTTTTTTCCTTCTAAAATATAGCCGGAGCTCTGGAGCTGGCTGCAAAGTAGAATGTGGCATTTCCCTCTCAAGCGAGGCTTTGTCTCTGGCAGCTCACTGGAGTGTGAATGATTTGGGCACACTCCGTGACGTGGCAGGGCTCAGCTGCCGTGAGTCAGGGCACCCCACGACTGTGCCAGCTGCTCAACAGAAGATGGTGGCAGGGCTCATGCCGGAGGGACCAAGCCTGTTATCATCCCCGGTCCTCTTCATTTAGTGCATTTTTTTTTTATTTTGGTTGAGAGGAAAGAGTGGGTCCAGCCATGTTGGTGTTTGTGTTTCCTATGCCTTCTGGTATGGCTATGTTTCCCTGGAACACATTATTTCTTGCATAAAGGTCATGAAAGGTCATGAGCTTCAGAATCTAAACTTCCTAGAATTCCCAGGATGACTTGCCATGTGATGGGAAATAGAATGCACACCTTCAACCCTTCCCCACTATCAGTTTCTTCTTGAAAATGGTTCCCTCAGAGGGACACTATGGGTTTAACAATAACCTGTTGCAGGACTTGTCACACAGTTGATGACAAGTCTAAACACTAAACATCTTACAAATGCCACATATTCCTGAGTCCAAGATCCACCTTAAATCTTTTTTTCTCCATAAAGCCAAGCAGAAAGTCTTGTGCTGATCAGTGACCCTCTAAGAATTAGCAAATGGGGAAATGTGTAAGAAGATGAATAAATAAGTGGGAGAATAAATGAACGAACAAATGGATGAATAACAGGCAAAGAAGCAGCTCGGGACCCTTGCCCACAAAATCCACCCATCAGTTGCAGCAGCTTCTCTCCTCCCATGCCTCCTGACCACACAGTCAAGGACCTACTCAGTACCTGTAGCATCCACTTCCTGCCCCCTCCCTGTCCTGGGAAAGGTTCTGGGATAGTCTAAGCTGCTTTGTCCCCTTCTCCAAGCAGCAACTGTAAGACCCTAAGATGGCCCACCTGCAGAGATGGTCTCCCACCCCAGTATAAACGAAGGGTGTCCATCAATTTCTTGCAGAGAGAAAGTCTCAATGGAAGACATGCCAGAAAAAGTATAGCTCAGCATAGTGATTAATTTTAGCTCTGAAAAGATCTTGAGTTCTAGGCTCACCCACAATCCTGCAGTCAGAACACCAACATCAAGTCCTGTGCAAGAGAGTTTAATCTTTAAAAGTACCTTTGTTTCTTGGTCCCCATAAATGATCTGATCCCTCGCTCCCTTCTAACCTCTCCTCTGGTTTCTTAAAAAGAAAGAAAAAAAAAAGTCATCTGTGGGAACCAGTCTCCCAACCTTGGCACCAAGCCAGAAAATGAAGTAATTGTGCAATTAGAACTTAATTGCTGGATTTAATTTCGATTTCTTTTTTTTTCCCTCCTTTGAAATTCAAGGAAAACACATACAGCACTGCCACCCCCCCCCCCCAGTGCCTGATGGGTTGCTTGTATCTGCCCCCAGCCAGAAAAATGGGCTTGGGTTGAGGGGAAAGGGCAAAGAGCTGCTGGATTTTGCATTTGGAATAGCATCTACTAGCTGAGGTTGTAGCTACTAGGTCAGTGGAGTACTTGCCTCGCAGGCACAGAGCCCTGGGTTGCATCTCCAGGGCCTGTAACACAGTCCCACAGGCTCATACCCATTGTCTCATTATTTGGTCATAGAGGCAACAGGGTTAGAAGATCTAAGCCATCCTTGGTGATGTGTTTATAAAAAGATAAAGAGACGGGTGATATGTTCTATGGAGGTGTGGTGAGGTATGGGGGAAAGGGGGTCTATGTTCTATGGAAGTATCCCAGGAGGCAAGGAAACACAAATACCATTCTACTAATGGGTTATTTGTCCATCTGAGTGGCATTGTGTGCCATTCACCAAGCCACCCAGGCAGACAGTCCTCCTCCTCAAAATGTACTATAAACCTGTTTATAAAATGGAAAACAATTACTGCTTCATACAATAAGAAGTAACAGTGTAGGGCATACCCTGATCTCAACAATCAAAGACATACCAGATGCAAGGCTCATGATATTGTCCCATCCAGATTCTTAGAACAGCTCTACTGCCTCAGGGAAACTGTCTAAGTCACAGAGAGGCATTGTCACACAGCTCATGAGCATCAACCTCCTTATCGCAGTTATAAGGTATATACTATAAATTTCTACTACCTTACGATGCAATTCTATGAATTTTAGTAAAATTATAATATTGGCCAAATATCACAATCCAGTTTGTCAACTTTTATGGGTATTTTTGGTACATTTTTAGTTGAAGTAGAAAATAATAAGTTTCATTATGACATTTTCAAACAAAAATGCCATTGCAATGTGCTAATATCCATTTCCTAATACCTTCCTTTGTCCTCCTGTTGCTCTCCTTCTACCCTAAATAGACCGTGTGTGTGTGTGTGTGTGTGTGTGTGTGTGTGTAACACACACATTTACATCTACATCTTGCATATGACATAGAACGGTACCTCACCTTTCAGAGTCTGGCATGTTTCACTCTGTGATGATCTCCATTTCCATCCATTTTTCCTGCAAATGACACAATGGGATTCTAACATATGGCTGAATAAAACCCCACTGTGTATCTACAGCCATTTTTTTATTTACCTGCTCATCTGTTGATGAATGTCTGTTCTGGTCCTATCTCCTGGATGCTATAAATATGTCAGAAGGAAAGGATGATCAACTATATCAGTGGAATATTGGCTTAGAATTTTTGGAGTACACATCTGGAAGTGGTATGGGGTCATATGATGGCTGTACTTTCATGTATCTTTTTTTTAATTTTTAATATTTTTATTACGTATTTTCCTCAATTACATTTCCAATGCTATCCCAAAAGTCCCCCATACCCTCCCCCTCCACTTCCCTACCCACCCATTCCCATTCTTTTGGCCCTGGCGTTCCCCTATATTGGGGCATATAAAGTTTGCAAGTCCAATGGGCCTCTCTTTCCAGTGATGGTTGACTAGGCCATCTTTCGATACATATGCAGCTAGACACAAGAGCTCCGGGGTTCTGGTTAGTACATCATGTTGTTCCAACAATAGGGTTGCAGATCCCTTTAGCTCCTTGGGTACTTTCTCTAGCTTCTCCATTGGGAGCTCTGTGATCCATCCAATAGCTGACTGTGAGCATCCACTCCTGTGTTTGCTAGGCCCCGGCATAGTCTCACAAGAGACGGCTATATCTGGGTCCTTTCAGCAAAATCTTGCTAGTGTATACAATGGTGTCAGCCTTTCAAAGCTGATTATGGGATGGATCCCTGGATATGGCAGTCTATAGATGGTCCATCCTTTCATCACAGCTCCAAACTTTGTCTGTGTAACTCCTTCCATGGGTGTTTTGTTCCCAATTCTAAAAAGGGGTATACTGTCCACACTTTGGTCTTCATTCTTCTTGAGTTTCATGCGTTTAACAAATGGTATCTTGTATCTTGGGTATCCTAAGTTTTGGGCTAATATCCACTTATCAGTGAATACATATTGTGTGAGTTCCTATGTGATTGTGTTACCTCACTCAAGATGATGCCCTCCAGGTCCATCCATTTGGCTGGGAATTTCATAAATTCATTCTTTTTTTAAAAATATTTTTTATTACATATTTTCCTCAATTATATTTCCAATGCTATCCCAAAAGTCCCCCATACCGCCCCCAACTTCCCTACACACCCATTCCCATTCTTTTGGCCCTGGCATTCCCCTATATTGGGGCATATAAAGTTTGCAAGTCCAATGGGCCTCTCTTTCCAGTGATGGCCAACTAGGCCACCTTTTGATAAATATGCAGCTAGAGACAAGAGCTCCGGGGTACTGGTTAGTTCATCATGTTGTTCCAAATATAGGGTTGCAGATCCCTTTAGCTCCTTGGGTACTTTCTCTAGCTTCTCCAGTGGGAGCCCTGTGATACATCCAATAGCTGACTGTGAGCATCCACTCCTGTGTTTGCTAGGCCCTGGCATAGTCTCACAAGAGACAGCTATATTTGGGTCCTTTCAGCAAAATCTTGCTAGGGTATGCAATGGTGTCAGCGTTTGGAAGCTGATTATGGGATGGATCCCTGGATATGGCAGTCTCTAGATGGTCCATCCATTTAATCACAGCTTGAAACTTTGTATCTGTAACTCCTTCCATGGATGTTTTGTTCCCAATTCAAAGAAGGGGCATATTGTCCACACTTTGGTCTTCATTCTTCTTCAGATTCATGCGTTTAGCAAATTGTATCTTATATCTTGGGTATCCTAAGTTTTGGGCGAATATCCACTTATCAGTGAATACATATTGTGTGAGTTCCTTTGTGATTGTGTTACCTCACTCAAGATGATGCCCTCCAGGTACATTCATTTGGCTAGGAATTTCATAAATTCATTGTTTTTAATAGCTGAGTAGTACTCCATTGTGTAAATGTACCATAATTTCTGTATCCATTCCTCTGTTGAGGGGCATCTGGGTTCTTTCCAGCTTCTGGCTATTATAAATAGGGCTGCTATGAACATAGTGGAGCATGTGCCCTTCTTACCGGTTGGGAAATCTTCTGGATATATGCCCAGGAGAGGTATTTCTGGATCCTCCGGTAGTACTATGTCCAGTTTTCTGAGGAACCGCCAGACTGATTTCCAGAGTGGTTGTACAAGCATGCAATCCCACCAACAATGGAGGAGTGTTCCTCTTTCTCCACATCCTCACCAGCATCTGTTATCACCTGAATTTTTGATCTTAGCCATTCTGAATGGTGTGAGGTGGAATCTCAGGGTTGTTTTGATTTGCATTTCCCTGATGATTAAGGATGTTGAACATTTTTTCAGGTGCTTCTCTGCCATTCGGTATTCCTCAGGTGAGAATTCTTTGTTCAGTTCTGAGCCCCATTTTTTAATGGGGTTATTTGACTTTCTGGAGTCCACCTTCTTGAGTTCTTTATATATATTGGATATTAGTCCCTTATCTGATTTAGGATAGGTGAAGATCCTTTCCCAATCTGTTGGTGGTTTTTTGTCTTATTGATGGTGTCTTTAGCCTTGCAGAAGCTTTGCAGTTTCATGAGGTCCCACTTGTCAATTCTCAATCTTACAGCACAAGCCATTGCTGTTCTATTCAAGAATTTTTCCCCTGTGCCCATATCTTCAAGGCTTTTCCCCACTTTCTCCTCTATAAGTTTCAGTGTCTCTGGTTTTATGTGAAGTTCCTTGATCCACTTAGACTTGACCTTAGTACAAGGAGATAGGAATGGATCGATTCACATTCTTCTACATGATAACAACCAGTTGTGCCAGCATCATTTGTTGAAAATGCTGTCTTTGTTCCACTGGATGGTTTTAGCTCCCTTGGCGAAGATCAAGAGACCGTAGGTGTGTGGGTTCATTTCTGGGTCTTCAATTCTATTCCATTGGTCTACTTGTCTGTCACTATACCAGTATCACGCAGTTTTTATCACAATTGCTCTGTAGTAAAGCTTTAGGTCCAGCATGGTGATTCCACCAGAGGTTCTTTTATCCTTGAGGAGAGTTTTTGCTATCCTAGGTTTTTTGTTATTCCAGATGAATTTGCAGATTGCACTTTCTAATTCGTTGAAGAATTGATTTGGAATTTTGATGGGGATTGCATTGAATCTGTAGATTGCTTTTGGCAAGATACCCATTTTTACAATGTTGATCCTGCCAATCCATGAGCATGGGAGGTCTTTCCATCTTCTGAGATCTTCTATAATTTCTTTCTTCAGAGACTTGAAGTTTTTATTATACAGATCTTTCACTTCCTTAGTTAGAGTCACGCCAAGATATTTTATATTATTTGTGACTATTGAGAAGGGTGTTGTTTCCCTAATTTCTTTCTCAACCTGTTTATTCTTTGTGTAGAGAAAGGCCATTGATTTGTTTGAGTTAATTTTATATCCAGCTACTTCACCGAAGCTGTTTATCAGGTTTAGGAGTTCTCTGGTGGAATTTTTAGGATCACTTATATATACTATCATATCATCTGCAAAAAGTGATATTTTGACTTCATCTTTTCCAATTTGTATACCTTTGATCTCCTTTTGTTGTCGAATTGCTCTGGCTAGGACTTCAAGTACGATGCTGAATAGGTATGGAGAAAGTGGACAGCCTTGTCTAGTCCCTGATTTTAGAAGAATTGCTTCAAGCTTCTCACCATTTACTTTGATGTTGGCTACTGGTTTGCTGTAGATTGCTTTTATCATGTTTAGGTATGGGCCTTGAATTCCTGATCTTTCCAAGACTTTTATCATGAATGGGTGTTGGATCTTGTCAAATGATTTTTCCACATCTAACGAGATGATCATGTGGTTTTTGTCTTTGAGTATGTTTATATACTGGATTACGTTGATGGATTTCCGTATATTGAACCATCCCTGCATCCCTGGGATGAAACCTACTTGGTCAGAATGGATGATTGTTTTGATGTGTTCTTGGATTCGGTTAGCAAGAACTTTATTGAGGATTTTTGCATCAATATTCATAAGGGATATTGGTCTGAAGTTTTCTATCTTTGTTGGGTCTTTTTGTGGTTTAGGTATCAGAGTAATTGTGGCTTCATAGAATGAGTTGGGTAGAGTACCTTCTGTTTCTATTTTGTGGAATAGTTTGTGAAGAACTGGGATTAGATCTTCTTTGAAGGTCTGATAGAACTCTGCACTAAACCCATCTGGTCCTGGGCTTTTTTTGGTTGGGAAACTATTAATGACTGCTTCTATTTCTTTGGGGGATATAGGGCTGTTTAGATCATTAACCTGATCTTGATTCAACTTTGGTACCTGGTATCTGTCTAGAAACTTCTCCATTTCATCCAGGTTCTCCAGTTTTGTTGAGTATAGCTTTTGGTAGAAGGATCTGATGGTGTTTTGGATGTCTTCAGGATCTGTTGTTATGTCTCCTTTTTCATTCTGATTTTGTTAATTAGAATGCTTTCCCTGTGCCCTCTAGTGAGTCTGGCTAAGGGTTTATCTATCTTGTTGATTTTCTCAAAGAACCAGCTCCTTGATTGGTTGATTCTTTGAATAGTTCTTCTTGTTTCCACTTAGTTGATTTTGCCCCTGAGTTTGATTATTTCCTGCCATCTACTCCTCTTGGGTGAATTTGCTTCCTTTTGTTCTAGTGCTTTTAGGTGTGTTGTCAAGCTGCTAATGTGTGCTCTCTCTAGTTTCTTTTTGGAGGCACTCAGAGCTATGAGTTTTCCTCTTAGAAATGCTTTCATTGTGTCCCATCAGTTTGGGTATGTTGTGTCTTCATTTTCATTGAACTCTAAAAAGTCCTTAATTTCTTTCTTTATTCCTCCTTGACCAAGGTATCATTGAGAAGAGTGTTGTTCAGTTTCCACGTGAAGGTTGGCTTTCTATTATTTATTTTGTTATTGAAGATCAGCCTTAGTCCATGGTGATCTGATGGGATGCATGGGACAATTTCAATATTTTTGTATCTGTTGAGGCCTGTTTTGTGACCAATTATGTGGTCAATTTTGGAGAAGGTACCATGAGGTGCTGAGAAGAAGGTATATCCTTTTGTTTTAGGATAGAATGTTCTGTAGTTATCTGCCAGATCCATTTGATTCATAACTTCTGTTAGTTTCACTGTGTCCCTGTTTAGTTTCTGTTTCCATGATCTGTCCATTGGTGAAAGTGGTGTGTTGAAGTCTCCCACTATTATTGTATGAGGTGCAATGTGTGCTTTGAGATTTACTAAAGTTTCTTTAATGAATGTGGCTGCCTTTGTATTTGGAGCATAGATATTCAGAATTGATAGTTCCTCTTGGAGGATTTTACCTTTGATGAGTATGAAGTGCCCCTCCCTGTCTTTTTTGATGACTTTGGGTTGGAAGTCAATCTTATCAGATATTAGATTGGCTACTCCAGCTTGTTTCTTCATACCATTTGCTTGGAAAATTGTTTTCCAGCCTTTCATTCTGAGGTAGTGTCTATCTTTTTCTCTGAGATGAGTTTCCTGTAAGCAGCAAAATGTTGGGTTTTGTTTGTGTAGCCAGTTTGTTAGTCTATGTCTTTTTATTGGGGAGTTGAGTCCATTGATATTAAGAGATATTAAGGAAAAGTAATTGTTGCTTCCTGTTATTTTTGTTGTTAAAGTTGGCATTCTGTTTTTGTGGCTGTCTTCTTTTAGGTTTGTTGAGGGATTACCTTCTTGTTTTTTCTAGGGTGTGGTTCCCGTCCTTGTATTGGTTTTTTTCTGTTATTATCCTTTGAAGGGCTGGATTCGTGGAGAGATAATGTGTGAATTTGGTTTTGTTGTGGAATACTTTGATTTCTCCTTCTATGTTAATTGAGAGTTTGGCTGGGTATAGTAGCCTGGGCTGGAATTTGTCTTCTTTTAGTGTCTGTATTACATCTGTCCAGGATCTTCTGGCTTTCATAGTCTCTGGTGAAAAATCTGGTGTAATTCTGATAGGCTTGCCTTTATATGTTACTTGGCCTTTTTCTCTTACTGCTTTTAGTATTCTATCTTTATTTAGAGCATTTGTTGTTCTGATTATTATGTGTCAGGAGGTATTTCTTTTCTGGTCCAGTCTATTTGGAGTTCTGTAGGCTTCTTGTATGTTCATGGGCATCTCTAATTTTAGATTTGGGAAGTTTTCTTCTATAATTTTGTTGAAGATGTTTGCTGGTCCTTTGAGTTGAAAGTCTTCATTCTCATCCACTCCTATTATCCGTAGGTTTGCTCTTCTCATTGTGTCCTGTATTTCTTGGATGTTTTGAGTTAGGATCTTTTTGCGTTTTACATTTTCCTTGATTGTTGTGCCGATGTTCTCTATGGAATCTTCTGCACCTGAGATTCTCTCTTCCATCTCTTGTATTCTGTTGCTGATGCTCGTATCTATGGTTCCAGATTTCTTTCCTAGGGTTTCTATTTCCTGTGTTGCCTCATTTTGGGTTTTCTTTATTGTGTCTACTTCCCTTTTTAGGTCTAGTATGGTTTTGTTCATTTCCATCATCTGTTTGTATGTGTTTTTTGTTTTTCTTTAAGGACTTCTACCTGTTTGGTTGTCTTTTCCTGTTTTTCTTTAAGGACTTCTACCTGTTTGATTGTGTTATCCTGTTTTTCTTTAAGGACTTGTAACTCTTTAGCAATGTTCTCCTGTAATTCTTTAAGTGAGTTATTAAAGTCCTTCTTGATGTCCTCTACCATCATCATGAGATATGCTTTTAAATCCAGGTCTAGCTTTTCAGGTGTGTTGGGGTGCCCTGGACTGGGCGAAGTGGGAGTGCTGGGTTCTGATGATGGTGAGTGGTCTCGGTTTCTGTTATTAAGATTCTTACGTTTACCTTTCGCCATCTGGTAATCTCTGGAGTCGTTATAGTTGTCTCTGTTTAGAGATTGTTCTTCTGGTGATTCTGATTACCGTCTATCAGCATACCTGGGAGACAGGCTCTCTCCTCTGAGATTCAGTGGTTAGAGCACTCTCTGCTGACAAGCTCTCCTCTTACAGGGAAGGTGCACAGATATCTGGTGTTTGGACCTCCTCCTGGCCGAAGAAGAAGGCCCAAAACAGGACCTTTCCCAGATGCTGTGTTGCTTTGGCAGGTCACAGAAGCTGTCAGCTTCTGTGGTGCACACTCTCACCTGTGCAGACTAAGTTCCTAAGTTCGGAGGAGTCCCGGAACCAAGATGGCCCTCCCTCCTCCTGAGGCAGAGGGCTCCCGTGCAGGGCGGGACCACTGTCCTCCGGCTGGGAGGGTGCCGGATGTCTGCCACTTTCATGTATCTTTAGGAACCTCAACAATGATTTCCATGGTGGCTGTACCGATTACACTCCCACCAGCACTGAATAGGGATTCCCCTCCCCTGACATCCTTGCCAACATTTGTTGTAGTTATATTTTCTTCATGAGAACCATTCAGACTAAGGTGAGATAAAATCTCAAAGCAATTTTATCTTCTTTCTCCTAACGGCTACAGATAGAGAATACTTCTTTAAGTATTTCTTATCCATTTTCATTTCTTCAATGAACTATATATATATAGTTCATTGGCACATTTATTGGTTGGATGATTTACGTGCTGGCAATTTAATTTTCATAATTTTTTATATATTTGCATTGTCTTAGTTGGGGTTTTATTGCTGTGAACAGACACCATGACCAAGGTAACTCTTATAAGGGCAACATTTATTGGGGATGGTTTATAGGTTCAGAGGTTCAGTCCATTATCATTAAGGTGGGAGCATGGCAGCATCCAGGCAGGCATGGTGCAGGAGGAGCTGAGAGTTTTACATCTTCATCTGAAGGCTGCTAGGAGAATACTGACTTCCAGGCAGCTAGGATGAGGGTCTTAAAGCCCACACCCACAGTAACACCTATTCCAACAAGGGCACACCTCCAAATAGTGCCACTCCCTGGGCCAAGCATATTCAAATCATGACATGCATTATACAAATTTCTGTCCTATGACTAGACAGCACAGATTTTTTTCTCCCACTATGTGGACTGTCTCTTCACTCTGTTGACAGTTACCTTTTCTGAACAGAAGACCTTTAGCGTCACATAATCCCACTGTCAGTTCTTGGGACTTTCCTGCTTTTGTTGAGATGGTTATGTGATTTTTGTCCCAGAGTTCAATAACTTGCTACATTATATTTTCTGATCTGAGTGTCTTGAGACATCCTTGCATCCCTGGAATGAAAACAGTTTGACCATGATGCATGATCTCTTTAATGTGGTAATGGATTCATTTTGCAAGTATTACATTAAGATGATTTTTTTTGTACTATGATTATCAGAGAAATAAGTCTCTAGTTTTCTCTTGTCCTTATCCGGTTTTGGTATCGGGGTAATACTGCCTTCCTAGAATAAATTTGATAGAGTCCTTTCCTTTTCTATTTTATGGAATTGTTGGAGGAAGTTAGGTATTCTTTAACGGTTTGAAATTTAGGCAGTGAATCCATCTGACACTTGTCCCGAGCTTGTGCCTCGCCAGCAAGAACACACTCGGACAACCGGATTCTTCTGCAGCAAAGCTTTATTGCTTCATTAGGAGGAAGACCCAGAACCCCGGAAAATGGTGCTGCTTATATACACCTTGGAGTGGCGTGTCAGCACCTGATTTGTTGCTTGCCCATCACCTCATTGCTACACCCCGGTATGGGCAGTGACTTGGCACGAATTCACTCTTGCACCTGCGCACATTGCTTGTTTACCAGTTAGGCACAGCAGAAGCTGGCGCCATCTTGTAATGGCGATTGCTCACGGCTCTCCACAGACACTAAGCAATTTTTTCTTGGAGACTCTATTACTCCATGTGCTAGATTTGGATGAGAATGTGTGTTACCCACACACATCAGGCTCATATATCTGGATGCTTGGTTCCCAATGGCTGAACTGAGAAGGATTAGGAGGTGTGCCTTATTGGAGGAGGTACATCACTAGGGGTGGGCTTTGAGATTTCAAAATCCTGTGTCATTCCCAATCAGCAACCCCCTTCTTCTCTCTCTCTCTCTCTCTCTCTCTCTCTCTCTCTCTCTCTCTCTCTCTCTCTCTCTCTCTCTCCCTCCCTTTTTCTCTCTTTCCTTCTCCTTCTTCCTTCCTCTCTTTCTGACTCTTGCTTGTGAATCAAGATGCAAGTTCTCACTTATTGCTTCAGCACCATGACTACCTGCTTGCTGCCAAGCTCCCCACCATGACACTCATGGACTGATCATGTGAAGCTGCATTCCCAGAATAAACAATTCTTTCTTCTATGATTTGCCTTGGACA
Organism: Mus caroli; assembly: GCF_978045245.1. NCBI lineage: Eukaryota > Metazoa > Chordata > Mammalia > Rodentia > Muridae > Mus > Mus caroli. The sequence goes on from NW_028227271.1 coordinate 39,642,250, forward strand.
TGGTCACAGAAGTAAAAATGTAAGACACCGGTTTACATTGCTCACTAGAAAATTGTTTGGGTTCTTCATATCATCTTAACGTAATCTTGGTAGCCCACATAAATCTAGAAATGTATTCTATCCCCTGGGTTTCCCAGCCTTTGGGAATGTAAGTCTCCAAAGTATCTCTTAGTGATTTTCCTGGCTTATTTTGTGTCAAGTGGACACAATCTAGAATCATCAGAGTGGAAGGAGCCTCAGTTGAGGAAATGCCTCATGAGATTCAGCTGTAGGATATCTTCTCAATTAGTGATCAATGAGGGAGAACCCAGGTCATTATGGGTGGTGCCATCCCTGGGCTGGTAGTTCTGGGTTCTAGAAGAAAGCAAGCTGAGCAAGCCAGGGGATGCCAGTAAACAGCCCTCGTCGGCAGCCTCTCCATCAGCTCCTGCCTCCAGGATGCTATCCTAGTTTGAGTTCCTATCCTGTTTAAACTCCTGACCTGCCTTCTTTCAGGGATGAACAGCAATGTGGAAGTATAAGCCAAATATACTCTTTCCCCTCCAATTTTCTTTTTAGTCATGGTGTTTCTTCGCAGCAATATAAACCTTAACTAATAGAGTGGTTGGTCCTTTGATAGACATTAGTTTCTATTATAGGTCTCCTTTTTCATCTCTAATTTTATTAAGTTGGGTTTTCTTGCTCTCTCTTTAGCTTGACTAAGAGTTTCTTGTTTCTTATTTGTTCAAAGAACCAAGCATTTAGTTGCTTTTAGTCTTCATTCTACTCGTAGCTTCCCAGTCTTTATTATTTCTTCTTATCTACTGCTTTCACTTTTGACTTGTCTTTGTTTTTCTAAGACCTTACTGCTTATCATTAAATTATTAATTTCAGTTATATTTTGTAATGCTTAATGTGTGTGTGTGTGTGTACATGAGTTGATGTGTGCCACATGTATTTAGGTACCTATAAAGGCTAAAAGGCACTGAATGTTAGAGTTACAGGCTGCTATGGGTTCTGGAAACAAAACCCAGGTAATATGCAACAGCAGTAAGCACTGTCAACCACCAAGCCACCTAACAGTCCAGCCCCCTTCCTAATGTTTTAGCATAGGCCCTGATAGTGATAATTCTCTCTCTTAGCACTCTCTTCATTAGTTTTCAAAGGTTCTGACTTCAGAACCTTTTCATTTGATTCCAGGAAGTATTTTTTAATCCCTACCTGATTTCTTCATTTGAGAGAATGTTGTTCAATTGCAATGTATTTTCATAGTTTTAGTGGTTTCTCTTGCTATTCGTATCTAGCTTCCCTGCTCCACAGCCTACTTTAATAGACAAAGAACACCCACACTGCCGTGTTTATAATTTCCATTTCCTCAGTACACTGACTCCTACCCTTGAATTCTGAATCTCTGTGCCTTTACCCATAAAGTGTATTTCTTCTGTACAACAGATAGTTGAGTCTAGTCAAAGGATCTAATTCTTTTTGGGGGTGGGGGGGGAGTTTGGGTTTTTTTGAGACAAGGTTTATCTGTATAGTTCTGGCTGTCCTAGAACTCACTTTGTAGACCAGACTGGCCTCAAACTCAGAAATCTACCTGCCTCTGCATCCCAAGTGCTGGGATTAAAGGCATGCACCACCACTGCCTGGTGGTTTGTTTTTTTTTTTTAATTAGAGAAATAAGATTATTTGCAGCTAGTGTTTTTATTGAGAGGTGTTTGCTAATTCCTGTGATTTTGCTGATTATTTTTCTGAATAAATGGGTTGGTGTTTGCTCTCCCCTTTCTCTATTTGTATTAGAGGTTTTCTATTTACTGAGTTGGGCATGGCAGATTCTCATATAGTTAATTTTTGTTCATCTGTCATTCTCATGAAATTTCTTCCTTCTTGCACTTCCACAGTTGAGACTGTCTCTCTTCCTCTGGGGATAAGACTCCTTTAAGTATCTTCTATATTGATGGCTTAGTCGTCATGAATTGTTTTAGGTTTTTGCTTTGTCTAAAATGCCTTTCTTTTTATATTTATTTATTAATATGTTGTGTGTGTATATGTGTGTACACATATATGTGTATGGGCATAGGCATGCCACAGCATCCATCGTGTGGAGGTCAGAGCACAACTTGAGGAGGTAGATTCTTTCCATCTACAATGTGCGTCTTGAAACACAAACTCGGGTCTTTGGATTTGTAGTCAAGCACCTTTACCCACTGAGCCATCTTGCCAGTCTTCTCCACTCATTAAAAAAAAGGTAATTTGTAATGTACAGCAATCGTAGTTAGAAAGTATTTGTTTTCAGAGCTTGAAATACATCATTTCATGTTTTCCTGATATTTAGGGGTTTTGTTGAGAGGTCCAATGTGATTCTGATGTGTTTGCTTTGTGAGTGGCATTTTCCTTGTACAGCTGTTAATATTGTTTCTTTGGTTTTGTATATTTTTACATCTTTCCTAATGTATTGCAGAAAGACTCCTCTCTTGTTCCATCTACTTGTGGATATAAATGATCTTCTTCTAAGTGGCATTAATTATGACTACCAAAGACTAAGCCACCTCTATGACCAGTGATGGTTTATATATGCTCGGCCCAGAGAGTGGAACTATTAGAAGGTGTGGCCCTGTTAGAGTAGATGTGTCACTGTGCATGTGGGCTGTAAGACCCTCAATCCTAGCTGCCTGGAAGTCAGTCTTCCACTAGCAGCCTTCAGATGAAGATGTAGAACTCTTAGCTCTGCCTGCACCATGCCTGCCTAGATGCTGCCATGCTCCCACCTTGATGATATAGAATCTCTGAACCTGTAAGCCAACCCCAAATAAGTGTTGTCCTTTATAAGAGTTGCCTTGTGTGGAGAGCCGTGCCGCGAGCAATCTCTGTGGAGAGCCATGTGTACAGCGAGCAATCGCCATTATAAGATGGCGCTGGCCTCCGCTGTGCCTAACTAGTAAACAAGCCTTGTGCGCAAGTGCGAGAGTGAACTCACTCCTAGTCACTGCCCATTCTCGGGGTGTAATAGTGGGGTGATGGGCGAGCAACGAATCAGGAGCTGTCACGCCACATCAGGTGCTGAAACGTCATGGCTGAGAGCTATATAAGAGACTCCATTTTCTGGGGTCGGGGTCTTCCTGAGAAGTAAGCAATAAAGCTTTGCCGCAGAAGATTCTGGTTGTCCTGAGTGTGTTCTTGCCAGCAGGGACAAAAGCTCGGGATAGCCTTGGTCCTGGTGTCTGTTCACAGCAGTAAAATCATAACTAAAACACGAGGTGAATGTCATAGGACACATTATAGCATACTCCCACTACATCCCAAGCAGGCCATAGTCATCCTGGTGTTGTTACTGTGGTACTCAGTAACCTCATCACAGCAAATGCCAGGCAGCACAGTTGCTGACATTAGCAAGTGTCCTGCTGAGTTTGTGACTGAGCAGGACCTCCTTGCTTGTGACTGCTACTTAGAGGTAAAGCACATAAATAGAGGCAAAGCCATAACAATTAGCTATAATTCTGCATAACAGTCTGCCTTTATCAAGTCCTAATAGAAATAACAGTAACCTCTGGTTCCTACAGACTTGAAGTGCATGTGTTACTAACACTCACTGAAATACAGAACTCAGAGGACTGAGAAGGAAAAGACCCAGACTTCAGCTTTCTGGTGTTTTGAATGATATACTATTTGTTTTGTTTTAATTAAGTTTATTCATTGATGACTTCTTGCATGTATATAAGTAATTCTTTTCCTTTCAGTTCACACCCTCTCTTTTAAAACAAATATTTTAGGATGCTGGAGAGATAGCTCGGTGATTAAGAATATTTGTTAACTCTTGTGGAGGACCAAGAGCTGGTTCCCAGCACTGATACGATGGCTTACACCTATCTGAAATTCTAGCTCTAGAGAATCTGACACCCTCTTCTGGCATCTATGATAACAGGCATGCTCCTGATATACATACATGCATGCAGGCAAAACACTTATGCATATAAAATAATTCAATAAATCCTGACACACATGTTTTATTACTTCCTTTATGAAATTTCTGTGTGCATATAATACCTTTGATCATACTTATCCCTCTTCTCCTAAAATCCCCCAGATCCACTCCACCCTCCCCCAACCTTCTGCCTCTTTTAAAATAATCTACCAACCACAATTCCCATAGCCTCTCTTATCTCCTTCCCACCCCCATGAATCCTCACCTCCTCTCTACAAGCCCCTTTCTCATTTTCAAGTCCTTTTGTTTCATTTTGTAAGGCACTGAGTATAACCAGAGCTATTCATGTAGCATGGGCATAGAATTACCTACTGAGCATGGTGGGCTCATCAGTCACTTACTCAGCTAAAGAGCATAGCATCTCCTCCTCCAGGACCTGTCAGGAGCTCATAGTTCCCCAGGAGGTGATCGGGTTCCACAGGTTACTCTTCCATCCATGACTGACAAGGTCTTTGGTTTTGACAAGTGAAAGAAAAATCTCTTTCCTCTTTCTCAGAGTTCCACTCAGGAGAGTCACTGGACATGGACATGCTTGACCACTCTTCTGACTTTGCCATTCTATCTCCTTCTGCTCCCACTCGCTCAGTGACTAACCCTACCCACTCTTAGTTTGGTTCAACTCCAATGCCACCCCCACTAAGCTTTCTGGGACCAAGTCTGATCAGGGAAGTCACACAGGCCTCCACACTCAGAAGGACCCTGAGTTTGAATTCATGGTTAGCTGTATCCACCTAAAAATTCCAATTAGTTGTCAATTAGCATATCCCTGTTTTCATCTTATACTGATTCTCCCACTGTCAAGTGAGGCTGATCCTGACTCCAGGCTTCTTCAGCCCAACAGTGAGAGTAACTGCTGGACCCTCATAACACACTACTTCATTTGTAAAACTCTGCATTTACCACCCAACAACTGTTTATCAAGTACCAGTTTGGGTATCAGTCTGTGTTCCACACAAATTAAATTCAGCAGCACTTATGACAGAGCCGGTCCCTGCTCCCACAGAGACAATGGTCTGGCGCAAAGACAATCAATAAGCATTAATTACAACACACACTGATTAGCAATGCTTTTGTTCTCTTGAAGAGATCACTTCCTGTCTGCCTGTGGATTTCTCTACCATGTCATCCATTTGCTGATGACATTCGGATGAGTCCTCCTGCCAGAACCAGTGGCCTAGGAAGTATGACATTCTCTCTCCCCCCTCTACCTCATCATGTTCTGTCCCTCTGAATTCATCCAGTACCCACTGAATTCATCCAATTCTCTCTGAATTCATTCAGTTCCCTCTGCCCCACACACTTTTCATGTCATAAGTATCTGTGTATATTTCAGTATCATGTTCAACATCACTGCTTCTAGAAACTTAGAAAACTGCAGGTACTTGCACACCCCAACACACTCTTGTGCCCCAATCCTACCTAGCACCCTCCTCCATCAGACTATGAGCCAGGCAAATACTCAGACAGGTTCTTGTAGTGAATTTTCAGTATTAAATTGGTGAATTCAATTTTATAAAAGTTCTATAATTTTAAAAATATAGTACAATACATCCATTACCACTAGTTCCTTTCAGATTATAAAAACCTGTTAAGAATTAGTCATAAAGCTAGACATGGCTCTTATAGAGGACCCAGGTTTGTTCCCAGCATCCATGTGGCAGCTTACACCAGGACCACCCACAGAATTTTGCAAATGGCTCTGCAAGCTACCTCTCTCAATGAGCCTTAAAAGAGGTCACTCTGGCTAACAAACCAGACTGTAGACAGCAAGAGTAGAAACTGAGGCTCTTCTCACTTCCACAGACCCTGCAGGCACACAGGACACATACAAACAGGCATAAACATAAATAAAAAGTAAATACATATAAATTTAAGTAGCCATCATTCACAAAGATAATTTCTATATCTCAGGAACCCTCAAATACATATATATATATGCTTTATACAAGGCATCTCATTCAAATCTTACTTTAACTGCATAAGTTATCATATTCCATTTTTAGAGTTGAGAAACTAGAGCTTAAAAAAGATGTCAATGGAATTATGCTTCATGTAAATGACAAATCATTGAGCCCAAACTAGCTTCAAAGGAAGGAATGTATTAAGTTTTATAACTGGAACCCAGGGCACTCGAGAAGAGCCCGTTGTTGGTTACTTTTTGCTTCCTGTGACCAAGCAGCTGACAAGACACCATTTACAGAACAAAAGTTTTGCTTGCTTTGTCTTGAGAGAATCTGTACCGTCAATCCATCATGGTGAGGAAGGCAGGGTGGGGTTAATGATGCCACGGCCATGTAGCTGGGGCTCCTCGTGTCCAGAAGAACCTAAATAGAGAGAACAGCAAAGTTCTGGCAGTCAGCTGACTGTCTCCATTTTCCCTTTTTTATTCTGCGTGGAATGCCACCAGTGTTCTAGCATCTTCTGTGGCATCAGTAGAAAGCTGATACATCATGGTTCTGAGACTGGACCCTGAAGGACATTCTCCTGTAACTGTCAAATCTTAGTCTCAGCACAGAAAGCATGGATTTTTCTGGAAACTTATTTCCTATCCTGGACTGCCTAACAAAAAGTTACCACACACAAGAGTTATTGCATAGCACATAAATAAACCCCATCAAACAAAAATTGCAAACCCAGTTCTTCTCACCCTGAGTCTGACTCCCCAGATTCTTGAGGCCAGATTCTCGAGGCCACGTGAACACTATCAAAAGACACAAGGGAAGAAAATAGCAGTTGAAAGGAGTCATAGTCTCAACCAATTGCAAGACAAAGTACAAGTAATGAGTAGTAATACAAGGGGAAGTAATGAGTTGTCACTAGGGCCACTCACAGAACTTTGCAAATGACTCTGCAAGCCCCCTCGATGGGCTTTAAAACAGGTCACTCTGGCTAACGAACCAGACTGTAAACAGCAAGCATAGAAACAGAGGCTCTGAGAGGTACCTCCTAACTACACCAGAGAAGGTACAGTGGAGGCTGAAACCAGCCAGGCTCAAGCGTGGGGCAGGGAGACATGGTCTGGTCAGATTCTGGGTGTATTTTGAAGGTAGAAACTGATAGGGTCTTCCTTTTACATCAGACATGGAGTGTGAGATAAAGATGGGTGTCCAAAACGAATTTTGATGCTGCTCTGATGAGGACCATGGTCTAAGGCCATGCTAGCATCCTAGCACTGTCTTAGTATGCTGGTAAAACAAGGCACTGTATGATGCCCTGTAGTATATCCTGTCTAGGACCACTGATGCCCGGTGGAGCATACCATCTAAACAGTCTCTCTGTCTTGCTTATCCTTTGCCTCCACATTTTTCTACCTCCCTTCTCCTGGCTTCTCCCAGCAAGAGTCTCTCAGTTCATGTTCAATTCCTAGCTTGATTTCCCTGCCACCTTCAAGCCCTGACTGAAAACAGGGCCTCTTCTTGCAGGGCGATGGGGCAAAGAACTTTGGAGGAGGCTTTCTGAGTTCCACACAGCTATGCAAATTAGAAGCTCAGTCCCCACCTACTACCTCACCGCCCCCCTCCTTCTGTGTCGATGACAGCCTGCTCCTCCCACAGAATGCTGGGAAAGGGAACTGAATTCTTGGGAGTCTTAAATGCCAGCGTCTGCATTCTCTTCCAGGCAATGCCTGGGCGTGAGATCCTACAGCCACAGCCCAAACCCAGTGCAGGTGCTCTATGCTAATAGGAACCTGAACATTGTATGTGTACGTGTGTGTGTGTGTGTGTGTGTGTGTGTGTGTGTGTGTGTGTTGTGTACACACATATGTGTGACTGGGTCTGATGCCATCAACAGGTATAAGGCATAACTTGTATTCTCCATCATCAACTTTGCTTCCTGGACCAGATAAAAATATCTTCTTAGGCAAAGCCTCTCTTAATTTGGACAATCTCAACCTCAACAACAGCTGCAGGCTTTGAAATGGGTGCCACTGGCACCATTTTCTGGGTATGAAAACAGAGGTTGTGGTTGTCTTCCGTAGATCACAAGATGGATTCTTTCCCAGCTCTCGTCCTTTCCACTCAAATGGCTCTCTCATCTCATTCTAAACCCTTTCCGACTGAGACCTCATCCCTTCTTTCTTCATCGCCAGCTCAAATGTCGCCTCCTCCCCTCCAAGGAGCCTTGGCTGACCATCCTATCCTCCTTGGCAGCTTTGCTCCTGGTTTCTATCCAAATCATCCTCATTCTTTTCAAAACTCATCAGGGTGTGAGCTGTGGTTTGTCCCTGTGTGCACCTGGCTGGAGCATGGCTCTCTCCATCACACAAGCTCCTTGAGGGCAGGGGCCCATTCTGCCTTATTCATCCCTGTATTCCAAGAACTAGATACAGGTCCAATGAGGAGAGTTCTTGACCAGCACTCCAGGCTAACTGACCAGTCCAGGCACTACATGCCTACCTTCATTCACATCTCTATTCACTGAGTTGGTATTATTCTAGTTCACACTGCAGACTATGCTAGGAATACTTGTATACCCCTTAGCTAAGTTGGCACTAGGTACCCTTGAGTGTGAAGTACTTGTGCTGTATAGCTTTAACTAGTTTAACTAAGAGCTACGAGGTTCAAGAAACTCAATGAGAATCTTATAAGACTCGGTAAGTTCTGTAAAGTCTGACTCAGGAGGCTCTTTTCCTGGGGTTTAGCAAATAATTGCTGAGGGAGAGGAGTCTGTTGGGTGTAGCTGCCTGCAAGTTGTGTAGGGAACTCCAGTAATTTAGCTCTCCTGAGTCATCACCCACCCATCAACGATACAGTAATGCTGCCTTTCGGTTGCCTACACTCCTCCTAGGAGTAACCACAACAAACTCATTGATTCACCAACCTGGATGTAGACACAATTATTTCTTTGGTCTCTTGTTGCTCTCTAAGTAGAATATGGGAGACTGGGTAGCTAGTGAAGAGACAGGTTGATGTGGAATAGGCAGGAACAGGGTTTCCTCATGACAGGTTAGGCATGTATCTTCAAGGGCTTTCTATTATTTGGCCAAATTGACTCCAAAAAGGTATAATGGAAAAAACAAAACAAACAAACAAACAAAACCAAATGTCCACTGGAACATGTAGCATCAAATATTTGTAAAATATTTGTATTAAATGCTTTGAGAATTGCTTACATTATATTTGCTTATACTTATCCACCTTTCCCCAACTCCTCCCAGATCCACCCCTCATCATTCCATACCCATATAACTTTGTGTCCTCATTTTTGAAAACCCACCAAGTCCATTGTATGCCACCTACATACTTTTGGGTGTGTGCCCATCCAAAATCATGGTGCAAGATTGGCCTGAAACACTCTAAGAGCCAGAAGTGAAAGACAACAGCATTGAAGCTGAGCATTCTGGACACAGCAGGGCAGTTGCACACAGGACCTCACAGAGATTGGGACAGCATGCACAATACCTGTGCATAACATCGAATTTTTTTTTTTTTTTGGTTTTTCGAGACAGGGTTTTTCTGTATAGCCCTGGCTGTCCTGGAACTCACTTTGTAGACCAGGCTGGCCTCGAACTCAGAAATCCGCCTGCCTCTGCCTCCCGAGTGCTGGGATTAAAGGTGTGCGCCACCACGCCCGGCTCAACATCGAATTTTAAAACATTGCCTGATAACTACCAAAGGAAGAACGAATAAAGAACATAAAGTAAACATACATCATGAAACTTAGTTGTGTCATAATGAATGAAACTATGCTGTCTGCAGAAAAGTGGAAGGAACTAGAAATCAATATGTTAAGTGGAATAAAAGAGCCCCACAGGACTCTGCCGAAAAGTAGTCTGCACAGTTGAGAGTGTGCACACAGAAGCGGACAGCTTCTGGGACAGGCAGGAGCCACAGAGCTTCTGAGGCAGCGCCCTTTTCGGGGTCCAGACATGCGACCGCCTCCCCGGCCAGAGGACAGGTGTCCACCCGGCCCGGAAGGTTTTTGCCTCAGGAACGGCAGGAGCCATCTTGGTTCCGGGACTTCGCCAAAAAGTAGTCTGCACAGGTGAGAGTGTGCACACAGAAGCAGACAGCTTCTGGGACAGGCGGGAGCCACAGAGCTTCTGAGGCAGCGCCCTTTTCTGGCTCCGGACATCCGACCACCTTCCGGTCCACTGCAGCACCAGGGTTCCTGGCCAGGGGAGTCTCCGGACACCCGCAAGGACCCACACAGGATCCCCCATGGGATCCTAAGACCTCTGGTGAGTGGAACACAGCATCTGCTCCAATCCAATCTCGCAGGACCTGAGACTGCATTAATTAGGGAAGCAGATAACCCGGCCTGATTAAGGGCACAAGTCCCTTCCGGTCCACTCCAGCACCAAGGTTCCTTATGCGCTGAGTTTCTGGACACCCCCAAGTTCCTCACAGGACCCACCACAGGATCTTAAGACCTCTGGTGAGTGGAACACAACTTCTGCCAGGAGGCAGGTTTGAACACCAGATATCTGGGCACCTTCCCTGCAAGAGGAGAGCTTGCCTGCACAGAGTACTCTGACCACTGAAACTAAGGAGAGAGCTAGTCTCCCAGGTCTGCTGATAGAGGCTAACATAATCACCTGAGGAACAAGCTCTAACCAGAGACAGCTATAACAACGACCTCCAGAGATTACCAGATGGCGAAAGGCAAACGTAAGAATCCTACTAACAGAAATCAAGACCACTCACCATCATCAGAACGCAGCACTCCCACCCCACCTAGTCCTGGACAACCCAAAACAACCGAAAAGCTAGACCCGAATTTAAAAGCACATCTCATGATGATGGTAGAGGACATCAAGAAGGGCTTTAATAACTCACTTAAAGAAATACAGGAGAACACTGCTAAAGAGTTACAAGTCCTTAAAGAAAAACAGGAAAACACAACCAAACAGGTAGAAGTCCTTAAAGAAAAACAGGAAAACACATCCAAACAGGTGATGGAAATGAACAAAACCATACTAGACCTAAAAGGGGAAGTAGACACAATAAAGAAAACCCAAAATGAGGCAACGCTGGAGATAGAAACCCTAGGAAAGAAATCTGGAACCATAGATGCAAGCATCAGCAACAGAAGAATACAAGAGATGAAAGGGAGAATCTCAAGTGCAGAAGATTCCATAGAGGTCATTGGCACAACAATCAAAGAAAATACAAAACTAAAAAGGATCCTAACTCAAAACATCCAGGAAATCCAGGACACAATGAGAAGACCAAACCTACGGATAATAGGAGTGGATGAGAATGAAGATTTTCAACTTAAAGGGCCAGCAAATATCTTCAACAAAATTATAGAAGAAAACTTCCCAAACCTAAAGAAAGAGATGCCCATGAACATACAAGAAGCCTACAGAACTCCAAATAGACTGGACCAGAAAAGAAATTCCTCCCGACACATAATAATCAGAACAACAAATGCACTAAATAAAGATAGAATATTAAAAGCAGTAAGGGAGAAAGGTCAAGTAACATATAAAGGCAGGCCTATCAGAATTACACCAGACTTTTCACCAGAGACTATGAAAGCCAGAAGAGCCTGGACAGATGTTATACAGACACTAAGAGAACACAAATGCCAACCCAGGCTACTATTCCTGGCCAAACTCTCAATTACCATAGAATACGAATTGATCCATTCCTATCTCCTTGTACTAAGGTCAAGTCTAAGTGGATCAAGGAACTTCACATAAAACCAGAGACACTAAAACTTATAGAGGAGAAAGTGGGGAAAAGCCTCAAAGATATGGGCACAGGGGAAAAATTCCTGAATAGAACAGCAATGGCTTCTGCTGTAGATCGAGGATTGACAAATGGGAGCTCATGAAACTGCAAAGCTTCTGCAAGGCAACAGACACCGTCGATAAGACAAAAAGGACACCAACAGATTGGAAAAGGATCTTTACCTATCTTAAATCAGATGGGGGACTAATATCCAATATATATAAAGAACTCAAGAGGGTGGACTCCAGAAAATCAAATAACCCCTTTAAAAAATGGGGCTCAGAGCTTAACAAAGAATTCTCACCTGAGGAATACCGAATGGCTGAGAAACACCTGAAAAAGTGTTCAACATCCTTAATCATCAGAGAAATGCAAATCAAAACAACCCTGAGATTCCACCTCACACCAGTCAGAATGGCTAAGATCAAAAATTCAGGTGACAGCAAATGCTGGCGATGATGTGGAGAAAGAGGAACACTTCTCCATTGTTGGTGGGATTGCAAGCTTGTACAACCACTCTGGAAATCAGTCTGGGGGTTCCTCAGAAAATTGGACATAGTACTACCAGAGGATCCCGCAATACCTCTCCTGGGCATATATCCAGAAGATGTCCCAACCGGTAAGAAGGACACATGCTCCACTATGTTCATAGCAGCCTTATTTATAATAGCCAGAATCTGGAAAGAACCCAGATGCCCCTCAACAGAGTAATGGATACAAAAAATGTGGTACATTTACACAATGGAGCACTACTCAGCTATTAAAAAGAATGAATTTATGAAATTCCTAGGCAAATGGTTGGACCTGGAGGGCATCATCCTGAGTGAGGTAACACAATCACAAAAGAACTCAAATGATATGTACTCACTAATAAGTGGATATTAACCCAAAACTTAGGATACCCGAGATATAAGAGACAATTTGTAAAACACATGAAACTGAAGAAGAACGAAGACCAAAGTGTGGACACTTTGCCCCTGCTTAGAATTGGAAACAATCACCCATGGAAGGAGTTACAGAGACAAAGTTTGGAGCTGAGACAAAAGGATGGACCATCTAGAGACTGCCATATCCAGGGCATATCCCATAATTAGCCTCCAAATGATGACACCATTGCATACACTAGCAAATATTTGCTGAAAGGACCCTGGTATTGCTGTCTCTTTTGAGACTAGGCCAGGGCGTAGCAAACACAGAAGTGGATGCTCACAGTCAGCTATTGGATGGATCACAGGGCCCCCAATGGAGGAGCTAGAGAAAGTATCCAAGGAGCTAAAGAGATCTGCAACCTTGTAGGTGCAACAACTTTATGAACTAACCAGTACCCTGGAGCTCTTGACTCTAGCTGCATATGTATCAAAAGACGGCCTAGTTGGCCATCACTAGAAAGAGAGGCCCATTGGACATGCAAACTTTATATGCCCCAGTACAGGGGAACGCCAGGGCCAAAAAATCGGAATGGGTTGGTAGGGAAGTAGGGGGGAGGGTATGGGGGACTTTTGGGATAGCATTGGAAATTTAATTGTGGAAAATACGTAATAAAAAATATTTAAAAAAAAAAAGAGCCCCACAAAGACCCGTTTTCTTATCTCACAGAGATGTGAAAGGGAAGAAAGGCATTAGAAGTGTAGAAGAGTCTATGAAAGGATGGTCAAGGCTCATTGTATGCACATATGGAAATAACTTAATGATACCCTTTTTAAAACAAATGCTCAACCTAACCACTCAATTCTCGTTTTATTCTTTCAGCAGTAAGTGACTGATACATGCCACAACCAAATACAGAGAATGTTGAGCCAAAAATGCATAAATAAATAGGAGGGGGAAAAACAGGGAGAAACAATCCACACACCCAGCTCTGGAGAAGGCCACAGAGCAGGTTTCCCTGTTGGACTGAACATAGGGGCTGAGATCTAAAGAACAACAGGAGCTGTGGAGAGAGGACCTTTTGACTGACAGCAATGTGGAAAGTTCCAGCAACTAGAAGAAGAAAGGCTTCAGGAGCACAGATGGAAATCAAACACACTTCAGGAGCTGAATCAGTTGTTCAAATGTGGAATCACTTCTAAACTGTTGATAAAATTTAGCCTCATCTCACAGATTTATCCCCGGAGCCCTTGTGCTGGACAAAATGGTCCATCAATCAAGAGTTAACCTTGCTCAACCAGTTAAATAGCTGGAACGGTGCAAGGGTTAGAAATCAGGAGGGGAATGGGAGGAGAGCAAGGAAAGGAGCTTGGTCCTTACCTAGAGAGAGTGGCAATAACATCCAAGCTCTTTGAGCCCACAGTGTAGCTTCTGAATGGTTCTGCAGGCTTTAGTGTGGAGAATGTACTGGGACCAGCTATAGATCCAGCCTCTAGTAGAGAAAAATTGAGACCTAAGGACCAATTTCAGAAGTTTTTAGTAGGTAAACTTGACAAATATGAAGCACCAGGTGACTCCAAAATTTGATTTCAGGAGTAGGGAACTGAGGTAGAGAAACCAGAATGCCAACTTTGATATCACTTCAAAGATGCCTATATCACCTCATAAACTGATGGAACTACCATCAGAGTTTTCTACTAGTCTCCTACAAAGGGGGACCATCAGGATTTAGGTGCCTCCAGTGGACGCTCACAATCTGCTGTAAAGTAAGCTGACTTTGCTAAACATCAAATGTTAAGATAAAATTAAATCTCTAGAGATTATATAAAAATTTCACATTCATGGTAGTTATACCAAATATTGATTATTTTGGAGTGATTCATTTTGCTTAGCTACATGAAAAAAAAGTTTTATGTATGCAAAAGTACAAATCAATGTGTTTCTTTATGACTAATTTCAATGCTCTATAATCCTCATGATATAAACAAATACAATTTAACAAAAGATACATTTTTTAAAACTTCAAAAGGATCACCCTGTGGACAGAATTATTCCTTACTCTTTCCAAAATTGTTACACTTAGCACCAAATAGTTTCTAACTCCTTCAAAACTCCTCTTGACCTACAGTTTCAGTCTCCCCAAATCCAACTCCCAGATGTCATTCCTGGCTCTCCCTCAACTTGGGCCTCCAGGAGTGAACCATTCTCCCAGGTGGCACCCTCACTTCATACCCTGACCTCTGTAGAGGAGACTCTGTACACCAGGAACATCACCCTGTCCTGGCATCAAACACTGAGAACAGCATGTGAAAAAGCAGGGAAGAGGTATTGTGGTGGTTTGAAAGAAAATGACTCCCATATGCTTATAGGGAATGACACAATAGGAAGTCTGATCTTGTTGAAGAATGTCACTTGGGGTGGGCTCTGAGGTAGCGATGCTCAATCCAGGCCCATTGTGGCATTCTGTTACTGCTACTGTGGATCTGATGTAGAACTCTCTGCTCCTTCTCCAGCACCACAGTTGCCTGTATGCCATCATCCTTCCTGCCATGATGACAGTGGACTAAAACTCTTAAACTGTAAGCAAGCCACAATTAAATGTTTTTACTTTATAAGAGTCACTGTGGTTCACTATAAAAGGGGCTGCTTGCCCCCTCCTCTCTCTCTTGCTCCTCTCTTGTTCTTGCCTTCCTCCTCCAGCTCTCCCCCATTCCCTTTCCCCTTCTCTCTCTTTGTGCTCATGGCCAGCCTCTACTCCTCTACTTTCTCTCTCTCTCAAAATCTCTCTCTCTCTCTCTCAAAATCTCTCTCTCTCTCTCTCAAAATCTCTCTCTCTCTCTCTCAATTTTTCTCTCTCTCTCACTCTCTCTCTCTCTCTCTCTCTCTCTGCCTTTCTCTGCCTCTATTACTTCTTAACTCCCCTCCCCATGCCATAAAGAAATTCTATTCTATACTATACCATCATGTGGCTGGTCCCTCAGGGGGAAGGGATGCCTCAGCATGGGCCTGAGGAGGCACCCCCTTCCCCCATACCTGACTATACCTCCATAGAACATATCCCCCACTCTCTTTCATCTTTTTATAAACACATCAGTGGCCATGGTATCTCTTCACAGCAATAGAAACCCTAACTAAGACAGGCACAGAACATAAATGTGAACTGAAGCAAGTTCAGTTACCAGAGCTACAAAACTGAGATTTCACCCCATTATGACCAGTATCCTCATAGGCTGGAGTCTTTACATCCAGTGCTCCTGGGTGTGTTTTGGGGAGCATTAGGACACTAATTGGAGTCTTGTTCGCCTCTAACTTTGTAGAAGGTTGTTAGAGAATATGGGTGTCTTACTCCATCTTCTGTTAGCAACAATATATAGACTGGGTGAGTCATTGAGGGGATCTCATCTTGACTTATGGTTCTGGTCAAAGGTCCACAGGCAGCATCCTTGGCTGGTAGGGTAGCAAAATTCTAAGATGGAGGAGGACAACTCATAAGCATGTGAGAGACCTAGCCAAATTGGCTTGTAAAGCAACCCACTCACAATGTGATTCATTAACCTGTTAGCTCGTTAAGTAAATGGATTAATCCATTAATCTTAAATATGTGAATTTTTGAGACAAGCAGCATTCAAATCATAGCAATGAGCAATGGCTTTCTCTGCTTTCTCTGATCCAGGGTAGATTTCCTACCAGGTGTGAAACGGTTTGCTGAAAGCTGCTTTTACAGCCCTGTGTTTGGGGAGACCCCTGCCTGAGTCCCATCTGCTTCTGCACACCCTGTTGTTAGATCCCAGCATCAGACATATTGCACGACATCTGGCCAAGCCCTGGTGCCTGGCACATGAAGCATTTGCACATGATCAAGACTCAATAGATATCAATTTCATTGACTCAAATATACGTATTCCTACAAATACATATGCATATGTATACATGTAAACCTATTTATAAAAAAGATTCCTGCCAAAACAGCATTTGGGAAAGAGTGATATCCATTAAGAATCTAAAACAAGAAAAAAAAAAAAAGTCAGCCCAGATCACTTCCACTGGAAAAGTCCATCCCACTAATTACCCTGAGAGGGCAAAAGACTGTCTCTGGCCCAAGAGAATATTACCTGCTGATTGACAGGAAGAATGTGAAAGCCCTAGCCAAACTAGGTTTTAGAAGTAGGCCCACCCTGGAGAAATGCATTAGCCTGCTAAACCATTAATCAAATAAATGATCAATCCATTTGGGAAGACAAGCTGTCTGAAGTCACAGTAGAATATTTGTGTCACAGTTTTGCTGATGTTTTCTGACCTCTCGATTATGGCTGCTCTCTATCCTGACATTGTTTCATCTGCCTGGTCCACTGTGATGCTCCCAGGTTTGCAGCTCCACCTCCTACTCCACACACATTATCCCTGGTGAGTTCTGAGATTCCCATGGCCTTTGTGCTCGGTGTGTTCCTATCCCTGTATCAGGCAGACCTTGGTTGGCATCACTATTATCAGCAGCTCCGGAAAGAATGTTTAAAAGGAAAGATATCCTTTGGCTCATGGTTTCAGACATTTCACCCCACTTCTGGCTGACTCTCACCCTTAAGCAAGGCACCCCATAGCAAGACAAGAAAGACTTGAAGGAATAAGGTCACTGGTCACTCTCCTTTTGACAGCCTGGAAGCAGAGAGAAAGGGGTAGGAGAGAGGGAGGAGACTGAGAGAGGGGGAGAGTGAGAGAGAAGAGTGAGAAGGGGGAGAGGAGGAGGAGAGGGAAAGGAAACAATTCCTATCTTTCTAAGGCACACTGTAGTGACAGACATCCAACTAGTTCCAACCTCTTTCTACCACCTTTGAGTAATCTCATGTCATTAGATTATGAATCCATCAAAGGATTAATCCATTGGTTAGGTCTAAGCCCTCAGGACCTAATCACTTCCCAACAGTAATTAGCTGCCAGCCAACCAAGCCCCCAGCATGCGACTCCAGGGAGCTTCTTCCAGTCAAGCTATAGCAAACTTCGGTATACAGCATGAACCCTGACCAATTCCTCAGAGCTCCACTTGTATCTCTACAGCTGCTCACAGCCATCTCCAAGAAGGAAAGGTCTTCATGTAGCCCGGTTCCCGCCTTGGGAGACCTACTGCAGTGTAGCATCTTGAGATGGCTCTGGCCTCACATTGCCTCCTTCGCCTTTTGTTACTGGGGCTCTATGGCACTTGAGGAGTGTCTCAAGTTCTGCATCCATCGGGTTCACAGGGAAGTGATGCACCCTTGGTGCCCCATAGACTTCTCCCCTCGCCTACCTCCCCCATTCGGATAAAGGGAAGGCTAGCACAGGTAGCCTGCTTTGTGGGCAAGATGTTCAACTGGAGGAGACAGAAGGCACAGCTGCTAATACCCTGAAATGAAAAGGAGCAGCCAAAGGTTTAGCACGTCTGGGAGACACTAGCAGGTGTAGTAAGAAATCTGGAATTTTTGCTCCCTTTTTAAAAACACAGAAATATTATAGTAATATTTTTCATTTTAATCCCAGGTGTGGGGCTCTGGGGCTATGTGCTTCAGACTCTCTTGTTCTCTAACAAAGGTGAGGTTTTGCCAGCTGCAGATAGTTTCTGCAATTGTGTGACATTTTGGAATTCTGGGAACTTTTCAGAGGTGAGGGACTCTTGGCCAGCTCAGCACAGCCCTTGGACATCAACATTATCCCAGGTAGCATGGCCTTTGGTGGTAATATGAGTCACAAACCTCAACCCAGACCCCTGCTGCTGCATGACCGTGAACCCAGACATGGCTCTCAGAGACTGAGTGGGCTGGAACTTCACCATGGCCTCAGGGGGCCAGGCAGGCTATGCACATCAGGCTGTTCCTCTCCACTCTCACCTCTCCAGTTCTGCCTCTCTCCTCAGTGCTCAACGCGTTCTGCTTCTCTTTCTCTCCCATCTCTCTACCACATACTTGTAAATCGTGGTGGCTGCAGGAAGGCCCCTGAGTGTCTTCTGCCCATCTGTGTTGCAAGGTGGGTGGGCAAGCCTTTCTCAACAACCGTTTTTTGAGCAGAGACCAAATGCTCCTAACATTTAGGAATAGCCATGGCTTCAAGAACTCTGTTCTGGTATTCCCAATAAATTGGCACTTATTGTCATACTACATAGCTGTGCTTACTCCATAATGCAATTACTATATTGATATACACTTCTGATGGACAAGCTCAGCCACAACCTCTAAATTGAACCCTTTTTATAACTACTGCCCTGAGGCTTCTCTTCACCCATCCAAGGAGGGGCAAGACGCCTCTGCCCCTGCCTCAGGAGCATGAGGGAAAGAAGTTAACAACACTTGATAGGTGTGACTCATATTCATTGGAGACCACTGAGTCTGTGGTCTCAGGTCTAGCCTGGCTCCGCGAGATGGTAGTTCTCAGCATGGCTGCCCTGAACTTCACGGCTGCTTTTTCTTATCTCACAGTTCAACGTGCCCTGGTAGGTAGGAGCCAACCGACTGGAAACTGACTCAGTGAGAAGTTGGACTACACAAGAGGCCAAAGATACACAATTCAAGAGCAGAGTACAACTATATCCCAGTCAAGGAAAAATGACCCAGGGATGTTAAGCAAGATACTGTTATGGAGGTAGATCCTGGCTCTGCTCCCTGCCTGTCTCTCCTTATGCATCTCGAGCATGCTTTTTTTTTTTTTTTTAAGTAACTGTTTTGGAGGCAGAAGTGGTTAAGAATTCATGGTCATCCCCAGCAGACTTTTGAGCTTGAAGCCAACCTAGACTACTTGAGATACTGTCTTGGAAAGCAAAAACAAAAACAAGCAAAAAGTGATCAAGTGCCCGAAACACAGCTCAGTTAATAATTTTTTTTCAATTTTTATTGGATATTTTTTCATTTACATTTCAAATGCTATCCTGAAAGTCCCCTATACCCTCCTTCCCCCCCCCACCCTGCTCCCCTACCCACTCACTCCCATTTCTTGGCCCTGGCGTTCCCCTGTACTGGGACATATAAAGTTTGCAAGACCAAGGGGCCTCTCTTCCCAATGGATGGCCAACTAGGCCATCTTCTGCTACATATGCAACTAGAGACACGAGCTCTGGGGGTACTGGTTAGTTCATATTGTTGTTCCACCTATAGGGTTGCAGACCCCTTTAGCTCCTTGGGTACTTTCTCTAGCTCCTCCATTGGGGGCCCTGTGTTCTATCGAATACATGACTGTGAGCATCCACTTCTGTATTTGCCAGGCACTGGCATAGCCTCACAAGAGACTTCTATATCAGGGTCCTGTCAGCAAAATCTTGCTGGCATATTCAATAGTGTCTGAGTTTGGTGGCTGTTTATGGGATGGATTCCCAGGTGGAACAGTCTCTGGATGGTCTTTTCATAGCAGCCTTTACAATATCCAGAAGCTGGAAAGAACCCAGATGTCCCTCAACAGATGAATGGATACAGAAAATGTGGTACATTTACACAGAGTACTACTCAGCTATTAAAAATGAATTTATGAAATTCTTAGGCAAATGGATGCATCTGGAATATATCATCCTGAGTTAGGTAACCCAATCACAAAAGAACACACATGATATGCACTCATGGATAAGTGGATATTAGCCCAGAAACTTAGAATACCCAAGATACAATTTGCAAAAGACATGAAACTGAAGAAGAGGGAAGGCCAAAGGATGGATACTTCATTCCTTCTTAGAATGGGGAACAAAATACCCATGGAAGGAGTTAAAGACACTTTTAATTTCCACTTCCCATTCCTCCTATGGGCTTGGTACTCAGTCAGTGTCTTATGCTTTTTCATCTAGCTGTTTGCCTTTCCCTGCAATCCTGGAGGAGTATACACAGACACTGAGAAGGTCGATCCTGGAGGAGTATACACAGACACTGAGAAGGTCACCGATTTTGGTCTCTCACCTGTTTAGAGCACTTTCCCAGCCACATTCATTGCTATCTTTTGGCTTTCTAGTAATTTTCACAACACATAAAGTTTTAATTTATGATATTATTTTATGTAACCTCCCTCCCCCCAGCCTGAAATCTGGCTGATCAGGTTTGACTGTTATCACCAAGAGAGCATCGGGGATGGAGCCTGCCACCCTATCTTTCTGCCACTCCCACTGCTGCTCCTGCCACCTAGCTGTTCCGGAGCCAACACGTGCTCACTTGCAACTGGACTCCAAGGATGATTTGGTGGGAATGGGCCCCTCTCCCTTCTTCATAACCCCATGTCTCCGAATAATAAAATTGAGCTTTGATCAGAACCCTTGTCTTTGCTCCATCCTTTCTTGCGCCGCCTAGGTTACCTCTTTTCTTTCAGATTCCAAGATGCTTTCCAGGCTCGAACCCGGACATGTAGGCCGCTGGCCGGCCTCAACAATTTTACTGTGTCTTCTCTTATGGACTCTGGGGGCTGTCGAGCTTAAGAAGGCAAAGCTTTTCTCCATCTTGGTATTATTTAAATACATGTTTTCTCTTAATACTTTGGATGAATATTTTTAAATGTAAAACCTTTCGTCATCTGGAGTTGATTTTTTGTGTGTGTGTGTGTAGGAACTAGGAAGAATGTCATTTTAGATGACTTCCATTTGTCTGAACACAATGCCAATTATTAAATAATCCTCCTGTTTCCCACCATTTGAGGAATCCTCTTAACCACATTTCTGATGCATCAGAGCCTATTTCTAGACCCCGTTTAAGTTTTTTTGCTGGTGTGTCCAGTCATGTGCTATTACCAAACCGCTCATTTTATTTTAGCTTTACTGTGTACTCCAGTAGCTTTCAAGCATAGTCTACCTTAGGTTTTTCAGAATCTGTATATGTTATCAATGGATTCTTTTTTGCACATAAGCTTCACTATGGCTAATTGCACCAAAAATGTATTCTTAAAGTTGAGATTATGTTCAATTTAAGGATTAATTTAGGAACATCAGACATTGTGTAGTATGAGTATGGAGCCACCTGTCTTATAAATATTTATTTCTATTTATTTGTGAATTTGTACATAATCCTCAATGGCATCTTTATATTATATGCATACATGTGTGTGTTACAAGGGTAGAACCCAACCCGGGTCTTTGCATGTGCCAGGCAAGTGTTTTACCACTGAACTGCGCCTATTTTCTTCGTGTACATGGTAACATAACTTGATATGAAAACTAATTTGCCCATAGTTACTTTAAATTGACTTTTTAAAATTTTTTTTATCTATTTATTATGCTGGAAAAAAAACTGATTTTCTCACCCAGACATCATGCTGTATTTGATTGCTGAAGATGAATTTTAATTGAATACCCTAAGTTAGTAACTATAAATGCTATATTTATACCTGATAATCATTTGCCTCATTATTAGTTCTTACAGCTCTGGGCTGTTTGTTTGTTTACCCGCCTAAAAACACTGGCTATTAGAGGTAAATCCCATGTTCCAAACATTAATGTGACTTACTAGGGTTCCAAGATTAAGTCTCTCTCTCTCTTCCCCCTCCCCATCCCCCTCCCTTCTCTCTTCCTCCCCCCCACCCCCGTGTGTGTGTGTGTGTGTGTGTGTGTGTGTGTGTGTGTATGTGTGTGTGTGTGTTTGCATGCTTACATGTAGGATAGGGATAGAGGATGTTGTAGACCTGGCCCAGAAATATGGACAAAGCAGGTGAATGCAGAGATGCCTTCTTTTCCTCTCTCCTTATTTTCCAGCTCTAGGCTAGCTCCCTTGGCTGGGGGTGGGGGGAGGGGGACTCCTGGAGACCAGGATGTCTCTTCCTTCACCAAACAGGCTCACTGAAGTTCAGTTCCTACCTCTAGTTTTTCGCTGACTGTCTGCTTTCTCATGTTCAAAGAAAGCTATTATTATTGGGTCAGCCCACCTCCTGTTGTGGAAACCACTTCATGGGGGCAGTGACATCAGTCATAAGGAATATCCATTATCAAGGGTCTTTAAGCAGCTATACAAATTGTCATCATGGTGGGCACTACAGATTACTAGCCAAGTGGAAAATACACCACAGGATCATTTGCCTTTACATCCTACCAGGGGTGATGCAAGCTCCCAGAACCTGGACAACACTCTGGCTGGCTCTTGACCCCTGTATTTCCCAGGAAAGGAAAATAAATGGTCGGTAGCATTTATAACTGGTATGCTGGGGCCTTTGAGGACAAGCCTGCTGTTTCTCAGGTCAAACTCGGTGAGAAGAACCTTGACAGCTCTAGCCAAGCACTTGCTGAAATCAGTGATAAGGTTTGTCAGCCTGCCACAGCCAGCCAGCAGCCCCATACTGTGACGAGATATCTGCAGGACAAGGACCAGGCTGATCAAACCAGGGAAGCTACTGCCAGCATCTAAGCCGCCGTGTAAGATGCAAAACCAAACAAGAAACTGGAAACTTTAATCCCAACACTTGGGAGGCAGAGACAGGTGGATTTCTGAGTTCAAGGCCAGCCTGGTCTACAAAGTCAGTTCCAGGACATCCAGGGCTACACAGAGAAACCCTGTCTCGGGGGAAAGGAAGAAGACGAAGAAGAAGAAGAAGAAGAAGAAGAAGAAGAAGAAGAAGAAGAAGAAGAAGAAGGAGGAGGAGGAGGAGGAGGAGGAGGAGGAGGAGGAGGAGGAGGAGGAGGAGGAGGAGGAGGAGGAGGAGGAAGAGGAGGAGGAGAAGGAGGAGGAGGAGGAGGAGGAGGAGGAGGAGAAGAAGAAGAAGAAGAAGAAGAAGAAGAAGAAGAAGAAGAAGAAGAAGAAGAAGAAGAAGAAGAAGAAGAAGAAGAAGAAGAAGAAGAAGAAGAAGAAGAAGAAAGCTCCCACTTCTGTTCTTAAACAAATTGATGGAGAAGCCGTCAGAACCATCGGTGGGTAAGTGGGCAGGGTCATGAACAGTTTCCAGAAGAAACATGCAAGGGTTTATTTTCTCCCTTCTTCTTATTTATTTAGAGTCCCTTGGCATTCTGCAAACAGCATCGATATTACATTGGCAGTCAAAGCAGAACGCTATTAATCTAGACAGCTATTTTGAAAAGAGCCCGAGGCTTCTTCCTTTGCTGTCTTTGTTCTCCAACAAGATGTGCATTTAAACATCAGAAGCTGACAGAGATTGGTAGTCACTGTGGACAAAGAAGGAAGAGTCAGTGAGTGGGGTCATTCAAGGGAACAGAAGACCCTCAAAGGTGAAGTGGCATTTCTTGGGTCTGGGTCACCTGCCAGGTGATCAAGGCTAATGGAACAGATTGATTATTTATCAGCTCTGGGATTTTTCCAACACACTGAGGTTCCTATGATAGTTATCCTATCTATAAACCAGAGATGTTATGTGTATCTTCAAGGACTGAGAAGTAACAAGGTTGTGTATGGAGAGAGATTAGGACCTGATACATAGTAAATATTCAGCAAGTTAGGATGCAGGAGCAGCACTGCTAACAAGAAAAAAGGGAGGGAGGGAGGGAGGGAGGGAGGGAGGGAGGGAGGGAGGGAGGGAGGGAGGGAGGGAGGGAGCGAAGGTTATTTTGGATCAATGGAAGGTGCACAAGATGAGACTTTGGTCCTCATGTATGGAACATCTATGTAGCCTTGACAAGTCATGTCACTCCCAGGTCCCAGACGATCTCAGAGCTTCCAGGTTTTGTTCTGGGCTGCCCAAGACAACACCTCACTCCCTTGGCCACTGACATTCCCATATTGGACCTGGAGACGTGGAGCATCATGGGTGTGCCTCAGATCAGGCAGGCATCTCACTGGCATGGTTGGCCCGCCCTTCCCCAAGGAAGCTGACCTCTTGTTTGGACCTCTCTGGCATTTCCATGGAGACAAGGGATTTGGCAGAGAGGGACTGAAAGTTCTTCCTTCAGGAAAGACTCCTCCCTTCCCCAGGGAGCCTATGCTCTGTGACCCAGCTTCCTGGAGCCACTGAAACTAAGGCTACCTCCCTCCCACCCAGGCTGCCTCCAGGGACAGGGTTCAGGCACCGCTTTCGGCATGCCACTCAGGGGAGCCAGCTTAGCCTGAAGTTGGCTCTGCCTATACCCACATAGCTTCCGGTTAATAGCAGAGTCCTTCCTGTAGGCACCTACTGTACATTCCAATGCAAGAGGAATTCCCACCATCCCCTCAGGCAACTGAACCCTTGCAGGGAGGGGATTAGGGGGTTGGACTACAGCTCTGACTGCCAACAAACCATACCCTGAGAAAGGTCCTCAGGACCAGCCTCTGTGACATTTGAACCCGTGGACCTGTGAACTGAGCACAGTGGCTTCTGTTGGGTTCCATTCTCCTCTGTTCTCTCCATGCTAAAGCAGATCTCTGCTGTGCCTCGTGCTCCAGGCTCCTTGGTGCTATCATTGCTGAGACTGGCCTGCTTCCTATACTGTATTGAGGGCTTGCTCCGCCTTAATTAAGGGACTATTGGTGCTCTACCACTGAGCTATACCCCAGCCCTCCAGTGTCCATTCTCAGAGGTTCAAGCAGCTGCTCACAGCATCTCCCCGGTATCTCATAAAAGTAATCTAATTGAGGAGCTTTCCATAGCTCTGCTTGTGTGAACCTCAACGGTCATCCTGTGATGAGCATGTGTTGGGGGGGTATGGTGTCCTTTTTTACAAGTGGGGAAATTGAGGCCCAGAGAATGCTCTGAAGCTTCCCAGGGTCCCCAAAGCCAGCAAACACTAGAACTGGGTCAATGATAAGAAGCTTCAGGGGTCCCTGTCACCCATAATTCCTGTTACCCAGCAGCCATCCAGAGCATCACAATAGTTTATTTACCTCATCTTAGAGGAATGAGACCAAATTTACACACATTCAGCAACTTGTTTTTTAAGGTTTTTGTTGTTGTTGTTGTTTTGTTTTGTTTTGTTTTTATTTTTTGAGATAAGTTCTCAATAGACTATTCACTAGGTAGTTAAAGTTGGCTTCAAACTCACTATATAGCACAGGTTAGCTTTAACCTCACTACATAGCCCAGGCTAGCCTTAAATGCACATGATCTTCTTGTCTCAGTCTCCCAGTTACTGGAACTGTTGGCATTTACCTTCACACCCACTACCCAAAATAATCTGAGAACATTTTGTCTCTAGAGATGGGAATGTAAACCCAGATCCACTGAGCACCACAACCTATGACTTCATCATATTACATTACCATCCCACACAGTAGGTCGACCTGTGATGGGAAACTGTCTCTTATACGGGAACTGTCACTCCAAAACCTGGCACTTCCTATGATGGGATCTTGCAGGTTGGCTGGGCTGCAGAAATCCCTGATGAGGAGGACTGTGTAGAGGGAGCACCCAAGGGCTGGATAGAAACAGAGCCGGTCTCTCTGTCCTCTGTGAGTGGATACACAGTTCAGCGGCACTTGCACTCAAGCAAGTCTGACTGAACTGTGGCTAGAAAAAGAAAAGTAGGTCCCTATGATGAAGAGGAAGACCAAGGAGGACACAAGGTAGAGACTTCATCTTCAAATGCTCACTGGTGATAACAGTGACCAACGCAAGATGTGAGGAGAAAATGAAATACCGTGCATTCGTTTATGCACATGCACATGTTACACACCTACTATGCACAAAACACTCCTGACTGTCATCAAAGAACCCACTGATAACACTGTCTTCTGATGTGTAGGTCATCCCTGTGTCCTAATACAAGGACAAACCCCACCCTTACTCTAGAGCCACAGCCAGAACAGTGGGTTGCGTGAAGCGGCACACACCTGTCAACCCAGCCCTCAGGAAGCTGAGGATTGTGGGTTGAGAACAGGCTGGCAATGGCAATACTCTCTTTAAAAACCAGGGTTGAAAAGAATGGCAAGAAGAACCATGGTCAGAACCACTTGCCAAAAAGAGTCCCAGCTTTGAGGAGAAAAGCTAACAGGAAGAGAAAATGGCTGTTCTGTATTCCTACACTCTTCCCAAGATGGTTGAAATATAGAGCCCCAGGATATTTGTCTGTCAGAAAGTGCTCAGTTGCAAGTAAGAAACTCTGACAGCGTGGCCCAAACATGAGCAAGTTCATGGTTTACCAGTTCATGGTTTACCTCAGGTGACTTTAAATTTTTTTCCTCATGCAGTCTCCTTCCAAAGGACTCTACATTACACAGCAGTATTGAAAACTGAGTTTCAAGGTCACTGCTAGCTGTAATAGTTAAGAAGATGCTAATCAGGCTATGCAATCCCCTCAACGTAGTAAACCAAGGAGAAAGGCATTGCTGTACATAACACTTAAAGGACTCAGGGAAGTGGGGGGCTAAGGTCCTGCCTGGAGCTACATTCTATTTCTGGACTTCTGGGGTGAGGCCTGGTACCAATTAATTTGAACCCAGAATTGTCATTAAAAGGGGGGTGGAAGGAAGCAAATGTAGATGAACTAGCTACTCTTAAATTCTGCATTTCCACTTCTCAGACCCTTTTCTCTTGAGAGAAAATGGGCAGAGGGAACACCCAAGAGCCCCTTGCTTATATAACCGTCCTCTGTGCTGGGCTGTCTCATGAGAGATGCACAGGCTGGCCCAGGGTGAAGTCCCTCTCTGGATGCTGCACATGTCTCTATAGTCAGCAAAACCTTCACCCCCTGTGCCCCCTCCCCCTTCCTCACCGTATCCTCGGCATATGATAAGTACCTTACCAGTTGTCACCTGACAGTGGATGGACTTAGGGATAGGAATGGTCTTATAGGTGTTTCAAATACAGTCCCCTCTGCAACTGTGACCCTCTGATGTCCTTAATCTGCCTTCCTGCCAGACCCTATGGCAGTTTCCCTGACATACCTTGTTTGTGCCAGTGACTTGTTCCATCTGGCCTGTCCCCCCATCCTCCTGACTTCTGCATACACACATTCATCTGATTTTTCCTCCACTAAGGCCAATTTCAGCCATCCTTCCTGAGGGAAGTTTCTACTGAACTCATCAGCCCTTCCCCAGTTTATGCCTATACCATTGCCTGTACTGTGATCATGGAGATTAGGTTGAATATGTCTATTCTCTTTGCTCATCAGACTCTGACACTCCAGAGGCCAGGGACCCTGTCTGCTGTTATCTCTGTTGCCTCTGTATCTAGGCACAGTACCTAGATCATAATAGGTGCTCAATTAATGGTCCAAGTTTGCAGGGCACATGTCAGAGGCCTAATGTCTGCCGAGGAGGGCATAGTGGCTTGATTGCACAGGCTCTGATGTCAGACAGCTTGAGTGTAAATCTTACAGCTCCACTTGCCAAATGTGTGATGACTTGTTACATCAAGGCAGGAGTCCTCCTCCTGGAGATATAGCAAAAACCACCTAGAAGTACAGTATGCATGTGGTTCTTAGTCAGTGCCTAACTCACAGGGTAAGATACCATTACCAGTGCTCATGATGTTACCACAGGTTAGTCTTTCACATCTCCATCAGTACCTTTTCTAATCACTGTGTCCAAATACACAATAGACATAAATGAAGGGATTCTTTAATTTGGCTGAGTTTCATGGGGCACAGACAACCGTGTCCCATGGAGACGTGCAGAGCACCTCCACAGTGGTGGAGGCCTGTGACTGAGGCTTGTTTCTATCCTGGCGACCAGGAAGCAGAGCTCAGGCTGGATCCCAGCTGAGCTATATAACCTTCTTAAGTTACTACTCTGCAAGCCAGCCCTCACCTCTCTACAGTCACACAGCCTCTCAAAACAGCACCACCAGCCAGCCGGTGATACTGCAGGCCTTTAATCCCAGCACTCAGGAGGCAGAGGCAGATGGATCTCTGAGTTCTAGGCCAGCCTGGTCTAGACATCCAGCTCTAAGACTGCCAGGGTCTCATAGAGAGGATCCCTGCCTCGAAAAGCCAAACAAAACAAAAACCCAGCCCACCAACTGGGAACCAAGTATTAAAAAGTCAAGCCTCTGAGGGACCTTTTAGATTTAGACTCAAACCATAACAAACTGTCCTCAGCCATCTCTAGTTTCCTCCTTCATAATGACTCATAACTGCTCAACTGGGACGCTAGTGAGATGGTACAATATGTGAATCTCTTATACAAAGGGAAACTTCTATACAAACAATCCTTCCACAGTAAGCTGTAAACCACTTCTCCCTTTCCCACCTCTGCAATTCTCATTCTCTCTCTCTCTCTCTCTCTCTCTCTCTCTCTCTCTCTCTCTCTCTCTCTCTCTCTCTAGTTTTTGATACAGGGTTTCTCTGTATAGCCCTGGCTGTCCTGGAACTCACTCTGTAGACCAGGCTGGCCTCGAACTCAGAAATCCACCTGCCTCTGCCTCCCAAGTTCTGGGATTAAAGGTGTGCGCCACCACACCCGGCCCCTCTCTCTCTCTTTATGGCTATATTAGCCTCTCCGAATACATTGAAGAATGTGGAAACATCAACCTATTTGAGTGAAAATTAAGTTATCATTTATAATTAGGCCAAGAACACTAGAATATGCCGCCCAACTGACCCCACCACCTTTAGTGTCTAACAGTGAGATCTACAGTGCGTTCCCATCTGTATTTGCTGTTTGCTTTGCCATACTGGCAATTTAACTGTGGCCTCAAAACCGTGAAGCCCTGAGCTATATCCCCAGTCTCCCTCTTCAAGTAAATGTAGGCTGGCGATGCAGTTCAGGTAGCAGATACTCTAAGCCCTGAGCTCAATGCCTAGCACATACATAAATCGAGCATAATACCCACCCAAAATCCCAGCTCTTGGGAGCTGGAGTCAGTAGGATCAGAGGTTAAAGGTCATTCTCAGTTATGAGCTGAGTTCCAGGACAGCTTGTGGGGGGATGGGAGGGAACTGTCAATAAATAAATCTGTTTTACAAAAAGAACTTGATAAAAAAATAATAAGGGATTATTTATTTTGGCTCAACTTCAGGGAACACACAGACAATCATGGCGGGGAAGGCATGCAGAGTGCCCCCACTGTGGCTGATATAAAAACTGATATATAAAATAAAAGTGTGACATTTAGGGTATTTTTGTTTTGTTCAAAACGAAGATCAGAAGTGGGAAAGGTGCCATACTCATGGATCACAAACTAAAAATTCTTCCATGTTATCACAAGAAGGAATAAAGAAACAAAGAAACGGCCCTATCTCCCTCCTGTGTGTGCAAAGTAATTCCTTATCTGCACACCAATTTACTTGTCTCTGTTCCCAGAAGACCCAAAAGCACTCAGAAGCCACCAGGTGGCTCCGTGGAAACACAGGTCCACTTCCAGGAAAGCTATCACCAGGGATCCAGCGGCACTTGACACCAACCGAAGGTGACTGGGGGGACCCAGTCTAGACTCCTTCCCTCTCACAAATCCGATCTCAAATCCTTCACACTCTGTGCACCTCCTTCCTCCCCATAATCAGTGCCAGCTTGGCTTAGGTCTTCACCAGTTCCCCTTGGATTAGCACGACGGCATCCTCCTCTAACGTCTCTCTGTCCCTGAGAACCCCTCCTAACCTCCAACCATACCATGGTAAAAACCAAAAACCCAATCAAGGTTTGCCAGATAAATGAGCACAAGTCCCCATTTGAAAGATGGCTGGCATATCTTGGAGGCAAGCTAGAGTGCAAATGACACCTGACATTTGGAGAAATAAAAAATGCACTAATTGATAGTGTGAATTATCAAGAGCTCTGAAAAACTATGACAGAAGCAGAAACGTTCCTTCTCAGCAAGGGAGGTGATGGCCTTGTCAAGCAAGTACCTTGCCTCCTGTCATTCCTCCATGTTCCTGTTTGAACTTTGGTTCCAATGACCTGTATGTGTCTGTATGTGTTCTGTTCTGCAGGACTTTGAAAATCTCTCTCTCTCTCTCTCTCTCTCTCTCTCTCTCTCTCTCTCTCTCTCTCTCTCTCTCACACACACACACACACACACACACACACACACACACCACACATACATGGCTGTGGGTTCCTCGAGTGTAGGTACCACTTCTTGATCATACGGTGTAACTCTAATGCTTAACACATCTCGGGGAAGTTGATTGATGTTGGTCGTGTAACTGGAATAGAGTTGCTGGAGTTGATGCCTGTCTCACCTGTCCTCTGCCAAATCCCTCTTTGCCAAAACAAGCAGGATTCTTGTCAGACACCCACCTTGAACATATCCCTGAGTGGTTTGTAAAGCAGGGTAATTTGTCTCTCTTGGGGAGATCATGTCAGTCCATTCTTTCTGGAAATAGAGTTATTTTTAGAAAGCTTGGCAGGAAACAAGTCCAATTGGAAAATGACTTGGAGTGAGGTAAAGAAAGAAGCCAGAAGTTGTCTCTGCAAACAGCCTCTTACCTACATCTCTGAGAATGTAGCATAACAGTACAAGTCACAAGCACCCTCCCTGTCAACAGTATAATTAAGTCATCCTCATCTCTGGCTGCAGGTACCCCAGGAACCTGGCTGGAAATGGTACCATTCATCCAGTAGGTGGTTCAGAATAGAATCAATCTTACACTGCCGTCACAGCTATTGAATTACCCTGTGCCTCTACCATCAGCCCTGGTAATCCCCATTTTGAAGCCATAATGTTAAGGCTTAGAGAAGCCAAATAGCACACTCAAAGTCACACAGCATCACACATCCATAGCCAAAGACCCTAGCCACTGCCCACACTTTCCCCTCCTCTTAATCTCTCTTTTCCTGGGACCAAGTTACCATAACAACACTCAGGCCACGCTCTTCAGAGAAAGGAGTGAGAACGAATTTTCTAAATCCAGGAATATATAAGTAATACAGCAGGTGGGGTTTACAAGGCGATATTCTTGGTCACTGCCTAAGGAGGAAAAACACAGACCAGGCATTATTTATTAGTCTCAAGAATTCCATTAGGCCAGTGTCATCATGTCCCCCTTATTCAGGTGAGGGAACGTGAGGAGGTTAAGTCGTTTCTCCAAAGTGAGAAGCAGCAAACAGATGAAGGAAGAACCCATCTATCTTAGGGTTTTACTGCTGTGAATAGATGCCATGACCAAGGCAACTCTTACAAGGACAACATTTAATTGGGGTTGGCTTGCAAGTTCAGAGGTTCAGTTCATTATCATCAAGGCAGGAGCATAATAGCATCCAGGCAGGCATGGTGCAGGAGGACCTGAGAGTTCTCCATCTTCATCTAAAGGCTGCTGGGAGAAGACTGGCTTCCAGGCAACTGGGATGAGGGTCTTAAAGCCCATGCCCACAGTGACACATCTACCCCAACAAGGCCACACCTCCAAATACTGCCACACCCTGGGCCAAGCATATACAAACCACCACACCATCCTCAGAGCAAATCTCCACCAAAGGTCTCAATGTGTCAACACTGCTCTCAGTGTACCCACACTGTGCTGCGGAACGCCGCAGTCAGGAGCCACACATCTGACCCGTGTCCTTTTCACATAAATGCAAAAGGCTGGGATGCTGAGGGTGAGAATGATGGCTACTGCTGCTGCTGCTAATGTCATCGTGTCCTGAGGACTTTCCATGAGCCAGGCTTCAGAGTTCCCAACTGTAGAACACAGCCAATTCCTGGCTCATGGTACAGCATGAGAATATGCTCCCGTTTAATCCCCTGCTCCCTAAAATCAGATAATTTCTCTTTTACAGTTGGCCAGATAGGGGCTCCTTCTCACCCTCCATTTGCATATCAAGTGCTCCCCAACCTCAAGACCGATCTCAATCTTATCTCACCTAGCAGTTCCTGCCTGCTTCCCCTTCATGCTCATAATGATAACTATCCTAACGACCAGAAGCTAGAACTCGAAACCAAGCACAGCACAAATGCATGCAGCTTTCAAGGCCTGCCACTTGGACCTGCTTCAAGAAGCTTCCACAGAGCTCAGAAACATGCTTTCTCTGAGAGATAACAGAGTATCTCTCATACCACAGAGATTTATCCAGGTATCAATGCAGAACCAACCCCATTTAGTTTCCGAGATGCTCACTTTACCATGAGCTACCTTTCCTCCTCACAAAGAAACTGGGTGCCCTGCCACCGAGTCACACTCTGAGTCATTCCTCATCACTACTGAAACACAGAGAACCAATGCTCAGATATGAATAGGACAGGGTCAAGCTTGAGGAATTGTAGTCTACCCACAGGACCAAGGAACTAGAGCCTCCCCATTGCTACACACAATGTTCCCTCTATCTAGAATCTTATGTCCCTCTTCATAATCTTCACCTGATAAACTGTATACACCCTTGGAGACACAGATTACAGATCATGTCACCTATGAATCTCAGAAACAGATTCAGTCCCTCCTTCCTCTGTGTTAACAATGCATCTTATTTGTATGCTCATTAGATAAACCTGGGTCATGCATTACTATCAATTTGCACATGGACACATATTTATATTTTATTTTAGGTTGTGAACTCCTCAAAGACTCTTCTCCTTCTGGGCCCAGCTCAGACGTGCTTCTTCTGTGAAGGCTTGCTGAATTCCATCAGTAGGAGTTTTGCAGATGTCTAACACTACTTATGTGTATCTCTGCTTCCTCACGCAGCTCCTACCATGTGGTGAACGCTCATTAGCTGTAACTCATTAGCTTGTAAATTTGGGGTCCTGCGGGGCTTGTTTCTGGGCACAGATAAATGAAAAGAAGCTTGGACCAGCAGCTAACATAATGAAAAGGCAATCCCTTTCCTGGCCTAGTTTCTCCAGGAAAGAGATGTGATGCAGAACTCACTGGAATCCTAACCCCCAAGCTCCTCCCCACCGCTCCCAAATTCTCTTCCGGCTCTGGAACTGTCCTGGAGTGCTGGTCACCAACACTACATTCCTTCCCCAGAGCCATGTGCACAGGTACACCTTGGGAAGCTTGCCTTTCCTCCTGGCATCCTCTCCTCCCCTGACCCTCCATTCCTTATTGCGGAGACCAGCCTAGCTTCCCCCATGTCCTTTTTCCTTTCCCTTTGAGTGGCAGGCCTTTCCTCTTACCCTCCTGACATTCTACCTTGTAGAACCCATTGTCTCATTTTTGTACCGTTCATAGAGTTTAAGGGACCATTGCTTGAAAGACCAAATCCTCTCCAGGGAGATAAAGGGCTCTATATGAGCCCACTGGGAGTATCCTCTGGCTAAGAAATCTTGCCTGGGTCAAGTGTGTCTATGAAATCGATGCATAAACAATAGAAATTTTTTCTCAGTTCACTTATCCGTTGATGCTGAACTCGACAGGACCTACCATGCATCCATCATGGGCGCTAGGGAATGGACCTTGACAAGGACAGTAAGGAAATCCTAGCTGAGTATGCTTGGAGAACATTCTGTTTCCTAGGGATATGGATTAGTGTTTAACACAGAACCTCTGTGTTGTGAGTTATTCTGTTGATGGCAAGGGAATCTGCTTTGAGAACTTTCACTTCTGTTCATTGGGTAGGAAATCATCCCAGAGAGATCAATAATAAAATCTGGCTGGGCCTTTGCACTTGCTCTTGGGTTTCAATGGGAGGCCATTTTGCTTGGGAATTTTTACCTAATGACTGCTCATTGCTGTTATTTTAAAAGATTTGGTTTGAGACAAAAGTCTAAAAAGGAGTACTAATATAAACATGTTAATGTAATTAACACAACAATGATATACAACAAATCACTTCTCACTAAGTGTTTGATATACAATGTTATACACTCTGGGGTAGGTACTAGGTGTGGGCCTAGTGTCTAATGTAATGAAATTAAGATCGTATCTTGCTTAGTTTTGCAAGATAGGTGGTACAGATCAGGAGACTTTGAGTTTGTACAAGGTCACATGATCAATGGTAAACTTCCCCAAGGTCACATGGGCCATTGAGCCAGTGCTGAAATGTAGAACCAACCCAAACCCTGTGTGATTACTCAGAGCCATGGACATCTCCTCTTTATCCAAGGGCCCCATTTCACTCAATGTAGCTTCCAGGAAGCTATGACCCAAGATGCCCTTGGGGCCCATATGTTGCTTCTTCTCTTCTCTTTTCTCCCTAATTCCTTCAGCTTCAAACACACACACTTGCACATGCACACAAATATACACAGGCACATACATGGAAATGGTCCCATACTCTGATTAGCTCTGATCTACCCCAGGGCAGGAGGTCACCTGTGCCTGCAATGCCCTCACAAGAGGCTCCTCAGTTGCTCCCTTCTGCTCTGTTTTGAATCCACCTGCTCTGCTCTGGTGACCCAGGTGGCTCTGAATTTACAGCCTCTCTCAACCTCTGAGCTGACATCTCTTGGATGCTAATGGCTTTGGCTGTTGTTTCTGAACACTGCTCTTCAACCAGGGCTGGAAAGAAACTGCTGGATCTCCCAGGCAGGTAAACAACCTCAGTCTCTTCAAATGGATATCCTTTCATTCTCCATTCTGAAGTTATTGAAAGGTGGGAGGCTGGAGTGGGAAAGAACCCGCTGAGGACCATCTGTCCTCCATTATCACAGCAATCTGGCCTATGCTTGCACTTTCCATTTTGCAAAACCACAACTGGTCCCCATGCAAGTTAGCAGCCTATCTGAGTGGTCACTGTTCTATTGCTGTGAAGAGACGCCATGACTAAGGCAACTCTTACAAAAGACAGCATGTCATTGGGACTCCCTTGGAGTTCCAGTAGGTTAGTCCTTTTTCATCACAGAGAAGAGTATGAGAGCTTACAGTCAGGCATGGTACTGGAGAAGCAGCTGAGCTATATCCTGGACCACAAGGAGAGAGAGAGAGAGAAAGAGAGAGAGAGAGAGAGAGAGACAGAGACAGAGAGAGACAGAGAGACAGAGACAGAGAGAGACAGACAGAGAGACAGAGAGAGAGAGACAGAGAGAGAGACAGAGACAGAGAGAGACAGACAGACAGAGAGACAGAGAGACAGAGACAGAGACAGAGAGAGGACCTGACCTGGACGTTTGAAGCCTCAAAGTCCATCTTCAGTGGTGTACCTTCTCTAACAAAGATGCACCTACTCTAACAAGTTCACAAGACCTAATCCTTCCAAGCAGTTCACCAACTGGACACTTAAGTATGAAAATATATGAACATATGGAGGTCACTGTCATCCAAGCCACCATACAGCCTGAGAAGGTTTTTAAGAGATCTTTCCCACCCATAACTCCAATCTAGTGAAGACATTTCTTAAAGCTTCTTGCAGCTATGGCTATATTCTCTTAGAAGGCATCATGGGGTACCTCCGTTCTCAAATGTGGGTCACCTATGTCTTACTGCCTACCCAGGAGGCCCTTTCTGTTCACAGATATCGTTTAAGTTCTAAATGGGATCCTTAAGACAGTAACACCCATTACTGATGTT
Source organism: Mus caroli (assembly GCF_978045245.1). Lineage (NCBI taxonomy): Eukaryota > Metazoa > Chordata > Mammalia > Rodentia > Muridae > Mus > Mus caroli. The sequence goes on from NW_028227271.1 coordinate 39,677,921, forward strand.
GACAGATTTTCTCAGCATCCTTTGCCCCAGGTATAGGAATCCCCATATATCAGGAAGGCAGTTTTAACCATGGGTTTACATGTTCTGTAATTGGAATTCATTTCACAACTACTGTAACCATTTAACATGGCTGTACATTCTATTGTTGTTTATTCAAAAGCTAATTGTTCTAAGTATTAATTTGTTTCTCTGTTGCCATTATAAAACACAGACCAAAACTGATTAGGGAAGAAAAAATGTATTATGGTGGGGAGACATGGCAGCAGGTACCCACAGTGGCTGGAAGAGAAGCAGAGAAGCATCCTTTACTACAAGCATGAAGTGGAGAAAGCAAGTTAATTAGGATGCAGTTATATAGTCTCAAAGCACTCCCCCAAGTGATCTACTTCTTCCAACAAGACTGCAACAGTTAAGCTCCCCAAACAGTGCCACCATCTAGGAATCAAGCATTCAAATACCCACGCCTATGGGGAACATTCTTATTCAAATCACAGCGTTCTAGTTAGGTTTCTGTTCTTGAGATAAAACTGTAACCAAAAGCAACTTGGGAAGCAAACGGTTTATTTAGCCTATAGGTTACATTCCATCATGGGAGGGAAGCCAAGACAAGAGCTGAAGCAAAGACACAAAGGAACACAGTTTTCTGACTTGTTTTCTCTGGGTTGCTTTCTTATACAACCCAGAATGTGTTGCCCAAGTATGGCACCGCCCAGAATGGGCTCAGCCCTTCTACATCAGTCAGCAATTAAGAAAATGCCCTGAAGACATGTCCACAGGCCAATATGATAAAGACATTTCCTCAATTAAGGTTCCCTCTTTTCCAGGGTATCAAGCAGAGAATTGACATTAACTATGATACTGATATTAAGCCAGAATGCAGCTTACAATCAGTGGTATCTTCCAACATTAGTACTCCTTAATAATTCAGATGATATTACACAGCACACATAGAAGGAGTGACCCCGTCTTAGCTGAATTCCCATACCACTTCCCGCCTGCCTCTTTCATAACCCTTGTCAGGGAATATCATCATCCTTTGTATGTATATCTCACCTAGCAGACAGCAAGTTCCTCAAGGGCAAGGGCTCTGTCCATTCCAGCTTTACACTCCAATGGCTAGCCCTACACTGAATGCTTTGTGGAAACTCTGTCTAATTTGGTTGAGCTGGAAAGAAACTAAGCTCAGATAGTCCTCAGAAAGAGACACGGCAATCCTGAGACCTCAAAGGCTTCTTTGAGTGTTTTCTCTTTGTTTTTGTTTTCTCCTAATCATTGTTCAAGTGGCTCAGTGCATTGTTTTGGGATTAGATGACCCAAATTCAGGTGCTGAATTTGATGCTCCAGGGAAACTTGAATCTCCAGGATTAGGTTATCATGGAGGGACCTTCTGTTTGTTTGTTTGTTTGTTTGTATTCCAAATGCTTCTCCCCCTTCCAGTCCCTTCCTCACAGAGTCCTTCTCCCTACCCCCTCCTTCTCCTCTATGAGGGTGCCCCATCCCTGGTCTCCCCCCATTATGGAGCATCAAGTCTCTGCCAGATTAGGCACATCCTCTCCCACTGAGGCCAGACAAGGCAGCCATGAAGACTGAGCTACATGTCTGCTATATATGTGCCAGGGGCCTCGTTCCAGCCCATGTATGTTCATTGGTTGGTGGCTCCATCTCTGGGAGCTCCCAAGGGTCCAGGTTAGTTGACTACGTTGGTTTTCCTGTGGGGTTCCACCCCTTTGGAGCCTTCAGTCCTTTCTCCAACTCTTCCATAAGTGTCCTCAACCTTCATCCAATGTTTGGCTGCAGATATCTGCATCAGTTTTAGATGAAGGAACCTTCTCTAATGGCTTGAATCTTTCTGTCTGGCTCCTGATGCTAACTCAGGATAAGAAAATTCAGGCTAGACAGGCGTGGTGGCTCACACCTTTAATCCCAGCACTCGGGAGGCAGAGGCAGGCGGGTTTCTGAGTTCGAGGCCAGCCTGGTCTACAAAGTGAGTTCCAGGACAGCCAGAGCTACACAGAGAAACCCTGTCTCGAAAAAACCACAAAAAAAAAAAAAAAGAAAGAAAATTCAGTCTGCAGCACAGTGAGGAGTAGTGGGAGTAATGTCTTTTATCGTTGTGCTCTTAGTGGCCATTGCATTGTTGATTGTTTAGTTTGAAGTTTTCTGCAAGCTACTCAGGGACTTCGTTCTAGCCCGATGACCTCATATCAATTGAACACTATGGACTCTGATGACATGTTAAGCTTTGAGGTGACAGACCAAAGAGTGATCTACAATAACTCAGGAACTGGTACCATTTCCATGGGCCCTCAGTGAATCAGACTCAGGTTCTAACAGCTTCTATGTGTGTATATGGGGTGGCGGCAGGGAGATGGGAGACACTAAAATATGATGTACTGCCTGACAATCTCATTCTTTGTCCCTCTCTTCTTTCTTTCTTCTTCTTTTTTTTTTTTTTTTTTTTTTTTTTTTTGGTTTTTCGAGACAGGATTTCTCTGTATAGCCCTGGCTGTCCTGGAACTCACTCTGTAGACCAGGCTGGCCTTGAACTCAGAAATCCACCTGCCTCTGCCTCCCAAGTGCTGGGATTAAAGGCATGCACCACCACTGCCCGGCTTCCCTCTCTACTTTCATAACCCTTCATGATTCTGCTTCAGTCTCTTAAGTGTTAGAATTACACATGTGATGGTTAGTGGTAACTGTCAATTTGATAGAATCTAAAATCATCTGGAAGATGGACCCCTGAACCTGTGGGGAATTATCTTGACTGTCTTTCGATGGGATAACCAGTCCATTGTGGGTAGCAGCACTCCTTAGCCAGGATCCTGAGCTATATAAAATGGAGAAAATGAACTAAGCAGAAATACCCATCACTTTCTGCTTTCTGATTATGGGTGCAATACAACCAGCTGACTTGGCTTCCCTGTGTTGATAAACTGCACTCTTGTATTGTGAGACAAAATTAACTCTTTCTACCTTAAACTGTTTTTTGTCAGAGCATTTTTTTACCAACAGACAGAGAAACTAAGGTGGCGTACACCAATACTTTTTGTTCAATTTGCCCCTTTAAATACTTAGAATGTTGACTCCAAAACTGAAGAGAAAGTGGGAGAGTCTGTAGGTAAAAGCCCTCTAAGATGTCCCAACAATTGTATGAGTAGCTTCTTCATACACTACTAATGTGGCCACTAAGAAACTCCAGATTTCCCAGGCTCAGATGGATCAGGAGTACTTTGGGACACCAAACTCAGGGAAATGGTGAACAAAAGACCAGGAAGACAATTTGTACCATAAATACTCATGTTTCAACGTAAAAGGAAATGTTTGCCAACTTCAGCTTATCAACTAATCAAAACTAGGTGTCTGGGGATTTACAAAAAACATCAATGTCTTGTTAATAGATTTCATTGAAAACGTCAGGGAGAGGTGCTCTGTTTGATACTTGCAAAATGTATTGCCTTCCAGGTTTAAATTGAAGTATCTAATTACACAATTATGAACGCTGTGATTCAGAGATTGCTCACCGAAAGCATTTCCTTATGTAATATCATCTTCCTGTCTACCTACTATCTTCATTTCATTTGTGCTTTTATTTTTGCTAGACTCTAAAGATCTAATTGGAATTTCAAAGTGCCCCCATTAAGCCAAAATAATGATTCCGCTTGATAAACACCATGGCACGGTTGGTTCTGACTTGTATACATTTTAAAACGTGAGGTTTCTTTTTATTTATTTATTTATTTATTTATTTATTTAAATTTATTTGATGGTTGTTTCTCAAGACAGTTATGGCTTTTGCAATTAGACAGCATTGGAGAGCATCGTTTTAACTGCTGTTAATGCTTCAAACCAGCTGAGCATTCATCCACCAATTTTCTTGGCCTTTTAAAAAACCAATACTAATGTCTTTTGTGTGTTCTGGTTCTTTCCAATTTACAAAACTCAATTACGTGTGTTGTTTTATTTGGCCCTCCTATGCAGAGATTGCCTGTCAAGCATGAGACAGCCAACAAAACAGGCCCTGGTGAGAAGAGCAGCGGTGGAGAGAAGGAGCAGAAAGGAAAAAGGAGGAATTTAATAATTCCAATAGAACAACTCAATATGGACTCAAATCTGGTGATTTTTTTTTTTAGAGTACTGAAGTGGACTTCCCAAGAACTCACAAATCCTGGCACAATCATCTCACAAGACTATATATATATATGAGATGGCAGGTAGGTACGATGACGATGACATCTTCTGAAATGAAAATATCTTGAAGCTGGCCAGCTCTTTAGAGAGTTGCTGGGGAACCACAGAGCTGGGTGGTTCTAGCCATCACCCAATCCTCTGTTCTTCCTTCACGTGGCAGTTAGGGGACTTGACTGTAAACAACACAGGCTGCCTTGGACCAATATGAGCATGCAAAGAATTCATTGGCAGCAATGCAAGCAGGCTGTTCAGGAATCAGCAGCCAGGCCGGGAAAACTGGCTCCTACTGCAACTAAGGGCCAAGAAAGGCTGGGCTGTCGGAAACACAGCCAAGATCATGTCACAGCAATAGCCTAATTAGAGTGTAGACGGCAGGGCTGCCAACCTGGACAAGGCAATGAGCCTAGGCTTTGTTCTCTTTTTTATTAAGGTGCAAGTTATGAGAGTTACATGAACAGGACTGAGGGGGTGAAACTCGGGTGTTAAGGTGCTAACCTGAGTCCCGTCCTTAGCACTATATAAATGCAGGGACGGTGGCATACCCTGGAGTACTAGCACTGGGAGGGGAGACCAGAAGAGACAGACGTTCAAGGTTATCCTTGACTACATAGCAAGTTTGAGTCCAACCTTGGCTACATGAAACTGTCTCTTAATTTCTAGAAGGAAAGAAAAGGAAAGGAAAAAGGAAAGACAGAAAAGAGTTATATACAAGTTTTACACACACACACACACGCACATATATATGTGTGTTATATATATATATGTGTGTGTGTGTGTGTGTTATATATATATATATATATATATATATATATATATATATATATATATAGTGTGTGTGTGTGTGTATGTGTGTGCGTGTATCATATAGGTAACCACCTTTTTCAAAACTATAGACTACTTTTCACATCCTCAGGCTTCCACGGGCTTCTGAAGGCCAACACCTCATCACTTTTCTGCCTTCTATCATCGTAGATTAGTTTGCCTGATTCTGAATTTCACAAAGATAGAAACAATATCTACTCCTTATGCTCTTTGTACCTGAGGGATTTTTTTCTCATTACATTTTCAATATCTACATGCATGGTTGCTTACTGTAGTAGCCGTTTATAATTCAGCTCCCCTTCCTTTTCTCCCTTTGTGGCTCCCTTCCTTCCTTGTAGTAAAGTTCTCTGTTTATGCTAATAGTAAAATTTATTACCCAGCCTATTTTTTTAATGACATCTGGGTTATTTCTCCTTTGGGGCTAAGATAAATGACACTGCTGGTTTGTGTCTTTTGGAAAATGACTTTTCTATGTTTTCTTAAGTATAGTAATTTCAGAATCACTAGTAGATATTTAGTGGATGACTCTCATGCAGCCACTGCTCTCATGCAGCTCCTGTCCTGGCATCTCTGTATCATTTAAATTAATGTAAGACCCTGTGAGCACTCAGTGCATCTAGCCCAGATCTCCTCCTCCTATCTAGTGGACATGGGACAGGCCATGCCGGCTTCCACATAATGAGAGGACTGCTGCTTTTGGCAAAATGTGTTTACATTTTCTGGTATTTTATTTCAAAGAGAGGATTCAGATATTCTGGCAAATTTTTACCAAATTCTAAATGGCATATGCCATCTTCCAGTGTGTGCTCTGTGTGTGTGTGCTGTGTGTGTGTATGTGTGTGCTGTGTGTGTGTGTGTGTGTGTGTGTGTGTGTGTGCTAAGATGAGCCATGAAACCCTGAAGATGCTAAGGCAAATACTCTACAATGTAGAGTCTACCCTGACTAGCATCCCAAGCTTCGTCTTCCAGATTGTCAATCTCATCCTATATCGCATGCATCATCTGTGACTCCTTTCCTTGGGTTTACTTTTTAAAACTGTAAGTAAGTTTATTTTTCAGGAGAATGGTTACATTAGTATTACAAATAATATCACCAGAAAACAAGAGGCCTTATTTCCTAATGCTTCTCTGGTGCTCTTTCTGGGTTCCATTCTTGCTCCTGGAACAGATGAAAAGGTGATTATGGGAGATGAGCACAATGAAAACGGAGCAATGATGTTACATTGTAACTATTCAATATGAGGTGCTGATGCTCTTACCTATTGTTACAAATGAAACATTAAAGACAAGGCGAGATTAGCCAGTGTTGAAAAGGTCTTAACAGTTTTCTAATAGAAAACATGCTCCCTATGAAGTAAATAGAATTATTTGAGAATTAAAAGGAGGGGGCTGGGCATGTAGCTCAGTGGGTAGGGTACTTGCCTAGCGTTCACCAAGACCTGGGTTTCGTAACTAGCACAGCATACATCAAATGTGCTGGTGCACACCTGCAGCTCCAGCACCTGACACGTGTGATTGGGCGGATCAGAAGTTCAAGGGAATCCTCAACTGCATAGGAAGGTTAAGGCCAGTGTGGATTACTTGAGACTTTGTCTGGAAAAAAACAAAACAAAACAAAACAAAAAACTAAAATTTGGATGACCTTTTCACTGTACAATTCCTTTTGACTTCTTATCTCTGTGTGAGAGGGATGTGCCACAAGTGAGAGGAACAGTTCAAGATGAAGTGGTTTACTCAAAGTCAGCCAGCAGCATAGTGATGAAGACCAAGCATTCTATAAGCTGCATGTTTTGGATTGCTCATTCATTCTCTTATTCCTTCAGTGCTCGAGTGCGTGGACACACACACAGTGACAGTTTAATGAATGCCAGGCAAGGGAGATAAGTTGCTTGCAAAGTGGCTACTGTCACAATTTAAAAGGTACGTAGAGTCTACTCTCTTCTGCTTTGAAGTGGAGGGTCTCTGTTGTGGGGAGCGGGTGTGGCGGCAGTCCCAAAGGCACCAGGGACTGCAGCTAAGTCGTATGACTTGCACCTGACTTCCTCATATAAACCACAAACATCGTGAGAGCTGCACAGGTGTACCAGGTTACTGGCGAAGCCATTTTGGTGGAGATATGCCCCTGCTGCCCTGATTAGCTGAAGCTGCGTGCCTGGTGAGATGATGTGACCTGCTGTGCGTGGATGAGAACTGATAGTATATAAGAGTGAGAGGCCCAGGGCTCGGGGTCTTTCGCCTATACAGTCAATGCGCAGCCCAATAAACGTGTGCAGAAGGATCCTATTGTGGTGTCTTTCTTGCTGGCAAGTCAGGCGTCTCACACTCTGTTCCAGGAGCAAGAATGGAACCCAGAAAGAGCATCAGAGAAGCATTAGGAAATAAGGCCTCTTGTTTTCTGTCAAACCTTTGTGGTCACCTGCTCAGGGCTCTTCTGAGTCTACTCCTAGAGGAGGCTGCAGCTGCCCTTCCATATTGAAATACCAGTTGTTCTCCTGTCTCTGGGCTGTGGCATCACCAGCAGCTGTGAGTCTGCAGATGATTCCTGGGAAATATTTCATATTTATGCTCCTCTAAACTGTTACTGTATTTTTGCTGTGATAGACAGCAGTCTAGTTGTCTGGTAACAGACGACTCTGCTTTCTAGTAATAGCACTGAGGCTAGACTGGAGTTTCAAAACCTTGTAAGTAGCCAGTCTTCCCATCCTGAAAATTGTGAATTGAATGAAGCACACGTGCCCAGACTCTAAATACAGTAATAATCACACTAGAAATGGCTTATACAACACTCGGATGAAAAGATAAAGATGGTAAGATAAGACTTTTAAAATAAAATAGACTACATGTTGGCCATAAAAAGATACCCTTAAAAGATGCAAAAACATGGAAATAAGATAGGAAAATATAAATTCTGGCCAAAAGAAAAAAATGCAGAATTCTACTGATATCAGACAATACAGGATTTAGGCCAATATAAGAGGGGGAAAATTCATATTAAAAACAAAAGTTAAATCCCTCAGAAAGCTATCATAAAATCATAAGCATCATGTACACCACCTCTGGTATGTGTTTACATATGCGTGCGGCAAAAATTAACATAACTAAAAAGATAGATTGGCAAATTTATAAATATTATTATGGAAGAGTTGGGTACAATATATGCATACATCTATGTGCCTTCCTCATTTTCTAAAAGATTTCTCAAATTTTTGCATTTATCTAGAAACAGGACTGAAGAGATGGTTAAGAGCACTTGGCTGCTCTTTCTGAGGACCTGGGTTTAATTCCTAGCACCCACATGGTGGCTCACCACTGTCTGTAAATCTAGTTCTGGGGGATCTGATACCCTAATACAGACCACACATGCAGGCAAAACACTAAGGCACATAAAAAGTAAGTAAGTAAATAGATAAATAGTTAGAAGTAGCACGTATCACATATCCTAAAGAACTGATTAAAAAATGAAATAATTTGCCATAACCTAATGGCTGGCAGTGGCTCTTCTATATTGAGTGGAAATATAATTGACCTAAATGGAAAATGGTGCCAAATAAAGCAGTTGAAAGATTCGTTTTATCCTTTCCTACTTTAGCAAGGATTCATGAGCAGCAATGGTTCATTCCCACAACAAACGTTTCTCATGCACCATCCATGTAACAGGTACTGTTCTTGGTGCTCAGTAAATGTCAGTAAAAATGGAGGGGGGGAGTCAAATGAAAGAGGGGAAAAAATCCCTGCCTTGATGAAGTTTACATTCCATGGGGATTCTACAGCATAAGAGAAATTGGCAAATACAAAATATTAGCAAAAATAAGGGCCACAGAGAGGGAAAAGCGGGGATAAGGACCAAGATGAGGCAGATGCAGGTCTGAACTCTTTTAATTGTAGCAAAATATATACAACATAAAATTTACCAGTTTAACCATCTGTCATGCAGAGTTCTGTGACGTTAGCTACATTTATATTACTGGGCAATTATTACCACTGCCTACCACCCAGACTTTTACATCATAACACACAGAATCAGGCAGGCAAGTAGGTAGGTAGTTCTGAAGTTAGGTCGGTCTAGTCTGCCAATCAAGTTTTATCTCTGGGACTCATATGGTAGAAGGGTGAATCGACTCCTACAAGGTGACTTCTAGTTTCCACATGTGTGCTGTAGTATGCATGTGCCCACACATACACCTTCATGCACATGCAGGATAAATTAATACATAGTTAAAAGGTAGAAAAATGGAACCCCCCCCCAATCCATTAAACACTCACTTCCTATTCTCCCCATGCTCCAGCCCCCTGTAACCAGTCTGACTTTCTGTCCCTATAAATAGAACTCCAATAGAGATACTCTGGGTTTCTTAATAAGCAGGGAAAGACTGTACTTCTCTGAGTGAAACACCCAATGGATGCTAAAATAAGCAAGCACCATTGATTGCCCAATAGCTCCCCCTCCTACACACTGAGTGAGGTGGCCTATGGCTGCAGTCTCAGCACTTGGGAGGTAAAGGCAGGAGGACCAGGAATTCAAGGGCAGCCTGGGTTTCATGAGACTGTAGAAAGTGGAGAGGGGAGAATTCTGACAATAGAAAGGTTTAAGTCTGGGGAGACCTGGCCCTAGTAACACAGGCACAAGAGAGCTAGCTGGTGGGCTGACCAACTCAACTTCCATGCAGGCCTAGATCCAAGGCTCTGAGTTGACGCACTCCAACATATACCACCCCATCTGTGAAGTGCTGGAGCACCAAAGGGGCCAGTCCTGGAGATCAAAAGCTGCAAGATCTCCATGACCCCGGGGCAACAACAAGATATCTGAGAGGAGTTCTGATGAGGATTCAGTATTGCCAGCCTAGCACAAACCTAGCCTCGAACCAAACCAATGACCCATTGCAATGAACACTTGCAAGGAAAGCTGGGTGGGCAAAAGGAGATGCCGTGTGATGTGGTTTTGTTTGTTTTGCTTTGTTTTTGTGGGGAAGTTGCAAAGGCACAAGATAGATATGAAGGGATGGGGTGATGAGTGCGATTGGGGTGCATGATGTAAGATTCACACAGAATCAATAAAAAGGTTTTATTTAAAAAGGAAATAAAAGTGGCAGAGTTCTCTAGATTCGTCTCACCATTTACAAAGGAAGAACAGGAGAATACTCACCATGATGACAAGGGGTGCCAGCCTGAGAGAGGAGTAGATGTAGATGAGATGTCAGGAGATGTCATCTGAACAGACTTGATGTTCTCATAGTTCCTGAGAAGACTTCCAGGGCAGCCAGCCTGCAGCAAGGAACCAGGCAGACCTGTGTAGAACCCACAGTATCCTTAGGGTCTCAAAATAACAGGGTCAGATGGAGAGGGGCTGGGGGGAGGTGGGCTTCTGCTAAGGCAAACAGGCAGCAGCTTGCGCTGGCTGAGTCCTGACTGTGAATGAGTAAGGGCCAAAGAAGCACTGGCTGCGTATGCAAATTACTCAACTTCTCAAACCTATTAATGAAAAGATATTAAAGCCATGGAAATGGCTCCGTGAACGCAGAGGTGGGATGCAGAGATCACAGACAGCCTAAGCTTCAGGGACGTGGGTTTGCGTTCACTTAGAGCTGTGCAAAACCTGTACTTAAAGAAGCAGGCATTGGGATAGAGTTCATAGTTAAGTTTAAAAACATAATGAATTCATTTGAGGAGTCAGCGAATTTGAGTGTACCGCATAGAAAGAACGGCCCCATTCTTAACTGTTCAAACCCATCTGGAGAATTATCTTACTTCTGAGAGTTGTGTCTTAAGAGGACATGATTTCATAGCTGTGAGGTCTAGCCAGAGCAACTAAGTAGAGATGGCCCTTAGTGGTGTGGGTGTGGGAGAGCAAGCCCAGAGGGTGTGAGAGAGCATGAGAGCTGTTCTCCCATATTGGAATACAGTGGTCCAGGCAACACTCGGGGAGGACCAATCAGAGACGTGTCTCAGTGTCTGATGAGGGGGCTATGTACAGAAAAGCCCGGAGTTATTCCAGTAGATAAGATGCAAGCCATAAAAAGTTCTAAGAACAGAGACTGGTTGAAATTTCTGTTTTCTTTGCCCAAGGAAGAAGCCTGGGCTGAGGGCTATGTCTTTCATGTCTGTGTGTGGCAGGGATCTATGGCATCTGAGGTGGAGGCAAGCATAAGGGAAGAGACCGATTAGGTCATAGAGTGAGAGCAGTGTACAGCCGCTTGTTAAAAAGGGGTCTAGAAGGAAAGAGGATCTAGTCTAGGGAGCCAGGCAGAAAACTAATCATGTCCCAGCTTTCTCTGGCTGTCACCTGTCTGGGTCTCTACCCATGTGTACAGAATTGTTATGCAAGTGAAATGTCCCATTGAGAGCTACTTGGTGAGTGTCCATACTTTTGTGGGCTTAAGTTTTGTTTGGGTTTAAATATAGTTATAGCAAAATGCATGACATTTAAATTGACCACCATAAAGTATATTTCTTGTTTCTTGCTAATTATGTTTCCTTCCTTTTCTTTGTTTTTAAATTAATTTATTCTTTTATATATTATATCCCACTGCAGTTCCCCCTTCCTCCTCTCCTCCCAGCTATTCCACCACACCACATATACTTAAAAACCATGGTATTGTGTGCAATTACATTGTTGTGTGACCATCAGTACCATCCCACCCCAGAATCTTTCATCCTGTGAAACTGAAACTATGCCCATTAACAATCCCTTATTTCTTAGCTCCCCTCCCCTACTCCACCATTCTGCCTGCTATATCAGAAACTAACTACGGTGGATTATTCATATAAATCTTATTTCTACTAGCATAAAGCCTCAGGTTCCATCCCCAGTATATTGCATCCTGATTTCTTCCCTTTTTCAGACTGAATAATACTGCACTAGGTATGTACTGTGTTCCTTGTATTCATTTATCCATGGACACATATTAAATGCCTTAATTCTTTCCAGGCTCTCCAATAGGCAACAATGTTAATACCATGAGTATCTCCCTCCAGGACCTCATAGCTGACCTGGAATAGAAGAGGGGAGTTAGGAATATGACAGAGAAATAGACTAATTTTAATACTGTATTTACTATCAAGAGTCCAGTGCAGTGGCTGTGTGTGGTGGTGCATGTCTGTAGTCCCAGATACGTGGGAATTTATTTATTTATTTATTTATTTATTTATTTTGGTGTTTTGTTTTGTTTGAGTAAGAGTTTCTCTGTGTAGCGTTGACTGTCCTGAACTCACAGTGTAGACCAGGCTGGCCTCAAACTCACAGAGATCCACCTGCCTCTGCCTTCTAAGTGCTGTGATTAAAGGCATGTGCCAGCCCCACCCGACAACACTTGGAAATCTAAGGCCGTAGGCCAGCTTCTGCAACAGAAGCAGCAAGGTTAGACCCTGGATGAAAAGAGAAGAAAATAATTCTGTCCCAAAGTACAGTACATAGCGGGTTCTTAGAGAAGGTCAACATTCATTCTGAGGGCAGTGTGGAGGGAGGGAAAGAGGGAGGGAGGGAAGGAAGAGGAATATTTCTCAGAGACAGCCAAGCCAAGATCAACAATGCAGAATTTGCATCTGGTTTCCCCTGCAGCCAGTGGTTACAGAGCTGACTCAATTGCCTCTAACTCCCCGGGACAGCTTTTAAACATATCTTCACACCAGCTCTCCAGACTGAAATATTGGATTCAGTGGTTCCAGGGAGTCTAGATCTTGAAGAGGCTTGCCTGGCGATTCTAAAGAGCAAGCAGGCTTGACAGCATCAGGCAATATTATAAGTTCAGGTGTATGTTTTTTTAAATATTCATTTTTATGAGTATGTGGATACATATGTGAGCTTCTGTGTATCCCATACAGTAAGTGCTCTTAACTGTGTATCCCATACAGTAAGTGCTCTTAACTGCTCAGCCGTATCTCTAGCCGCTGGGTTTGTATTTTATAGAAACCTCCCTGGCCTCACTATGTAGGGGGAAGTATACAGAGTTACAAAACACTCTAGGCAGAAGAACTGGTCCCAATCTCATCTGATAAGCATTCCCTGGATTGCATATTGCTAAAAGCATCATGCCTGGTCTGTTTCTCTTTCTGGCCATTCAAACGTTAGGTATACACCTACTCTTGGTGCCTGGATTTGAGTACTGGGGAAGTCTTTCCCATGGTGCTAGAGATGAGATCCACATCCTCCAACACACCAGGCAAGCACTCTATCACTGAGCTGTATCTCTAGCCTCAGTCCTTTTCATTTCCAAGACTCTGTCTCTTATTTGGTTCCTTGGGAAAAGACATTGAGCAATGAAGCATGGTGGAGATGAGTGTGAGTTCTAAGCTCAGGCTGTGAAAATCCTGGCAGCTGCCTCTTATGAATCTCTCAGAATCCTGTTGATATTCTCAACACTCCGGACTATCCCGCCAGAGGTGAAGCAGCCCATAACAGGCGTGTGTCACTTTGCTGGCCTGGAAGATGACCATAGATGTATGCATGTATGAATTACTTTTCTGTTGCTCTGATAAAACACCATGACCAAAGGCAATAAAAGGACGAGGACATTCATTTTTGACTTATGGTTCCAGAGGGACAAGAATCCATGATGGCAGAGTGAGACGTGTCAGTGGGCAGCAGGCATGGAGGCATGAACAAGACACGGAGAGCTGACATACTCACCTGCAAGCATGAAGCAGAAAAAACAATGCTCGAATCCTGCCTCCTCTCTATTTCTGTGTTTAGTCAATTCTTAGTTATCACAGCTCAGAAACATTTTCCCTGGTTTTGATTTGCTCCCTGTATTTACTGCTTCTGGTAACACTGCAGTCATTATGGTTTTGTATTTATTCATTTTCATTGTTTACTCCACTATAGTCTCTTCCTCCCAAAGTTGACTGAGAGCTCCCAGAGTTTATGGACAGTTCGGAGCACTTTGTCGGTGCTCGCTGAATACACGTTAAATAAAACCTAGTTTAGTCCTGGAGGAAAGAGGTGTTGGGGTTCTTTTAAAATGGAATTCTTCATACCTACCTTCTACTCCCAACTAGCCTGAGAATTTAAAAATGCTATTGTTGTTAATTCTAGGGTGGCAACAGTTGACTTTGAGGGGAATTCTGCCCCCAGGCAGTTTCCTAGCAGCTACAATTACAGTGCAATATGCAATCTAAAGACTGAAAGTCCTGTCTAAGAGTTAAATCATGGATATGTAAACATCTCTGCAACAGTAACCTCACAGCAATCTCCAGCCTAGATAGATGCACAGCGCTGGTAATGACACCAGCACTGAGTTCAATTAAGGGCTATTTACACAAGCAACAGGGAGCTATTTTCTGCTTTTTCTCAACAGTAGGCCCAGACTCCAGGAACTCTGTTATTTCACATTATATGTCTAAAGCTCTAATATATCTATGTTTTTTTTTCTTTTTCCCTCTCCTCCTTTTCTGGTTTTCTTTTTTTAAGACAGGGTTTCACTATATAGCTCATGCTGACCTCAAACGCATAGCAATCCTCCTTAGCTTCCCAAGGGTTAGAATTGCACTGAGACTTGCTCTACCTCTTCTCTTCTCTTTCCTTCCCTCCACCCCCTCTCTATAATAAAATAATAATAACAACAACAACCCGGGGCTGGAGAGACAGCTCAGTAGTGAAAAGTACTTACTGCTCTTGTAGACCTGGGTTCAGTCGCCATCAACCACAGGACAGCTCACAACTCTATCACTCCAGTTCCAGGGGAGTGGGATGGCCTCTGTACGACCCTGCATACACATGGTGCACGTATATATTTATACCAACATACATACACACATGATTAAAGATTTATTAATTATTATACATTCTTAATCAATAATCTTTTAAAAGTAAATCCCAGGATTAGATACTTCTGAAGTTCCCTTATGGTTGAACTCTCTAAGTTCCAGGCCCAGTTTTGGTCCCTGGAGCTCAAACTTGCTGAAGAGAGTCAGTTAAGAATAGTAAACAGAAACCCAGATACGTTCCATTAACTGATAAATGCATTAAGATTCTAGCTTCATAACTGTAAGATTAAATGAGATAATCATTGGGAAAGGCCATTGGCCATTAGGATGGTACAAGGCCTAGGGTGTAAGCATTAATATGTCTCAGCTGTTCACATCATGTCACCATCACTGTCATCATTGTCACTGACAGTCACCATCATCCTCAGCAGCACAATCCCCTCTACTCTAACCAGCGAGGAGGAGAGACCTGTTCTCAGATCACTTACATCATCCTCTGCTGAGGGGCTCTCAAAATAGCTCAGGAGGGAGATGTTTTGAAAGACACCCTAAGTGTTTGTTCTTGAGCCAAAGGCTGAGAGCACCCTATGTGCTAGGCAATCTAAAAGATGCTGGGACACACAGGTGAATGGCAGAGTCACCACCTCGGGAGGCTATAGGAGAGAGATGATATGTGTTGTGGTATAGGTCGACCAGCAGTGATTTCAGGGAACAACAGGAATGCCTAAGAGGGACATATGTCACTAGAAAAACAAAAAACAAAAAACAGGGATGGTTTCCTCTGGGCCTCCAGAGGTTCCCGGGTGAAGCCCTCATTAATTTCACACAGAATGGAAAGGGCCTTACTTGCTTAAGTGATTGTGGCAGTGACCCATTTGTGTGATCCTTTTATCACAAGGGCCCATTATCACTCGAAGTAAAGCCTTTAAAATTAACAACCTAAGGACAGAAAGCATTTTTCCAACGCTCAGCAGTTCCAGAGGAAATGCCATTGAGAGTTCATCTCCAGAACCCTTGGCAGGGGTGGGAGGCGGGGGGGCAGAGGGGGGAGCTTCAGCAGAGGGTGGTACAATAATGGAATGATGAGGAAGACATTCTCATGATCTGGGCTCTGTTTCGTCTGTGCCAGTTAGATGTGTGTGTGTGTGTGTGTGTGGTGTGGCTCTAATCATTAGCATTTATTGACTTCACAAACCCTGCTTGAGGATGTGTGCCAGTTACCTTGGCTTTTTGGTTTTTGGTTTGGTTCGGTTTTTTGTTCGGGTTTCGGTTTTTCAGAACTGAGGACTGAACCCAGGGCCTTGCTCTTGCTAAGCAAGCATTCTCCCACTGAGCGAAATCCACAACCCTCAGCTCGTAGCAATTATTTCCAGCTTAGGTGACTCATTGTTCTCTACCTGGTTCTCATTGTCCCCTCCCTACTGGATGTTTTTCCTTGCTCTCCCAACAAGGAGAAATAGAAACAAAGCCAAACTTGCCCTGGGTTCTCCTCCAAGGTATTTACTATTCTGTCTTTATTGCTCAGTAGCTTGAAAAACAATATTTTTTTAAATGCTGATATGATTGTTTTAGTGTGTTTTGTGCTGCTGTATAACAAAATGGTTGACACTGGAGCCTGGGTAATTTATGAAGAATAGCTAGGGATTAAGGATATAGCTCAGTTGATGGAGTACTGGCCTAGCATATATGAAGTCCTGGGACTGGTACCCAGCAATGCATGAATCCAGGCCTCATGGCACATACCTATAATCCCAGAACTTTGGAGGAAGAGGCAAGAGAATCAGAAGTTCAAAGTCATACTACACGTAAAATCAGAGGCCAGTCATGGAGCAGGAGGGCAAAGAGGGAGTGAAAGGTGGGGAGGGGGAGGAGGAAGGGAGAGAGAGAGAGAGAGAAAGAGAGAGAGAGAGAGAGAGAGAGAGAGAGAGAGAGAGAGAGAGAGAGAGAGAGAGAGAATAAAATGAATGAGAGCTGGATTTCATCAGGAACTCATTCTTGTAATAATGATATTCATCTAGTTACAAAGTCACAGTCCTCATGGCCCCATCACCTCTTCATGGGCCTGCATCTTAACCCTACTTCATTGGCAATACATTTCCAACCTATAAACTCTGGTAGACACATTAAAACTCTAAGAACTGCATCTTTAAAAAGAAAAAGAAGGTTGTATATGTATAGTGGCAAATGCCTGTTATCCCAGCAATGGGAAGAGAGAGGCTGGAAGTTGAGAGTCAGAGTCAGCTTCTGGTCCACAGCAAATTGGAAGGCAGGCTGGGCTGAGACCTTTTAATCTTCCTAGCAGTCATATGAAATGGATGCTTGCATTGATCCCACTTTTTATTCAAGAACTTAGGCTCAGCACTTTAAGGTATGATATAAAATCATACTGCTCATAGGTAGTTGAACCAGAATTTCAGCTGAGGCCTACCAATGTGCAAGTTCTTAACCACTTACTTCTGTTGGTTGGTGTGGGCTAACCCACTTCCTTCCCTCCTTTCCTCAGATCCCCCACAGTGTTTGCTCTGCATCTAGCATCTCCATCTGGCCTAAAGTAGAACCTCTTGGAGTGGACACTTGATAGGGTTTGGGTGTCAAGGGTTTCCTGGAAACCTTTGGGCTCTCATGGAATTAAATGTTCCCCAGTGCTTTGGATCCTGTGGGGCTGCTGGAATCAGGATCTTTGCTTTTGCCTTGGCTAAGAGACAAGGGAATGACCCAGGCTAGTTGTCAAGTTATAAGCAGCCAAAAGAAGCTGAAAGAATTTGGAATTCTGTTTGATACCCCAAAGGGTTCTAAGAGAGGAAGTAACTGTTTCAGTTACACTTGTTGCTGGGATAAAAGACCCCCAACAAAGGCAACTCAAGGAAGGACGGAAGAGGTCATTTTGGCTCAGTTTAAGGGTAGAGAAATAATGACTGTCGTAACTTTAGGGAGAAGCTTGTCACATTGAAACTGCAGTAAAGAATCAGTAAAGAGAGAGGAACCATAGTGGTTAGCTCACTTTCTCACCCTTTCCCAGTCCGTGGAGTGGTGTTGCCCAAAATTTAGGTAGATCTTTCCGACCTCAGCTAACTTAATCTAGACAATCTCTCACGAGTATGCCTAGGGCTGGTCTCCTAGGTGATTCTAGATCCTGCCAAGTTGACTATATTAACATTGAAGTGGAAACTGAAGTGTTCTTCGGAAAGTCGGTTGGATGGTATTTTGAAAGACTAAGGCAGATTCGTGGAAGGACATGTGATGAGAGGGATTCTTTGCTAAGAACACAGAGGCATTTGTAGGCCTTACATTGTGTAATTGAACTCCCTTTGTCGGGACTCTGTAGAGAGAACTGCACCAAAGAACTCTTGGTGACTTGTTGAGGCTCTTTTGCTGCTTCCATGGTCTTGGGCTGATTGGCAGAGTGCTGTTAGCTGAGACACATGCATGTGCTGAGGCAAGACACATGGAGGACACTTGGTATTTGGAGGGTATAAATAGGACTGGATAGACAGTGTCCGAGAGAGAGATCTTGGCTTGTTGGTAGAGTTGCTGTTCAATGCTTGTGAGTCTCTCAACTTCCCTGAGAGAGGCACAGCAGAGAACTTTCTGGTCCCTCCTGCTGACTCGTGCTGAGGCCTGGCTGTCTCTGCTAGGTAGTGCCATTGCTGAGGATTCAGGTTTGCTATCCGGACTGCCGGTGTATCTATGAAGTGTTTGCGAGAGGATCAGAGGTGCTGCTAACCTGTGAACTGAACTGGCGATTTCCAGACAACACAGATGGGAGTTGCCACAAAGAACCTTTCTAAATAGGTCACTTCCCCAATATCCTTTCCTTCCCACTACCTCTGGTGGGAGGTGGGCTAAAAGGGAGGTCAAAGCATTTAAAAACCATCATTAAAAATAGTTTTTTTTTAATTAAAGTTACAAACCATCACAGTAATCAAGATTTTTTAAAAGTCAGTGCAATTTTTTAAATGAAAATTCTAAAACAAACAAAACACTGACATTTTAAGTATGTAAGACTGGTTTATCTTTTTGCCTTAGGCTATACTGCAGCAGTGTTGGGTATATCTCTTCCCCAAATGGATGGCCACTGTATGTTACCTCTCAACAGACTGTATCACCGTCATGCTTTGCCTTTTGGGGACAGTCTTGATACATAGCTCAGATTGGCTTCAAATTCACCACATAGCTCAGGTAGACCTCCCCAACGCTGGATTACAGGCATGTGCAACAAACTCTACATCACACACTTCAGCCAAAGATTCCTTTGGGACCCTTCCTTTCCTCATATTGATCTGTTTTTGTGAAAGGCCATTTTTGACGGCCAGGGACAACTGTCAACTCAAGAGAATCTCTTGGTTGTATTAATCGAGGGGGGGGGGCAGGACCACTATCCGCTCTGGTTGACACCAATCCCGTGGCTGAGATCCTTGACTTTACATGTGGAGAAAAGAGCTGCAGCCCGTGTTCACTCTATCCTGTTTTTAGATTGGGAATGCACTGGGAGCAGCTGCTTTAAGATCCCACTGCCTTGACTCCCCCACTGTAATGATGCACCCCGAACTCTGAGCCCAAATAGACTTCCACTCTTATTACTGCAACAAGAAAGAAGCTAAGGCACTGGCTTCCCTCCAGTCCTGCCTGAGAAACTCACTCTCCCTTTGTCTAACACCTCAGTTTCTTCATGCAAATAGGGATGGTAAATAGTCCCTACATTATAGCTTTGTTATAGTGTTGTGAGTGTTACATGATTATTAATATCATAATTATAGGTTCCACCTATAGTGAGCACTCAGTGACAGCTCGTTCTTTTATCAATGGGGACGTGATCCCACAAGGTGACAATCGTTTGACATGCTTCATGTATATTTCCCAAAGGCCAGGAGTACTTTTTACCTTGTCTGGAAGGAAAACTTGCTCACATGTAGTTCCTCGCCCATATTTCTAATCACTCAAGTTCCATTGCAGGCTCCAATCTCTCTCTCTCTTTCTTCTTCTTCTTCTTCTTCTTCTTCTTCTTCTTCTTCTTCTTCTTCTTTTTGCAGTATTATCAGATATATTGAATTTGTTGTCATTAAGATCAACAAACTACTTTGAAGGACTGCCCACTGTGACATGGAAAAAGCTTTGTAACACAGAACACTCTTCTGACATATTGCACTGAAATAGGGTTATACCTCTAGAACAAATGAATATCCATTTATTGATGGCTAAGTCCACCATTGAAAAAGGCACTACAGAGATCAGAAAACATGCATAAGTTCAAATTTACAGTACAAAAATAACATGTTGAGAACTTTTCCCATCATCTACGCATTGTAGCTTGGGTCTTAGTGCCGAAGATTATACCTACAAGGGTTGGGCAAGGTGCTAGGCAAAGCTCTTCTCACTTGCTGATGGTGAACATACTGGCCCCATCACTCTGTACCAGCCCAAATGAGAAAGGGGTGAAGACTGGAGAGAAGGACATTTGCCGGAGATCTCCCCCACAAATACTGACCAGGCAAGCAGCCTGGCATTGATTCCCCCAGCAGGATGACTGCCACATTGCCCAAAATTACCAGTCTGGATGCTTCTACTCCAGCAGCAGAGTACAGGGGAACTCTTAGAAGCTTGGAGTGGTTATTGTGAGATCAGTATTATAAAGAGGGCGTCAAGAGATGTTTGCTAAAACCAGGACAAATAGATCAGCCATGAAGCCCCCTATTTATATTATGTGGAAGGCAAAAGATGATTTTCCCCCTTTGTCCTTTTCTCCTATAGACTTGTTTGAAGAGCATCAGGATTGATTAATTGAAAGAACAGTGTTCAAGAATACTGTCTTCAGAGTAAGATATAGATCCATACACCTGAAACATGTATATGATTACAGATCACTTAGGGTTTTGTTCAAAACTCTCTTCTTTCTGCAGTTCATGTGCAGATGTCCACCACCTCCAGGATGTCCTCCTATCTTTAATATGTCTGTGAGGTCAAGATCTACAGGCCCCAGTTTCAAAATGTTTACTGGAGGTAACATCAGAGCCTAAATACTACCAAGAGTCACAGTTGATGACTAAGGGCCATCACTCTGACTGAACCCAGTACTTACATGAATGGTTAATTTCATTCCCACAACTTCATTTGACAGATAAAAACAAAACTACAGAATATTTAAGCCCAGAGAAGGGAATAAAGTCTTGAAAGGTCAATAAAGACAGAAGACAATAAAGTCAGGATTTGAACTGGAAACAAACGCTTCTATCCAAAATTCCTTTTTTTTTTTTTTTTGAGGAATTAGGGGGAGGGGCACCTTTTAAGGCAGGTCCCAAGTAGCCCAGGCTAGAACTCCATATATAGCCAGGATGATGTTGAACTCTTATTCTGTCTGTCTTCACCTCTGAAATGCTGGGATTAGAGGTATGAGCTATCACATCTGTTTTGTGTTATTGTTTTGTCTAAGATAAGGTCTCTCTGTGTAGCTCAAGTTGGCTTCAAACCTATAATCTTCCTGCCTCAGCCTGTAGAGTAATAGGAGTTCAGGCATGTACTACCATGCCCAGATCAAGTGTTCTCCGCCCCATCCCTTGTGGGTATGTGTGTGTGTGTGTGTGTGTGTGTGTGTGTGTTTAAGCCAGAGGTTGACATCAAATATCTTTCTTAATCTCTCTCCATTATTATTATTAATTATTAATAATATTATTATTAACATACATTCTCTCATTGAACCTGGAGGTCACCAGTTATTCTAGATAACTGGCTAGCAGACCCAGGGGTCTTCTTGTCTCTGGCTCCCTAGTTCTTGGATGACAAGGAAGGCTTTTCCCATGGGTGCTAGAAAGCCAACTCAGGGGCCTTCTGCTTAAGCAGTACACACTTTGCTGACTGAGCCATCTCCCCAGCCTTCAGAGTATTCACTCTCTGATAATTCTATGATTAGCTGAGGATGAGGAAAAGATGATAGAAAAGAGCTCCTGCCTGGGAGGCAATTTTGCTGCCAGGAGACACTGGACATTGTCTAGTGATAGCTTTGGTCCTTCGGGCTAGGTTTTGTTGCTGACGTTCAGTGGACTGCTGCCAGGCATGTTGTTCAATGTCCTATGATGTGTACGAAGCCCCTCGTAATAAGGTACCAACTTATTATACCAACAGCTCTAAGAATGATACCCAGCACTGGGGAAATCCGAGCAAAGCAAGACAGTGAGGAGCTGGCATAGGGTGTTGCCTTCTTAGGTGCCAACTCCCCCTCTTACCAACTGTGCAGGCTCCTCTACCTCCCCTTCCCCCCCTCCACCCTCAAGCCTGGCCCCTACCCCAGCCCTGCAAAGCCTGAGACTGCAAAACCACACCCACACTGCCTTCTTTGCACCAAGCACAAACAGGAACGCATTACCTTCCTCCTCAGAATCTTCTCCTTCTCCCTCTTTGTGATGGTTAAAAATACCCCCTCCTCCTCTCCCTCCTCCTCCTCACAGGTGAGCACCATTGTCCCTCCTATGTGCCCTGCACCCCCATCAGCCAGCACACAGTGCCAGCTGTCTCCTAACTCTTCCCTCAGCCTCACTGCTCCTGATTCACTAACATACTTGGAGCCAAAATAGCTTCTTATTCCGTTATCGTCATGAGGTTGAAGGCGTTTTATATCAACCTCATTTGATTGTCCTGATCACGAATTTCGTAAGGAATTCAACTAGGGGAACTTTAGAGACCCACTTAATTCCTATCTATGTGTCTAGGATAAATTCATGATGCTCTGGATATTATCAGCTGGCCTTCTCCTCCAGTGGACAAAGTGGTTCTCCCATAGTTCAGAGCCTGCCCCATCCTGCTCTCCTCCGGTGGGGCCCCCCAGTTCTGCCTCTGCAGATGCAACTGCTCCAACAGAACCTTCCCGTCCCCCACAGACGCTGGCATGCCTGGCCATCTTTGAGAAGCCTCCACCCTTGCCTCCCACGTGCTAGACAGCCACATTTCTCAAAAGAGTTGTCTACACTTGCAGGCTCCCACTCGTTCCTCAACCCACTGCAATCTGGCTTCCGATCCCTTTGCTCCATCCACACAGCCCCGGTAGAAGTCAGTACCCTTACAACTGTCCAGTGCAATAGATGCTCACCTCTCGATCCTCACGGGACTGAATTTGCTGGGATATTTATGAGTGTTGGCCATCTCCTGTCTTTGGGAGTAATTTCTTCCCTTGACCCCCTGGTCCTTTCCGGCTTCCCTCTTCCATGCGATTTAAGAATATATTCAGCTACAGCTGGTACCCATGGCTTCAACTACCAGGAAAGGCAGTATGGATAGCAAAAGAGTTTGGAGACTAGAGCTCCTCCACTCACTAACTATTTGGCTTCAGGCAAGTCACTCAACATTCAGGGCCTCAGTTTCCTTAACTATAAAATAGTACAAAAGTGGTTTAGTCTTTTTGGTTTCTGTTACTGAACGTGCACCTTTCTTCTAAGGATGCAGACCTTCCAGTATTACCCAACTATGAGGCCTGTTCAGGCTGTCTTGGCTCGGGCACATAGGGAGTGCCTAGGCAGTCAGTATGAATATATAGATAAAATGCTGTTCTGAATTGAGTTGTCTCAGAAGTAAAACTGGAGACCAGGAGTTAGGTACAGTTACTTCATCTGGGAAGTGAACCCAAGCAGAACAAAGGAGGGAGGAGAAAAGGGGGGGGGGTGAATAGTGAAAGAATGGGTTAATTTCTTGCTTGCCTGGAAAACAAATGTAAAGAAACTATTGGGTCCTTTGGCCAATGCTAAGCAGATTTAATTCACCTTGGTCCTAAGGCCTTCCTTAGAGTAAGGGGTCATTACTGTGGACCCTTCCCTTCCCTTCACTGCAGAATGGCTTGCCACTTAATATGGCATATAATGTAACAAGTAGTCTTTTTGCTTTTAGAGACTGGGTCTCAAGCAGCTTAGGTGAGCTTCGAATTCCCTAAGTATCTAAACACGACCTTGAACTCCTCATCCTTCTGAGAGCTGGGATTACAGGCATGTGCCACCATGCCCTGGCCCAATAGGCAAGACCTTTAATGAGGAGATGCTGGGGAAGCACAGAGGAAGGCATAATTAACTGGTGATGTGCCAAAGAGACTACAGTTACGTCAACTGACAGTCCTAATTGTTCACAGTGTTCATTTCCCAGGACCATTAGTATAGCCCACTGGAGCTTCTTCCATTACACTGAACACTCCACCTCAAGTCTCTGAGTGAAGGATTCAGGGAGCTGAGGGAGAGAGTGAATTGGCATGCTTGGATGACAGACAGATCTGGATTTCTAGTTTGCCCCTTATATCCAACATGTGCTGACTGAGGGGCTCCCATGTGCTCGTATGGTTCTTGGCACTGAGAGTGGGAACACAAGAGAGACAGTCAAGAATTCTGCTGTGACGCAGCTTAGCCATGGGGAAATGTTAAGCAAGCATCCAGAAAGATACAATAGAGACAGGAGCTATGCAGCAACAGGACCAGGGGCAGGATGTTGGGAGAGGTGCGGGTGGTGAGGATGTGGGGGTCAGATACAGTGGATCAAACGGTGAACTGTGAGTGCCGGACTTCTGCTCTGTGATTTATCTGCCGACCTCAGTTGGGTAGAGGTTCTTTCCAATAGGATGGTGGCTATGAGGGGCAGGCATTCCGGGTTCTTAGGGCCCAGCTTGGAGCTTTTCCTGTGACCTGTAACTACAGAAAGTGTTGAAGAAAAGGCATGCCTATGGGTGCCAAGCACAGGTCTGTTTGTCCTTGGGAGACGGAGCTGGTACCCAAGTTTCAGTTCCCAGCATGTTCATTTCAGTTCTCACTTACCCACACGTGGTCCTTCCTCTAAGTCTTGAGAGTCAGAGGAATCTCAAACACTCAAGTAAAACCACCAAACTGCAGCCTACAGGTAAAGTGTGGTATTTCCTCGGGAAACCACAATGAATCACTCCCCGTGGCCGCCCAGACTCCCTGGCTAGTTCTCCTAAACCCCCTGGAGCAGCTCAAGGCTTATTAACGCGACCTCCCCCCAAGTCTCCCACCCTCAGGTTAAGAACAAAATCTCCAATCTTGTGAGGCCTGGTGAGTTTCTAATTTTACCAGAAAGGGGTCTCTACTACGCCGTGGCTGATCTTTTCTTCTTCAGACAGCAGTTTCTGGAAGACTCAAAGAAAAACAATCACCAGTAATGAGGGAGAAACTGACACCCTTGGGCCAGACCTGCCCCCGAGCTAGGTCCACACAGACATGCAGAATACACAGCCCACAAGTTAGAAGCCTCCCTTCTCTGACATCTCTAGAGTGCAGTAATACCCAAGCATTGTATCATTGATGTCTCCAACATGCCAGTCTAAGCATCTTGTTTTCAAATTAAGTCTACGAACACTCCTTTCTTGTTTGAGAAACTGAGCCTCAAGGAAGTATCACTTGCAGGAAAGAGGAAAAGGCCATTTTCCAACCAGGTTTCAGAGCCTGGAATGCTCGAATGCTAGCCAGATCATCTCTGTGCTATCCAAAAGGTTTTGCCTCCAGGCACTGGGTAAGAAGATAGAAACCGACGGAAAGGAACAGGAGAAAGTAGCCTAGGAGAAGACAGTGCAGGATGGGAGAGAGGCCACAGTCTTTTGGTGTCCCAGCTTTAGCAAAGCTCCACTTCAAGGCCAAGGTTCTCTGCTGATAAGCCCCACCTCTGCCTTCTGTGGCCAAGAAGGAGGCCCACCCCATGCATCTCCTACACTGTCCTATACTCCTGTGCCCTGAAGTGTGCCCGGCGGGCCAAGGGTTAAACGCAGCGGGAGCCCCCGGCGCGGGGCAGCCGCGGGCCGGGAGTGCTTAGTCAGGATTCCGATTTCCTGCCGAAGTGTTTGGATTTCCTGCAGCCCGCTCCCGCCGCCGCCACCGCCGCCGCCGCCGCCGCCGAGCGGGCTCGAGAGAGCGGCTCCGCGTCGCCGGCCTCCTCCTCCCCCCTCCTCGGCACATGGTCGCCCGCCCCTTCCTGCGCCGCGCTCGGCTCCCGCGCCTCGCCCGGCCTCGCCGCGCCCGCGATGGAATAATGCCCAGCGGCCCGCCCGGTCCCGGTGAGTGGCGAGGCGGCGGGGCGGCGGGAACAGGCGCGGTGGGGCGCTGTACGGCCACCCGCACACCCCCTGTGGGCTCCGGGTGTCCCCGTCCGCCCGCAGAGCACCAGCCGGGGGCGTGCGGGGCGCGCGGCCGGCTCTGCAGGGGTTGGCCGGGCGGCCCGGGGACTCCGCAGCCGCAGCGCCGGAGCGCGCGTTCCCCTGCTCCGCGGAGGAGACCCGGGTTGGGGGCGTGCGCCAGGGGCGCAAGGGTCCCGGCTCCAGGAGAAGGCCAGGGCAGACGCCGGGGCGCTTCCCGAGTCCGATGGGGGCGCTTTCTCTGTCCTCCCGGGCACTCTCCCCTCCCATCGGGGCTCTCTCCTTCTCCTCTGGGGCGCTCTCCCGGCCCTCGGAGGCGCTTTCCTTCTCCTCCCCGGCACTTTTCCCGGTTCTCCAGGGGCGCTCTCTCCCCGCGCGGCGGGGAGGCGCGGGCATTGGCCGCCGCATTGTCTCGGGCGCAGCAGAGGAAAGTTCCCCTCGGCGCGGGTCCCGGCCTGGACATGGCGCTGCCAGGCAGGCCCCAGACCACTTAAAAGGAAAAGAAACCGGGAATGGGGGGTGGTAATCCCCCTTGGGAGCTGAGAAGTGCCTATGTCTTCTTCCGCTTGTACCATTTTGGAACCTGATGCTTTTTATGAGAGCAACAGTAAGTTTAAGAGCGAGAAAAAAAATAGAAAGAAAGAAACTCGCTGGTATCTGGTTTTCTGCTGTTTAATTCATCCAGAGACATCATCTCACGCCCTCGTAGGGCGTGTTCTTTTTATCAAGGAGAGGCTTAGCCAGGTCTAGACCAAGTTAACTTGACCTTAGCCTTAGCTGTACAGATGCAAAAGACCATTTTCCCCCTTCCATCGACTCCATCAGGTTGTGTTAGCAGGATTGCTTCTGGGATAGCAGTGGTACAGGATTGCTGAGTAATGTTTTCAGATTGTAAAACAGAATGTAATTCTTAGGCCAGTTTCTTGTCTATTGTAGCCCGAGTGGCCAGGTCTTCTTGTGAGCCGCTGGAAGGCCCCTGTGTAGTGGCCATTGGGAGAGGGGCTTGAGAGGGGGGTGGGGTGCCAAAAAGAAAAGAATCTCGGAAAACAACTGTTTTCTCTTTTAATGTGGAAGAGATTCAGAAAGATTCTATGGACACAACTACTTGGTGGCCTGGCCAGGAATAGCTTACTTCCAAGCCTCTAAACTCCCTGGCCTGGCCACCCTGTTTTTGCCAGATTGTGATCTGCCAGCCATAAACCAGGAGTGTTACTGTGTCTTTCAACTCTCTCCACTTTAGCACCTTCTCCTGTTCTCTTATCTGTTATTGGTGTTGTTTCTGAGCTATGCAGTTATCTCAAAGAACATATTTTGAGATAAGAGGTTTTAAAATTACCCTGTTTAGAAATGCATAATGGTTTTTAGTACTTGTATGGTAATTAAAAAAAAATCTAAAAAAGAAAGAAAGAGAGAAAGAAAGAAAGAAAGAAAGAAAGAAAGAAAGAAAGAAAAAGAAAAAAGTATTGCCCAACTTCTCCTGTTCACTGACACAAGTGGATTTGGGATTCAGCTTTCAAGTGGATTTGAAGCATACAATTGTAGTTATTATATGGGTGTGGGGGGTGCTTTTCTCTATTCTCTCATTTTGTTTGAAACAGACGAACTCCAAGCCAGCATTGTCTTGACACAGAATGTGCTGTGAGATTTTTTTCAGAAGTCTCAATTCTGAATCCTCCTCTCTCTGCGAGCTAGGCAGCCCACCTAGTTTCCTCTTCTTGAAAGCTGAGTGGTTGGCTTTTCCTCTTTAGTATGTGATAATGTTAGAGAGAAAGGACTTTTTCACAAGCTTGCCATTTGGTGAAGGAAATTGAAATTCCTTACACCTCTCCAGGCCTCCACAACCACAGCCAGCTAGATTTTCAAAACCAGTGCAGGCCCTGCAGGCCCAGAGATGAATGTGTGCATTCAGGCTGAGCCCTCCTAGTCCAGACCCTCCTCCCAGCCGGCTGCTCCGTGTTGCACCCAGGTGGCTGTGGTCTGGGGGACACGAGAGCCCCCCTGTACCTGTGTTGTTCGTGGGTTTTCCCAACCAAGTTCTCATTGTGTCAGATGGGATCTTCCTGGGCCCCTTACATTTTCTCCTTCCATCTTCTTTTTCTCTCACTGGGGTATCTGACGTCGGCTCCAAGGTCTTTTCTAGAAATCTGCCTAGATGATCCCTACATGAGCAATGCTGACAGTGGCATCTCACACTTATTAAGCACTTGTTCTATGCTCTAGACTTGTTGCCTCCTAAGATGGACTAAGAGAGTGTTGGGGATATGGCTCCATGGAAAAGAGTGTTTGCCGTACAAGTGTAAAGACCTGAGTTCAAATCCCTAGCACGCATGTAAAAAGCCAGATGTCCTGGTAAATCTAGCACCCACAGAGTGAGTGGGTGAAGATAGCATGGTTGCTTGAATTTGCTAGCACGCCTTGGCCTGGCTTTGGGTACAGTGGAGACCCCATATGACTCCTGTGTTTAGTCATTGGTATATGCTTTCAGGCAGATGTGCATATATGTCTGTCTGTCTGTCTGTCTGTCTGTCTCTCTCTCTCTCTCTCTCTCTCTCACACACACACACACACACACACACACGAGTGCCCCCCCCCCCAAAGAGGGGACTCCTTGGGAGTCTTTCCCAGAAAGGACAGCCTTTCTCAAGTTCATCTGGATGGAGTCATTCTTTCTTGTATGCAGTAAACATTTGCTAAGTGGCTCTATTGTGGGAGGTGGTAGTCATGCAAAGATGAATAGCACCCTGTTCTCAAGGCCTCGTCTTTTCTGCCCCATCTTTCATTGTCAGGATTATACTCTTTCATTTAATTAATCAATTCCCCAAACATCCACTGAGTACCTGTTCTATGCTAAGCCGTGCACGGAGTCCCCGTGAGACAGTGAGGACCAGGATCAATGAGGCCTCACCCTCCTGGGGCTTGTATTCCACTAGAGGACCTGGGCATCTGGGAAGAAGCTGGTGACTTGTAAAGAACGAAAACTTGTGGGATGTAAGTTACCCAGGAAATCGGCGAACGAAGAGGAGGGTGTGAGTAGAGTTGGCTCTTGGTTTACCAGAGAAAGCCAGGTCTGAGACTGGAAGATAGAGGAGTAGCTAGGCTGA
Source organism: Mus caroli (assembly GCF_978045245.1). NCBI lineage: Eukaryota > Metazoa > Chordata > Mammalia > Rodentia > Muridae > Mus > Mus caroli. Next base: position 39,706,835 of record NW_028227271.1, read on the forward strand.
GATGTAGGGAAAGGACATTCCGAGGCGATGGGTAGGAATATACAAAGTCTTCTGTGCACAGGAGGGCTCCAAGTATTGCAGGGAGTGAGCCGAGTCAGGAGCTCACGTGAGGTTGATATGTGTTTTAGAGCCCCGTTCACACAGCTTGGATCCTCCCACCAAAGGCCGCGTTACTGAGTTTAGGCTCAGGAGTATACCCTGGACATGTCGAAGAGCCTGCTTCATGAAGAGTGGGTCATAGAAACAAAGAGTAGGTGCAGCAAGGCTGCATTAAGCTGCCGTTTTTGCTATTCCAGAAAAAGGGCGAGCAGACTGGAGTGGTTGCAGTGGAGGCGGGAAGGAGCTAGTGAGTAGCAGTTAGGACATGGAGAGAGAACTGATACATGCGATGGATTCTATAGAGATGATGGGACATGGTTGGAGATGGGGGGGGGACTCAAATATGGGTCCTCTGACAATATCTCAAGCAGCTTGGGGCACGGTGGCCTCATATTGGGGACAGGAAAAATGTGGAAGGAGTTAAGGTTTGTAGGGAAAAAGCTTGGTACTGACTGCGCTAAGGCTGGGATCCATAGGAAGGTCTCAGACAGAGAGGAAGACAGAGGTCCTTAAACTAAGAGAAGACGAGATGCCGAGGCTGGAGACATGGTTCCCGGCCTGAAGCTGAGCCACTGAAGCGCTTCCTTACCATGCACCTGCTGTGTCATTTCCCCTGAGCATCTGTTCCCTTATCCCTGCCTGGCGTGCTCTTCCTCTTTCATTGGCTGACTCCCACTTATCTTCTTCAATGCATCCATGTCTTTATCTCCAGGAAGATGCTTTCGCCTTCCTGGCCCACTCTTGGTTCCTTGGTTCCTTCTTATCCTGTTGCACTGAAGTTACGTTTTCTTCATCTCTTATGCCCGTGAAACATTCAGACTGGCCCTAAATACAGAATGGTAAATGCTGAAGGCAAATGCATGTAGGCTCAAGAAGTGTGAGCTGTTCTTACTGAGTTGGGCAGCAGGCATGTGGATAAAAGTGGTCTTTTTTAAAGGTGAGTGTAATGATAGTATATTAGTTTATCTGTTGCTGTAGTAATAAAAGAAACGTGATTTAGCCAATAGAAGTTATCATCTTACAGCTCCAGAGTCTGAATAGGCCTCAGCATTCTAAAGTCAAGGTGTCCTTCTGTGCTCTAAAGAGGGCTGGGCTTTCTCCCCAGCTTTGGAACCAGCTGTGTACTTGGCTCGTGTCTCCCAAGTCATCAGTGGTCTCCTACGGCCGTTTTGATTCTACCTTTGGAATCTCTCTCCTACATAAACTCATTAGGCGTTTGCTTTGGGCTGCTGTGTAATCTCAGCCACTCTCTCTAGGTTGGTTTGTTTTCCCCCTAGCCAAGGCTGAAGGCTGACCTTGGGCTTCTGATGTTTCTGCTCCTGTCTTCTAAGTTTGAGGATTACAATTGGGATCATTGGTGGACGTCCCCACATCTGGTTTATGGAGTGCTGTGGATAGAACCCAAGACTTCATGTCTGATAGACAAGCACCAACATCCCCACTGTCCTTATTTGAAGAAGGGCTGCCTGGTATCATTGTTTCTGTCTGCAGCCTTCAGTTCCTTTTCCCACATAACTAAACTTGTCCTCAGGATGCCTTTGGGGTGTGTTGGTAGGGCGGTGGTGGTGCTGTGGGTAGTCAGGGGAGAGACTGCTAACCAAGCAAGGAAGACAGGTCAGGGACATTTCCTGTGACACTAGTGATGAGTGTTTAGCCCTTCCTTTGCTCTCTGCTGTGGGGAGTTAGGCCTGATGGTTTCCTCTCAGCCCAGGGATGCCAACCCTTCTTATCCTTCCTCAGCAGTGAATGAGTTCATCAGTTATAAAAGTCCTCCCAGCTCACCTGTCATCACATCCTCTCTAAAATGGGAGTCAGGGGTTAGGGCACTGTTCCTCTTATTGAAACTTGGCTTAGACTTCATTTCTCAGCACTTCACGAAGCCCCTTTTGTTCAGCTAAAATCTTGGTTCCAAAGTCAGAGCTAGCGTTCCCAATATGAGCCAGCCTTGTCCTCAAAGGCACAAGAGAGGTCAGAAGAGGTCCTGTGTTGGCCCATGACAAATCCGTTTGCACCTTGGGGGAAACACTAACAGTGGAGACCCAGCTTGCTAGTGGTGCATGGGTAGGTGGCCTCATTGTCTGAGAGCAAGGGCCTCGGCCATGATGTGTCATGCAGCCACGTCGCTGTTAGGGGGTAATTAAGACCAGATTTCAGCAGGCTTTCAGTTAGAGAAAATGGGCTGCTGTCCCAGATACTCCTGGAAGCCAGATGCTTTCCTGAGGCATAAGCACTTTGGAGATCCACATTAGCTCTGCTGGCCACCAGCACACTGGGCTGCAGAGCCGAGGGCGTTGGCTACCTGAAGTTCTCCGTCATCCCCCTGGAAACACCGCCAGTCTTGTGATATTTCTGGTGTTTCCTCTTCTTCTTTTGCCTGCAGCCAGGAAGTGTGAAGGTGCACACAGACTTGGAAAACTAGGAGTAAGCAGGTTCACCCTTGCCTGGGGCCCAGTTGGAGTCTCGTTTGGGACGAAGGAGAGCACACCCAATGGTACTTCCTCCAGATGTGACACACATTCTGCAGTAGCAGGCTCTTCTGGATCTCTGTAGGCAGGACAGGAAGAGGGACGGCAAGATGGCAACTGTACCCGTTCCGGGATTGCCTGCACTTCCCTGTTCAAACCTGAGCATGACGTTTTTTGGTCAGAGATCTCTGTGTGCACTAAATCCTGTGCACGTGCGTGCGTGCCTGTGTGTGTGTGTGTGTGTGTGTGTGTGTGTGTGTGTGTGTGTGTGTGTGTGTGTGTAATATCCTGTGTGCATGTTTTACCAAAGCAGTTTCTATTTTGGAGTAAAATAGAGAGGGATGCTTAGCCAGGCTGTGTAGTAGTTGTCCCCTGACGTCTGTGACACCATTAAAGCAGGATGGCCAGAGGGAATAGTTCCCTGAGGGGAGCCGTGGTAGACTCAGGGCTGTCTGCTCGTGACCCAGCCGCCCCCTCTAACTGCACATAGTTGACTTGGACAATGTGGGAAGAACATGAGGGGTACCCTTACTGTGGCTTTGTTGCAGCCATCCTGCGAGAAGCTGTTCATTTTGTCGTCTTTCCTGTAACATGGGCCACTTTGAAGGGGATTGGTGGAAGGAGCGGGACCCCGTTATTCTGTGCAGTGCTGAGCAGAGAGGAGGAAGGGTTACACGTTGCTCACGTCGTTCAGCCATGTTGTCCTGCTTCTAGAATTTTCCATCCTTAAGTTTTCAGTGGTAATGACTGTTCCTGTCATTCGTAGGAATTACTGTTGGTTCTTTGTCAGATGGTGCTTGAAGGGCTAGGGAGATGGCGTAGGCTGAAAAGGGCTTCCTGTTCAACTTCTTATCCTGGCCACTTATCCCCGGATTGTACTCTTTCCTTTGGGCTTCCCCTCTCTGTTTTACATCATTTCAAACACGCTGATGTTCTCGTTCAGACTGACCCACGATGCTTGTTCTGAATGAGTTACTTCTTTTGTTTGTGGTGTGTTCTGTTTGGGGGAACACAGTGGTTTGGGCTCTGGGGGGCCCTCAGGTATCCTGTGTTCCAGAGGGGTCTGTCTCTTCTGTAGCAGCCCTGGGTGTTTCCTGGGCCCCTGACTTTCTGCCAGAGAGTCTGGACTGAAGATTCGGTCAGTAGGCTCCTGGTAGAAGAGAGTTTGCCTACCCAGAGCATTCAGGGAACGATGCTTACCCTGCCCCAGACCCTAACGCAGCGGTTCTCAGCCTATAGGTCAAGATCCTTTTGTGGGTCGAACGACCCTTTCACAAGGGTCGCATAGCAGATATTGGCATAATGATTCATAACTGTAGCAAAATTACAGGTCTGAAGTAGCAACGAAAACAATTTTTATGGTTTGGCCCACCTCAACATGGGGAACTGTCTTAAAGGGTTCCAGCATTAGGAAGGTTGAGAACTGCTGTCCTAAGGCTTTCTTGACACTTCTCTGGACAGTTGGAAAGAAACATTCAGGCTATCTTTTCAGAGAAGACTTTGATCTTTTCAGGGCCTCGGCTCTGTGAAGAGGCTTTGGCTTTTCTTTGTTTCTGGTAGGTACCAGATTGCTTAATTCAGTCTGGCTTCTTCAGAAGGCTGGAGAAGAAAGAACATTCATGAAAATGTATAAAAAAAATTCTCTATTAACACATTAGCAATAAAAGGTTGGCGTCAGGGATGGGGATGAAGTTGGTGGGGTGTTTGTGTAGCATAAATAAAGCCCTGGGTAAAATCTGTGGTACCCTCAAAGCTTGGCATGGCGGTGCAAACGCGTAATCTCATTGGGTGGAAGCAGGGAAAGTTCAAGGTCAACCTTAGCCACTTATCAAGTTTGAAGATAGCCTGGGCTACAGGCAAACCTGGGGTTTTTGTTTGTTTGTTTGTTTGTTGTTGTTGTTTTAAAGGGTGAATTCAGAGAGCAAGTATTTCCTGAGTTTGCTCCTCCTGTCTTCATCTGCTTGCTGTAGGTACTTACTGCTGGAAAAGGAGGAGGCCTGGTTCAGGGACCCTGCAAGCTTCAGTGTCTAACCTTGAATAGTGGTGAGGAAAAACTATTTCCTAAGGAAGGAGGGAGGGAGCAGGGAGACAGAAGACAGCTAGGATAGGAGATAATTTAAAAAAATATGAACTTAAGATTGGGGATTCTGAGTTCTAGTCGTGGGCCTGATACTGACTAAGGACAAGATTGCGCAGTGGACATGGGGAGAGTGGAAGTGTGCTGGTTAGTCTGGGAGCTTTTTCAGTGCGCTGGTGTACTGCCAGCAGCTGGGCTTTGGGGAGCTGAGCTGGCTCTTGTGACTTCCACTGGGGTTCCACAACTGAGTGCCAGACTGCCACTTAAAGTCATTATGGGATAGGATCTATGTGTTTTTGTGGCTTTAACCCACTGGTCTCTTGGTCTGCTCGTCTGAGGGGCGGTGCTCATGTACTCTGGTGGCCTGTCCTCTGTGCAGGTCCATCTTCCTGCCTAAGGTGATTGGGCAATGGAACACATACTGCATGCTGGCATGGGAAGCCCCTGCACGTGGGGGCAGCGATAATGGATGATGTTCCTTTCGGGTGGGTGTTTGTCTAGCGGTGTCCTGAGGCGTTTTCTCTCTAAGTCATTCACTCTCCATCATAAGCCTGTGGGAGAGAAAGTGTTCTAACCACAAGGGTAACTGAGATACACTAGCTCCCTCAAGGTCCCTTGGCTTGTAAGTGGCAAGACTTCAAACAAGGTCACTGAGCTCCTTACCCACTCTATATGTGTGTGAAGATGTGAGTCCGTCCCGATTCTTTATATGGCCCTCCAGGGTCTATCCTTAGCCTTTCTCTTAACCTCCCTAAATGTTCATTTCCTTTTATGTAAACAGTGAAAAATCTCACAGTTCTTCTTTTGGGGAGGTGAGGGGTGTCAAACAAAACATATAAAGAAAGTGCCTAAGCTCCTGGCACATGATCGGTGCAAGACAAAAGTGAGACAAGAGTTTCCTTTTGCTTGATGAGTTAGGGAAAGGAAAGGCTTCATCAGTTGGAAGAGTTTCCGTACCTCGTTTGCTGTGTGCCAGCTCTTAGGGTGGATAACGGAGAACCAGAAGTTATGTGTACCCAAGTACTCGGCAGGTGGACAGAAGAGAGAGGTGTAATTATGTAATGTTAAACCCATGTCCACCCCCAGGACCCCCATAGGAGAGCTGGCAGATATCAGCCCTGAGCTTGGAGGGCCAACGATGTCATTCCAGGGACATGATCAGAGAGAGCTTTGGTAACGGACGGGTGCCATCTGAGCTCGGGAACATTTCCGTAAGTGGCTACTGAGGAAGGGGAGTCCAGCCTGAGAAAAGCTGGACCAAATCCCGTGGTCGGCATGTGCTGGTGATTTGGGGAAAGGTCTAAGTGTTGTATTATTCGCTCCAGGAAAAAAGGTAAAGCTCTTAGCTGAAATAACACTGCATTCAGGGCTGCCTCTGGAATTCAGTTGTCCCCGCTGTTTCCTGTCTGTGCCACCCCCCCCCCCCCATCACGGAACCCTTCATGTGGAAACTCAAACAGCAGCATCTTTATAGACCTTCCTGTAATAGCCTTTAGCAAGCTTCCTCTCACAGGACAGTTACTTCCTCAGGCCTAAAATAGACTGGCAGCGGGGTGGAGGTATGGGCTCTCTGCAGACTGCACTGTGTGCTGTGGCTTGGATGAGCCTTAATTGTGTGGCCCAGGATTTGTGTGCATCAGAGGTTTGGTCCTCTTGGTGTGTTTGTGAGAGATGATGGAACTTCTTAGGAGTGGGAGGTCATGGGGGCAATGGGTAGGGTGGGGAAAAGGTAAGGGGGTGGGATCAGGACTTACCCTGGAAAGGTGCCTCAAGAGGGTTGTTACCAAGGGAGCCAGCCTGGTTCCACCCAATTCTCTCTGCCTCCTAGCTCAGAAATGAGACTGCTTGCTCTGACACATGCTGCCACCATTGCCAGCCAGCATATACCACCCGCCACAACACCCTCACCAGAAATGTGCTGATCCAAGTGTCCATGGTTTTGAACTTCTCAAAACTCCAGACCTTTATCCACCTCTCTTTCTTTCATAATGCTTCCGAGTCAAGCATTCTGTGGTAGTGAGGAAACCTCTATTAATTAATTTTTCTTGTTGCTGTACCAAGTAATTTAAGAGGGGAAGGGTTTATTTTAGCTACACTTTGAGGAGACAGTTCACCAGATCAAGGAAGGTGCTGCCTCCATAGGCCTGAGGTAGCTGGTCCTGTTGCATCCACAGTCCCAAAACAGAGAGATGAAAGCAGTGCTCGGCTCACTTTCTCCTTTTTTATTCAGTCTAATACTGTAGCCATAGAATGGTACCGTCCAAATTTAGTGTGTTTTCTAGCCCAAATTAACTTAAAATAAAAACTCCCTCAGTGACATGCTTAGAAGATTATAGATCATGTTGAACTGACAGTCAGGATCAACTATTCCAGAGTTCTTAAGACACGCTATATGGATGGAGATGTCTTGTAGGTGAGTGGGTGGGAATCTATAACAGACACTGCATGCCCAATATAATTTTCCCTTCTTTTTTGTTGACAAACCACTGACCATCGAAAGTCTCTATTCCAGGACTATTGAGGAGGGAGGTGGAGCTCCAAGGGCAAATCCTCACCATGGTCTTGTCCCCTTGGCAGTGACTGGTTTAGGCCTGGACTCATGACATGATTCTGGCCAATGCATTAGGTGTGGAACTGGGGAAAGATCTTGTCTCGTTCTTAGAACATTTAGGACTGAGGGTACAAGGTTGGTGGAGCGCTGCTTAGCATGCATGGAGCCCAGTAGTCATTCTCCAGCCTGGTGTGGAAGAGCATGCCTGCAATCTCAGCACGGGGAAGTGGAGGCTGGGGGATCAGGCGTTTGAGACCATCCTTATCTACACAGTGATCTCAAGGCTAGTCTCAAAACAAACCAACAGATTTCATGTTACTGTTGGGCCAATGAGATGGGTTCCTAACTTGGGAAGAACATATTGAAGATGTCAAAGCCGAAGGATGGGAGGAGCGAGACACTGGATTCTTTATTCATTATATAATAACCTACTTCAGTAGCCATGCAACCCACATTGTTTTTCCTTAACCCACTAGGCACACTAGTGCATGTCTTTATTCCCTGCATCCGAAAAGCAGAGGTATATCGTGAGATGCTGTCTCAAAACCAACACCTAGAAAAACAAAAGCCCCAACTTAACTAATAACTCGAAGGGATGTGAGCCATCTCACGTGAAATTTGGTCTCCTCCTGCTCTTAGCACACACACACTCTCAGTGCCGCTCTGAAGGGCTCCCCTGCACTGTGTACATCTGTGTCTTCACAGTCTCGCTGTCTTCACTTGAGCTTTCCATTCCCTCCCTTTGGCTTCCCCAAAGGCTGCTGCCTCTTTAAGGATGGCTCCCAGGCATTTTCTCTGCGAGGCCTTCTCTGCAGTCATCTTCCTGAGTACCTTAACAGCTAACACTTCCTCTCCCTCTTCCCCCTCTCTCTTTCTTTATTAAGTGCCTACTTCGTGCAGGTATTGGGTTATGCACTAGCACCATCTCTGCCTGTCTGAGACCTTCCGTGTCAATGGAGACGTGTGTGCACCAAGAGTAATCCAGTGTGCTTTGTGTGATCATGCAGGCACATGCAGTACTATGGTGTGCTTGTAAAAAGGTACCTGACCGTGCCTCGCAGGGAAGGTCAAAGGAAGACTTGTTAGGTATTATGTTTTACACTCCGTGTGTGTGTGTGTGTGTGTGTGTGTGTGTGTGTGTGTGTACAATGTGGTACCCCCAAACTGTCTAGCCACTTCCTAACTCAGTGTTCGCCTCTTTGTCCAAACCACTGACTGCCAGTGGAGGTTCACGCCTCAGCTAGGGCCACCTTCCTGCCAATCAAGCATTGGTGTCCATCCTCTGCTTAGGGAAGGGAAGGCCAGGGAAAGAGGAAGCAGTCAGATCTCTGCACCATCAGACCCAGGGGCCTTAACATGCACTCAATAAAGTGCTCACCCTGTAGCAACTCAGATGGTTAGTCAGTCTGTGATGACTTCTTCCTCTGTGCCTCTTTGGCTTAGAGTTTGGCAACCTGTATTTGGCTGAAGTTGACAATCTTGTGAGTTGTTGCCAAGGACTAGGACTTGAACCTGCTGCTCAACGGTGTTCACGTAGAAAAGGAGAGCAAACCTGTGCCCCGTGCTCCTCCCATGGCCACCGTGTAACTGGACACTCATGTGCTGCCTCTTAGGGGCAGAACGCCTGGCTCCTGGGACCTAGTGTGTCATGCTGCAGGTAGGCTAGTCCCCAGAGGCAGCTGTCACAGGGGAAAGTAAGAACAGATCAGTGGAGGTGTTTGAATTAGCCAGTGAAAAAATAGGTGTTGCTTTTCAAAACTTCTTTTCTTCCTAAAGCATCCGGATGGACAACACACGAATGTGTGGGATGTCTTCCTCTTGGAACGAGTTTCGAGTCGGTTGGGGTAAGTTGAGTTCAGTGAGGAGATTTTAAACTTGCAGTGTGAGGAGATGAACCGCGTGGAACATTTACAGATGGCAGCCACGTCTGCAGAGTGAGCAGCAGAAACCCAGCTTCTGGAGTGGTAGATGGCTGGGCTCACGTGAGCCCCAGCCTGGACTTTTATTGGCTTATTTGATGACCTGAAAAAACTCTTGAGGTCTCTCGGAGCTTCAGGTTTGTTTTCTTTCAAATGGAGACAAGGAGATTTCTGCTCTCTGAGCTGTGGCCAGAAGTCTCTGAAGAGGTATGTGGAGAGCACGTGCCTGGTACCTGGGGACTAGGGAACAGGAAATGGAAGCTGCCTTCGTGAGAGTGGGGCTGATTGTTGCAGGTTAAGTCATGCCCTTCCAAAAATGTGTTTTTAAAGTCCTAATCCCTAGAATCTCAGATTGTAAATTATTGAGAAATAAGTTCTTCAATGGAAATCAAGTTAAAATTAATTCATTGAGTGTGCTGGCTTCTTTCTTTCCCCCTTCCCCCTCTCCCTCCCCTCTCCCTCCCTCCCTTCCTCCCTCTCACCTCCCTCCGCTCCCCTCCCCTCCCTCCCCTCTTTCTTTCTTTCTTTCTTTCTTTCTTTCTTTCTTTCTTTCTTTCTTTCTTTCTTTCTTTCTCTTTCTTTTTTTTTTCTCTCGTCAAGAGACATAGGAGAGGAGGGAACCCATGATTGAGAATTTGTCTCAATAAGATCAAACTACAGGGCCTATTCTTAATTAGTATTGATGTGGAAGGGCCCAGTCCATTGTAGGTGTTGCTGGGCATGTGGTCCTGGGTGTATATGGACATAAACTGAGCAAGTCAGGAGGGCAAACTAGTCAGCAACATCCATAGCTTCTGCTTCTGCTTCATTTCCTGCCTCCAGGGTCCTTTCCCAACTTCCCTCAGTGATGGATTGTTACCTGGAAGTATACGATGAAATAAACCCTTTCCTCTCCAAGTTGCATTTGGTCATGTTGTTTTATCGCAGCAATGTGAACGCTACCTGACATTATTTTTGGCAGGATAGTATGATTGGGAAGAGGAGAAAGAGAAAGAAAGAGTTGGAAGAAGACAATGAAGAATAGGGATCCTCAGACATCGGCAGATGGAGGGATGTGTATCTCAGTTAGGACTGCTGGTAGCTGTTACAAACTAGGAATAGACAAGGGAAGATTGACACTGCTAAAGACATCAAAGAGACTATGGATGGCCCTGCTCATCTTGATTTGGGGATGCTAGAATTGTGAAGGAATATATTTCTGTTGTTTTTAAAGAACCAGTTTTGGTCATTTGTTATGGCATACCTAGAAAACTAGTATGGTGATGGGAGTTATGATGATTTGATGGTGATGGTGGCAATGGTGATGGTGATGATGGTGGTGGTGGTGATGATGGTGGTGGTGGTGGTGATGATGGTGGTGATGGTGGTGGTGATGGTGGTGGTGATGATGGTGGTGGTGGTGGTGGTGATGGTGGTGGTGGTGGTGGTGGTGGTGGTGGTGGTGATGGTGGTGGTGGTGGTGGTGGTGGTGATGGTGGTGGTGATGGTGGTGGTGGTGGTGGTGGTGATGATGGTGGTGGTGGTGGTGGTGATGGTGGTGGTGGTGATGGTGGTGGTGGAGATGGTGATGGTGGTGATGGTGGTGGTGGTGGTGGTGATGGTGGTGGTGGTGATGGTGATGGTGGTGGTGGTGGTGATGGTGGTGGTGATGGTGGTGGTGGTGGTGGTGGTGGAGATGGTGATGGTGGTGATGGTGGTGGTGGTGGTGGTGATGGTGGTGGTGGTGATGGTGATGGTGGTGGTGGTGGTGATGGTGGTGGTGATGGTGGTGGTGGTGATGGTGGTGGTGGTGATGGTGGTGGTGATGGTGATGGTGGTGATGGTGGTGGTGATGGTGGTGGTGGTGGTGGTGGTGGTGATGGTGGTGGTGGTGGTGATGATGGTGATGGTGGTGATGGTGGTGGTGATGATAGCAACGACCCTGGTAGTAATGGTACTGCTGATGTAGGTGCCAAGGACAGCTATAACAGTGATGATAACAAACATGGATGATAGTGATGGTGGTGATGAGAACAGCCATGGCAGTGGTGATGCTGAAAATGACCATGACGACTGTGCATCTGGCCTTAGCACAAGAAAGAGTTTGGGTACCTGGAAGAAGCTTCTAGAAGGCCTGGATGGCTCTTATTGGAGGAAAACTCTCAAGTTCTCATTGTTCTCTAGTTTCTGAGGTCATCATAGAGAGGCTGGTACAAGGGAGAAGAGAAGGGCGCCTATGATCTGGATGGCTTAAAAATGGCTCTTAGGCAGAGCAGTAAAGAGGTTTCCCCTTGACCGGCCAGCTGAAATATCCCTTTCCCTGCCCCTCTGCTATTCTGTGTCCAGCCACTCCTTGTCTTACATGTCCTTAGGCCTGGCTTAGTGCCAGGCATTGGTGACAGCTTTCTTACTGTTTATTACGTGGCTGATTAGGCTGCCATTTGCGGATCCCTTATCAAAATGCATGCGACACTGACAGGTCACTGTCTCTCCCCACTGCTGGGCTGTGGTCTCTATGAGGTTGACACTCTTTGATCCACTCCTAAGTGTGGTAAAATATCAATGCCCATCACCTGCTAGGTCCTTAGGAAGTGTCTGAGTGAATCCACCTTGTTCCTTTTGATGCACATGGCATCGCTCCTGGGGCGCTGCTCCCAGCAAGTCCCTGGGAAGATTAGATTGTTAAAATCTCTAGCTCCAAGGTGGGCCCTTAGGAAGGAAGAGCAAATACAGAGACGCGTGTGGTCTGAGTCAGGCGTGTTGAAGGACTCTTAGAGCGTGGAGTGCTCTCCAGGGCTTGTTGGTGTGGCAGAGAGAGGCATGTATGTGGCTGACAGAGGGGACACTTGACTGGCAGGCTGCAAAAGGAGACATTAGGTTTCCTGAGCTGGAGATCCAGATGGTGGCTGTAGACATTGCTCGGTTGGGTTCTCTATAGATTACAGGATGCATGGCCCGCCATAGTGATGGCAGACAATGTACAACCCTTCACCTATACCTCTGGTCCTGCTTACAGTTACCATCATTTATTGTTTGGAGCAGGGTCTTCTGTGTCACAGGATGGTCTCCCAACTCTTCCCCAGAGCTGAGATTACAGGCATGGGGCCATCATCATTGAATACTCTTTATGATGGATGTACAGGTTATTTGCTTTTTCCACTTGCATTCTTATCCAAATGCTTCCGTCTGACATGGAGTTGATGGGTCAAAGAGGAGGCACATTTTCTTGCTTAATTCAGTCTTCTAATTTGCCGTTCAGGGAAGCTGACTGTCTCATGATCAGTTACACATCTCTGCATATAGATGATCAGCCAAGGATAATGTTTTATTTGCATTTTGAAATTTAATACATAATTTACGAGGAAGTCATAGGTGTGTGTGTGTGTGTGTGTGTGTGTGTGTGTGTGTGTAGGTGCATATGTACATGCGTGTGTATGTATGTACTTCAATCATGCTGGCAAACGGACCCAAGCCAGTTGGAGTAGTTTAGTTCTTCCTGCTTCTGTAGTTTAGATAGATGTGGTTTCTAGACCTGACTTTGCTGTCAGCTGTGAGTGCACGCTGCTTGTTCAACCTCTGAGGCCCTCAGTATCCTTTAGAAAGTGGTTGTAGGGAACTAGAGGTTCCATTCACCACCACTACCAGCAGCAGCAGCAGCATCACCATCAACATCACTACCACCACCACCACCAGCATCATCACCATCAACATCACTACCACCACCACTACCAACAGCAGCACCATCACCATCACCACTACTACCAGCAGCAGCAGCAGCAGCATCACCAGTCACCACCACCACCACAATTATTTTATTAAGAACAGTAGAAAGAAGCCATTCTGGAGAAACTAGGCTTGAACCTTGTTATTACATATTCAGAGTCCGCAAATCAAAGGTAATGGCTTTTATTCAAATCCAGAACACTTGCCTCCAGCTCTCATTCTGTCCCTGGCTCTACGCACCTTTGTGTGACTTGACATCATGACAGCCAGTTACCATGGCTTCTGAAGAAAGTAGTGTAGGTAGGCCCTCCCTAGGAAGCTGACTCATGGAAGAGAGCTTTGAGGACATAGAGAATGAGGAAGGGAGCGGCTTAGGGGTATGACTAAGGAGTTCTAAGCGCTTCGAAGGACTGTGGAGTGAGTCTGAGAGGAGCAGCAGAGGAGCTCAGATCAGGGAGGGGCCAGGAAAACACCCCATGGGAATCACACAGGTCAGAGAGCAACAGCCTGGAAAGGCTGACAAGTGGACTCCTCAGACAGGCCTTCCTTGGAATGGGCAGGCTCAAGCCATTCAGCTTTTCTCTATGACACAGTCAAATGTCCCCAAACTGCCACAGGTGCCTGTTAATGACTCTGCCCCACCATCCTCCTGAAAGTCATTGTCCTCCTCTCCTGCTTTGCCTTTTCCTTTCTCCACCTTGCAGCAGGTGCACCATCCCTTCATGTTCTTGCCCATCATACCTCCATCTCTGGTCTCAGATTGCCTTTTACATTGGTCTACTTGGGATGCAGGGAAGGATGTCCCTTGTCCTGAGCTGGGATACCCACATTATGGGAGCTGACCAGGCTACTTTCAGTAGAGTGAACCTCATCCTATCTGCTCCTCAATTTATTTTCCTTGGCCCAGCTTTTCCTTCAGGACGGTTTCATTATCTGTCTCCCTTAGTATCCTGCGCCTTGTTAGAACAAAGCCTACTACAGTTGTGTTTGCATCTACAGGTTCTGATATAAATAGGCATCAGATATAGTATTTGGGGGGGCTAGCCATGAAACCTTGCATAATTCAGTGCAGGTGACTAGCAACTGAACTGCTTTATTAGTTAATAAAGCAACAGTATCTGCAACAACCAACAGTCCCTTCAGTGTTTTTTTTTTAAATGGGGTTTTTCTTCTTTAAGATGGCTATCTTTGATTCCTTTAGTAGTCATACTCAAACATAGGCCTCTTCTGCTTCTGTGGTCCTACAGCTTCTCACACTGTGTATTCCTTGGCTGAGGAGGAAGTGGGGAAGACACACCCATTTCTTAAAAGCCTGTTAATGGCTTACCCCATTTCCACCTTCCCTGGCTAGGACCCTGACACATAATCACCCTCAGTTTCAAAGGAGTCTGGGAAATGTAGTCTGGTGGTGTGCCCAGAAAACTTGGTGAGAGTTGGCTACAGTGTTAGGTGTGAAGAAACAGACAGAGCTCTTTGAAAGTGATGCTTGTGACCATAGATGTTCAACTCCTGGTCTGAGGGGGCTAAAGTCCTACCTGATCCAAATCATTTTGATGCTATTCAGTAATAAGGGCACACTCTGTAAGCAGTTACTGTTGTGGGAGGAGGGAGGCCATGGACATAGAAAACTAAACTCTGCTATGCAAATGACTAGGGTCTGTTCTTTGACAATGACAATGGCAGCTTACATGTTCCAGATACTGATACGTTCCATCCCCTTAACTATTCCTGTGTCACAAGTGAGTGAACCAAATCTCAGAGCAGCAATTTTCCCAAGGTCACAGTTGAGTGACCGAAGCCAAGCTTGGGTTCCAGCAAGTTGGTGACACAGCTGCCATTCCTGATGTGAGCCTACCCTGTTCTACCAGATGGATAATACTGCCACTGAGATAGATTGTCATAATTTGTGTTACAAGCAGTGAATGAAGTCACCCTTGGGTCTCCACCTAACAATCTCATAGGAGCCATCATAAAAAGTCTGAACGTAACCTAGTGACACTGGTATTATGATTCAGCCTTGTTTTATGGAGTGATGAAGTGAAGACTCAGAGAAGTGAGATATTTCTCTGAGGTCACACAGCAGGGAAGTGATTCTATGCTTTTGGCTGCAAGGAACACAACTGGCTTAAAGGAGGCATGAGGGAACTGGACTGGACCATAGGCTAGGCAGTAGGCTGTTTCATTATAGTACGGGACACACAGCTCCCTTGAATTATGATAATTTCATAAAGGGTTGGCTCACATGCATACACACACACACACACACACACACACTGGATGTAGAATTAACGTGAAACTAACCATAAATCTTACCCATTCATAATGTGTGACTATCATTTCTACGTAGTTTCAAGATGTTTTCATCACCCACAAAGGAAGCCACAATGCCTCCTGGTTCCCCCCTCCCCCTCCCAGCCCCTGGCAACCACCAGTCATTTCTTCTCTACGTATGCACCTCTGCTGGATGCTTCGCGTGTATGGAATTGTCCGTGTAAGATTTCATGTCTGGCTTTCATTCAGCATGTTTTAGAATTAATGTTGTAAAGATCTACTCAGGTTGTGGTATAGTGCCAGGGTTCCTTTTGTCTGGCTGTTTGCTTGTTTGGGGTTTGTTTCTTTGAGACACGTTCCTGCTAGGTAACCTTGGCTGCCTTGAACCATCTTGTCCCTTCATTCCTTTTTATAGTTCAGTAATTCCATTGTGTGGGTAGGCTGCAATGTTTATTCATTTACTAGCTGATGGACATCTAAGCTGTTGCTACTTTTTGGCTGTCATGGCAAGTGCTGCTATGAACATTCATTTACAAGTGTTTATATGAGTTCATGTCTTCAATTCCTTGGGGCATATGCCTGGGGTGGAATCGCTCAGTCATCAGGTAACTATTTTTAACTTTTTTGAGGAGCTGTCAGACCTTTACAAAGTGGTTGAGTGATTTTTTATTATTTTTTTTTAACATTCCCACCAGCCAGCAGACCTTTGCCAAGACTTGATGTTGGGCCATTTTCTTGTCTGTGGCCGAACTAATGAATGTGAAGTGGTGTGTCATGGTGGTTTTACTTGCAGGTCCATAATGACTCATGCCTTTAGCTGCTTCTTCCGTGCTTGCTGGCCAGGTCAAGGAGCTTTAGGAAGGTGTGGCCAGGTATGGGGTAGTGCAACCTCTAGAACAGCAGCCTAGGGGTTCCTATGGATATGTGGTTTTGAGGGGCAAAGAGTGAGTGGCTGGCAGAGTCTCAGAAAAGGTGTGGGCTTCCCGGAGAGATTCTGGGCAGAGCTGAGACTTGGGCTGAGCTTGGAAGATGATCTTCAGCCTCCCCTCTTCCTCCCATCTACTAGGGGGACTCCTTGTTCGAATGTGACCAGAGAGTAGGGAGCTGCTCTATAAGTTATGAGGTTGGCTAATAGCTGGTCCTTGAGTGTTGAGTGTTGGCCTCTTGATGAAGTTGCTTGTGAGATTGGCTATAGTCCTGTGGGATAACCCCCCCTTTATCATTACTACCAGAGACACACAGTGAGCATCTTTTCTACAACAAATACTACTGAGAAAGGATTCTCTTCCTCATACCCTCTCCTCCCTCCTCTCCCCTCCTTTCTTTTGGGTAAGTTTTCATTCCCTCTCTAAGCCTGTACCAAACTCTGTCTGGGCACACATGGAATAGATAACTCATTACTACAGCTGGGCTGCAGAGAAGGTTTCAGACTGGATGTATAGTCAGATACCAGCCTTTACTAGATCTGATGAGAGGCCTATTCTCCTTGAAGTTATCATGCTGTATTTGGATATCACCCACAGGCCAGTAACCCACTTGAAGCAAGTTTTCCAGAAAACCCCTGTCTCCCCTAAACAAGAGTGAGAGAGAGAGAGAGAGAGAGAGAGAGAGAGAGAGAGAGAGAGAGAGAGAGAGAGAGAGATCGAGCAGGGTGGGGTGGTGGATTCTCCCTGACCATATCCCATGAGCTCTGAAATGATGGAGCCATGGCTGCAGTTCATTCTCTCCTACTCCCTATGGGTCAGTTGTCAGTCTGTAAGTTCCACTTCTGTTTCCAGTAAGGCAGTGCTTGTCCATTCCCTCTTCCGAGATGTCTAGGTATGCCTTTTGCAAAGCTGGACTTCCCAGCTTGCTCCTTGCCAGGCCACCGCTTTCCACATCAGTCACAGCATGGAGGTGGGTGGTGTGAGGAAGGGCAGTTCTTCCAGCCTGTGTCTGCTGCCAGAACAAGTCAGGAAAATGTCTCCCCAGAGGAAGCAGGCTGACGCTGGAATGTCCTGATCCAGCCCATGAAGTCCGTCGTCGTCGTTGTCGTCGTCGTCGTCGGTCACTTAGGGAATCTGGAAAGTGCCCAGCTATTTTTCTGCAGTTGGCCATGGGGAAAGGCCTTGACACAGCTGTGTGCCTTCCTCTGCACTCTGTCGGGGTACAGATGCATCTCTGTACATGCCTGTCCTGGGAATGGTGGCCTTTGGTTTTGGCATGGGGTCTCTCGCTCCACTCTTCTTTCAGAGAGGGTTCCACACAGCCCAGGTTGGCTTCAGGCTTGCTCTATAGCTCAGCGTGTTTGTAAACACTGGATCCTTCCGCCTCTCCTCTCTCTCTGAAGTGCTTGGATTTCAGACATGTGACGTCGCACCCAGAACTTCACGCACGTGCGGCTAAGTTCCTTACTAACTGAGCTACATTTCCAGCCCAGCGTCTCCCCTTTTGGCCATGTAGTGGCTCATCTGAGTCCTAGTCATTCAAGATTTTGAGGGAGCAGGGTACCCATCAGGTCAGGCTGTTGAGATGCTGGGATAGGATATCTCTGCTGTGCTTTCTCTTCTCAGGAACCCTCACTGTGCTCGTGAGATAGAGACAGGATGACCCTTGCTTCCGCACTAGTTGCTTCCCCACTGGCACCTTGAGATCCCAAGGAGCTAGTAGCCCTCCTTGACTAGTAGCCTCGGCCATATATGCTGCCCCTTGGGGGATGAAATACATCTGTCTTGATTAACTGCCTTTAATTCTTTGTCATTTGAGGATAAAATCTTGGGGAAACTGAGGAGACTGGATTAATGTCTGAGAGAACTTTGGTTTGCAGTGGGTTCTAGAGGATGGGGCCTGTCAGGACACCTCATACCATGCATAACTGCCAAGCAAGAGGCTTGTAGGAACCGGTGTCCTGATAACGTGTTGCTAATCCTTTGGCAACAGGGAGTTGGACTCTGCTGGGAAAGTCTTGGCATGAGATATTTGTTTGGTTTATTAATTCATCAATTCACTGAACATGCACTGGATCAGGCGCAGACCTGGCTGAGGGTCATCTTGTTCCCTGAAGGCTTCTCTGGAGAGGAAGGTGAAGAGAAGTGACAGATTGCTTTCCCCATAATTCTGTCTTGCTTTGCCAGAGAGTCTTTTTTTTCCATCAGCCTTCCATTTCAGGTGGCACCCTGATGTCCACAGCTTGCCGTCCTGTGAAGGTGACCCCAAATGGCTCAAGGAGTCATCCTGAAATTACAGTGAGTCAGCGCACCCAGCTCAGTATCCTGTCACTGTGCTGACACCCTTCACACTTGGAGACAAACAGCTGTCGGAATGGAAACTGTTTCATCGTCATTAGAAGCAAAGAATCTAGACTCCAAGATAATGCAGTTTCTGGAACTGAGAGGATCCTCCTATGTTGGCAAGCAGCATCGTTTCTAAGAAACAGAGGCAGGTTTTCAGAGAGATGTTTGGAGGTTGAGCTGCCTG
Source organism: Mus caroli (assembly GCF_978045245.1). Taxonomy (NCBI): domain Eukaryota; kingdom Metazoa; phylum Chordata; class Mammalia; order Rodentia; family Muridae; genus Mus; species Mus caroli. Next base: position 39,725,375 of record NW_028227271.1, read on the forward strand.
GCCCTGGTGTTCCTAGGTCATACACTATGAGTTCCTAGGTCACATAGATTCTTAAATATGGCACTGGGCTTCCTTGTCCAGCTGGAGGAAGTAGCATGCAAGGCTGCTTGCATGTGTGAGATATATATATATATAGTCTATAGTCTATAGACTATATCTATATATAGTCTATAGACTATATCTATATCTACATCTATATCTCTATATATGCATATATTATGTCTACTGTACATATTAATTAATAATTCATTATTGTTATTTGTATTGCCCGTAATACAAAAGGCATTCCCGCCTTCCTATTTTTGACAGTTCAAGCAGAAGTGTCTTAGCCCCACCCCCTTTTTAACTGATTCAGGGAATGTATTCTGGCAACAATAGTTGCTACTGACCACCTGCGGTGCAGCAGCCATTCTTAGGGCTATGGAAAGGGACAATAATCCTAGCTGCAGCACGAGAACATTCTTATGTGCTGTCATGAAACTTTCGAACAGCATGGGAAGTAGATCCCCTATCTTGGTTTCATCCCTGGAAGACCAAGTTTGTACCATTTTTGAGAACTAGAAGGGCAAAGGATGCCAAAGGAAGTGTCAGTTACCCATGTTTTTCCAGAAGGTCTAATTCACAGCAGGCCCTTGAAGGAACTTACTGTAAATGTACTTGTTTATGTATTTAATTTTGAAACAAGGATTTTTTTTTTTAAATTATTCAGTCTGGCTACATAGGCAAGGACTTCCCAAGTGCCAGGTGCAGAGGTCCTATGTCTAGCCTGAGGCTACTCTTATTAAGCGAGCTTTGAAAATTGGAACACCCAGTTCAGAAAGGTGAGATGAAACTGGTAAGGGGAGAGGCAGATACTCTGGTCCGTCAGCCTGCAGATTCCAGAGCCTCTTCCTTCTGTGCCTCCACTTGCAGGTTGAGAACTTCCTAATTGCAAACCTTCCCATCTGCCTGTGGTCACACAGCTTTAGATGGGAGCAGACTTGAAATAACAAACCTCTACTGCCATCTCCTCCTTCTGGATGGAGCAGCACTGTGCTAGGCAGAACGACACACGTTCCCGCAATGAGCAGTTTCTTTAGGATGTGGCCTTGTGGGTCCACTTAGAGCCTCTTCCTTTCTGTGTGTTTGATAGCCTCTTGTTCCACCTCAAAACCTGATGCTACTGTTCTCTAGCTCCACAGAGCTACTCCATCCAGCCACGTGCATCGCTTTTCTGTTTTATAGTAGCTTCTCCTTTTGTAGGTAGGCACAACTAAAGGTTCACCTGTGTGGCTTGCATCAGAAGACAGTGCTCAGCTTGGGATGGCGTCTTGTTAGCATCTGCCACCTAGTGTGTAGGAATGAATGGATCTGGCCAAACAGAAGATAATCGGATGTCTAGTCCATCCATGTTTCTTCAGTGTGAAGGGCACTCTTTAGACATGTTCTACGTGAATAAGCAGGGTGAAGGGTTGGGTTTCATTTCTCATTAGCCCTGCAGATATGCAAGAATATCATGCCTAGGATTTATGAACTGCAGCTACGGGTGGGGGGAGGGGGGGCGGGGAGTGTGCAGGTGAGTTTTCCTGTGGGACCAGGTGTGCTTTGCATGATTCTTTGGAAGATCTAAAGGAGGGATTCGTCTCTTTGTTTCTTATTATGCCAATCCTATATCGTCTGTGCTTGGCTTTAAGTAGACGGTATTGAATGCTGCTTAGACATATACCTCATTTCTTTTGATTCTGGGATTCCTTTGATTACAGAATGCGTTATTGATGTCTTAACAGTGCTGGCAGAGAAAGCAGAAGTCAGAATGCATTGGCAGGAATGTGCTTTCTATTCCAGGCATGCTAACCTGTGAAAATATGGCCATTGGAGAATGGAGGTGTAACATGGTTACGAAGAATACAGCCAAGCTGGGTGGCTGGGTGGTGGCTGCTGTCAGGACCAGGTATAAGCTTGTGTGAGGCTGGTCTGGTTAGCTTCTTAAAAGACCCTTTCCACTTCTAACATTCCTAGTGGGAGACACATGGAAGGAGTTGTCTCTCCTGAGGCCACTCCTGCTCTGAAAGGCTGTTGAGATTTAAAAGGACTTAGACATATTTAGGTATTCTAGTTTTATTTCTGTTGCTGTGATGAGAACGGTCTGACAAAAATCAACTTAGGGGAGTAAAGGGCATATTTCATCTTACAGTTTGAGATCTTCATTGAGAGAAGTTGAGACAGGAACTTGAAGACAGGCAGGCTTGCTTGCTCTTCCACATAGCATTTCCTCTGACCAATCACTTGATAGTTAAGGAAGTGAAACAGGAACCATGGAACCAGCTCATAGGATAGCTTATACTAAGCTACATTTCTTATTTAGTTTAGGATCACCTGCCTAGGCAATGGTTCTGCTCACAGTGGGCTGGGCTCTACTATATCAATTAACAAACACAACAATCCCTCACAGACATGCCCACAAACCAGTCTGATCTGGGGAGTTCCTCAATGTAGACTCTCCTGTTGGATGATACTGGGCTTTGTCAGTGTGTCAGCTAACGAGGACACTGGGTTTCATTTGTTACTCATAAAAGCTCTAGCAAGATGCTCATCCTGTCTTAGCCCATTCCTTCCTGGTAAGAGGGAGCAATGGTGACGCCTGCTCTCAGGCTGTTATGAAACTAAAGTTAAATTTTGGAACGTGTGGTACACATACTTGCCACACGGCACATGCTAGCTTTGTCATTTTAAAAAATGGTTATTTAGGCTGTGAGGGTTGTTGTTGCCTCCTTAAGATGGAACAAGGGTAGTGCTTCTCACCGCCCTGGGCTTGGTGAGAACCCATGATTGCAGGTGACAGTGTAGCTGCCACCTAGACCGGAATGCTGCTAGGGAGCGCTTGGCCAGAAGGCTTCTAGGGGAACTAGAACCTCCCATGTAAGCTCTTTCCCCGTTTCTCCTGTCCCTGGACAGAGTGGAGGCTGGGACACTGAGGTGTTATTCCTGGAAGGTGACTTGCAGGCCTTGGAAGCAGGATCCTCTCTGATTGTCACTGGGGCAAGGGTCACTGGACATCAACAGGATGAGCAGACATACGAAATAATGTCCATGCTGTTGATCCTGATGACAAGCTGCTGAGTCAGGACTCCTGGCTGCAGGTGTCATTCCTAGTTTGTGTTGTCACCATAGCGACAGTTATTTGTCCTCTCACCTTTTTGGCTGTGGGTCTTTTGCTTTGTTGAGATAGAAGCTCCCTTGGTGTCAGCAGCTCTAAGCCTAGCTTGGCAGGACCCCCTGCAGTCCATGTTCCAGTGCTGAGCTCCAAGTACAGTAACTGGGTAGCATTCAGAAGGTCTTGCTAGAGCTCTGAGCTCTGAGTGTTGGAACCCTCCGCTCCTAGTGTTACAGCTCCTTGGTAGATGGAAGCACTGATTTTTGGTGGCTCTCTGGAACTCTTCTTCAGGCCCAGCTCTTTACGGTCCCTGCTTCCACCTTCTGGAACTATTCAGCTGCTGCTACTGGGTATGCTTGGGGCTGGCAACCCTGGCAGTTGTCTGTTATTCATGTTATCAGCTTGCTTTCATGGGGTAAAGATAAAAGACCACATGTAGACAAGAGAACCCTCAGTGAGACTTTAATAGACTTGAGGCTGCAACACCACAAGTGGGGACAGCACAGATGGATGGACAGAAGGACACTCTGTTGGACGGATCTCAGCACTGCTGCTTTGTAGACAGTTGTACATAAACCCTAAATGTCCTGGATGGGGACACCTCCCCGACCAGTTTGAAGATTGTTGTGAGGATGTTAGATGGCTGTGATGGAGCTACAGAGAGCCATTCGAAGCTGTCCTGACAAAGCTGAGTCATTGCAGGTGGTTCTGTGACAGAAAAGTCCCCTAGGGCATAGCCAGGCAATAGCCACCATGACAGTTGTGATAGTTCCTGTGACTGCCACAGAATGTCTCAGGGGCTTCTGGGACTGGTTCAGGGTCTTACCTGGGCATCAGTCACTATGTCAGTGTTCCTGAACATTCATTCACAAGGCATTTAAAGCAACCCCAGCTGTGATGATGAACACTCCAGGAACTAACAAGGGAGTGTCTGTTTGGACAGCTTTCGTGGTTCCTGTGAAAACTGTGGGGCTGCAGTTTAGTTGCCACTGCCTCCGACAGGCCTTCAGGAGTAGCATTGATGTCATTCACAGCCTTGCAGGACTTGGGACACATCAGCACCAGAGGTTCTGATCTGCCAGTGTCCCTGCTCAGCCTGGGATGGTCATCCGGTTCTGTCCTAGGTAGCTGGCACCGTAGCCAGGCATGAGGGAAGACCGACAGCTATCAAGCAAGCAAGGGAACTGCTTGCAACTCTCAGCTTCAGTCATTTAAACAAATAAAACAACAGTCAAACAAGCAGACAAACCTTGCTGAGTACCCACATAAAAGATTAGACATGAAGTTTACATTCTTCTTTAGCAGACCTTATCCAATCATTCCTAAACCTCAGCCAGGCACCCTTAGGGAAGCCCGGGGGCCTCCCTCTCCTCAGCCACACACCTGCCCTGCACTGGCAATTCTCATACTTTATGACCATTTCCTTTCTAGCAACGCTGCACTGTAACTATCGTCTTACCATCTCTAGGCAGGCTCTGCCTGAAGCCAAAAGCCATGGAAATGTGAGACCGTAAATGTGAGAGATGAAGGCATGAAGCAGAGAGACAAGAGATGATATGGTCCCCGGTAGATGGGATGTTGCCTTGCTGTGCCTCATTCTCCTAGGGGCCTCTTTGTGTTGGGGAGCTGTGGGTTTGTTGCCTCGTGTCCTCTCCACCCATCCTGGTCCGTGGGCTGTAGTTGGGAGCTACTCCTTGGCTACCTCTAAGTTTGCCTCTTGGTGGTAGACAGGAGTGGGGAAGAGGAGGGGCAGGCAGGTGTTGCTTGAAGCAGGATGCACTACCTTTTAATGAGGCAGAGAGGTCTCAGGATCTGCCAACCGTGAGCTGGTTAGCTGAGAAAGTCACTGATGGGGTTCAGTTTCAGTCCGGAAGCCTGCAGACCAGGAGGCCAAAGGTGTTAATCCTAACCTGAATCAGAAGACCCAAGAACAAGGAGCACCGGCATCCAAGGACAGAAGAACATGGATTTCAGCTCATGTGGAGAGCAAATTCACTCCTGGTCTTTTTCTTCATTCAGGCTTTTGGACAGACTGAATGGGGCCCATTCACCTCAGAAACACCCTCAGCAGACTCATCCAAATATAATGTTTTTGCAGCTGCCTGGGCAGCTCTTAGCCAAGTCAAGCTGACACATGAGACTGACCACCTCCCTGCCCGTTGTGGGCTTGTTTCCATTATTATTGACACCACAGAGTTCAGAATGGGTAAACTGTTGTGCTAGGAGATTCTGGGAATACTTCCTTGAAGGGTTGGAGCTTCACCCCGAAGAAACAGTTGAGCTGCTAAGAGATGGAAAGAAATAATAGCACAGCAGTATGTTTGGCTTATTTTTCTTCAGGCTCCTGGTTTTTTGTCCAAGTACAGCTCCCACTGAACAGGGGAAAAAAAATCACACTGGTAAATGGGAAAAGTGTTTGACATAGTTTTACGAGAGGAAGCAATTGTCTGAGCTGTAGCCACTTGCGGATGACGTGAGCGTTTCCTAATGTCCTTGCTGAAAGGATGTGAATCCAGTGTCTGTGAGGCTCCTGTGGAGTAAAACTCAGCTGCTCTCCTAGGATTGGCACTGGAGAGAGGATGTTAGTTTCTTGGTTTAAGCAACTTCGGGATGGAGAGTTTATTTTGGTTGATGGTTTCAGAGGGCTCAGTCTGTCGCACTTAGTTCTATGTACTCAGGCAGAGCATTGTGGCAGAGAAGTTTCTGTACCTCAGGATATACAGGAAACAGAGGACAGAGGGGATCCTGGGATTAAGTGTGAGCTACAAAACCGTGCCTGAAGCCACCAGCGTTCCGATCTTCTGAAGTTTCTGCCATCTTCCCAAACATTGTCAATAGCCTGGGCTCAAATGTTCAACATGTGAGTGTGTGAGCGCGTGTGCGTGTGTGTGTGTGTTATATTTCACATTCCAGCCACAACAGAAAGGTTTGTATGCCATATGGTTCGTGTCCCTTACTCCTATATGGCATCAGGGGTGGCTGTCCTGACTGACTGTACATACGTTGCAGGACAGACTTTGAGTGGAAAAGCATATACCAGAGAGTTAACAAGCTAACTTCAAAAGCATGGCCTTAGCAACCGGCTTACTCATCTTGATGCAGATGAATTCCACTTTATGTTAGCATGTAGTTGTTTTAAGCATTTTATCTCTGGGCCAGCAAGGTGACAGCTATTGAGAGGAGCATGTTATTCACTCTCACTCTACACATTTCACTGAGCATCTATTTACCAACACCCATTGCTTCCCCACTTAGGCCTTTGATTTCTCCTAATGTGTGTTCACTCGACACTTCCTGCATCACTGAACCATCTCCCGGGATGGATGGAAATTGGTTAAGTAAATTCCCCAGTTCCCTTCTCCTCAGAAGCCAGATCTGAGATGGTATTTGGTCTTCAGAAGGCCCTCTGGAGTGAGTTCCAGGCTCTCATAGGATGGCCTGCATTCACTTCTGAGCACACAACTTCACTGTAACATTGATTTCAGGGACAGCCAGCACTGCTAGTTGTAAGCACTGAGAAGTTCCCAGGGAGCCAGAGTTTCACTCAGTGTTTTAACCACATCATCTTGTTGATTGTGAAGCAGAGTAGGAAAACATGAGTGCATATGGGTTAAATAGCTCACCAGAGTCCCACTGTGGCTTCTAACTCAGGGGTACTTCTTCTAATTATAAGTCATATTGTAAGAATACAGGATCTAGCAAGACAGCATCCAGTATTAGCCTGCTTATCTATATCTATATCATCTATATATATATATCATCTATCTATCAATCATCTTATTTTTATTGTTTGATAATTTTATGCATTTAATATGTTTGGCTCAGACCTCAGATTCCTTCCCCTCTAATTCCTCTTCTATTCACCAAGTACCTTTCCTTCCCAACTCCATGTCTTCATGTGCTTACTCTTACACACACACACACACACACACACACACACACACACACACACACACACACTGTGTGTGTTCCCTGTACGTGCACTATTATTGTAGGACCATCTCCTGGAGCATGGATAGCCTTTCAGCAGCCACATTCCTGAAGAAATTTCCCTCTTCCCACAGCCATCATTTGCCAGTAGCTCCTCAGAGATGGGTGGGACTCATGGCTCCTTGTCCACTCACCTGCCTTAGCCTTGTCCTTTGACAGGTTTCCTGAGCCCCTCCTTTGTCCATGCTGGGCCTTTGGCTGGCTTGGTCTTACTCATGCTTGGTCTTGTCTGTCACAGCCACTGTGTGTTCATGTGTGCAGCTGCCTTTTTGGGTCAGAGGAGCCTGTTTTACTGCAGACATCCGCTACTTCTGGCGCTTATGGTGGTCCCTGATCCTTAGGGTAGGGAATGTGGTATAAGTGTCCCATGCAGAGCTGAGCACACTCTCTTGATCTTGTATTCCCTGCTTGTTGACTGCTGTGGGTCTCTGTTAATCAGTGCATACTACAAAGAGAAGCCTCTCTGATGAGGTTTGAGAGATGGGCATAAGGCTGAGAACCTGGGGGGTGGGGCAGAGGGATTTTAATACTGTGTCCATGTAGCAGAACCATAGTATTTGGTTCTCCCCGGGACCTGTGATCTAGCTGAAACATATATTTGGACTGTTTTACAGTAGTAGGAGTGAGTTCTGAGTGTCTTGATTCCTCTGGAAAAGAAATAATCTCTGAAACTGAATCAGTCTCAGAGGATAATGTGTGTGCTTAACTCAGAGCACCCGTGTATGGATGCTGACTTCAGCTTAGGAGGTCATTGTCAAGGCAGTGGAGTGTCACACCTCACACAGCTCTTTCACACTCCTCTCTGGAGATTTCATAGTGTGTACTGATGTGGGCTAGGCTGCGATTATGGCTTTGTTTCACAAACAAGGACCTAAGAGGCTGAGGGGCTAACCTATCAATATGGGATTCTGGAAACCCGTCAAAGGACAAGGCTAAGGCAGGTGAGTGGACAAGGAGTCATGAGACTCATGTAGCAGCTCGTGGAAGACTAGTCAGAGGAAGTATGGCTGCAGTTCACTTATGTATTGTTATATTATCATTTCTGGGAGAGTGTCCTGTATGTCAGGCTAGTGTCAAATTCACCATGCAGCCTGGGGTGACCTTGAGCTTTCTGATCCTCCTGCCTTGCTCTCTAGAGTGCTAATATTAAAGGTGTGCATAGCCATGCCTCATTTATGAGGTGCCAAGGATCAAGCCCAGCATTTTGTGACTATTAGGCAAGCACTCTACCAACCAAACTACATTTCTAGTCCAAGCTACTGAGCCTGCATCTAGAATCTGGTTCTCCTATGCCCTGTCTCAAGGACATTATTATGTATTTATTGATTTTTTTAAATGTGAGTACACTGTTGCTCTCTTCAGAGACACCAGAAGAGTGCGTCAGATCCTGTTACAGATGGTTGTGAGCCACCATGTGGTTGCTGGGAATTGAACTCCTGACCTCTGGAAGACCAGTCTGTACTCTTAACCGCTAAGCCATCTCTCCAGACCCCTATTTCTAAGTCTGAAGTTTTCTCTTCCGTAAAGATGACTCATTATCTGGGTTGAAGGACTTGTGAGGGTCAAGTCGGTACCAAGCAGGTCGAAACACTGCAGGAATCACTGTCAGTCATCATCCTGGCTGTGCCGTCTGTGTGCAAGGCTTCATTTTTGTCCCCGACTTGTACTCATACTCATGGGTCGTTCATGCATCACTGTTCTCATGCTGTCTAGTGAATTTTTAAAGAATTTCTTACACTTATTCCTTCGTTTGTGATTATGCGTACGTAACATGCCATTGCATGCATATGGAAGTCAGAGGACATCTTGGGACAGCTAGTTCTCTTTTCCCATGTGGGCCTCTTGAATTTAGGTTGTCAGGCTTGGTGGCAAGATGCGGCCAAAAATGCCTAGCAAGGGCAGAGGCTAACAAGTGCCGTTCCTGTGATTTCTATTCTTTTCATGAAGTAGGACTTTTTAAACTTTGTCCACCCACAACTTTCTTTCATATGAAAAAATTTAACACAACCTCTGTTCTCTAGGTTTATACAGTATGTATATAAGCAAAACCATACATTTATTTTTAAATGACCATTTATTAAAGAGGAACTCAATTAAGCACACTAATGAGATGGGTGTGCTTTTCTATTTTATTTTATTTTTACATGCATTAAGTCTCGCCTGAATACTTGAGACTGAAAGGCCAAGAACATCTTCAGTATTTTCCAGAGCTCATCCGTGCTTCAGGTTTATAATCATCTACCCAAAGAATGGTGCTTCTCATGGGTACATGATGCAAAAGAGAATATTTTGGCTGTTTCAGAAATCATTGGACATTCCATCCTGATCCTAGGTCAAAATTCATGCAACCTGTTCTCTGAAACCCAAATCAGCAACTTGAGCACTTTAAAAAAAAAAATCAAGCATTCTGATGCAATACAGTCCAAAGACAGGCTAATTTGCTGCCTACCTGCTGAGAGCTGGCTGTCGGAAAATAACGAAGTCCTTGTTTTCTGTAATAAAGCCATTATTATTCTGTAAGCGTGCTGCCATTCATAATGTATAGGAGCTTTTAGTGTAAGCTGAGGTGTATTAGGGGCCTTCCTCAGTGTGAGGGCTTGCACAGTGCCACGTGTGCCCATTGTACGATTAGAACTGAGGATGAAGAAAAGCCATGCGCGGAGACAAGGGTGAGGTCTGTCAGTAGCAGGCCAGGCTCGTCATGCTCCTGATTTGTAACTCACCTTTGCTAGTTGGGCGTTCAGAAGCATGCTGTTGCTAACTTTTGCCTTACCCCACCCCTCCATAGACTACCCACATTTAAATAGCTTTTGTTCTAGAGCACCAAGAAACCACTGAAAGATGGTTAGCTGGGGGTGGAGAGGTGGGAGATGACACCATCAGATTTCTAAAAATTTTATCCTGCACATCACCTTGATTAGAAGATGTTATCTTGGGGCCGGAGAGATGCCTTGGCAGTCAAGAGCACTTACTGCTCTTGTAGAGGACCTAAGTTAAGTTCCCAGAGTCCACATCTGATAACTCACAACCTGTAACTCCTAATCAAAAGAATTCATTGTCCTCTTTTGGACTGGACTTTGAAAGCACATGTATTCCTGTGCATATGTCATACAGACATATTCATATACATATAATTAAAACATAAAAAAAACCCAAGATGTAAGTCTTACTTGCATATGGGATTTTTTTTCTTAAAAGAGCAACAAATGTTCTTCCCCACCCCCAAAGATTTATTTATTTATTTATTTATTTATTTATTTATTTATTTAATATGAGTACATTGTAGCTGTCTTCAGACACACCAGAAGAGGGCATCAGATCTTATTGCAGATGGTTGTGAGCCACCATGTTGTTGCTGGGAATTGAACTCAGGACCTTTGGAAGAGCAGTCCTAACCTCTGAGCCATCTCTCCAGCCTGTATATGGGATTTTTAACCGACCAGCACCATCTATGACTATTAGGAAACTGGACAATGTGTGGAAGTTTGATGTTGTCGGCAGTGCTTGATGCTGATTGGAGCTGGGTGAAAGACACATGGATTCCATGCCTCTCTTATTGTGTAGGAGTGGAAAGGGAGAGGGTAGATCATCATGGAAGATCTGATTTAGTATTGAAGTTAGGCCATTTGCAGTAGCCCAGATGGCAGTACTTGGGGGCTTGGTCCAAGGCATCAGAGGAGATAGGGCAACAGCTAAGCTAAATGGGCAGTGCCCCTAAGTGGGCCGGATAATGATGGGGTCTAGAGTTTCTGGCCTTGGATGGGGGTATTCCTCTGAGCTAGTGACCCTGGAAAAGCACCAAGTAGGCCCCATTGCTCTTGGTAGTTTACAGCCCCATCTTTCTTTCCCTTCTATCTTACAAATATTAAGGCTACTTCCTTGTGCAGTGTCTTCCATTCTAGTGCGTTCAGAACACGAAGCGATTAATTAACCTTTGGTATGCATGCTTTAATTCCAATCCTTTCCCAGGTTCACGGAGGCTGTTCTAAAATATGTAGGCTCATTTTCGTTGGCCTTCTTCCTGCGACAAGTTCCTCTGCTTTTCAGGAGGCACACAGCTGCATGTGTCTGTCTGTCTGTCCATCCGTCATACCTGCCACACACTGTTAGTTCACGTTTAAGGATCCTGGGCCTAGAGAAGTTAATGACTTGTAAATTGCTCTCCAAGTCTGAGCCAGAAATAGAAGGCAAGAAGGTTCCCGAACAGTCTTGCACAGAGCTGCTCTGATGGAGGTGTCAGCCCCACTGTGGGGAGTGACACGTGCTAGCTGTCTAGCCTCACATGCTGACTGGTCACTCTGGGAAGCCAGAGTACTTCTAATGAGGGCTCGGCCTCCATTGGTTGGATATAGGTTTTCTTGGCACCCCTTGCTGATCGTGTTACTTCTTCTCCCCTACACTGTTCAGGTCGTTTTCGGATGTGACGGCTAAGACATGAGATCTTCAGCCTCCCGGCTCTCCAGTTTTTCCTCCAGAGATTCACTATGGAATCGGTGAGTGGTCCCTGGCCCACCCTGTCTGGGGAACACGCTGGTGCTGTGCAGGGTGGGTTGGAAGCAGCATCAGTACAAACATCCATGGCCACAACTTTTCTGGTATTTGTGGCATGATAAATCTCTGAAGTTTTTCTCTCCTTTTTTTTTTTTACATTTATTAATTTACACATGTGCATTTCATGGCATATGTGTAGACGTCAGAGGACAAGTTTTGGGGTTGGTTTTCTCCTTCCACCATATAGGTTCTTGGAATCCAGCTTAGGTAGACAAACACCCCTACCTACCAAGCCATCTCCATTCTTTGTGCCTGTAGCCCCGGGCTGGTTTTGACTGTAACACGTAGCTGAGGGGTGCCCTTGAGCTTCTGGTCTGTCCTATTCCCACCTCCTAAGTGCAGGGACTCCAGGTGTCACCGCCATGCCTGGTTGATGCAGTGCTGGGGATGGATGGCACCAGGGCTTTGTGCATGGTAGGCAGGTACTCAGCCAACTGAGCGACAGCTCAGCCCTTCACACTGGTCTCTATCAGATTCATCACCTGTTGAATTTAATCCTAAAGAAATGACCGTGGTGCGGGCAGTGTGAGGTGGAGGATTGTATCAGAAAGTGGTCAGGAACGTGGTGTGTGTTGCTCTAGTCAGTTGAACTTCTTTGGAGATGGTCACAACCTGTCCGCCCATATGTCCTGCTGGGTAGGAATGACTGTGTTAGTCAGTAGTTCTCCCAGCTGGATTTTAAGTCATTTTTTCTGGCCCTGGTACCCTGCTTCCCCCTCCCCTGCCTGCCCCCCCTCCCCCACCCTGCCATATAGTCTATGTCATCCTGTTGTAAAAGGTTTACCCAATTTGACAGCTGGAAATACTGAGTGCTAGAATTGGGGTGGATCAGGAGAGGCCTCAAAGTTCAACTTCAGTAGTCCATTATAAATCTTACAGCTCAGGATGGGCCCCAAGAAATGCATAAAATCACGAGGGTTCACTGGCACAGGCTGGTTTGCTGTGGCTGGTGTTGCCTGGAAGTCAGTGCTGTGTTGAGGAGTGCATGCTAGTGCTGAAGGGAGTGGCTGGTTCCTGGCCCGGGCTCAGGTTTGTATGATCTCAGTTGAGCCATTGACTTTATCTCTTACTTCTGCTCCCTTATCTAGGAAAGGGGCAGGATAAACATTTATGTTTCAGATTTTTTGGCACAGGCTAGAAAAGTTACACAATCAAGTGTGTGGATACAGTAGGTACACAGAATGCAATAATTATTTCGTTTTCAGGCTGAAAACAAATCTTAAGGGTGGTTGGCTAAGCAAAATTATTTTAAATGGCAAGCTAGGGAGATGGCCCAGTTAGTAAAATGCTTGCTGTGCAAGCCTGAGGAACCCAAGTTCAGATTTTCAGCTCCCATTAAAAGCTGGGCAGGACCAAAGTAGTATGAGTCTGTAACTCTTGGGCTTGACGGTTGGGGGGTGGCGAGATGACGATTGTTGCTCATGTTTGGTGATGGTGGTGGTGGTAGTTGTTGTTGGATCTTTGAAGCTTTCTCGCCTGCCAGTCTAGACAATTCTAAGCCAGGTTCATTAAGGGACCTTGTCTTAAACATAATATGCAGAAGTAATTGAGGAAGATATCTGGGCATAAAGCTGTGGCATCTTCAGGCACATGCTTCACACACACACACACACACACACACACACACACACACACACACACTGAATAGATGGAAGAAGTGAGTAGGGGATGTGACCCAGACATGAGGTGACAAGAGAGAGACTGTTTCCAAGGAAACAAGGCTTTAGGCACCCTGCTTTCATAGTTCATCTATTACGAGTTTTTTTTTTCCAAATCCCGTTATGTTTTATTGTGCTTTGTTTTTAAAGCCAAGAGTACCATACAAGGTGGCATTAATTTTGCAGGTATGTTTTTAAGGTATATGAATTGTACTGTAGCTGTAAGGACTCGTGGCATTGTTGGAATTAGGTTTTGCTAGGAATGACATAAAACCCAAGGGGCCCTTGGCTTTGAAAACTCAGCAGTTAAAGCACTTGTGAAAGCATCAGGACTGGCATTCAGATCCTAGAGCCCAAGTGAACGGTAGGTGGGCATGGCAGCCTGACGGTGATTCCAGCCTTGGAAGATGGAGACAGGATCCTTGGAACAAGCTGACTACCAAGACAAAGAAAGCACTTGGTGAGTTCGAATGAGGCTTGAGAAAGGATTCCTGACATTATTCATGCCCCTTCCAACACACACACACACACACACACACACACACGAACCTGCTCATACATATGCCCACATATATGTGAACACTCATGCACACACATGTGCACCCATGGAAAAAAAATACAGATAGTGTACATATTCGTTTCTAAAAGTTTAGAGGCAGATAGTAGAGAGGTGCCACTGCAGTAATCTGTGAGGTCCTTTCTTTTGTTTCTGTGCTGTGTAGTTTTCCATTTCCAAGGCTCTTATTGCCCATGCCAGTCCCTTTTTCCCTGGCCATCAGACCAGAGGCAAACAGACACACCAAGAAGAAAGGCAGGGTATATGCTGCTTCTGCGTGTATCTTGTTGGCCAAAATTGAATCCTCTGGATAAAATTAGTTGCAAAAGGGAAAAAAAGAAGACTTGGTTAAAATATAATCCTTATTCAGTGAGAGTAGACTAACCAAGTGTTGTCAGCATAGAAGGAGGGATTGACTAGGCAAACCCATCTTTGAGCGTGCTACTTACTGCTTACTGAATGGGTGCTGTTGAGAAGATGTGATTCTCTTAGCCAGACTGCTGCAGTTCTTATTGCTGGGCACAACTCAGGTGACCTTGACAATCTGCTGACCTCACTGAACCTCAGGATTTTTGTCTGTGAATCCCATTCATAGAGTTCCGCTAAGTGTTCTTGTGAATGAGCAGAGGCCAAGCTCTCGCCCTGTGCCTGGTGCACCATAAATGCCGAGCCCGCTTCCACGCTGCCTGCTGTTTGCCATCTGTGGTGATGCTTAGTGACTCGTCATTGCTTCCTCCACCACCCATGCCTGCCTTCGCCTGCCTCTCGTACTGTTACCACTGCCATTGCTGCTGTTGTAGCTTCCAAGACCCCCATTCCCACAGCCTCTGTTGGTCCGGACACTTCCTTCAGTGCTGTGGCCCCTCCCTCTATGCCTTTCACTTCCTGGTGCAGTGCTAATTCTAGTCCTCTGAGCTCTCTGACGTACCACTCAGTGCATAGTAAGCTGCCATTTCAAAGATGAGAGGGAGACAGTGACTGGAACAGAGCAGATGTGATGGGCATGATACAAGTGCTGGCTTCTTTGTGTGTCAAATTCCACTTAAGATGGACGGTACTGTGTGTTTATCTTCTACTTCGGGAAAACGTGTCCTTTCGGGGTACACCGATGTCTTCATGGGTAAAGTGTGTGCTGTGCAAGCGTGAGGGTCTGAGTTTAAGCCCCTGAAGCTAGGTGAGAAGGACAAATGTGGTGGCACATGTCTGTCACCCCAGTGCTCAGGATGCAGAGACAGCCAATCTGTCTGCACTTATTGAGTTCCAGGTTTGGTGAGAGACCCTGCTTCAAAATTAAGGTGGAGAGAGATTGAGGAAGACTGAATCATGAACCTGTGGCCTACATACAGATGAACACACATATGTGTGTCTCTGGGCATCACACACACACACACACACACACACACACACACACACGTACCTTAGCTGTGATGGAACCTGAGTGTCATCACTCAGGTAATTGCAAGACTTGAATGTCTATTACTTAGATCCCTCCTTCTTTCACTGAAGGGACAAAATCCACTGCGTATCCCTGAGGCCCTAGGAAATGGGATGCAGGGTACATGAAGATGATGCGGCCTGTCTTGTGAAGCGCTGTCTCCTAGAGGTGAACACCAGAGCCTTCAGATTAGGTTCAGTGTGTGATGCCCTAGGGCCGCAGGGTGGGGCTGGAAGCCAGCCTAACCACTCCACTGAGTGACTGGTAGGGAAAAGTTCCCACATTAGTGGGTAGTCCAGTCACATGTGGCCCACATTCTGCCATCTAAAGCAGTGTTCTCTACCTCAGAAGGGGTCAGCTTTTCTTGTCTTGTCTGTCACTGTCACAGTTAGGAGCTGCCTGGCACTCCAAGCAGCAGGCTGCACTCGAGCTGTGAATTCAGTGTGGAAAAGGCAAGAATAGGAGTGGAGACTTCCTAAATTAGGCAAGACAGTGTGAATGAAGGAAAGAATGAGTAAGATCACACCCTGTAGCAGAGCAGGTGTCATGGGTGGAGAAGAGGGAGAGGACCCAGAGTGTTCTTGTTTGACACCGATAACCCCAGGAAGGCAGAAAAAGCAGCCCACTGTGACCTAGAGGGATTCAGAAACCAGCTGGCATTGCTTCTAGGGTTTTTCTTCGTACATACAAATGACCTAACTTCAGCCTGCAACCATCCACAGCCAAGCCCTGGGAAAATCCTCTGCCTTCCAAATGTCAGGGCAGACTCTATCGCTGTCATGCTGCCGGCTGTTCGCCCAAATTGAATTTCCCTGCATCCAGCTGATGTCCCTTTTTGGCCACAGGGCAGGGGTCAGGAATGTGCACTGCACATGGACAGGAAACGTGTCCCAGAAGCCAAACACAAGGCTGACCTTTCAACTCTGCATTTCTAACATAGCAGAAAGGGTCAGGATGCCTTAGGGGTCTGGATGGGAAAGAAAAAGAAACGCATGATAGAAAAACAGTTTTTAAGTCCCATTGTGAAGGGCGTTTGGATGTGATTGAAGTGGTCTGAAATTCCTGAGGCCCCTTTCCAGTTTTGGCTGTTCTTCAGTTACTGTATTCGCCTCAACCCAAGAGCCTGGAAAGTATGATCCTGTTCCTTCTTCCTCCCTGCTGCCCTTCCTCTACCCTCCCTCCCTCCCTCCCTCCCTCTCTCCCTTCCTTCTTGTAGAAAGTAGAAAGCTGAAGCATGCTGGATCCTGTGCAGAGCCCTGGAAATAAGTGAGAAGCCCTGAGGGCCAAGAATCTCTGAGCATCATTCATGTTCAGTCATTGTTTTAAAAGCTGTATCCATTCTACAAATGCCTATATTTTCTTTTTTTAAGTTTGTTTTTAAAATTAATATTTTTTTGTTAATGTGTATAATGATGGATTTCAATCTGACATTTTTATATACAGATCTCCTTGTATATTGGTCATTTTTATACCCCACTAGTACCCCCTCTTCTTCCTCATAGTTCTTCACAGTGGTCCTCTTCCTCCCACAGCAAAGCCCCCCTTCTGCTTCTGTGTGTGTGTGTATGTGTGTATTGTGTGAGTGTGTACATATGTGTGTGTGAATACATGTATTGTGTGTGAGTATATGTGTGAATGTGTGTGTGAGTTCTGTTTTCTCAAGTGTCTTAGTAGCATAGAGTTGGTTATACCTCTTAGGGTATTGTTTCTGTTTTGATTTTCCAGGTGCAAAGGCAAGTACTGTATCACTAAGATACTTCCTAGCACCCTTTTGAAAGTACAGGGCTGGAGAGATGGCTCAGTAGGTAAGAGTACTGGCTGCTCTTCCAGAGGACTGGGTTCAATACCCAGCACCCATAGGGCAGCTCACAAATGTCTGAAACTCCAATTCCAGGGCACCCAACACGCTCACACAGACATACATGCAGGAAAGACAGCAAGGCACATAAATGCACATAAAGGAAAAATTAAATTAAAAGGAGATATTTTCTCAAAAAAAGAAAAAGAAAAAGAATTACTTTGTCCTTCATTTCTCTCACCTGCTCACTCCACAGCACTTTCTGAGACCCACCATGAAGTGGCAGGCACTGTACCAGCTGCTGGGACACCAAGATGACTGACACACACTTCCCATTTATTGGAACTCAGAGGAAGGCTAGCACAGTGAGCTCCCCAGGGCTGCTCTAGTCCCTGCAGGCTGGTTTCACCCAACAGAGGTGGTCCTATTCTGCATTACAGAAGGCTAGGGGGTTGGAGCCAGGGGTCAGTAGGCCACAATCTCTGACACCTGCAGAGAGTTGCCTCACTCACCCCTAGCTCTTGTATTTGCTTTCTGACCCTGGTGCTTCTGGACTGGCAAACATGCTACCTGTTTCTGCAATGGAGTAAATTTTTTTCTCCTGCCTGTAAGAACTGCAGTCATACTAGATTTAGGGTTTTTTTTTTCCTACTTCCCTGTGACCTCACCTAAATGTATACCTGATTGTATCTGCAAAGATCCTGGGTTTTGTTGTTGTTAATTGTTTGTTTGTTTGTTTGTTTTGAGATAGGGTCTTGTTAGCTCAGGCTGCCCTGAACTTGTTATGGAGTCAAAGTTTGGCCTTTGAACTCCTGATCTTTCTGGTTCTACCTCCCAGATATTAGGATTACAGGTGAATGCCAGTCTGCACAACAGATCCTGTTTTCAAATGAATGGTCACATTTATGAATGCTGGGAGGTGGGACTTAGCTTTTATGGGGCAATATAATGTATTACAACATAGCTCAGGACACTTTGTGAGGCTGTGACATCTGGGTTGCCACCCTACACGCTTGCTCTTTCAGTGGTGTCTTTACAGGTAAAGGGTGCATGTCTGGAGAGAGGCACCACTGATCACTTGGATGCCTGTTTCTGATTTCTAGCTGAGAAACTTGACTGGTGGATGCTCCCTTGTGCATTAGCAGGAAGTCCCTGTGGGATTCCATGCTGGTAGCTCCTTCTAGCTGCTGTCACCAGTGTTGTTTCCTAGGCTGGTAGGTGAGGGCATTGAATTCTGGGCAAAAACCTGCCTAAGGAAATGATTCCCTACTGACAGTGCAGGCTGGTTGTGTGGCCAGGCACATTTCCTTGCCAGTCTGCCCCAGGCAATGTATCTGTCCTTTGATGCTAGGGGTCTTTGTGAGGGTAGCTAGACTCAAACAATGTTGGAAGGATAACCTGGCTCATAGTAAGCTAGTAGATACCTGTGCTGGGATACGCCACGATGCATTGTCCCCCCACCCCCAGCCCCCAAAAGACATCAGCCTGGCCTACCCAGCACATTTCCCATAGTAAAGGCCCCAAAGGCTCAAGTACACCCTGTAGGGAAGTCCATCCTCATTTTGCTGTCACTTCCCTCAGGAAAGCGTGTTAGTCACAATTCCTCTAAATGCAGCTTAAGGAGGGAAGTGTGTTTTTGGCTCACAGTTCACAAGCACAGGCCCTCCTTGTGGGGACAGCATGGCAGCATTGGGGCGGGGCTGTGGACACAGGGCATCTTCAGTCAGGAAGCGGAGAGATGGATGCTGGCACTCGGCTCACCTTCTCCTTTTTGTTCAGTCCAGGATCTCAGCTCACAGGAATGTTCTGAAGCCATAGTTAGGGGAGGTCTTTCCTCCTCAGTTAACCCAATCTGGGAACTCCTGCACATCACAGACATACCCAGAAGTCTGTCTCCTACTGATTCTAAATCTTAAGCAAGTTGACAGTCTAGACTGACCAGCACAAATGTCCTTCAGGAACATGGCGCTCCCAAGGAGGTCAGAGGCAGCAGCATTTCAAATGGGAAACAGACACAAACCAGATGAAAGGCTGTCCAGCAGTGGGGAGCTGAAACAATGAAAAAAAATGTAGCATTAAAAAGAGGATGGTTTCTTTTTAATAGATTTGTTTATTTATGTAAATGAGTGCTCTGTCTGCATGTATACCTGCATGGCCAAAAGAGAGCATCAGATCCCATTAGAGATAGTTGTAAGCCACCACGTGACCACGTGGATGCTGGGAATTGGACTCAGGACCTCTGGAAGAGCAGCTAGCGCTCTTAACCATTGAGCCATCTCTCCAGCCCCCCTGATGGTCACGTTTTAAAGTTACGAGGATAGCGATGACATGACTGCCGTGTAAGGATAAGGAGCTTTATTCTGAGGGATGTGACCTTGTTCCTTTGCCTCTCTGTCATATGGGGACAGGACAATAGGAATCAGTCCTCATCCATAGGCTTGCTCTGAGAATTAGATGGCAAACAGCTTATGAAGCTCGGGCCCAGCACCTCACATGTATCAGGAGCTCACTAACTGTTAATGATTACTAGATCATGGTTCAAACTATGGCAGACTGTTCATAGGAAAAGATTGGAAACAATCATACAGGTGAACACCGACGTCTTTTCCCTAGTCGATGTCTTATTTGAAGGGACTTGCTTTTTGTCACTCAGCAAATGTTGGCTGAAAAGCCAAGTGGGACATGAGACAGGTAGCCATAGGAAGCAGAATACAAATAGGATGGACTGGGGAGGCGAGCTCAGGCTCACCCCTCATAGCCTTGGAAAAACCCAGATACCCTTGATCTGGCTCTCAGACATCTATCATCAGAGAGGCCCCCACTATGTAAAACCTTTCTGAGGAGCGGTGTCTTGGTGACCAGCTAAATCCGGTGCCACCGAGGAAGACTATAAGAGGCAAAGGAGTCAAGAAATGACAGGTTGGGCTTATGACAATACCTCCATGTCTCATCCTCCTGTCCCAGTCCCTACCCAAGGTATGATAGGACAGGGATGGAACCAAAATTCTTTCACATCTCAAAGCTGTGACACTTGACATATTTCCTTGGGCTGGTACTAGTTAGTACTTTTTTTAAAAAGGAAATTATTAAAACCTTTAAATAGGGATAAATTATATATAACAAAATGGTCACTTGTTTTTAAGTGCATACTTCCTGACTAATAAGTACAGTCACGCTGCTGTAAAACTGTCACCACTCCCCGTTTCTAGAATGTCTGTAGCTTGCAAAACTGTATTTCTGGGGCTGGGGTGTGGTTTAGTGGGAAAGCACTTTTCCTGGCAGACGCAAGGCCCTGGGTTTGGTGGCGCAACTGCACAACAGCCAAGTGCAAACAGACAGGCACAGCCTTCCGGCCTTTGCAATTCTGTATCCACCAAATACTAGCGCCACCACATTCTTTCTGGATCAGCCTTTGGCAACCTCCAGTTTGCTTTCTATCCATGAATCTGTGCATCCAAGGTAACTTGTATAAGCAGAATTATACAATATTTGCTCTCTTTTCTTGTGACCAATTTCGCTTAAAATAGTGTTTTCAAGACTCATCAGAGTTGCAGAATGGCCAGATTTCCCCTTTAAGGCTGAATAGCATTCCTCTGTGTGTGTGTGTGTGTGTGTGTGTGTGTGTGTGTTGTGATCTTTTCGTCATCCACCATCCATTCATTCACAGACCGTGGGTTGTTTGCACCCATTATGAGTAACTTTGCTGTGAACTGGGATGTACAAATATCTGTTGGAGTCTCTGCTTCTGGTTCTTATGGGTGTATGCACAGAAGTGGAATGGCTGGATTGCATGATAATTAATGCTAATTGTCTTGAGCTGCTTTTCATAGCATCCGTCCGCCCCGATTACCTTTCCACTGACACAGGGAAGGGTTCCTGGTTTTTCCTAGTCATTGCCATGACTTGTTATTTTCTGCTTTCATGATAGTAGCCATTCTCATAGGTATGGAGGCTTTCAGCCAGAACAAAGCAGGCCAGCTTCTTATTTCTCTTATGCTGTCTAGACCAATTAAGTAACTCTCGGCATTTATTTAAGCCGTAGGCATGGAGAATAACAGACCTAAGTAATTGTTGTTTGCTTCTTGCCTTCAAGACATTCATGGTGTGTTGGAGAAAATAAATATGCAAATAGGTGATTTCAGGCCAGTATAATAGGGGTGATAATATATCCTAGTGGGCTAATAATTTATATATTCTTATGCCTTGAATTCAGACAAAAAAAAAAAACAGGCAGCAAATGCTGACTGAGTTTTGTGCCTTGGTGGGAAGCATGTGAAATTCCTAATTTCTACTGACTTAAGAGTCCCAGAATTCATAGGCTGGAAGGAACTTCCCCGTAATTCTTACGATAATAGACATGTTTGCCTGTTGCATCTGCTAGCCATGTGTTCTTACAGTGCATCTAATGGATGGAGAGACTGCATTTTTTAATATCTGTTTAATTTTAATGAATTTACATTTAAATTCAAATGAGCCATACTTGTGGCTGCTGTGTTGGACCCTACAGTTAGTAAACAGACACATACCATCATCACCACCACCACCATCATCATCATCATCATCTGCCTCTTTGCAGACTTGAGTGTACCTTGAACCACCTAGGGATCCAGCCACAAAGAGGCTTCCCTGTGCCTCCCCTCTAGCATTTCTGGTCCGTTACGTTTGTAGTGGAACCAGGAGTCTGCGTTTAACCACCGTGTGTGATTCAGATACAAGCGCATCTGAGAGCGCCTCCTAGCCTCATGGCCCTCAACCTCTGTATCTTCTTGTGAGAGGCAGTAAGATTTGCCTTTCCACTCGCTGTAGTCACGTGTGGCATTAACAGTGTTCTGAGCGACCACACACCGGGTATGGAACGGGGGTCCTGTGAGAGTAGGACATGTTACTGTTGTCACTTCCTGTCGCTGTGCTGTGCGTGTGTTGGTGCTGAAGCTGTAAGAAGACCCATGGCGTAGCCAGTCATGTAAAAGAACAGCACATACCATGATATGCGCCATATTAGACGGTGCTAATGAAGACTGCCCTACTTGTTTATGTATTTACTATACTTTTTATTGCTATTTTAGAGTGTCCTACTATTAATAAGAAAAAACATTCTGCCATCACAGACTCTTGAGTGTTCTGCCTACAGCAGGCTTGCACATCTCACATTGATTGTGCCTCTTGGCTGCTTCTGGAGGCCGTGCCCAGTGCTTACTGACCCGTACTATCTGGGTTTGGGTGAGTTTGATGTTTGCACAACAGCAAAATAGCCTCATGACACACTACATACCCATCCCTGTCAGACACACCAGCACTTATATAAAAGCAATGATTGTCTGTGGAAAGGCAGGGTGAAACACAATTAATGCATTAGTCAGCTAGTTTTCTTACACAGGCCCTTAACCAGACATCTTGGCATCAAATAGGGGGATTGCCCAGCAATAATTAAGAGCAGAACACATAGTGTCTGACCTGGTTGTGAATGCTGAGTCCACCAGAGAGACCTTACTCTGTGCTCCTAGGCACCTTTCCTTATCCATAAAGTAGGGGTATCACTGTCCTTCACCTAAGAAAACACATGTGAAGAATGACATTGGTACTTGGCATAAATTAGAACAGCAAAAACACAGTAGCAGGTAACGCTGTATACTTAACGTGAGCCAAGCATTGCTCTCTGTCTTCTAAGCACCCACTGTTGATTAACTTTCAACCAGACAGCAACCTTGTGAGGAGACAGAATCATTATTTGCACAGGCTGAAGTCCTTGGAGGTCTGGAAAACTGCTTAAGAGCCCAGTGCTGGTTGATGGAGGAGTTGAAGTCGGTTGTAGGCAATTGGCCCTGGAGCCTGCAATTCTTGCCTATTATCTCAGGCTCTATGGAAAGCCCTTTGAAGGTAAACCTCATGCCCTTTGTGACAGTCACCTTCCAATCAGCTCAGCTTTCAAGCTCAAGCACTTGGCCCAGCTGCCCATGCTGTCCCTCTGAGAACAGTGGTGCTTGAGTTTGCACAGTCCACGCCCACCTGGATGTCCTCTAGTTCCCGTGTGCTCTTTCTCAGTGCACCTTGTTCTGACCAATCCTGGCATGCCTTTGAAATTGTCTTCAACTTCAAAGTAGCACAGTGACTTCCACATTATTTCTCCAAGTTCTAGACCTGATAGCCCAAGTGCCACATGAACATAGACCCCTCCAACTTGATGTAGGTTAAGCATCCCATTCCAGACATTTCAAACTAAAAGCTTCAAAACCGGAGAGCCTTTGAGCCTCGAACGTGATTCCGCAAGCGGTGAATTCCACACCACAGGACTTGATTTGGTGCAGTTATTAAGAATATTTGAAATTACCTTCTGGCTGTGTTGATGAAGTGTTGATGAAACATAAATGCATTTCGTGTTTAGACTTGAGTCTATTCCCCAAGAGACTTCCCTACGTATATGCAAATATCAAAATCAAGAAAATTTGAAAATTCAAGCAAATCTGGCCCCGAGCATTTCAGATAAGGGATCTCCACAGTTCGCGTCCACCATGGCTGGCTCTTCTTGTTTCCACATGGCATTGAGTTATGTGCTATGTTGTATCCTGCCCCTTTGCTGCCCGGACCCACACCCTACCCTTACCCTGCTTCTAAACATACTCACTGGCCTCTGCCTTCCTCACAAGTGCTGTCCTATCTGGATTCTGCTTCATGTTGTTCTTCTGTCTTCCAGGCCCCTGACACCAGGATCCTCGTATTCAGATCCCCATATCTTAGCTGAATTGAAGCCCCTCAGACAGCTCTTTACCTCCTCTTGTAACCTGTCTTCTCCCTCTCCCTCTCCCTCTCCCTCTCCCTCTCCCTCTCCCTCTCCCTCTCCCTCTCCCTCTCCCTCTCTCAATCTCTCTCTCTCTCTCTCTCTCTCTCTCTCTCTCTCTCTCTCTCTCTCTCTGTGTCTCTCTGTGTGTGTCTGTGTCTCTGTATATGACTTGGTTGTGGAGACCAAAGGTCAATGTCTGATGTCTTCTTCAATCTCTTTCCACCTTTTTTTTTGGAGATAGGATCTATCGCTGAACCTTGAGCTCACCAGTTTAATTAGCTTGGTTTGGCTAGCTGTTGTCCAGAGAGCCCGTTTTCTCTGCCTCTCCAGCACTGACGTTTTATGTGCGTGTCAAAGATCTGATCTCAGGCCCTCATGCTTGTACAGTAAGCACCTTACCAGCTGGTCCATCTCCTCAGCTTCTTCCCTGTGGTTTTTCCCTAACGGTCTGTATTCTCTTTGTATATGTCTGACACCCCTACTATAAGATAAATCTGTCGTGGCTGCTTATAGTACTTGACATGTAGGATACACACATTTGGTAAATACATATTTAGTAACTCCTGCTCAGTCGAGCATGAACATAAATGACCAGATTTCAGGTACGTCCTTTGTGGACTCTATCACAGATGAGACAATAGTCATATGTATACCCAAGTGATTGACAATAAGATGGGACCTGGGATTTTGTAATGGATCTGGGCCTCTGCCTTCACAGTTGTCCTTGCTGATCATCTAAAGTATTAGGACTTTCTAAGACACACACACACACACACACACACACACACACACATACACACACAAAACCACAAAACAAAACAAAACAAAACAAAACAAAACCAGTCTTAGGTAGTCAGTCCATATGAAAGTTAATGAATGCATTGTACAGATTTGAGTAAGGAATTTTGTTTGTTCGTTTGTATACAAGAACAACTGTATGGTGTCCTCCTGAAAGAGGTCTTTGGTGCATGGGTATTTTCTGCAAATTAATAACTCAAGCAGTGACATCACTTCCAGAATCAAAATGTGCGTGCTAAGCTGAAATCGAGAGGGACCGTTTTGGCCAAGCCACAGAATTTTTGAAAAGGGAGGTTTACAGTGTACAAAGGAACTGCAGACAGGTCATTAACACGGCTGGCTGCTGCAGCGAGCTGGGCTATAGCTCATCGCTTCTCCTTTTCATTAGCAGTGAGATAATTAACCGTTAGGCTCTGGAACTGGGGCTCCTGGCTGAGGTGAGCTGGCTTGGAGCTGTATTAGAAACTTCCAGACAGTGGGAATGGAGTTTTTTCTTCAGGGCAGTGATGAGAGGATACTGTGTGACTACCAGGTTCCAGGCAATGGTCTTAGTTAGCTCAGTGTTTGAAGGATGTCGGCCAGGTTGCTGTCTGAGTTCCCATGAGTCCCACTCAATTCTTGGGATGGAATGACCAAGTTGAGGTGGAGAGAGCTGCAGTCTTACTTGTGAGAGAGCCTATTACCTGTGTGTGAACAGTTTTGGATTTGGGGGACAGAAGTCCAAATGCATTATTACTTTTCGCCTTAATTTGACAAAATATCAGATAAAGGTTATGGAAGGAAGGAAGGGTGGATTTTTGCCTTGTGGCCTGGAAGGCATGGTAGCAAGAGTGTGAGGCAGCTGGTAACACTGTATCTACTGGCAGGAAGCTGAGAGGGGTGAATTCCAGGGTTCAGCGGCCTTCCTCGGTTTTGTTCAGTCTGAGAACCCAGCCCCAGGTGGAGCCACTCATATTCAGGGTTGGTCTTCCTTCCTCAGCCAAGCCTGTCTGGAAGTCTCACAGACATGTCCAGAGGTTTGTCTGCTAGCTGATACCAAATCCAGTTGATTTACATTCACCGCATCTCGGGTCCACTTAAGCAATTTAGTTGTTCACGTGAGCGTTCAGGGTGAACCAGCCCTGGTAGCCATTGGATTCCAAAGTTTGTTCTCACTTCCTTTTCTGTCTGCTCCACTGCCGAGTCTCTTGCCTTTCATGTCTGTGTTAGTTACTTTTGTGCCCACGGTACCTGGGAGAAACAGGTTGGTTTCTGGTTTCTGGAGTTTAGGTCTACTGTGGCAGGGAGGGTATGTATGCTGGAGCAGAATCTATGGTGGATGTAGCATGGGATGGGGGCTGTTCACATCATGGTGGACCAGGCACCAGAGAGGGAGACAGGAAGTAGGGAGCAGGCATAACGTTCAGGTGCTTCCAGAAGCCCCTGCCTTATGCTACCAGGCTGGCAGTCCCAGACACAGAGAGCTTTGCTTCCCAGAAGCTCTCTCACGGTCTCGGTCTCTGAATTAGTTCCCCCAATTTGGGTCACATGCCCATCTTTCTTTCAATCACCGTGGACCAGATGATGGAAGATTTTGAGAGGACTGTCCTGTGTCACCTGACCATTCTCAGACTTGGGGGAGAGATTGAAGGTCAGTCTCAGAGGAACACTAGGGAGTGATGACTTCCCCTATGGGGAATCCATGAGAGGAACAAGCCCTGGATGCTAACCAGGCAAAAGTGCCTGGGAGAGTTTAATCAGGTTGTGTTCGGAAACTTCTCATCTGCTTGGCTCTTCGAATAACCTCAGACGCATGTCCTTCAGCTGAGGACATCTCCGCTCCTCTCCAGAACCACTCCAGGTGAACATGTGGTCAGAGGCTGTGGCTGCTACCCATTTCTGCTGGAGCGCTCTTGTTCCATGAATTGCGTGGAATCAAAGACAGAATGTGGACTTACTATTTGCCACCAGTCTCCTGAAATGTGGGTCAAGGTCTCTGTCCCTGGATGTCAGTCACCCTGTTGGTGAGAGTGGACTGGAGTCTGATGTGACAAGCTACAGATCCAAGGGGGAGGAGGAGGTGTGTGGAAGCAGGGCAGGCCCTGCACACTAAGGAATCCTTTCCCATGTCCCTTTGTAACCTCCCTCCCTGCTCTACTCTCTGTCCTGCCTGCGCCTCTTTGTTTATCTGTGGTTTAGCCAGAGCAGAGTTCTCTTGGTTTATTAAAGTTTATTCTTTCCAGTCCTAGAGCTTCTTGGGTATAGACCTTTAGCAAGAACAACCAGAGGCAATGCTCCTTGCTTCGTATGACTCCATCAAGCCTCCTGACAAATTCCCATAGTGCATATAAACGTGTGGCACCATCTTGCTTCCCCCACTCACCTTCTGTCACTGTCTCACTATGATCTCTGTCACATTATAACCTCTGGAAGGTAGGTGTCATCTTTCTTGCTTATTGCTCTGCATAGGTTCTAGCCAGTGCTTAGATTGGCGCTTGGTCATTGGGTTTAATGAATGGATCCTTTGGCCATGGGGAGTCACTCACAGATGCATGATCTGCCCTGTTTTCTTCAGATAAGAGGTACGTATCTGCAACTCACACCCAACTTCCTGTATTCTGCCTGTTCCCCTTTGCTGAGACCTATGGGTCTCTGAATAGTAATTGGAAGATAAGGATTATAACACATGACAAATACCTGTCTACAGCAGGTTGTAAATTCCATAGCAGGGCTGATAACTTTGATATTATGCCCGAGCTGTTGTCATTGCTGCTTGCTAACAGCAGGTGTGTCTCACACAGAGGGGAAACGACAACAGTTTATCTTCATCAGAGAAGCCCTTCCCTCCTCGTGACTTGAGATCATTCCATCTTACCTTTGTGTCACCCCCTGAACTGATGTAATTTTTTGTAGCTGTAAGCAAAGGATGAGGTGTTGACTTGCTCATCAATGGCATGTTTAACTCCAGGGGACTCTGACTTCCCTGACTCAGAGTTCAAATAGGAGAGTTCATGTTCATGTCACAAAGGGTCGTCTTCCCTTCGAACTGTATGTAGGGAGAGTAGCTATGTGTGGAGCGTAACCAGGAAATCAGTGGTTTTGCCTGTGATGCCCATCTTAGGAGGGGCTTTGGGAGAGTGTCCTGTCACCTCACTGGGAGATGGGTGATGGTGTTATTCTATAGCCATCTATAGAATGTTCTATATACATCTGTTGGATGTCACTCAGGAGGATGGTGGCTTCATCACCTCCTGGATGCAGAGATTACCACTGAAGTCACTGGAAACTGGTCCCGCCTTTGGTAGCGGTACCTACATGCCTACCAAGAAGATTCTCTAGCCCCTCTGTGCTCTGTGACCTTGAACAAGCTACTATCCTATGAGCTCTGATTAATCCACCCGAGGTTTGTAATAACTCCCACATGTGGCTGCCAATCCAGCCACTTCCTGGAAGTACTTAGCACTGGCTGGCACATAGTAGGTTCTTTGTGCTCTGCCCTCTGTTCTGCTGGCTCCATTCTCAGCCAGGCTAGTTCCCCATGTTGGCTCCTGATAGATTGGCGCTCCAAGCCTCCTGACTTTCAGTGTGCTGCCAAGAATCTTTTTCCCATAGAAGGTACGGGATAGAGATGAATCTCAGGCTCAACTGGCTATGAGCGTCTGTTCTCAGCTTGTGGAGTCCATGCGAGGAGAGCTTTGAGAAGTGAGCAATCTGCCTACCAGGTGGAGAAAGAAGTGGATTATGGACCAAATTGATGTACAATGCACATTCTGTAGAAAGAAATGAATAAGAAGCCTTGCAAGCCCTTCTGTGGGGGTGGGAGTAGTAGATAGGGAGGCTGTTGACACGGGTTAGCCGTGCTCTTCTCTGCCTTTGCCTTTGTGCATGCGCTTCTGTCTCCTGTCCAGCACACACTCATATCCTCCAAGACCTGGCTCCTCTGTGAAGGGCTCTCTGGCTAAAATTGCCACTTTCTGTCCCCTCCAGCCTCCTTCCCTTCTCTGTCACCTCTTTCCCATTCTCAAAACAAGCCTCTATTGGTGATCACACCACACCATGCGATGGAATGCCAATGAGGCTTTGTCATAGTGTTGGTGTCAGAGTTGGTCTGTGCTGAATTCTCTAGAGCAGTGACTTATTTATTCATTTATTCAGCAAATATTGATAAAGCACCTGCTGTTTTGCCAGGCATTGCTACAGAAGCTGGGCATTCAGTTCCTAGCAAGAAAGACAGGAAAATCTATAAATAACATTAAAAGAACAAGATAATTTCTGATGGTATGTAACTTACAAAAATAAGCCCGGGCAAAGAGAGAAGGAAGCATCTGAAGTGGGAGGAGCCAGGGCAGGGAGGAGTGGAGTCAGACCCGAAGGATGGTGGGGTCAGTTTGCAGAGATCTGGGTGCAAGGTATTCAGGGGTGGCATGTGTAAATGCCCAAGGTGTGTGTGTGGCCAGACGTGACAAAACCTAGGGCTATGATGTCACAAAAGTCAACGACTTGGTCAGTGAGGTCAAGGCTTAACCATGCAAGTCTTAGATTTTGTCCTCAGTGCTTTAGAAAGTTGCTGCCCCTGGGTTGTCTTCAATGGTGCTCTAACACTGTCACCCTAATGCTGCAAGCGAGAACCTGAAGCGAGCCGGGCGTGGTGGCGCACGCCTTTAATCCCAGCACTCGGGAGGCAGAGGCAGGCGGATTTCTGAGTTCGAGGCCAGCCTGGTCTACAAAGTGAGTGCCAGGACAGCCAGGGCTACACAGAGAAACCTTGTCTCGAAAAACCAAAAAAAAAAAAAAAAAAAAAGAACCTGAAGCGTGGCTTGTCCAACTTGAGATGTAAGAATAAAATATATTAGTTACCCAGAGTTCGCATGACAAAACAGACATGTTCCACTGGTGGCATGTGGATGGGATACTATTTTGCTACATGTGACCTATTATTAGAAGTAATCTTGTCTGTTTCTTTTTTCTCCTATGACTTCCATGAGTTGAACTACATACCTGACAAAGTCTGACTGACTTCCATTGCTGCTCATAGCACTGTGCTGGGCGTAGCCTAAGTTTTTACTTGCTTGGTTACAGCTACCTCTTGACTGGCCCAAGGTCCTACCTTAGGACCTGGTACATTATCTGATGGGTAGAGTCTTTGGGTACCAGGCGTTTAACTTGGATCATCTGGGCTCACATTGCTCCTTGTACCAAGGCTTCAACCGCTACTCTTCCCCAAGGGATCTTCTTGGTGACCTTAGACTGCACATGGTCCAGGTCAGAGCTTCATGGATCTAACTGCCCAGGAGCAGTCCTTCCTTAGCCAAATGGGGACTAGAGTGGGACAGAAAGCACTCTAGCCTCCATGTCTCTAGAGGCTCTGCTCTGAGGTGCGCTTCATAGCATCTCCCAAGGTCTCCAGTGTGGTGAGCTCAGGTTATCATCTCTGTATCCTGCTCTTTAATACATTCAAGAATGGCTTCCTTCCCATCTTACTTACTCTGTTGTCTACCTGGGATCGATTCCCAAGTATGTTCTCGTATTCAGAGACTTGTCTCAGGCTACCATTCTTGTTGGATCCAGTCTTACACTTGTGTCCAATAAATAGGTGCTCAGTTGAGAATAGGGGCCACCTCTCCAATATATTATTGTGCATAGGCTGGCTGCCCATGCCTAGGGGATAGGGGTGGGGCAAGCATAACAACAGATTCCTTGGCTAGTCTTGTTTGGTCTCTGGACCTCAGGGACAATGAGTGTGACAGCTTTGGGTGTGGCATCTTTCTTGTACACACACCCAGGAGGACGGTTGAGTCAGAAGTTGAGTCAGTGGGGCAGAGCCACTCAGGGGAGCATAGTCCTCTTGGATTAGCCAGGTCATGGGGTTCAGGGAATGTCTCTCAGAAGGAAAAGGGCAGGCATTGTTCCTCAAATACAATGAAGTAGACTTTTTATGGGTGTCAAGCCTGTATTTTTTTTTTCTGACACCATGTCTAACATCCAATATATGAAGTTTTTTTTTTGTTTTTGTTTTTAAATACCAGATGGTTCTCCAGTTTTATAAGGAAGGCCAACAGGGTACACTGTGATTCATTCTAATCTCTCTGTCTCTCTCTGTCTATCTCTTTCTGTCTGTCTGTCTGTCTGTCTGTCTGTCTGTCTCTCTCTCTGTGTGTATGATTATTTATTTATTTAATATATCTGAACATTTTGCTGGATAGTTTTATGCCAACTTGACATAAGCTAGAGTCACCAGCGGGAGGGAGCCTCAACTGAGAAAATGTCTCTGTAAGATTGGGCTGTAGACAAACCGGTAGGGCATTTTCTTAATTACTGATTGGTAGTGGAGGGCCCAGTCCATTTATGGGTGGTACCATCGCTGGGCTGGTAGACCTGAAGCAAGCCAATAATCAGTGCCCCTCTATGGCCTCTGCATCAGCCCCTGCCTTAGGATTCCAGCCCGGCTTGCATTCTTGTCCTGACTTTTTCAGTGATGGACTACACTGTGGAAGTGTAAGCTAAACAAACCCTTTCTTCCCCAAGTTTTGGTCATGGTATTTGGTCATAGTTCCAGAAATAGAAACCTTAACAAAGACAAGTGCTTTGCCTGCGTGTATGTATATGAAGTATGTGTATACTTGCTGCATGTAGAAATCAGAAGAGGACATTGGATCCATTGGGACTGGAGTTACAGTGGTTTTTGGCTACTTTGTGAATTCTGAGAATCAAACATGAGTTTTCTGCCATGATGTTCTACCCAAACACCCAGGGCCACGTGACCATGTATTGAGCCCTCTGAAACCTCAAGCTCAAATAAATTCATCCTGCCTTAGGTTGTCTCTGTCAGGAATAGATGGACAGGCAAGATGGACCAAATCACTAGCTATTGGTAATTATAGCCTCTTGAAGCCCCTTTTCTTCTCAGAGTTCCTGAAAGAAGAGCTGCATTATCACCCTGAAAGAATTTGGCCCTCCAGTGATTCCCCTTATCAACACATGAAAGTTACTCATCAGCCAGGATATATATATATATATATATATATATATATATATATATGTATGTATATATAATGTATGTGTATATATATATATATGGAGGCTTATCAGTTATTAATAATTTTGGATATCTCATGGGAAGACCTATACCTAGTAAGTTGTCTGGATCACGCTGTTATGTGTGTTGGCATGGGTGTTGGAAGAACGGAGGGAAACAGAGGCAACAGACTTTGGTGTGCAGAACATGTCCACTGTACTCATGTTGTTCCCTGGTCAGAGGCAGGCTGAACCATCTCCGCATCAAACGTGTTTGTGCCCACTGACATGACACCTTTAGAACAGAGACATGCTTCTTTGCAGCAACATTCAAGACCTCCCCTAGATGTCTTGCCTAACCTCTGGCCTCTCCTCATCCTTCCTCCTTGGCTCTTTGCTGTCCCATACTGACTTGTGTGCACTACCTCCTACTGATGTGCATTCCAGTCCCCGATGTACTTACTTGTACCCGCTGTGCATGGTACACATAGCTAATGCTATGCACTGTGAACGAGCCAAGAGCTAGGTACTTTCTTCTGAGGACAG
Source organism: Mus caroli (assembly GCF_978045245.1). NCBI lineage: Eukaryota > Metazoa > Chordata > Mammalia > Rodentia > Muridae > Mus > Mus caroli. The sequence continues at coordinate 39,757,611 of NW_028227271.1, forward strand.
CTTGACATCGTCTGCTCTGGGTGGTCCTAGGTCTTAGTGCCCTCTCCTATTGCCCTGTCTCTTTCTCCATGTCCCTCGTACCTAGTTTTCCTGGCACTCCCATGACTTGACAGACATGTATGGGGCACCCTCTGTCAAGGAACTGCATAGTTAATGAGAGGTTTCCTGCTGGGTATGTCCTAGCGCTGATACAAGGCTCATCTCAGTGCCAGATACCCTGTGGGCATTTTTTCCTCACTCCATACACTATTATGTAGGCACCCCAGTAAGCTTCTTTCTCAGAGACACAAACTGAAACTTAAAGAGGTTAACAGAGATAGGTAAGTGCTGGAACTCATACACCTCGAGCCATTAAGACTCCAGCATTCTTAGGTTGCTGAGGAGCGATATTGTCTTTTATTGTTCTACATTATACCATAATTGTCTGTTTATAGGACTGCCTCCCCGTATCAGTCAGGGTCCCAGCAGGAAACAGATGGCACACTCAAAATAGTAATGATTGAGAAGAAATTGGCTACCGGAAGAGTGGGGGCAGGAGGTGGGGAAGCTGTTAGGGCGAATGGGGGCATCCCTGGCCCCAGGGGAGAATATTCTTCTTCTAGTCCTGTGTCTCTCAACCCAAGCAAAAGCTGAGGAGCCAGAGGCCTGGAAGGATAGAGAGGGCCTTCTTTGCCACATGGTCTGTCTCGTTGCCTGTTCGGGTTTTTTTCAGCTCTTAGCTTGTACGCCTGTAGCATCTTGTGTTGAGACCAACAGGCAAGAGAACCTTGGACAGGGTGAGGCAATGGAGAGCGAGCTGGCTTTAGTCAAGAGGCAGTCTACAAGGTCTGCTTGTTCCTCACGCACGGGCACACATACATGGGCATGCATACATGGGCACGCACACACAGGCACACTCACACGGGCACGCACACACGGGCACACTTGCAGGCGTTCTTAGTTGTGAGTGTTTGTGCCTGTGTCTCCATGTGCTGCTCATGGGGATAGTAGCAGAATTCCAAATGGCAGCCTGGCCCAGCCTATCCAGTGGCACTTAGAAAACCTTTGTAACTATGTGTTTTGTTTCTGTTTGAATGTGAATGTGGAGAATAAGGTTTCCTTCCATCCCCTCCCCTTCCCTCTTCTCTCCTCCTCCTCCCCCTCTTCTTCTTTCTCTTCTTTTACTTTAAGTAGCAAGTAGGTAGATGCTGTGTTGGTCTAGCAAAGTCTACAGGGAACAACTGCAATTTCTTGGCTTCACTGAGCCTCATTTGATCAATAGCCTTTGCCTGAATTGCTCAGATAAAGGCTGGGAAATATCTGTAATGCAGAGTCCACTTTGGGCTATCCCGTGTGGTCCTGGATGATGCCCCCAGGTGACAACACCTTTCCTGGCCCAGTCCAACTGTGCAGCCTTGTCTCCAGTGTCAAGGGTCATGCTTATATCTGAGATCCCATGTTTGCGAGCTGAAGGACTGGAAAGGAATGAGATTCCTACTTGATGATAATTCCTTTCTCAAAAACTTTGTGCGTGATGTTGGGTGTGGTGGCCCATGCCTGCTAAATGGGGCAGAAATGCGTATCTTCCCACCTATTGTTGTGTACAAGTGATGAAGAAAATTGTCATGGCTATGACATCACTAATACTTTTAAGGACAGAAACACTGTATCCTTTCTGTACTTCAGTTTTCTCATCTGTTGATTGGGGACCATGCTCTGGCATTTATAGGATGACATAGGAATGAAAGGGATTTTAACAGAGGGAAAGCTCTGAGAAGCGGTAGGTTGGCTGTGATGGGACTGTACTTCCTTTTCCTCTAATGCCTGCAGGACCACTTGCCCCACCCCCATCCCGTGTGTGTGTGTGTGTGTGTGTGTGTGTGTGTGTGTGTGCGTGTACATGTACATACATGTGCGCACACATGCCACGGCCTAAGTACAGGGATCAGAGGAAAACTTTCTGGAGTTGATTCATTCTCTCTACTGTGGATTCCAACAGCTGAACTATGGGTCAGCAGCCAGGAAGATCTTTCTGACTCTGCCCGTGTTTTTATTGATTGATTGATTGATTGATTGATTGATTGCTGTTCAGCATCTATAAAACCCTTTTGGCAAAGACTGACCTAACTTTCCACTTTGCTTCCCCTTCTCTCAGTCTCTGCCTCCCTGTGATGGTTAGAATGAGGCTGTGAATGAAAATGGTTCTCATAAGCTCATACTTCTGAATACTTGGTTCGTAGGTGGTAGAACTGTTTGAGAAGGATTAGGAGGTGTGGCCTTGTTGGAGGAGGTGTGTCACTGGGAGCGAGCTTTAAGGTTTCCAAGATCCCTGCTGTCCTCAGTGTGATCTCTGCTCCCTGCATTAGAACAAGATGTGTGCTTTCAGATGTCCCTGTTCCCATGTCTTTTCTCTGCCATCATGGACTTTAACCCTCTGAAATCGTCAACCCCATGCTTGGTTCAGTGCTTGGTTTTTGTAGGTTGCCTTGGTCGTGATGTCTTGTGATAGTAATACTGACTAAGACACTACGCCCCTTTTATTTTTCTCCTTCCCTTGTTTGCTACTTTCCACTCTTCTTCCTCCTTCCCTGCCATCCTTTTCCTCCTGCCTCTTCTGCTCTTCCACTCATGGCCACAGTCGTGTACCTTGAGGTCTCTCTTCTCAGCTGACTCTCTAGGGTCCTCTCATTCATGGTCTGCTCCTGCAGTAACCAGTAGATTGCTAATCAGCGAGAGTGCATTATGGCCCAAGGATTGTCCCTGAGACCGAATACAAGCCAATAACCATAAACCATGCTTGACTTTGCCTGAGGTCTATTGAGGCCAGTACATTGAACAGTTAGGAAATAAGGAAGCACATTTGCAGTTGGGGAAGGGACAAGGCAGCTGGCATGATTTGAGTTCTTAGGCCGAGGTGTAGATGTTGGAAGGGGGCTTTGCCACTTCATGGCTGACTCTCTCCTGCATGTCACCTTGAAGGCTTTGTGGATGGATGCCCTAAACAGTTACACCACCTTAATATGGGTTAATTCGTGAGTAGTTATTATCCTCTTTGTATGAAAATATGTCGAGATGCATGCTTTGCATTCCTTTTGAATTCCCTTTGAGTCCCCAGGTCAGGCTCCAGCACCATGTAAGGGATGGGCTTTCGACAGTGCTCATCCTGGCTTTCATGACTGCTCTGCTTCCACAGCGTGAAGCAAGTGCCAAAGAGGTCCGCCAGCTTTATGAGTGGAGCAGGAACCTACACTCATTAAACATAACAGGTAGACCAGCTTGTCGAAAAGCGATTATGCAAAGCAATAGGGCACCTCTGGGCAGAAGCATGGCTCTGACCCAATGCCTTCTTGCTTTCTGAAGAGGGAGCGGGCTGTATTCTATGGGATTTTGATTTGCCAGTTTTACTGTTCATAATGGGAAGATCTGGGGTTTAAACACTACAGTTCACTGGGTTGCCCAGATCCAGTCTGTTGCAGGTCTGCAGGAAATCTGCATCATCAGTGCTGTGCTTCAGTTGTTCTATGGCTGGGGCAGAATTGAATTTGGTGCCAGAAATAGTTTCTAGTATGGATGCAAGTGCTTGGTAGCTGGGTGAAGATGAGCAGGCTTCCCAGCCCCTCAGATCTGCCTCTCCTTTCAGGACAGAGCAGAAGATAAAATGAGAGACACTGGAATCTTTTTCTTGCTACATGGACTAAGTATATTAATATTCTTCCTGTTTTAATTTCTCTCAGCTGAAGACTAGATGATAGTAGCTGGCCAATGTTGTAAATGGACATGTGTTAAAATCAAGTCAACTTTGGCAGAAGCCTGATAGGTCAAGGTACCAAGGTCCTGTGGTGTCTCAGGCTATGGGGCTATTTTCTGGCTACAATACTTTGGTCTGGTTTTAGAATGCTCTCTCTCTCTCTCTCTTTCTCCTCTCTCTCTCTCTCTCTCTCTCTCTCTCTCTCTCTCTCTCTCTCTCTCTCTCTCTCTCTCTCTTCCTCTTCTCCTCCCTCCCACTCTGTGTATGGGGGTGTATATGTGTATACATGTTTGTGGAAGCCAGAGGTAAACCTCAGGTGTCACCCCTTAGAAGTCCACCTTGTTTTCTGAGACAGGGATTCTCATTGGCTTGGGGTTTGTAAGGCCAATGTAAGGGGTGGGATTTAGACAAGGGCTTAGTTAGACTGGCTGGCAAGTAAGCCCCAGAGAGCCTCCTGTCTATGCCTCTTCAGTGCTGGGGTTACATGCACATGCCGTCATGTCTGGCTTTTTCATGTGGATTCTGGGAATTGAACTACCAACCAAGCTGACTTCCCAGCCCTCTGAAGCTGCAGATTCTTTTTTTTTTTAAAGCCTTTATAAAATTGTGGGGTGTGTGTGTGTGTGTGTGTGTGTGTGTGTGTAGTACTGCTGTGAATCTTACCACACATGCCTCTTAGTACCTAATGTGTGCCTAGGTGTCATTAGCCACATTGTAGCAATGAGGAATTCATGTCTGAACGAAATTAAGCCTTGTGTTCTGTGCCAGGCAATATCTCAGCAGCCATGCTGAAATTATTCTGTATCTATTTCATGTTTTTCTTGGTTATAAAGGCCTACATGTAGCATGGTACCCTACCTAACCATTTCATAACAACTCAAGCCCTTCTTTGTAAATCACAAAGACTTGACATTGTTTCCTGTGATCATTGACACCAGTATATGTTAAGTAGAATGGGGGGTTCTCATGAGCATGCCCATGTATTCAGAATTTCTTTATGGAGGGTCACGTATCTGCAAATTTCGAGTTTGTGGGCATCACTTTTTCGTTTCCTTTTTCACTTTAGCTGCTTCTTGCTATTCCCAGAATGAATTCTGTGTCCACTTGGATACAAAATGTGTCAGTGTATTAGTTACTTTGTCCCCAGCAAAAGCAATGTAAGGAAGGAAGGGAGGATTAACTTGGGCTCAGGTTTGAAGGTGCAGGGGGTCAAGACAAGGAGAGCAGATCCAGGTGTGTCTCCAGCTGGCTGGAAGCCAGCACCAGCTAAGCTGTCTTTATCTCTCCAGAGCTGGGGACTCCAAGGCACATGCAGATCACATAGAATCCACAGCCAGGAAGCAGAGAGTAATGGATGCTGGTACTCAGTCAGCCTTTCCTTTTCTGCTCTGTCTAAGATAGCCCAAAGACTAGTGTCATCATCGTCAGGGTGGGCTTTCTCTCCTCACTTGAGCCCCTCTAGACACACACTCACAAATCCAGAAAATCAGGTCATGGAGATCACCACCACATGGCAAATAAGAGAAATCAAGAACTGGGGAGACCTGAAGGGTCTGCAGGTCTTGGAGGGGAGATCTGCAATGGCAGCCCTAGGCTTTGCTCTTTTTGCTGCCCAGGGATCTGTGGGATTTTTTTCCTGGTTCCTGTGTTCTAGAAAAGGAGACTGTGTGCTAAGTCCTAAAAGGCAAAGATTAAAAATCCTACCCAAGATCTGGAGATAGGATGAATAAGATTGATCAGAATTCCTTCTCTCAGCCAATTGCCCATAATCCCAGCCCTGGAGGGACTTTAACCCAGGAAGCACGCTCTTTGGGCATCAGCTCATTGTTATATGCACGAAATTTAATGTATCACCTCAGAGGAGGGTGATCTGTGTGCAAAGATCTTTTCTTCAAATATTTCATCCTTATTTATGTCATTGTGGGTCGAATTCTAAAGAGCATGAGACGGCAAGGAAGGAAAAGCTGCTCTTGACCCACTAATACCCTATCAACCTGCTGCTGGATTATAAATAACACACTGGTTGATAAATAGCACAGCAGCCATAAGTAAACAGCTAAACAAATAAGCGAGGTGGGATCCTATTTCTGCCGTGGGAAAACTGCTGCTGTTTTTCTGGGATCTGACCTGATTCTACTGAAAATGTTGAGCCAACATTGATTTTAAAGTGTAGAAGTCTTTGAGTGCAATCATTTTACCGTGTTGGGAATCTGCCCTGCCTCCGCTCCCTTAAGCAGTGGTGCAAAGGTCGGGTAAATACATTTGCTTCTTCAGAAGCAGGCTCAGTGGGAGCTCATTGGCTCCTTGGAGGTTGGTTTTCTGAAGCAATTGCTGAGATGGAGTTTAAGTGCATACAAAATGTACTTACTGTGCGTGCATGGCGAATTGAGACCAGTCTTTTCAGCAATTCTGTAACTCCACAAAACAGGCCTTAGTGAGTGTCTTCAAAATAACCCAGTAGAATCCCAAGGCCTCCATCAGAAAAATCTCAACTGTAGAGCACACGTTGGGAAAATAACTCTGGCAGAGCAATTTTAATTTGACCCCTTCTGAGATGAGCTGTCTCCATACATTCTTGGTTGGCTCAGCAAGTACTTAGTCCTAGGTTGTAAATTAAGATTACATTTCAATGATATGTAAACAAGGCCCCAAATAGCCGCAGTAATTAGGTGTATATCCCCTCTACCCAACCCCAGTCCCTACCCCTCCACCCCCATGAATCCAGAGAAGTTAAGAGAGAGTTCAAGGCCAGGTAATATTACCCCATGGTTACCAGGAAACTCAGGCTTTTCTGTCCCACTACTTCTAGTCTCTGGGCCTATTGCCTCATGATTTTAAATGACTGCCAGCATGTCAGCCGTCACATCTATGTTAAGGGCAGTAAGAAGGAGAACAGGGGGAATGGATGATATGGTTCCTCCTCCAACTAGAGTAGCTCGGGAAAGATGGATTACCATACAGAGGCTTAGGTGTTCTTATGGCATTCCCCCACCTCAGTAGCTTCCTTTCTGCTTTCATGTCACATGTGTGCCATTGTCCCCCTTCCTCAATACCCTTGAATCATCCTTCAGGGTTCCCTTTCTAGTTTCATAGTCTACACACATACTCACACTCACCTACCTACCTACCTCTATACATACATAGATACAAGCGTTTAATGTGAGACTCTGCCTATGAGAGAGAACATGGGATATTTGGCCTTCTGACTCTGAGATACTTTGCTTAATTTAATACTTCCAGATTTAATAACTTCTCCACTTTCCCACAAATGTCATAGCTTCATTTGTCTTTACAGCTGCACAAAGTTTCCCTGTGTTTATACACCACATTCTCATGATCCGGCCAGTCACATACACTGGCTCCATTTCCCTTCTGTTGTGACCTAGAGCATCTGTGAACATGGATGACTAGGCATCTCTGTGGTGACCTAGAGCATCTGTGAACATGGATGACTAGGCATCTCTGTGGTAGGCTGTAGAGTCCTTTGGGCATGTGGTACAGCTGGAGTGTATGGTAGCTGTAGCTTTAATCTTTCCAGAAACCTCCATACCAGTGTCTATAGTGACTGTCTCAGTTACACTCCCAGCTATCCATATATGTTTCTATTTACCTCACCCATAGCAACATTGGCTGTTTTCTCAGTGATAACCATTTAGGCTGGAGTGGCATGGAATTGCCCAGAGTTTTAGTGTGCATTACCCTGGTGGGTATGGATGTTGAATTATACACACACATAACATGTACACACACTCATAAAACATATGATACGTTATATAATATGTGTGATATATAATATATAGTATATGTGTGTGTGTATTGGGCATTCATATTGTTTCTTCTGAGAGTAGTTTATTAACACATATATTGATTGTCAGTTGTTCTTGGTGTTTGATTCTAACAGATATTATCTGTGTATTCTAGGTAATACCACTCTGAAGCATGGCTTTTTATTAAGGCACTTTCCCCACAGTCCTGCATAGCACGCATGTGTACCTCCAACAGTAGCCTTGAGAGAGGTGGACCAATCAAATTGGAGCCATGTTATTGAAGAAAGAAAGGCCTGCTAGAGGGTATGTAGCTAATACTCCCTGGCACACCCAATAAAGCCTAGCCCTAGGTCCCACTGATAGACTGTCTCCAAACCTGAGGTGGATAGTACCCAAGGAACCATGCTCAAGATTGACCACTGGCCTCTATGCACATCTCTGCCCCCCACAAACGCATGCACTCAAACACTTCTGTATCATGCCGTGCACACCTGCACGTGTATCCACAAACCAGCTCCCTCATACCCAGCAAATTTATAAGTTAGTATATAGGATACTTCTACATCTGTAAGACCAGAACAAAAAAATTAACTTTTCAAAAATTAAACCTTACCACCCCCCCCCAAGGAACAGAACAGAAGCTAGATGCATCTCTCAAAAGATTTACTGACAATTAGAAAGGTTGTTTTTTTGTTTTGTTTTTTTAATTTAATTAGCATCCCTAGTGTGATTTGGTGTGTTCACATTTGAAAATGTTGCTAACCAGTAACATATGCTAAGAAAACTCTGCAGTGGGTGGGCAATTTTTCTTTTTAAATGAAGTGATTGATACCCTATATTCCATAAGAGTGGACTGCTAAAATTCTGATATGATACAGGTCATTTTATGCGGGCTCAGATATATGTTGCAGGTAAAGTCACATTTCTGGAAAACATAACGAGAAAGTGACTGATAAAGAGCATCCCTTAGAAGGTCCTGCTGCCCGGGACTGATGGCCAGCCAGCAGCTCCTGACTTCTCAGCAGCCCATGAAACTCAGCCATAGCTTCCTGATCTTTAGGCTTAGTTATCAAGTGCTGTTACTGAGTTATGGGATGTTATGGCCCTAGGGACCTCAGAAAGTATCTGCCCTAATCTTCGGTCTTAACCATAGAGGGAAAAAAAAGGCCTAAGGTGGTGAAAAAAACATTTGGCCAAGAGAAAGGGCCAGCCTCCCTGGCTTTCCATGTGGCAAACATCTCTGAGCTACCATTTACTAAGTTGTTTCTTCTTGAGTTGGGTTTCTGATAAGCAGCAACTCATAAAAGACAGCTTACAATGATAGGTCTCAGTCGGGGAAATGGCTCAGTGGGTAAAAGGGCTTGACTTGTGTACCTGGCAACCTGAGTTTAGATCCCAGAGCCCAGGTCAAAAAGCTGGATGGATGTGTTAGTGTGCACCTATGGCAAGATGGGAGGCAGAGACAAGAGGATGGACCTGCCAAAAATCCCAGGGTCCAGTGAGTCTGCAGCGTGCAGCATCTACACAGAAACAAGAGAGACCTTGACTCAAGGTAGAAGGTGAAGGTAGACTCCCAGAAGTTGTTCTATGACCTTTACATGTGCCCTGTGTCATGAGTGCCCACAGTCAGACACATCATGCACACATACAGAACATATATAACATACAAACACACATTCCCCCCTCCCCCACCCCTTATACTCTGGGCTCTGGGTGTATCAGACACTTAGAAATGCAAGTCACCTTTGCCTGGTCACACTTTAAATGGACTTTTTAATGTGTGTTTGACCAGTTCCTTATTAGTCTCTGTGTTCGTGGAACCTCTTAACGGTTCCTGCCTTATGTATGCTTTCAACCCCTACACAATCAAACTTAGCGCCTGTTTAGAATTTTAGTAATGATAAACAGTAGCTGCCTATTAGGGCCTTGCATGGATAATCTTGTTTAAACCTTTCAGCACACTTACAAAAGAGGTCTTGTCATAATCCTCATTCTAAAGGCTAAACAATTTGGAATGAGATAGCCTGCCTGAGGTACCAAGCAGCTGCACTGGCACCCAGGTGATCTGAATCCAGGTCGCACCATGGGAAGATTATGGCCTGGGGATAGTGAGACAAATGTGGGCCTTCTAGGATTCAGCCTAATTCCACCATTCCCACTGGAAAATGTTTGGGGTACCTTGAAGGCAATAATCCCTTCTTTGGAAATGGCTACTCTTGGTGCTTATCATTAAGAGCAAAGGGGAAATGTGGCCTGCACTCTGTGTTGGAGGGGTCCCCTTGGGATAAGAGAAGGGCAGTATGATTATGAAAAGATCATGGGTTACTCACATTAAGGTAACTGAGAAGGAAGAGGTTGGTGTGGGTATTCGCTTTGGGGAACAGGAAAGAAAAGGGAGATAGTGCTAATGAGATGGGGAAGAAAATGAAACAGGAGGTGAACTGTCGCAGACTGGAGTTCTGTTTCAAATTACAGGCGTTAGTCAATGATGGTATGCCATATATATATATATATATATATATATATATATATGTACTCTGTGTGTTTGTGTGTGTGTGTGTGTTGGGTTTTGTTGTTGTTGTTGTTGTTTCTGGTTTTGGTTTTGTTTTTTTTTTTAAACCAGTTTTTCTGTGTAGCCCAGGCTGACCTGGAACACAGAGATTTGCCTACCTCTGCCCCCTCCCTCCCCTCACCCAAGTGCTGGGATTAAAGGCATGCACCACCACTACCCAGCTATGTTTCTTAGATTCAAAGCCTTACACATAGTAAGAGAGCCTACCCCTGAGTTATGACCCCTCATTATAGTGATTAAGAGCAGACCCATGCTTCCAGGCATTCCTTGATACTTTGATGCTAAGATCAACATTCAGCAGGAGAGATGGGAGCTTCTCACCACAGGCTCTTTGCTCCTTCCTTAGACATGGAACCAGGAAAGATGGAGAAATAGAAAACTCTTGGGAGGCAGGACATCTGTTCCTCAGAGTTCCCACACACCTGCCTACTTGGAAATCATTTTCCTTGTCTGGAAAATGAAAGTATTAGAAAGCATATTACTCCATGCATCGTCTCTGGCGCCTGTTTGTGTGATGATAGATACTAGAGGCAACTTCACTCAATCCAGTGCTCCTGGACTAAGTCTTCTCTCTTAGCAACATTTTCGCCTTCTTTCCCCTCCTGTCACTCATCCTTCTATCCCTTCAGGTAATGATGTCTAAGCATCTGTGCTCCAACAGTGAGTGGCTTTCCCACTTCTGCCTTCCTAAGGAGTCTACAGAGTAACTGGAGAAAAAAAAATATTTGAAAAGAGGCCAGGAAAGGGGGCCATAAACGATGTGTATTTTACCTTGAGATAGCACAGCCATGGGCATGATTAAGTGTCATCTGGTAAATTTAAAGCCAGACCAGTTCATCCGTGATGAGGAGAAACCTGGATATCATATAAATAGTTCACCATTTTTCAGGGACATGTTTCTTATGCAGAAGCAAACTAAAGATGTAAGAACCCAGACTTCTATAGAATGTTGGATTTTAGGAATCCTGTAAAACACCATGATTTTTCTTCTCTGGATGTTGTTTTGCTTATATTGGAAATGATGTATCTCATTTAAAAAAAAAAAAGAACCAGTACAGCTCAAGACACATTTATGGGCAGCCTGCAGGGACGTTCTGTAAGAATAGAGAGGCCTGCAGGGTTTGGAGCCACACCAGAGCCTCTGTCCTTCCTTTAATTCCTGAGGGATGTAGGTGAGACAGAGATAGATAAGGCTCCCTTGGAGCCCCCTGGGAATTAACAATCTGGAACTTGGTAGTGTAGGAAACTCAATAGGAAGATCTGAGTTCGCTGCCAAGCCCTATCATTAATAGAGCTACCTACTTGTCACTGTGGGAAGTTCACAGTGTACTTGAATCTGAAGTCTGCTGGAACTGACCTGGTGTGGCTTTGTGTTTTATGACATAGGGATCTGGCTGTTATTGACAATATTCATGTGCAGATTAATCCCTAATCAGTAGAGACAGGGGACTGCTTTCAAGGCCAGTCAAGCTTGTATTCAAAACTGGACTCACAGAAGAGGGAAACCATGTGAACTGTGGCAGGAGAGTTTTCCTGGGGCTCTGGGACCTTTCACTGTCTCTGATCACTCTGTTGAGCTTGCGAAATACTGGCTGACCACCAGGGCCTGGGCATTACATTGGTCTGCTTCATGACCTATCAGGGTGACCTTTGAGCTTCAGTGTCCCCTGCAGGTAAGTAGGGGATAGTTTCGTGCCCACAGTATATAATTGCCATGGTAAATGAGATCATGACTGCAGCCCAAGGTGCATACTATGATTGTAATTATTAACTGTAACTCCTCTTTTACAGGACTGAAGTATATTCCCCACTTCATTCACTTGTTACTCATCCTTTGAGCTTTGGGTTCCCAGTATTCTGCACGCCTTTTCTCTCCTAATTCCTTTACAGAGAGCAGTAGAAAACAGAAAGGTAGAATAGAAGGGTTTTTGTGTCTCCAAACAAACCATGTTCTGCTCTTACTGAGAACACTCTAGTGGTTTTATGTGACATATTTAAATTAAATTAAGCACAATCAGGACCAGAAAAGGCTTTAAGAATGTATTACATGAAATTGTACAAGTGCACTTGGGATACACTCGTACAAAGAACATGAAGAAAACCGCCTTTCTTTTGCGGAGAGTGTGGTAACGTGAGCCTAATGGAATAACACATAGAGTCAGATACATCACTGTTGCCCGGGAAGGACTTTCCCTTCCTGTAGTTTCTTTAAGCTGATAGAAAACAAATCTATGAGTTAACAAGTGAAATGCATAAGGTTTCCTTGGTTACCTGTGATGGGAAATACAGCATCCAGGATAGCATCACTATCTAGCTCCATACAGTAAAAGAGATCAATTTTGCAGACCTGTCAGGCTCAAGAGTAAAAACTTGCAGTTTGATTTCATTGTGTTGCCGCTCCTGTTGCTGTGGTGGCTGCACCTCAGGACTAAGTGGTGGTTTCAGACAGTGCGTGCATACCACTAGTGCAGTGACTGGCTAAGGATAGGCGCTCGGGTAGAAGGGTCCTGGCCTGTCCTCCAGTCTTGGTTTTCTCTGTGGTAAACATTAGATAATTAAAACTTACATACAAAGTTGCCATGAGGGTTCAAAAGGGGAACATAAGCTAGAAATATCAGAATTTCTATCTCCATATACAGGTTTCAAGTTCCCATTATAATATTGGAAATATGGCATCGACTTAGGATGTCTTAGGCCCCGTTAAGTACTTTATATTTCTTAGCTTGTTCATTCTTGTAGATGGGCACTATCATTGTGTTGTGTCCTGTGTGTATGTGTGTCTGTCTGTCTCAAGACTCTGAGAAGTAAATCACTTTAATAAGGTCCGATAGCTGATGTGTGGCAGAGATGTGAGCCCAAGTCATTCAAGTTTGAAAATCCACTCTTACATAAATCAACGCTCCTTCCTGGGAATGGGATCCTTAGACGTTACCCGCCTTAAAACATCCTTCTTTATAAGAGCTTTGGTTCTAAGAAATCGTGTGTGTGTGTGTGTGTGTGTGTGTGTGTGTCTAGGTCCGTATGTGCCATGTGTGTATGTGGTCAGAGGACAGTTTGAGGGTGCTGTTCTCTCCTCTTACCATGGGTTCCCTGGATTGAACCCAGGTTGTCAGAGCTGGTGGCAAGGACTTAACTCTCTGGGCCCTCTCATGGTGGCCCTCAGTGATTCGTTTCTGCTCCTGACTGGAATCGATCCTACTTGGCATTCTTGTTCACTTAATTTCCCAAATCCAGCCTGATCATGATGGGGTCTGTCCTCTTACAAGAGTAAGCACATCTTCCAAACAGTACTTACTCCTACATCAGAGACCCCAGATTCTACCCCAGTTAGAGTAGTCCTTCCTTCCCCTCCCCTCCTTCCATCATCCAGGCAGCCAGGTAACTAATTTAGAGATATCTGAGTTGTAGGATGAAAGGCGATGGATGCATTTATAGCCATGCTTCACACAAGAAATGTTCAAAGAGAATTCACTCTGTGTCAACATCTTTAGCCGAATCTTTTCCCATTTCTTCTAACCATCTGATTACCCTAATTTTACACCCAAGAAAACAAGGCCAGGGACAGAGTAGAGGAACTCGAGTTCCAGGAACTTGAAGCATTTTGCCTTTGCTGGTTCCATGAGGGATTCGATGAGCGCAGTGGCTGGCTGAAGCTGTGGCTCCGAGCAGCAATGGGGTTCCAGGCTTAGAGAGCACCTTTGGCTGCCCACCTCCAGCTCCCTAGGTTTGGATCGCTGTCAGTCCTCTTGCAAGAGAGCTTCTTTGGTTCCAAAGTAGATGGGAGAGCGAGCCTTGTGAGTAGAAATATGACTCAGAGTCAATTCCCAGGTGACGGTGGTCAGCAGGGCTAATGCTGTCCGTAGGAACAAGCTTGTCCTGTTCTTGGTGCTTCACTTCCAGGACACAAAGCATCCTTGCAGGCTGACTAGCTTGCTGCTCTGGGCAGTGCTTAGCAGAATGAGAGGCCTAGGGTAATAAACAGTCTTTGAGGGGGATTATAATGACGACAGCGTAGACGGCGCTTGCTTTATATAAGCCAGGTTCACAGAAGCTCGAGTCTGTGTGCACGTGTCTTTTTCTGGCTTTGGAGAGGATAAGTGTGTATTTCTGGGTAGTTCCCTGTAAAGAAACCCAGCCTTTCAGCTTTGCCCACGCCAGACTCTATTTGCTTTTAGATATCCAGGAATGGTGTTCGGGGTATTTGAGAAAAAGGGAGGTGCAGATGGTTTTGCACCAGGGCATGGTTTCAAATTTAAAGAGGATTATGGTCCATGAACCCCAGAGATGGTGGGTTGAGGTGCGAAGCTTTGAAATTCTAATTGCAGACAAGTCTAAGGAGGTATATGCTTACCAGAGCACAATATCTCATTGTTCATATAGTCCCCTCTTGGCTGGAGGAGGCAGGGGAGGGGCAGATACATAACATAATCTTCGGAGGAAACTGAAACAGCAACTGGTGGCGGCAGTTTGGGCTCTCTGGTGAATTCAGAAAGAAATCCCTGGCTGTTTACCACTGCTGTGCTTGGAATAATCTTGACTCGTTCATCTGCAGAGCCAGGTGTGGGCGCAAACTGGCTCCAGCTGGGAGGGCTCTGTGTGGTGGTCATTTTTGACACGCCTACCCTCTTATTTGATAAAGTCGTGCCACCCAAACCCAAGGTATCTGGATTAGGAGAGAAAGCTGTGGAATTCAGGGTCTCTGGGAACAGACACACTTATTAGCTAAGTCTAGGCCTCTGAACAACAGTTCATATTTACTGTTTATGCCACACACACAGAGGAGTGCTGCCAGCTCAGTAGCCGGGGCAGGTACTAGATGACAACTGGGGGGTGGGGGGTGGGGGGGTGGGACCCAGACTGGCTCACAGCCCTGAGGAAGACAAATCCTTTCAGAGGAAAGCCCCAGTGCTCACTGATTTTTCTGATTTGCTCTCAGTACTTTATAGGGGAGCATGGGATTTCTGAGGCGCAGGGAGCTTAATTAGTCCAAGCTAGTAAGGGTCATATTTGTTCCAACTTACAGAATTTTCCAGATGCTGTGAGAAATGAGGTAGGATTCCCTTCTGGATTGTTCATTCTCCAAATGCTACATCTTGCAGCCGTGGCAACCAGTGAGCCTGCCCTTGTGCGTGGTCAGCTGCCAATCTCCTCCTGCCTTATTTTCTCCCTGAGAGCTTCACTCTCCATGTCTCCCAAACCAAACTTTTAAAGTACTGAGGGCAGAAAGTACTCTTGTTTATGTTTAACCTCTTTATTCACTAGTTTTTTTAAAGGTCAATTTGCCAGGGATGTTGTTTCTTTATGCTTATTCCCTTAGCAAGTTCCTGTAGTAGGCGGAGACACTTCCCTGCCTTGGAGAGCACTGGTAGGAACCACAGTGGAGGCACAGTGCACACCCAATTTGGTCAAGCCAGGAAGAGAAACAGCACACAGTTTAACCCATTTTTTTCCTATGCAGAGAGCAAGTCCTCATCCATGAACTCAGCCTCCTGCATGAGTGTCCCTGTCTTCTACTTTCATGGGAGGCAGTTAGGGGTCCAAGATTCCCAGCCAACAGGGTATCGAGTGGTGTATCCATTCTATTCTGCACACTTTGACCGAGCCTTCTCTGACCATGGTTTATGTATGGCTCTGTCATTTTCTCCTACTCCTCTGTATTGCCTATTTGTCTGGTCCTCTGCTGCAAAGCAAATTCCAAGACAGCAGGAATGTGGCCCTTGTGACATCGCTCATCTCAGAATTTGTCAGCTTGTGAGGCGAACCTTTTCCTCTTGACATGCAGTCTTCCCCTCCCTCCCTGCCGGTCCTCACTCAAGACAAGCCCTCTCCGTGGGTCCCTGAGCCACACGCGGGCAGAAAGGCCAGCGAACACAACCTCTAGCTAGCTATATCGGATGGTATGCAGGCAGGTCTGAGTGGGCCTCAGGGCTTGCCTTCCAAAGCAGGCTTGCATGGAGGCCAGTCATACGCTTTCAAGGGCTCCTGGAGGCCAATCCCAAGGACTAGGTGGGTTTTGTTGATACCGTTCTCAAAATCTTCCAGTCGGTGGTGAGAAATTAGATGGGTATGTTGGACTAACAACAGTAGACATCTTGCTGGGGCTGAATTGGTACTTTTCTCAGAAGAAAGTCAGTTCCTGCTTAGCAGTGAAGAGCATTTGCACCTGAGAAATACTTTTTGCATCTCCGGATGCTCGGCGGTCCTCTGGGGTAGAAAAAAAAAAAAAACCCAAATGCATCTGGACAGATGAAAGTATTTTAAAACAAGCCTTCCTGTCTCCTCTGTACAAGGTACAGCATTGACGTTCAGAGGGCAGCAGGGCTGCGCCCCCATCCCTCGGTCCGCGCAGGAGGGAGACGGCTTTCCGGGCCTCGCTTCCTGCACCCACTCGGGACTAAAAAAGAACATGAACAACTTTTTTTTTTTTTTTTTTTTGGTCCCTCTCTTGCAAAAACGCTCGCGTAACCAGCTCGCTGAAGTAACCGCTCCGGGGGCGGCCGTGTGTGTGTGTGTGTGTGTGTGTGTGCGTGGGGCGCGGTTCCGGAGCCCCACGGGCACGAGCACCAGCGCCGGCGGCTGCGAGGTGGGGGCCGCGCGAGGGCCGGGCAGCGGGAGGGCGGGGGGGGGGGGGGAGTGGAGAGAGAGGGGCGGGCGGGGCGTGCGTGGCGCGTGCGCAGAGCACTTCCGTGTTTGTCCCCGTGACTGGCGCGGGCGCGCCGCCCGCCGCTCCGCGGGAGCGAGCGCCCCAAGTCGGTCGAGCCTCGCCGCGCCTCGCCGCTTGTCAGCGCCACCGGAGCGGTCCGTTCCGCCCAGCCCCGCCCCTCCCCGTCGCGCCCCGCCCCGCCCCGCCCCGCCCCGCCCGCCGCCCCTTGCGTGCGCTCGGGGAGGCGCGTCCCCGGCCGCCTGCGCGCGCCGCTCGCAGTTTGAAGGGCGCTGCGCTGCTCGCTCCGCTCCTCTCCGCTCCGCTCCTCGCGCGCCAGGCCGGGCGCCGCGGCGGGTCGGGCTGCGCGCGTGGCGTTCATGAGCCGCCCGGCGGCCCCGGGAGCCTGCGCCGTGACTCACGCCCGCCCCCGCTTGTGTCTCGTCCCTCCCGCGGCAGGATGCCGGACCAGATCTCCGTGTCCGAGTTCATCGCCGAGACCACCGAGGACTACAACTCGCCCACCACGTCCAGCTTCACCACGCGGCTGCACAACTGCAGGAACACCGTCACGCTGCTGGAGGAGGTAGGCGGCGGCCTGGCAGCTGGGTGGGCTGGGGCCCTGGGGAGCCCGGCGACTCGGGGAGCCACACCCCCTCCGGCAGACCCCGGCCCCTCTGGTCCTCCTTGGCGGCCCTTTCCGGGGTTCTGCAGGTTTGAAAGCCAGGGGAACTGAAGTGGGGAAGGACTGAGCGAGCTCTGGACACCCGAGTAGAAGAGAGATCCTCTCTGCCTTGCACCCTGTCTGGGTGCCAGGCAGTCTGCTCAGCGCTTCCACATCATTGTGACCCTTTCCTAACCCACGAAGTACGTGGCGTCAGGCCACCGAGGGCAGAAAGGCGAGGCTGCTTGGCCAAGGTCACCAGCCAGAGACTTGGAGGTGGGCCGTGAATGCACTTCTCCGCAGCCCAGCGGGGCCAGGCAGGCTTAGCTGTAGAGATAAGGGCTGGTGGAAAACCCCAAAGGAGTAAAAGGGAACTTCAATTGAGACTGTTGCCATCCCTGGGCCTGTGTCTGCTAGTCCCCTGTGTCTAAAGTGAGCAAAAGCCCAGTGGAAGGAGGTCTGTACAAACAGATCCCCGCCCAGCTCCCCTTGCTCCAGTGGCTTTGGTTCTCTAGGGCTCTGCTGCACCAGATCCGCAGGACACTCAATGCAGTCTGCAGAACTGATCAGACTGGTAGATGGGACCAGAAGCTGCGGAAAGAACAGTTCTGCCTATCAGGACCCTCCAACGGATAGATGTCCAGGGGCAGAGGCAAGGGCAAAGCTATTTCTTTTAAATCTTGAGCGCGGGGTGGGTGAAAAGAAACGCCGTAAGCACATATTTACAGCTACAAACAAGCCAGTGAAAATAAGGCAGTTTCCCAGAAACTCAGCACAATTTCTCAGTGCCACAAAATATTCCCATCCTAAGCAGCCAGGCCTGTCTTGGCTGAACACGACAGTATAGGCAGGAAGAGGGTTTCCCCCATGGGAATTAGGCACCTGGTTTATTTGAGGTTCAGGGAGCTCTTTTTTATTTAGGGCGGCTAGGGACCAGCTCTCGGTAATGTAGGGAATGTTGAAGTTCTGTCTGGAACTGGCTGTGGTAGTCAAGTTGTCTAATGTATGAAGAACTGGTATTTGGGTGCATGCATAAGAGATGGAAATGTTAGGGGGTCGGTGGAGATTTCTTTGTCCCATCTTGCCCACCTGCCAGGTGCTATAAACTGGTCTGTTTGATTCCAGAAAGGGTTGTTTCTAGAGTTTTCTCTGGAGCCATTGTTGAGTGATGGAAATGAATATTCAAGTGGATGGAGAAATACTACCTACCTAAGTGTATTTGAAAGGCAGAGGTAGTGAATACCCCTCCCCCTTGTGACTTGTCAGTTGCTTGACGGTTAATATCAGGGATTAAGCAGAGTAGCCAGGCATTCAACCTCAAAGTGATTCTGTCCATCATATAATTGGAAGAAGCTGACAAATGTGCTCATCTAGGAGTGTGTGGTCATCTTTTTCCATTTCTAACTGGATATGGCTCTAAAGGGTTTAACATTGATTAGGCTGTGGGGTTATTTTTCTGCCAGATAACTTCTTCTCTGTCTGCTAATAGAGCTGTCAGTTACTGTAACTTTCTGCACAATCAGATAGTGTTACTGTATTCTGTTTGTGCAGCAGATGATAAGGGTGTTTGGGGTGCTGTCTGTGGGGGATATTTGTGCATATTGAAGCACCTTTTTTTTAGAATAGTTAGAATAGATGCTGTCAAATAAGCATCTGCCCCCAGCCCTGTGTGTGTGTGTGTGTGTGTGTGTGTGTGTGTGTGTGTTTGAGCTTAGGTAGAAGAATAGTCCTTTGGACTTGAGAAAGAATTAGAACCAGTCTAGAAAGTTCAAAAGTGACATATTAGAATACATTGATATACTCTTGTCCCTAAAGCATGTAGATTAATTGATAGCAGAATTTTGTCATTCTTTTTCTAAACTTGAGTACAGGCTTGGTTAAGAAGTCATTTTCCTCAATGTGTATTTTTTAACCCTTGAATCATAGTCTATTTGATTTGACTTTGTGTGGTGACCTCTTCTTTATATGAAACATCTTTTTAGCGTCTTACTGTTGGATCATAACACAGCTGAAGGTACCATCCTCAGTAGATGCTAACCTGGTTCTTCAAAATTAGGCTGGGTAGTGGGACATACCTGTAATCCAATCAGTTGGTCGATAGAGGCAGGAGGATCCTCCACAAGCTTGAGGCTAGCCTGGACTTCCTAATGAGTTCTAGACCAGCCAGGGCTGCACAGCAAGACCTTATTTCATAAAATGCTAGGGCAGAGACCTGCACTAGACATGCCACACACCATGAGGCCAGCACTCAGAGACTGAGCAGAGGGTTGTGAGTTCCCAGCCTAGGATACATAGGAAGAGCCTGTCTCAATAAAATAAAAATAAAAATAAATCGTTGTAATGGGGTGGAAGGTGGCCGGGGGATTACTGCTCCCAAAATAAAAGGAAAACTTTGTGAAAATATCAGAAAATGTTATTTGCATATTCTTCACAAGTGAGAGATTTGGAAATTGAAAGAATTTGGCTTGTGTCATTGTGGTTATTCTTAGAATTTTTGGGTAGTTTGTTTGTTTTGTTTGTTTTTGGTGATGTGGACGCTCTAGAATAGGGAGTAATTTGGGTAGCTTGGACTATTGTTTAGAAGCAAGTCTTTTCCTAGTTCTGATAGCTAAGAATTTCCTGTTTATATGTGACTTTATCTGCTGTTTATATGACTAATTAACACACATGGGGCTTAACTGAAAACCTGTTAGAGCGCCAAGCTTCGAACACCAAATTGATTCATTTGGGGCTAGCACTTTCCCCTTTCATTGTGCCTCCCTGTCAAACAGTACACCATGTGGAGCAGATGCTGATGTTTATATTTAAAGCCCCTTGGGACATGCACTTTGGGAAATGAATCAGATATACATGGAAAGGAGAGGCTAAAAGGCTTACTTCAAGGCTTCCTTTTTAGGGCTGAGGGACACATATGGTTCGGCAAGTAATGGTTTGGCTGGGACACCAGTGGCTGCCTTTAAGAGGCAGGAATGGATCAGCTGGGATTCAGCTAAGGTTTCATCCTGTAAGTGGTTTCCAAGCACAAAGCCAATCCTTTGCTTATTCAGGAATCAGAGCATTCTAGTATATGCTGTTCTGCTTGTGACCCTTTAAAAGTTATGGGTAAGGGGCTAGAAGACAAGGGTTGCTTGAGAAAGAAGCAAGCATGCATTGTAGGAATACGGGCCAAGGTGCTGGGATACATTCTGTCTTTAAAGATTGGGAGTGGCCAATACTTAGGGCCTTGGGTACAAGGGAGAACACATCATATTAATCAAGGTTACTGGTTATTTGCCAGCATTTTACTTTGGTGCTGATGGAAATAACTCTTTGCTCATTTCTTTAGATGCTGCTCCATATAAGGCCAGTTTTAGGCACATGGGATACATAGTTCCCTGTAGTCAGCTGTGTAGGGCTATGTGCATCCTCTGTGTAAAGTCTACACATAGTCAAGTATGAAGAGAAAAGGACAGCTCTTATCTCCACTTTACTGAGAAGAAAAGGCCCAAAGAGGTGACTTTCCTCTAAGGCTTCCTTAGTAAATAAAGGAGTTCAGGAATTCTTTACAGTTACCGGGTAAGATTCACATTCTAAATGTCTGCAAAGTCATATTTATTGACTTTGTAGTACATAGATGGGGCTTCACTTCTGTCACACAACACAGTTTTGATCTCACGAAGAGATGTCTAAGGTCCTTCGTAGTTTGGCTTTTCCTCCTGCCCATGTTCCAGGTACTTCTTAGTAGTAATTTTAGTATAATATTTCTTCAAAGATATGGATATGGGTTTCAGTTTGAAATGTGAGAACTTACATAAGTGACCTATGGGCAGCATCTGATCAGCACATCTTCGAGGAGCATCTGTGTGGAAGTCCCAGTTGCCAAGCCCTGCTGGGGCACTGAGGCTATTATTTGGATTATTTGGAAGCTCATGTTATTGAAAGAAAAAAAAAACCCATAACTCTTAATAGGACTGAAAGGTTAAGTTCATAGATGGGAGAATTAATAAAGAACACTCATGACAGCAATATAAACTAAATACTGCAATCTGCCATCCAGCCAATACATGCACCATTGAATGCATTATACTGGTAGGCTTGGGGATTAGAGATGAATAACTGTGTCTGCAAGGTGCCTTCTAAAAGCCTTTCTAAGGTTGCTGGATGTCAGTGTGGTTCTGGCTTGGAGACTTGTTTTTGAAGGCTTAGAATTATTTGATCAAAGGTTACCAGAGGTCTCTTTGATATTAATAGTAACAGCAATTGACAACTACTGATATTCCTACTATGTGCTAGTTATGTATGTGTATATATATATATATATATACACACACATATATATGTATATATATATACACACACATATATATGTATATATATGTATATATGTATGTATATATATACACATATATACATATATGTGATTTATTTTTATTTTTTGTATATCAGTGTTTGCCTGCATGTGTGTATTACCATGTATGTGTCTGTTGCTTGAAGAAGCCTGAAGAGGTCCTCTGATCCCCTGGAACTAAAGTTACAGAGGGAAGTGAGTCACCACAGGGATGCTGGGAACCAAACCCAGGTCTTTTGCAAGAGTAGCCAGTGCTCTTAACCACTGAGTCATCTCTCTAGCGTGTCCCCTCCCCCATATAGATATACTGTTATATAATGTTTGTTCTATTACTGTTAATAGTCCCATTTTATAGATAACTATGTATCTCACGTGTATGAGTATGTGTGTGTGTGTGTGTGTGTGTCTGTCTGTGTATTTGGTTCACATCCCGTCAGAAATGAACTTGAGACTTAGAGTATCAAGGGTAGAGTGTTCTTGCACGCCAGTCAGACTTCCTTTGTAAGTGTTGCTCCACTCTTTGAAGTTTTGATCACAATATTGAGCTTGGTCTTTCTTGTTGATGTCTGGAGATCTAGCCTTTGGTAAGTAAGATTAGGTCTCTAGTGCTAGCCTGTGGACTCTCACCTAGGAATTCTAAAGCCAGGTCTTAATGGATTCGAGAACTAGTCAGTCACCTTCAAAAAGTATGTAGTTTTAGACAACAGAAGCATCAACAAAGCCCTTCTCTGGAGGGTTTAGATAAAGACCCTGTGGGACATTTTCCCTAAAGTAGAGAAAATGTATTTGGATCTGTTCCTAACCTCTTGAAGGTAAACCAACAAAAGAGAATTCTCCCTGTGGTACCAGGATCCTTTGTAGAAGTCTAGGCTCTGGAGGCCAAGCCTCTGATCCAGTCTGAGAGTAATTAGGGTACGTTTTCTCAGAACCTAGCAAAGTTCAATGACTGTTGGCTTACAAAAACAGGGAATGCAGCTTCCCTTGTGTTTCAGATTCATGCACCCTACAGCAAGGTGTGAATCCATCAGTCCTGTATTTCACAGTAATGCCATATGCCCTCATATACATCTTTGTTATTTTAAAAACATTGTTTTCATCTTCACATAATAAAAGGCCAATTGAGTGGTATTCTTAGTATTCTCCTTTCATACATGCATAAAAGTTTAGAGGTTAAATGTCCCAAGATTTCCTGGTAGGGTAGGCAACAGACTTGGACTGTGGATACAGAATGTATGAACTTAAAACCATACTTATTTTCTATATATTTCACAGTTTATAAATAAAATTTAGGGAGGAGAGAAACAGCAAGCCAATTGCTTTAGTCTGGTTAGGCCTCTCCCTAAATGTCCATTTGTTAAGGTCACACATGGTGCTGCCAGCAGTCCTCTGTGTGGCTGATCAGCTATGAAAAAGCCATGTGACTTCCACTTCCATCCTGGCATATGTATTCTGAAACTGTTGGCCAGCCCTTTGCCTGTGAACCTCCATAGTTGTGGCTGAAGAACTGCAAGTTGTGGCGGAAGTTGTAGCTACAGTAGGCCTCTTAGATCCTTTCTGCTCTTGAGCTCCCTGTCCATCCACCACCTCCTGGTTTACAGGATACTCATTGCTAAGGAATCACTGTATATAGTTGAGTTAAAGGGAACTTGAGTAACATCCAGTCTGAGGTTGGCAGTGTGGAGACTCTATCTCCAAGAGGCTCATTGAGAGCTGTGTTGAATTCAGTAACCAGTTACAATAATACAGAAAGGTTGGTGGACACCCCTACTAGTGTAGTGTAGTTCCGTGTAACTCTCCTGCTATTGTGCATTTGATTTGGACTCTTAATTCATTGAGCTAGTAGTATGGTGCTGATAATCTTTCACTGATCCCATGCTTGGATTGCTGGTTACAGCCACCAAAAAGTGGAGGAGCAAAATATTAGTCTTACTCAGCTTCCTGTTCACCGGAAGACACTTGGAACTTTGCATCCCTGGGGAGTAAAGCTGGTGAGTTACAGGGGCTCACACAGATTTTTGTCAGTCCTCTTGCTTTCAATGTGGAGACTGAGGTCTAAAGATGAGGCAGGGGTTTGAACTCAGGGCTTTTGACTCTTTTGTGCTTTGCTGGGAGAGTCTTCTCCAGCACTACTCTCTGGATCTAGCTTCTAGAGAGAAAGCCTGGAATAAGCCTGAAGTTAGGAAGTTCATTTTGCACATACCAGTCACTGAGTTAAATGCTGGCCTCTAAAAACATGGTATGTGAGGCCATGGCACATTTGATACTGGGTTAAGAGGCCTCCATCAAAAGCCTGTTGTGTCAGATGTTCAGACTGACCAGGCCTTTGCAAACTGCCCTTGTGTGTGGGGTCTTTGAAGCCCCGAGTGTTGGGTTCCATATACATCATGTAGTCACTTGAGGATTTCCTGGCATATCCCTTCTTACACGTGTTATTTAACGATGGGTAAGTGATGGGGCTGGAGATCATACCTAAGTCTGTTTCCTCATCTCAAAAGTGGTATCCTTTTGAATAGAAAAGGAGATAACGCCCACGAGACACTCATTAAGTGATGTCCTGACCTGGTAAAAGCAGCCAATGAGTATCCAAGTCTTTATAGTCAGTGTTCCTCCCATAGGGAAGGAGGCCAGGGAGAGGCCCTAGCATTCCTGTAGCTGGTCTTTTGCTACTTTGTGGGATCTTCTTTCTTCTACCCTTCCCCACCCTTTTCCCACCCTTTCAACCCCCTAACACTAGATGAAAGAGAAAAAAAGAATAGAGGGGAAAAAGGGTGATGTTATCATTATGCTACTTCCTGCTTATTAGGGGTGTTGAGTTCCTTGGGGCAAGTTTAACTTCGCCATCAGGATATCTAATTTTTTCTTTCTTCTTTCTTCTTCCTTTCTCCTCTGCCTCCTCCTTGAACAACTATTAACTAAGCACTACCAACAGCAACCACCCACCAACCAACGAAACCTTTCAGGGCTCTAGCATTTATATATTCTCTAAAAAGTCCCCAGAATCCACACAGTTGCAGAAACTACTTGTAGCTGGCAAAATCATGCCCCTGCTAGAGCATGAGGCAAATCACAGTCAGTTGCTGTGACAGTCTGCAGAGGCTCCATCTTGAACGCATGGGATTTAAAAAACAAACAAAACCCAAAAACGTATTCTGATAATATTTGTGGTTTTTAAAAAGACCAAAATTCCATAATTGTCACTACACATTCCTTGGTAGGTAAGTAAACAGGCGGAAGGTTTACCAGTGGACCCGTAATGATCCACTGGGTAGATAGAGAGGACGCTTCTGCCAGGTTTACTTAAGCTGTTTGATTTCCAGGATGTTTGTTGGTCAAGTTCCTGAAGCTTTCTCTGTCTCTTGTTTCCTTACGGGAAGAGTGAGTCAGCGTATGTAAAGTGCTGAGTATTGCCTGGCATGGTGATCACTGTATTCGTGATGGCTCTTACCCTCAGGACTGTTGCTGTTTACTGTGGGTGCATTGTATTGCTGGTGTGTCACCAGGATGACAGTTGGCAGAAGTGTTTTGGGAAGGTAGGTGATGAGGAGGTCAGGTGGCAGTGCTGACTCCATATGCTTCAATGATCTGGGTTTTAGCAGCACAGATGGGACCAAGGTAGAACTAAAGATTGGGACCATTTGTGGCTCATGGTCATAGCCATGTTGAGCTAACGTAAGCTGCTTGCTCAGTGACTGAATTCTTACCCCTTAAATGAGAGAACCGGTGCTTAGTGTTGCTGTCTGACTTAGGCTAGCTTGATGGGCTCCCTGTGCAGCCTCTTGCCCCATGCTTTTGCCAGCCAGAGCTAATTTGTTTACTGCCACATGTCCACAGGGTCCCTTCATTGATGCATCAGATCCTGGGCAACACTGTTCTTTTGATTTTGTTGGAGTTTGGGGTAATGAGCTGTTTTGTTATATAATGAACACAGATATTTGATTTTGTCCATTTCGAGGGAGGCACGTATGCCTTGGTCCTACCTGAAATATAGTGTGCTTTGCTGATTATAGCTTGAAGCGCTGAGACCACAAATGATTCTATTTTGGTTTGGAGGCAGGAGCTTTAGAGTTGAAAGGATCTTTCTGTTTAGTTAAGGCATAGAGTTGCTGCCATCTCATAAAGTAATTTTAATTGTATCTGGAGTAGGGGTGGCTCAGCTTAGGAGCCATATGACTCTGCTTGTTTTAACTAAATGGATGAGTTCACAGTGAACTCTTCCTGGGCCTGAGCATTATCTGAGCAGCCCTGTGCCATGGTGCCGTTTGCGGTCAGTTACATAAGAACTGAATTTTAATGCTGAGGCCACGGTATAATTTTCCCCCAAAGAGCTGGAATATGTATCCCTTTGATAAGACAGTACCCAATTTAGCCACCCAGAAGCTAGGAAAACAAAATCAGAACCTTATGGCTCAGTGAGGTAAGAACCACAAAACAGTTAGAATTTGGTGCCAACTATTGCAGAAAGCAGAGTTGGCTGCATTAATGGAGACCATTTCTTCTCCTGCCAGATGTGAAGAAAATATACATTCTTCTCCACTCTGTTATTAACATAGCAGGGATACTTTGTATTCTGTAACATCATGCCCCAGGGGTTTAGACCAGGACAACCATAGTGAACAAACCCAGCATGCAGCAGGCTGTAATAGGTATGGTGATAATTCTTTCGTTATGGAAAATAACCAGAGATCATCCCGTCCTTTTGTGGATTAGATTGGTGGGGCCCAGAAAATAAAGGTGCACATGGTCCTTTTGGTAAATTTCAAATCTCTACCCACCCCACATAGATACTCACATAAAGCAAAGAAAAACACAAATAGAACTAGTTAAATAGCGTTTGGATTTGTTGGAAAGACTCATAGAATATTCTGTAGGACACGAGAGGAAGAATGACAGGCAGTAAAGGCAGTACACTACTCACTTCTAGATTACTGGCAGATATGTTCACACTGGTCCTATATAACTTCCTGACACCAGCTGGTATCTTTGAGCTCTGCTGTGGGAAAAGCACATTTCATAGGGAAGTGCAGAGTGGCCCAGCTTGGAAGAGCAGATCACCTCTGGTTTGGTCAGCTTCTGGGAGGATGATGGACCTGTGATTGTTCAGGTTAAGCCTTCCCTCTCACCACTTCTCAGCACTTCCCGGTCCTTAGAGAATGGGAATAGGTTAGGAACAGCCCCCCTCCTCAGCCCCCTCTGTACAGCTGACACAGCAAAGCAGAAATCCAGGTTTCCTGGCCTCCTCTTTATGTTTTTATTTAAGTAAGAGTTGGGTGGAGACAACAGGGTCTTGTGTCAGGAGAACTAGGAGGTAACAGAAGGTAGGTAAAGTGCCTGGTATCTGGTGACACTTGGAAGATAGTAGCTTTTATGCGCTTCCCTCTGCACTTCTTACCTCTCATTGGCCCTTCTACTCTATTCATTTGGGATACATGAAGGGCTGTGGTTAGAGGACTGTGCTGCACACTTTTAGCTTTGCTAATGTGGTCAAGAAAGACCAACAGTGGAATCCAAAGTGATGGCATGATGTTCTTTCAGTAATCTTTCTATAGTTACCCAGGATGGTTGGAAGACTAGGCAGAGCAAAGGTTCTCCTTGGCTTCATCGGCTTTCTCCCAGTGGGAAGTAACCAAGACACAAGAATAAACAAGGACTAACGACTTTGCGTCCATGGAAGGGCTTCTTCACGACCCGGTCACACATGAAATAAGAAAGTCTCCTTTTTTGTTGTTGTTTGTTCTTTCGCTTTTTTTTTTTTAAAGATATGAGGGTGGGGGCTCCTTTATATTCATTAATCATTCCTTTTTTATGAATTTCATTTCCTTTTTCTTTCCATGTTTATTCACATTAGTAGCGTTTACATAAAATTAGATACTCCTTATTTCCACAGAGTGCAAATCAAAAGAGCTGCTCACTGCTGGCCCAGCAGCTGCTCCTGCTTTAATAATAGTAATATTTTTCACAGCAAAGCAAGTAAGCGCACTGCCTCCCAGAACATGGAACAGCGCCAAGTCAAATAACACTGTCGCTGCCCCAAGGCTTCTGCATTTTGTATGTAAGCATTGGAACAAAATCAAATTCACAAACAAAACCACTACAATTAAGCATGTAGTCTGCCGTCGGCATTGTGTTGGGCACTCTACAGACATCCTCACCTTAATACTTCTGTAGCTCCGAGACTCTGTTTTATGGATGACTGAACGAGGCTTCGATGACTTGCCTAGTTCATGCCCTTCCTCCTTCAGACTCATCTTAAAGTGCCATGCGTGTGTTAGCCATGTGAGATAGAGCCAAGAGAAAATGGGCTTTTGCTGAGTCAAGCAGTTCAGGTCAGCTTGCTTATTTGTTGCTGTTGTTGTTTTAATATTCCTGATGGGACAGTAAATGACAACCATTGGGTGGTCACAGAAGTAGTTTTTCTTCTCATTTTAGAACAGCCTTGTTCATGATGGGCTGATGAAGTAGTGATATGTTCATATACTTGTCTTTACCCTTTTTTCTAGCCATTCTTACTGCATTTCTCTCTTTTTATATTATCATTCCATGTATACATAGAATAAGCATATCCTGTAAAGTCCATTTAGTGGTGCATCTGTCCGTGTGTTTAAGGCTGACCACAGTTAGGGGCCTCTTCCCTGAGGAAGACTGATACTCCATCACTCAGTAGTCATTGATTGTCTGTAGCTCTCCATCTAAGAGTGGGACCTCATGAGATTGCCCATGGACTTTGGCTGGTCAGCTGGGGTTGCCATCATTCAGGACTTGTTTAGGCAGCCCTAGTGTTGGGATTTCATGGCTGTAACTTCGCTGTCATAGAACACGCACTCTCATATAAGAGCTCCTTATCGTCTGGTCTTTGCAGCCTTCCCACTCCCTCTTCTGTGTGTTCCCTGAACCTTAAATGTAGTGGTAAAGTTATCGTTGTATCCATCGGGGCTGGGCACCCCACTGTCTGTTGTGCCCTGCATTTTGACTAGTTGTAGCTTTCGGTTTCTACCTGCTGCCAAAAGAAGGGTGTTTTTTTTTTTTGTTTCTTGTTTTTTTTGTATGTTTGTTTGTTTTGTTTTGATGAGGGGTGAGAGCTACATCTATGCATGGGTAGAAGGGTAACTTGTAAAATGGAATTAGAAATTATACCAGTTGAGAAAAGTGGCAGTCCTGGACTCTCCTAGATTCCATGACCCACTAGCATTACTTCTAAAAGATCACACGTAGTGTCCTCAGGTCTAGTGACACTCCCCCAACCTCCTTTTTAAACCTGTTGGAATGCAGATATTTGATTAAAATTATGGCAGTGATCACTTGATTTATAATTGTTGAAAGCAGATCTGGTAAAGGTTTCTGAGTGCAGCCGAGTCTGCCTCTTTGGACTAGGACTATATGCCTATCGATTGAATGGTGCCTCGGATTTTTTGAAAGTTGTGCCACAGCCAGTTTGAATACCTTGCTAAATGTATTGTGTGACCTTTTGTCAGAATTAATTGTGCTGTCCCACCAGTCACTTTCCGAGTGCCAGCTCTGTTCTGGGGATCTTCTGGTTGCTATTTCCCCACCTTTCCAAATCATCCGGGGCTTGATTGAGACAGTGATCCAGCCTTGGCTCCACGACCCAGATCTTGATCCCGTTGTTTACTACCCTGCCTTGCTTGTTTTTAGTGGCATAGTGGCAGAGTACCAGTAACTCAGAGAGGCTGCTCAGCATTTGCCTTCGTAGTGGAAACACACTTGCACATACATGTAACATGTATACAACATACACACAACACAAGACACACCTTGGTGTCGGCGAGTGGAAAATGAAAGCATGATTTTTTTTTTCCTTTAAGCTGAGTGGGAGGTGTTGAGATCTAGACAGTTTACATCAGTTATTTTTAGGAGTAAGCAGTTCAGAGGTGGAATGAGAGGGATTAATGAGGGAGCTGATATTTTCAAAACAAGCTAACTCTCTGCTCCTTCTGCGTGGACAATAAGGAGTGAATCTGCCTTGCTGTCTAAACATTTTTGTTTCTGATTATTAAATCAACAAGGCATTTCTCTGGCTGAAAACTCCATATTAAATCATTTCTTGCTACTAAAATAAAGTACACAAGGCTGCATTTGCAGGGATTGAATCGAGTCCCTTGTGTAGGTTCAGTAAGTACTGCATGAGCGTCATCAGGGGCTAGGGATCGTTAGACAGGAAAGAGGTTTATTAAGCTCACAGTTCTAGAAGTGAAGCATGCGGTGCCAGCATCAACATGGCTCTGGTGAAGACTGAGAGTGGATGGCCTCAGAGTGGGTGGGATGTGCAAAAGGAGAGATGAGACTGGCAGAAGTCAAAGAGAGTGGCCAGGTACAGTCTCAGGAGAACAAGCTCCAGGTCCTGGGAGAATCCTCTCCAAGGTCGGAACTTGACAGTTGTGTCACTTCAGCGTCACTTGGCTGAGGACCAGGGTTCCAGCCTGTGACCCCTTGAAGAAACACCCACACCACAGTCACGCATGAGTGCCTTGTGCAGCCCCACTTGCTCTGCCACATCACTTCCATTCAGTGAAAGTCAGAGGGGCCGTGCTGGGGGCGGGGCTGACAGACTGGGGAACATCTTGAGGAGGAAATGACAGGAGAAGGGAACTAAGGTGACTTGAATGGGCCCTTCGGAAGGCGGGCCTAGCATTGTTTTCTTTTGTCTTGTTTCATTTTTCTGTTTAAGTCAAATTGCAATTCAGATTTTGTTCTTGAGCCTTGGCTCTTGGATAGAAGGCTGGTTCCGCCTGGTCAGGTGAATTGGTCATTTCTGAGGTTTTAAAACAGCTCTATCCACTTTGTCAGGCAAGTTGGTAACATTTGAGTTTGCAACATTTGGATGTTTCTACAGAGTGTACTCTCTTCATTCCAAAAAAATTCAGAGAACTACTCTTGAGTAGTTCTGAACATGTTGGGCCTCTCTGTGAGCGTGCTGTCAGGAGCACCTTTCCTAGTGGGGTATCAGCTAAAGGGCACATCTGTAAGTCAAGGCACACTCCTGTCAGCCGTCAACTCCACACCTAGGTTGATTGGTTTGTTTTTTGAGATGTCTCATGTAGGCCAGGCTGGCCCTGGACCTTGAACTTCCTCCTTCCTCCTCTACCTCCAGGTGCTGGCATCCAGGAGTAGCACGGTGCATGTCAGCACCAAGCACATAGTAACCAATGCAAAGCTCCCTTGGGCTGGCTCCACGTTTGATTCTGGAATCCTGCTACCTCTCTACTTCATGTTTGGAACAAATACCTTCATAAATGACTACCTTTCCTGTTTCCCTTCCTGATGGCAGACCTTTTCCTAAAGTTTGTCAAGCCAGTCATCCATGAAAGAGCCTGTGTCTTGCATGCATATCCAGCACTAGACTGCATAGTAAGCTAAGGATGTAAGCCTCCTCTGGTAATCTTTAACAGTTGTGGAAATGGACTCGAGAGCTTTCGGATGATGAGTGAGCATCATGAATCTTTCAGGTGATGAGTGACCGGAAGCTTGCCAGTGGGCAGCTTCCTTTCTCCAGCTACGTCCTGAAGGGAAAGAACCAAGATGGAAGCCAATACTGTCAGACTTTTCAATTCTCCCAGTCGCTGTTCTTCACCTCTCTGCAGCTTCCCACCAGGGTCCCACACTTGTTGCTCAGGCAAGCATGCTGTGTGCTTAGACACTGTGGATGTTTGATGTGGGCTTAACTGGGAACAAGCATGAATTGGCTGTTGATACTGACACTTGGGGAACAAGGTGGACTTCTTTCTGTCCTGTGCCCAGTCAACCTTCCTGTTGTTCTGTCTGCTCCCCTCTGGAGCAGGCTGGCGGGAGGTTAGTGTCCACTTTCTGCTGTAACACGGGATGTCACTTGACTTAGCCACTTAATTTGATCTGTTAGACCCTAACATACATCATGATAAAAGTCACACTAAATACAGATCAACTCTATGACACAAACAATTGTGAATTCTTATCCCCAAAGGGAAAGGAAAGCAGGTAGCATGTCTTTGCTGTGAAGGGTTTTGTAGTGTTGCAGTATCTATCAATGATTGCACAGCCTGTAGTCTTCAGGAACTGTTATTTCTTAATAGCCAGTGTTTACTAAGGTTTCTTTGGAACTTAATGCTGTGTTAGTTCTTTTTGCAAACACTCAACAGTCCTTTATATTGTATAAGGAGAAAATAGCTGTTTAGAAATTTGTCTATCCAAGGTGAACAACTCTTATATGGTAGAGCTGAGGTTCAAACCAGGTCTTTTGACTCCCTGATAGCATACTGCTGCCTTAGGTATCATAGCAGGTTACAGAAGTAGATGTGAAAAACATTTTTAACTTCATAGTTTAAATATATGCCCACATGCATTTTATGCATCAGGTACAAGAATATGTGCCAGAAACTCTTACTAATGAGATCATTAATTTCTACTTCTACTCTTTCTTCTAGAATGCTTTTGGTCTGAAGGCAGCATTGGGGAGGGGCTCTCCACCCAGCAGAAATTGTTACCCAGTGTGCATTAATGTGTGTTTATTTCTAAAGCTGTTGTTCTTACTTCCCTAAGGGCCTAACCTTGTTTAACTCTTTGTTCACTAAGTTACTGTTAGTCTGTCCTCTGCCTGGCAAGAGTTGGTAGCTTTTCATTCCCTGGGAAGTAGCCTTTTGCTGCACACAAACCCATTCTTCCTCACAGCTGTGTGGGAGAGCACTCTTCCTTTCTCTAAGCAGTGTCTCCAGGTTTTTCTCATGTGGGACCCACCAGATTGAGTTTATTCCCAGGTCTATCCAGTTACTGTTTTAAGAAGTTTTTTTGTTGTTGTTCCCAAAGCCTGACAAACAGTTGAAAGACAGCACCTGAGTGAATAGATGAAACAGAGAGAGAGAGAGAGAGAGAGAGAGAGAGACAGACAGACAGACAGACAGACAGACAGACAGACAGACAGAGGAGAGAGGAGAGAGAGAAAGGGAGGAGACGGGAGACAGAGAGAGAGAGACAGAGAGAGATGCATGCATACTGCTGGTTGTGAGCCCTGAGCAGGGTGGGAAAGTCTGGAGAAGCAGTCTGGGATACTGAGACAGTGTTAGGTGGAGTGTCTGAGTTCTGGAGAAGTAATTCAGTCGTGGAGTTGGAGTTGTAGAGCTAGAAGGAGTCGTTAGAGGTTATAAGGTCAACTGCCTCATTTTCCAGATCACTGAGATTGCTCTTCAGCCCTGAGTTCACAGCCACTGCCTGCTGACCTTAGGTGCACAGAGTCAGAGCAAAGCTCCTCAGGTTAGTGCTCTCATTGGTTTAACACATTAATGGTTACCAGTGTGTATTCTGTGTTTTAAGTGATTGGTTTTGTCTTTGAGCCTTGAGATATTTTTTGTCACAAACAAAGCTCTATTAAAATCTCTAAAAGCCAGTGAGATGGAAATTCCCAAGCAGAAAAGAGCTCCACCATATTGAACTTATGGTTCACATTGGCTTCCTCCAGCTCCTGATTCCCTCATGGATTCTGTTGATCTGCTCAAAACTACTGCCTGAGTTTGCTCACCCGTAACTACTTGTTCACCACAAGGCCCAGCATTACTTGCCCCCATCTGTGGCATGTGGTCTATTTTGTTTGCTTTAAAGTTTTCTATCACTTTTATGAGACATGTTGAGTTACAAAGAACTTCATGTGTATTGTCTTCCTGAAGAAATGATAGTTTAGACAAGTCAGCTCAGTCTCCAGAGAGAGAGAGAGAGAGAGAGAGAGAGAGAGAGAGAGAGAGAGAGCTGGTAGGTGCTGAGTACAGGTGCAGTGACTCTCATTCCCCAACAGGCAGAGACTTAGTGTCTCCCTAATGCAGAGCTGCTCCACCGGTATGTGTCCAGCCTACGGAGGCATCTATGAGCTTGAGGCTTACAGCCCACTGTCTCTTCAGATGCAGTCTTCCTGACTGCTTTTCAGCTCACATGGAAGAATAGGACAGTAAGGCACTTACTTATTAATGTGCACGTGTTTCCATCATTCTGTTCCCACCTTGTGATTTTCTTTTTCTTAGAAAGGCTCTCTTATGTTCCATGCTGGCCCCTGAGCTTGCTCTGTGGCCAAGAGTTGCCTTGATCCTTCTGCTACCATCTCCAACTGGGATTAGATGTGTGCAGCTACACTGGTTTTTATGAAATGTTGGCCATTCAACCCAGAGCCTCATGCACGGTAGGTGAACACTCTGCCACCTAGAGTACATACATCTCCAGCTCCAACCTTGTGATTTTGATTGCGAGCCGTCAGCTTCGATTCTGAATCACCCATTGTATACTAAGAGCTCAGCAACAGCTGCCCTGAGGGGTATGGCCGAGGAATGAACTCTTATGTGGTTTATGAGCTCTTGGAGCAGCAAGCAAACCAAGATCAGCAGCCCCCAGCCAGAGTCTGATGGCCCTCTCTAAGAGTCAGTAGGGTAGCAGGGAGCTACAGCACTGAGCTGCAGAAAGCAAGGCTCGGCCATGTCGAGTGGTTAAGAGGTGATGCAGCACAGGATGCACGTTTTCTATTACACCCTACTGACTGTTTCTGTGACAGAAATGAAGAATTCTTTGTAAGTTTTGTTATAAACCATCATCCTCTGGCATATAGCCATCCCTTTCATTAGAGTAGCTGTAGAAAGCCTCGAGATTCAGCTTGTTGATTCTTGATGTTTCCTCAGAGAGGGATCTAGG
Organism: Mus caroli; assembly: GCF_978045245.1. Taxonomy (NCBI): domain Eukaryota; kingdom Metazoa; phylum Chordata; class Mammalia; order Rodentia; family Muridae; genus Mus; species Mus caroli. Next base: position 39,791,962 of record NW_028227271.1, read on the forward strand.
AAGAGTCATTGGACCCTTGCTTGATCTCAGTCCCTTCCCCCACTCCCTGTGCATCTCCTATCTAGCTGTATATAATTCTGTCCCTGGTTGCATGTGGTCACAGGATCTCTGAAACTGCTACATTATGGAAGGTTAACTAGGAGTTAGGGAGGAGGGTCCTGGGACTCCATCTGTGAAACTGTGAGACTTCTGGAGTTGTGGAATTGCTTTGGGATTGTTCATGCTTCTATGAGATTGCTCTCACCCATATTCTGCAAGTAGTACCAATAAGCTCATTGAGTCCCCAAGTTGGACCTTAGAGGATTTGTTTTGGTACTTATAAAAAATGAATAAGATAACTTAAGTTACTTTTCTATTGCTGCAATAAAACATCATGACCAAGTTATAAAAGAAAGCATTTAATTTGGGACTTAAAGTTCTAGAGGTTAGAGTCCATGATCATCATGATAGGGAGCCTGGCAGGAAACAGGCAGGCATGACACTGGAATAGTGCAGAGAGCTTATATCTTGATCCAGTCAGGGAGAACTAGGTCACTGGGAATGGTGTGGGTATTGCCAGTAAGACATTTCCTCCAACAAGGCCACCTCTCTAAATCCTTCCCACACAGTTCCACCAACAGGGGACCAAGCATTGAAACAGTTGAACCTGTGGGGGCCATTCTCATTCAACCCACCAGAATAGATGTTATTGCATCTCCTTAAGGAAAGCACTCTTGCAAAAGATGTGCATGGCATCACTAGCATTAGAGATACCACAGTGTTTGCTGGGTTCTTGGGCACTAAAACTATCTGGGAGAGATTAGAATAATGTCCCTGGAGTATTGTCCCCTCTTTATTTACCTGACAGGCAAGCTCTGTTGTGGCTACTGGGTCTTCTTTGTTGAGTGCTTTTTTTTTTTTTTTTTTATATGCAGAGAACTTTAACTGTAGCAGCTAATTTTTATTGAATGCTTGTTGAATGTGGTTAATTCGGTTCGCTCATTTAAACCTCACAACCACTGGTTAAGGTATGAGCTGTCACATAGCAAACCATGCCACTTGGGGCAAGTTGCCTCACTTCTCTCTGGTTAGGTCTCTACTCCAGGCATACTGTGTAAATAGGTACCTTAGTGTCAAAGTGGCATTTGTACTGTGCTTCTGTGTGAAGAAGTGTAGGGTGAAGTGAAGAGCTCTGTAGACCTTGGTTTCCTAGTCATGAGCTAGGACAAGCCATTTCAGCCATTCCTTTATCTGGAGCCATTTCTTCATCTGTAAAGTGAATATATGTATTTAAAAGATTATTGTGGGTCCCAATACCTTACATTCTGTTGTCCCATGGTAAATGCTGAACTTAAATGGCAGCTGTGGCCTCTAAGACTATTCCCAGGAGGAAGTGCCTCCTGGGACCACCTTTTTATGTAGGCAGTATTGTAGGAGCAAGCGTGTATAGCAAGGGCTGATCACTGGCTCTCTCTGCTCTAACTTAGAAGAGAGACTATCTTAGTGAATGGAAGAGATTTCAAGCTGAATACAGGGAAGTTGGAAGGTTATTACAGCAATGCAGGAAGGCAGCCAGTGAGAGGAACTGGCTGGGATGAACCATCTGTTAGTATTTTAATTTTCTTTTCATAAAAAATTCTTGGAGCTGGGCGTGGTGGTGTATGCCTTTAATCCCAGCACTCTGGAGGCAGAGGCATGAAGATTTCTGAGTTCCAGGCCAGCCTGGTCTACAAAGTGAGTTCCAGGACAGCCAGAGCTATACAGAGAAACCCTGCCTCGAAAAAAGCTAAAACAAAAAACAAACAAACAAAAAACAAAAATTCTTTACCTACTTCTACACATAACCAGCTTACTTTCTAAAGGGGATTATATATAATCCCCTTTTATTTCTTGTTAATTATTGTGAACAGTCAAATTTTATAACATATAACAGGGTATCTCTTTGGACTCCGTTCATTTTGTTATACTGGTGACAATGCTGGACCAGCGTCCTGTTATACTGATTATTTATGAAAACTCCTAGACAGGAGTGTGGCACAGAACATCAACCCATTGCCAGTTTCATCAGTTGATGTATTTTTAATAATTTTTCTTGACATCTGTACTGTTCATTCAGAGTTCAGATGGTAGTTTAAAGTTGTAAATCAAACTTTTAGAAAATAAATACTGTAAGTTAGAAAACATAGAAACATCTTTTAAAATACTTTGGAATTAGTCCCATCGTTTTACCAGCCTGTGCCATTATTTTCTCTGTTGATGTGCCAAGCCTTTCCTTGTTTGCAAACATAAGTTCTGGTCTAGGCTTATCTGACAGCCTTAGGTGTTTGCCATTTCCCCTCTTGGAAGTATTGGAAGCGTGGTGTTGGGGTTCTCTTGCTTGGTGAGAAGCTTAAGGCCTCCACAGGCCAGCAGTGCCTTCAGAACGAAGCCAAGGTGCTCTTTGCGCGTTTCGCTTCCTGTCACTGGAGTTTCCCAAGGGCTGTGTGATGAGTGATGGTGTCTTCTCTGACAGCCTGTTAAATGTGTTTTGGACTTGGAACGTTTTCTGTTTTCATTTCTGTTACACAAAATATCAGTAGATGTGGCTCCCTTTAAAAAGCAACAACAGTGCCAAGCGTGATTGCTCACTGGGTAAAGCACTAGTGTGTCACCAAGCCTGACTACCTGAGTTTGACTCCCAGAGTCCATGTGATAGAAAAAGAGAGCCGACTCCCGTTAGCTATCTCATACTACACTGTTCAAGCCTGTTCCTCCCAGGAATCAGGTTTGCATGGGTTTGCCAGGTGCCTGGCCTACCTGGGCAAAGAACCTAAAGGCCATTTCTCTGATTGCGGAGATGCTCGGGCATGGCAGTCATGAGGACTTAAATGTCAACTGCACTTCACCAAGCTGGTTCCCCTTCCTGTATGCTAGGTAATAGTTGTTCCGTAGATGAAGTGAGTTTGGCTGGTCTTCATTTTTTATTTTAATGTATGGGTGTGCATTTGTGTGAGGCGAGCAGGTGTGATGTTGTTGGATCAAAAGATATTGATTGGTCCTCAGCCAAATAAGCCTGGCCAACTGGCCAGCCTATGAGCTTCCACGGATCTGCCTGTTTCCACCTCCCGTCTCATGGTTGTCAGGGTCTCAGCACAGGTGGCACAACATCCCAGTTTTCCATGTGAGGTCTGGGGACCCAAACTCGTCCTCCTGCTTGTGAGGTAATACTGGCTAAGCTATCCCCCAAGCCTGAGACATGTAGTTGTAATTGACTGTAAGGAATTTGAAGAAAGATGGACCACAGCATAGTAGAGCAGTGATCTCGCACACATACTGTGCAAGTGTTGCGTTCAGAGAAAGTAAATTTGGAATCAAGTTAGCAGTTTCTTTGACTTCTTTTGTGTGCCCCTTGAAAGGAAATGTTGGACACTGCAGTTTTATTCTGTGGATTTTCAGTAGAAGACCTTAAAATTGCCCACAATGCAGCTCTGCCTTTGTCTGCATGACATATAATTTTCATGGTAGCAGTGGTCCTTCCATGCTTGCCTCACTCTTTGGTTCCTGTCTCTTTGTAGTTTGCCACCAACCATTCCTCCTTACATTTTGTTAGTTGGGGCTTTTTGTTTTTCGTTGAAAGTCTTTGCTCCCTTTGAGATGTAGTAGCAGTGTAGACCACAGAGGAAGGCAGTGCTGAGGATCAGTGCTTATCCACTTTTGACACTGAGTTCCTCATCAGTTGGGATGCACAGACCTGTGCCCCAGGCAAGCATCAGTCACACTCAGCACCTTTTGTTCTTGTTGCTTTCCAAGCTTGTCTTTGTCTAAAAGCTACACAACCATGCCTTGCTGGTGCTTGCCTGTGCTGGTTACTCGTAGTTCCTATTTAATGAGCGAGTGGAGCTCACGACATAGCTGTTGAATGAATGTGTTAGTCATTCACTTGCCCTTTTTCTGTTATTGATCCCTGAGAGTTGGGGAGGAACCCTCCCATTGCAGGAGTCTGTCTCCCCTCTCTTGTCTCAGGCTATTCTGCTTTGGCTCCAGGATTGAACACTTGAGTCAGCACAACTGACAGGGGATTGTATTAACTTTTCTTGGAGAAGACAGCTATGTGACATTCTATAAATCCGGCATGTGGCTTTTATGAGCATATCCCTGCATTCCTTCCAGGTACATTTAGAACTTCTGTTAGGGAGAGACCATTGCATATTTTTTTTCCATTTCAGTTAAGTTAGGAGCTTTTTTGGTCTTTGTTGACATTTATATTCTTGAGTGTGGCCTGGCTGGCTTACTTTTGGCTCTCTGTCAATTCCAGGTATTTACACCAGGGTTCCTGTATACACCACAGTGTGTATGTGTGTCATCATTAGATCTGTTTTTAGAGGGGGTTTTTTGGAGGGGTAGGGGTGCTTTATCTTTCCATAAGTCACATATAAAGATCACAAAATGGATCAGTGGGTGTGAGAATCCTTCAGTGACAGTTGCGTTTTATTGCTGTCTGATGACTAGCATTGGAATGGTTACTACGTTTTCCTTTCACACTGGTTTGTTACAGATGGGTCTGCATTGCTTTCAAATGTTGGCCTAGCATGTGTTTTTCTTACTAGCCTGTCACTGCTGAAGAATTGGTCTGTTTAGTTTATGGCCCCTTGACCCTTCCCCTTTTAGGACACCTTGCCCTGAGAAGAAGATAGAGTCTAGGGAGAAGTCTTGTAGGAGATACCATTCTATGGTGATTCCAATGAGAGGATGGGGTGGGGGGTAGGGGGCAGACTGTCTTGAGGAAGCAGGGGAGAGGGATAAATTTTCATTTCCACAGAGGTTTCTCATTGACAGGGTTCAGTGGAACGTCTCTTTCTTTGTCTCTATTTTTCGGTTTTAGATGTCGTTGCTGTATGAACTGATAATTAAAGTAGGCCTGTAGGGATGTGGCCAGGCAGCCTGGGTGCAGATTGAATCAGGCATTAACCCTCTAACTCTGAAGCTTGGGTCTCTTGAGCCAGAAGTCAGGGAGAGCAGAGCCACCATGATCTTACCTTCCCCCCCACTTAGTCTCAGGTGTTGTCCTACCCTGTATTAGGACAACCTGCTGGAGTGCAGTTTACAGTGGCCCTGATCATCTGCTCATCTCCCCGGAGCTGGGTGGCCATCGTTGCAGTTGCATCTATGTGGGTGGGGGTGGGTAAATTAAAAACTATTTTTGTTTTTAATAGCCAGTAATTTCATAGAAGAAACGTGGAGTTTTTTCCTTCTCTGCTGCCAGTTGTGGCTTTTGATAGATAATCTGTGCATTTTGTGTTTGCTTTGGCTGTAATAAACCATTGTCTTTGATAACATTTTCAGGCTACCCGGAGGCAGCTTTCAAACCTCTCAGTAGTAAGGCAGTTCCCCATAACAATCTGTTTATTGCCCTATTAATTTTTAGTTGTGCTGTTTAGTTATTAATGTTTTATTGAAGGTACCTGGATCAGGCAGTAGTCGTCCAGTTCCTGTCATCTGGCCAGAGCCTGTGCGCATCGTTGTCTGAGTTTAGAGACTGTTTCTTAGAGCCAGCACGTGGCCTGCAATGGTTTCTCTTAAATGGCCTCTTGTGTTCCATTTGGAGTTTAACGTCCTTCCAGCTTTTCTGCCAGGTCTCATGATGGTTACAGGCTCCTTCAGTGATAGGTTGGAAGGAAGAGCTGTTGCGCTCTTGGGTGACTAACGTCAACACCATGACCATTTTCCCTTTCAGGGGGCTTCCTTCAGTTCCTATCAGATCTCTTTCCTGATGGTTCAAGAGACTCCATGCCGCTGTCCACATGAAGCACCCAGAGTCAACTCGGCTTTCAGGGGACTGTTTCGGAAGTTCATTTGTATTATTTAATCCCAGGTGGTGGCTCTGTGGCAGTGACCAGATAGCATTTGGAATTGGGTAGTCTCCTTGACTTAAAGCTTGGCCCTGACTTGTATCTGACTCTGAAATTTCCTGGCCAGTTAATTGTATCTTGTAATTATGAAGGTGTCTTTGAGAATATACTTTTATTTAAAAAAAAAATAAAAACAAAACAACTTTTTTTTTAACTTCTGCAGCTATGTGATTCAGTAGTACCATAGAGCGTATGTTTCTATAAACGTTTGCTAACTTCTTTAGGTTTAAGTCGGCAGAAGGGTGGATGTGCTTACAGATGTTTCTCACTGACCCTCACCTGCCCTTGCCTGACCAGGGAGCCCAGAAGTCATGTGGAGTATATTTATGTGGTCTACAGGTTACCTTTAGGGGACATCATGTCCGCAGCACAGGCTGCTGTATCTTCTATCCACATCAACCATGAGAGGCAAAGCCAGGCCCAGAATCTTCCTTCAAATTATTTCATTACTCCTTGTCCTACCAGAGTGTCCTACACTCTGCGGACATAGTTGATTTCTGGCTAGACTAGCCTTTCTATAGTCTGATATTCGTGAGTGCAATGATGTTTTGCTAGTACAGGTGGGTGGGGATGGAGACCGTGTGCTGGCGTATTATTGAGTGATAGAATGAAATGGATTAATATATTTAAATGCCTAACTAGGGTCCTGTGTACCGTAGTTGTCTAGCTGAAGGCCATCCATCTGGTGGTGAAAATGACCAGTATTATCAAACGAACAGGAATGGAGCGTGATTTAAATAGTAGTTTGAGGAAGATAGTGCTTAAGGTGGAGAATGGCGTAGGACAGGAACTGTATGCCAGCTCTCTGGACCCCAGGTAGTTCTGGGTGGACAGTAGAGCATCATTTTGCTTCTCATATCTGTGGCATCAGTGAGCACAAAGCAAGGGAAACTAGCGAAGAAAGGAAGGGACTCTGGGTATTGTGGAAGGGAAGTTTGGATAGATATGTATTGGGATAATCTGGGGTGGGATTTGCTTACTTGTGACAAAGGCACTCTGTTAGTGAGATGATGCTCTTAATTCCATTTCTCTTTCACATTGTAACAGAGCTGTTGGTATTGGAGTCATGTCAAAATTTCCCAGTTTCCAAATGATTTTAATGTTGATATTATGGCACGAAAAGTAGCCTGTGATTCGATCTATGGCTGAAGAAGTGTGAAAGAAACCAGAAATTTCTGCACACTTGAAATATAACAGATCCTTTCATTAATTTCGGTCTTTGATTCCTCTGCACTATCAAATAAATGTTTGTTTTTGTATCGCATTACAGTGAGAGTAATCTTTGAGCCCTTAGAGCAGCTGTGAGGAACTGAAGAATAAGTATTGAGACAACTTTATAGCTTGACGTCCTCTGTGCGTACGGTTATTGGTATCCTGTCAGTTAAAAAGTCAAGAGTACACTAGACATCTTGGCTTTTGAACTCTGGCTGGATTTGAGTGCGACGGGTCAGGTTTCTGTGAGGCTGGGAACTGGTAGATGACGTTAGTAACAAACAAGAAGCTGCTTTGGTGACAGCGTTTCTTTCATGTGTTCCCTTTCCGCTACCCAAAAACATACTCAATGCCTTAGATTTTTTTAATTTGGAAATGAGTGTGTTCCTTCTTTTGTGTGAGCCTTGGCAGCCTTCTATGGGCCGTGAAATAGCGTCCATTCCTCTTCACAGCTGTATGAGGGCCCCCTGCCTTCCCATTTCCTCTACTCCATGAAGGAGTCTCAGTGCAAACCTTAGGCACTCGCTTCTCCTGTGTCCCTGCATCCTCTGTAGTAGGGAAACACAGATCCCTTTTCTCTACCAAGGTTTGACAACACCTTGAAGGGACCATTTTTTTGTTTTTTGTTGGTTTTTTTGTTTGTTTTTTTGGTTCTGTTTTGTTGTTGTTTGTTTGTTTTTTTGCTGTTGTCCCTTGTCCCTGCATCTTGCTGCTCTAGCTATGCTAACTACACATCCTGTTCCTGTGCCTAGGATGCTGTGCACTAGTGTCTGCAGGGAAGGTATGGCATCCTACTCAGTACTGTGCATGGTGGGCCTCCCAGAAGTCTCCAGGAATGTATAAATATATCTCATAGTTGTAGTTTTATGTTTATCAATACAGTCAGTGAGAGGACTAACCTTTTGGTATCGTGGCCATCTGCTGTAAACCTTCTGTGTCAGAATAAGAGTGTCCTAAATTAAATTTTTATTTTTATAGCTGTGACTGTTTACTAAAGAAATAAAGAAGAAAATGTAAAGCAGGGCCTCTTGATCCGAAGATAATGAGACTTAACATTCTGTTGGGTAGCTCACTGGCAAGTTACTGTTTAATAATCACGTTTGAACTAGAGGTGAGTGTTTAGAAATGAGACAGTAAGAAGGTCTAGTCTGCACAGAGTTCTGATTTCCCCTCGGTTTTTCCTCTCAAGTTATGAGAGCCACTTGGCAGAAGAGCAGGACACAGAGGGCGTAAAGTTCGGGGTGACAGATTGAGCCAGTTTGTGTTGAAATTTCCATGAGTATTGTCACGTTGGCACTCTCACGTGAATGTTTCCTTAGACAAGTCACCATTTTACTCTTGTCTCTCTGTCTGTCCATCCCCGTCTCTTTAATTTTGAGACAAGATCTCATTCTGTTTTGGGACTCAGTATCTAGCCAAGGCTGGCCCTGAAATCAAAGAACTTGGCCTCAGTCTGTTGAGTGCTAAGGTTATAGGCATACCACCAAACCCAACTGTTTTTTTTCCTTCTTTTCCTTTTTTTTTCAACTTTATATTGATTTGTGTGAATTTCATATCATGCACTCATCTCTCTCTCTGTGCCTTTGTATCTACCCTCTTGCCTTGCAACATCGATCTGGGGAAAAAAAAATAAAGGAAAAAAAAAAAGAAACAAAACGAATAAAAACGTGTCGCTGTGGAAGTTGCAGTGTATCCTGGTGTGTCACGCAGTATACCCTTTTGCCCAAACAGCTTGACTTTGCAAGTGTTCATTGCAGTTTGTCATTGGTCTGGACAGAAGCCTCTGGCTTCTGCTACACTGCCAATGCTGGATCCTCACATGACTCCTCTTGGACATCCTGTTGTTGCTCGGTGTCATGGAGATCCTGCAACTTTGGTTCTGCAGGTTCATGCATCCAGCAGTTCACAGATGGGTTGGGCCAACTCAAAGCCCTGGATCTTGGCTTGAGTGGTAGTTGAGTTGCTCAGCCTACCAGTTCTCTTGCACCCACACCACCAAGGCTAGCTCTCCAGCATTGCCCTGCTAGCTCACCCAGTGCTGCAGCTGGCAAGGGCTGAGACCAGCTATCCTGTACTCACCTCCTTGAAGACAGCTCACCTATGCCCTTGCCAACAGGGCCAGCTCTACTGTGCTGCCCTCTCCTGAGTGGGTTTTTTTGTGTTTTTTTAATCACTTTTCAGGTTTGGTGATTTAGTTCAGTTTCAGGGTGCTTCTGGTCCTTGGGTTCAAATATTTTCTGCCTACTATGAATGTAAAGTGTTTAATGAACATACGTATTTCCTTAGTTAACTTTAATTGCCAACCTGTCACAGCTATCTGAAAACCCAGATTGAGGACTTTCCCAAATCAGAAAAGCCTGTGGTTATATTTCTGGGGTTGTCTTTTTTATCAGTTGGAGGGTTTAGGTCATTGTGGGTGGATACCATCTCTAGGCAAGAGGTTTGGGGCTGTATAAGAAAGCTAGGTACGCATAAATAAGCCTGAGGCCAAGCCAGCAAGCAGTGGTCCTCCTTGGTTCCTACCGTACTGCCTTGGCGGTGAATACCCTGGTTGAAAGTGTGTGGAACAGTAAGCAGTGTTGCCTGTTGGCTCCCACTCTGACTCTCTCAATGGTGGACCATGTGGCCTGGGAGGATACGATGTAGTAAACTCCTTCCTCACCTAAGTTGCTCTTGGCCCGAGTTTTTATCATAGCAACAGATATGAAAACAAAACACTTCCAAAAATAATTTAATGACATGGAAACAGCCCGTCAAGCTGCCTGTGCATTCCTGTTATGAGAGGCCGTGAGCATGCTAGCAAGACAGCTGCTTCCAGGTAGGGAAATATGTAATAAAGGCCATGATTTTATTTGAAAGAAGTGGTAAGGAACTTCGAAGCTGAATCAGTCAGGGCTGGTCTAGGGAAGTGGGTTTTTCTGCTCACAGCCAATGAGAAGACAGGGATATTCCAGACCTTTTTAAATTAAAAAGAAGAGGAAGAAGGAGAGAAGGAAGAAGAAGAAGAGAAGGAGGACGAAGAGGAGGAGGGGGAGGAGGAGGAGGAGGAAAAAAGGAAGCAGCAGCAGCTTCTTTTGCATTCTGGAATATTTCCAAAAGTCTTCCTGTTGCTGTTGAACTCCATTTGGGATTTGGAATTATGAGTTTTTTAAATCTTGAGATGAAATTAATTGTGTATTTTTTCTTTTGACAATGAATAATAATGATACCATAAAGTAGAATTACGTAGCCACAGAAACCAGCATAAAGGCAGATGCTTATTTGAAATGGGATTGGATATTAATGTGTAGGTGGTATATATGGGTTTGGGTAAAACTGGGTTTCCTTTCTCAGCCTGGGTTGAAAGAGAATTTCTTTCCACTCTGCTCATTTGCTTGTACTGTTTGGCTGTGGACCTGTGGTGACACAAGCTGTGGTGTCCTGGGTGGAAGCACCCTGAATTAACAATAGAGCAGTACATTTCACAAGAAGTACAACCAAGTCAGCTTTTGTCAACAGCAGTAGAATGTGAAATTTCAGGTATTAGCCCTGAAATTTTTACTGTGAGCCTAAACCAACAGAGCAGCCCTGTGGGGGCTTAGAGGCAGCAGATTTCTGTTATCCTCCTAAAATCTGCCATCCTGTGTATTTTGTCATTGTCTCTAGACTCCACAGTGCTAACTAAGCAAACCCAGGCTAGGAGCAAGCACAGAAAGAATCCTGTCTGTGGTATTCTAGTTTGGGCCTTTGTTGTCTGGTTTTCCAGCCTTTGTGGGTTCTTGATCCTTCCCCATGTGATAAACTGTGTGCGTTTGTAAGTATGTGCGTCACATGTAGGTGTGTGTTGTAAGTGCTGTGCTTGTGTTGTTGACAACTCCACAGTCTTGAGGGTTGGACACATTTTAACTGAGTTCTGGTCACCAGCAGTCATCGTTCCACCTGTTTGCTTTATAGTTTCCCCATAAAAGCCTGACAGTGGCTCAACTCTTTTTGTTGTAAATGAGGAAACTGAGGCTGAGAAAGCAAGAAACTTCCACTGATGAAGGCAAGGAGTAGGGTCGAATCTTGTAGACTTGGCAGGCCGAGTTAAACTTCCATGTCTGAGCTTAACTTCTAAAATTTGAGTTCATGTTCTTACAGAAGGAATCTACTGGCAAATTGAGCATTTTGAGTCAGCCGTTGTAATGAAGGCTGTAAGAGCTAGCGAGCTTTGTGACTACTTAGTAAGTGCTCTGGACCCATTTTCCTCAGCTGCTGCCAAGGAAAGAGGAAGCAACACTGACCAAGTTGACAGCTGAGTCAGGATAGCGCAGCGGTAGTATTCTTCCTCTGCAGGCAGCCTCCTGTAAGTCCTGAGACTTAAGATTAGTTGACATTTCATGTGTGCCTGCTAGGTTCTGTTCTGTCTGTGCACATGGGGCGTACTAGCCCTGTTCGGCAGCAAGGGGAACTGTGCACTAGAAACCGTTATGTGTACGGGAAGGTCTTAAACCCAGGTCTAAATGAGGTGATAGTCCATTCTGGGCACATAATTTCAGAAAAATAAAAGAAAAAAATGTATGGTTAGAAATAGAAGTGGGTCTTCATACTGTCAGGAATACCCCAGCTTGCTGTACTTTTGAATTCAGTGTTCTTCTTGACTTCTTGCAAAAATTCCCATTTGGAGTACTTTTTATGGGTTCCAGAAGGATTGTATGTAAAGACTAGCAGAATTTCCATAAGACATCATAAAGTAAAATGTGTGTTACTTGTTGGAATCTTCTATTACTGTCATCCCAGTTTACATACATACACAATTTTAACCTGGGAATAGAAAAGGTGACTCATGATAAAACCTTCCCCTGAGAATGGATTCCCTTTGGTAGGGTATGCCTTAAATACTTAGGAAGGCCTCATGTTGGTCATAGCTCAGGCTAATTTGATCCAATATTGAGTACCTGCTGTGTACTCAGCCTACTGTAGGTGCAGAGAGAGGTGGGGGAGGGAGGGGCACACACAGATGAATTAATAAAACTGATTTCTGCTCTCAAGGTCGTAGGGCAGCTAGAGGGTTAGCTATGCAGTGTGGGTCAGTGCTGAGATGTTAGTTCTGAGTGTTCTAGGAGCAAATAATGGGCCACCATCGAGTCCAGCTGGGGAGACTTTGGGCGATCATTTCTGATGTGGGTTCTGAAGTGGGGACCGGGCATAAGTAGAAATTCCAGCTGTGATATCATTTGAGCCAAGGTAGGGAGGTCCAGGGAGGAATGGGAATGTGTTGTAGAAATTTTAATCCCAATCTGGGGTTTCTACCCTGACTTGGAACATTTAGTTCCTGGATAAAAGACACGTGAAACCTTTATATTTACAATAAGCCTTAATCAGCACTAGAGCTGGGCAGATATCTACCCTCTATGCTATTAGAATCTACTTTCCTAACGATAACTGTAATATTATTTACTATGTTTCATCTGGGATGCTCCTAACTCCCAGCTAGCCACCTCAGGGCCATGTTGTCATGACTCACCCACCCCATGCAGCTTCTCCTCCTGACCTTTTTCTCCCCTCCTGGTTCTCCTCCAACCCTAAGCCCGGGAATCCTAAACCCCACCTATGTTTCTTCTGTCCAGCTGTTGGCTGTCGGCATCTTTATATACCAATCAGAAATAACTTGAGGACAAAGACATATAGCGTCACTTGGGTTTATGTGCAGACTCCAGATCTTGGGGGCACTTAGGATTACAATACACAACCAGGCAATGGTGGCGCACGCCTTTAATCCCAACACTTGGGAGCCAGAGGCAGGCGGATTAATGAGTTTGAGGACAGCCAGGGCTACACTGAGAAACCCTGTCTTGAAAAACCACACACACACACACAAAAAAAGATTACACAGCAAGAGCAAATATTAACAGGAGTGTCTACTGCATCAGTGAGTAGAGGAGGACCTTCTCTTCATGGCGGTACTACTGACTTTGCTCGTTCAGTTTAGTTTGATAAAATCAACCAATCGTTGTCCTAAGTGTGTGCATTTTTCTCCATTACTTTTCTATTATGTTTTATGTTTTGTTGGGTATATGCGTAGGAGAGATTTCCAGCTGGGTCCAGCTGCAATGAAAATGTCCTGTGTGACAAATTGAGGAATTAGATGGTACCCATCTCTCCCTGAGAACCAGGACTCTAGCTGTAACACCAATCATCCCTCCCTTTGTGGCACAGGATGGAAGGGAAGTAGAGAATTAAGGCTGCTGGGTGTGTTGACTAAGAAATTATTTGAACAAATAAGACTGTTGCTCTACATGATTAATAAATATGGCTTCTGACTGAACCACATGGATTTTCCCCCATGGAGAAGAGGCTGACACTGAGGCTGCTCCTGGGAAAAAGAATAGAGATGGTCAGAGCCTTCTCATTGCTTGAATTACTGTTTGTGTGATTTCCTAATGGTTCCTATTTCAGAGCTTTTCGTGTTCTTAAAATATGAGGGGTCCCATGCAAGCAAGACACAGATGTGAATTCAGCACCCGTTGACAGGAGATAGTTAAGGCGCTTCTGAGTGTAACAAGGACGTCAGTGAAGTTATTTAAGCAGATGTCGTATCCTACTCAGATCAGTCAAGGAAAATAGTTCTTGGATCTCCGCTAGTCTAAGGAAGACATACCTCTTCCAGATATCAGTAGTCTGTGTATACTGAGCTGTAACTGATCAATTATTTTTAATGGCTTTGCATCTTAACATTGGACATATTGCCCACAGGAACAACTAGGTGCAGTATTATGTGGCTCAAGTGTTGTTATGTCCTTTAGAGGGCAGACACTGGGCACTGGGCACTTCTTCCTTCAGAGGGCAAAAATTACAGTTATTTCTCCTCCCTTATTCCTGAAATTAGTTTGCGTTTGTGTAGCAAATAACATGAATGTTATTACATGTACCTTCACTGTTTTCATTGTTTGTTAGCTGTTACAGTAAACTGAGTTAAGACCCTAGGCTTTGACCGTATGGTCCTTGCTTTCAATACCTACTGTGCCATTTATTAGTTCTGTGTACTTGGCTAAGTTATGAAGTTGCCTGATATGTACAAGTAAGGGACTCAGACTCAATCTTTATGTGTATGGGTGTTTTGTCTGCATGTGTGTCTATGCACTGTGTGCATGCCTGGTGATTGACAGAGATCAGAAAAGAGGTTCAGATCCCCTTGAACTGAAGTTAATGGACACCTGTGAGCTACCATGTAGGTACTGGGAAAGCAACATGGGTCCCTCTGGAAGAGCAGCTAGTGCTTCTAACTGCTGATGCATCCGTCCATCCCCCAGACTCAGAGTTTCTATGAAGCTAGATGAGACTATCTTTGAAGTACTTCTGGCTGTCTCAGAGTTGACGTGCACTGGGAGCATTGCCGCTGTGGCCCTGGCAAGAGTAGAGTTAGAAGGTAGCAAACATTACGTGTTCTGTTCTGCTCTGCAAAACTGGGATGATTTTAAATCCTTAAAGCCTTTGCTCTTCCCTGAGGCCTCTGCATGATGACTTTGGGGATAATTTTGTTGTTGTTTATTTGCATTTATACTTTATCCATTCAGAGTATAGAGTTTGATGGTGTTTAGCCTATGTGCAGAGTTGTACAGTTCACTTGAGAACCTCTTATCAAGCCTCATACCCACTAGCAGTCACTGCCGATTTTCTTCCACTCCCTTAGTCACCATTCCTCCCCTCCCCGACACCAGTCTACTTGGTATCTCTATGAAACATTACATTCTGGGCCCCTTTTAACTATACATTTTAATGACTACACAGTATTTTGTTAATGTATTGTAGCTTAATTTAGTCATCACCCCCACTATTGCTGATTTTTAAATGACTTCACTATTTTAGGCCATGTTTATGTTGGCTCTCTTGAATTCTTTCTCTACAGTTACCTGGGAGCCCTATAATTAGGTAAGAAGTAGCATAAAATCTTAACTGCTCTCTACCCTGTTACACACTATGCTGTGGAGCTCTTCTGTGGAACATTTCTGGGCTCCTGAGACTGCTGAAGAAGCCTGGGCCCAAGACCCAGGCACGCCTCTGAACAGCAAGCAGTTGACCACCATGAAGCCACAGGGTCCCCCACCCCGACCCCCTGTAAGGATGTTAGACAAAGCTGTTGAAAAACAGACCAGTCACAGGGCTGTATGTTTTACCATCTGTAGAATTAGGGTCAGTCACATGTCCAAATACAAATGATAGTGGATCCAGAATGTAGGGAGAAGTCTTCATCCCATCTGCCCTGGAAGATGCAGCACATACCAGCTGCAATGTGACCTGTCAGAGTCTGAAGGGCTTAAATATTAGACTTGAGGGGAAAGGACTCTGGGAGAAGCCGAGTGCTCCTCTCCCCTGAAGAGCTGCTGTGACCATTTTCCAACCCCAGGGCTGGGAGGCATGCTGTGGAGAAACACATCAATTTATGCTTTGCTCTTACATGTTGGGACTACCTTAAGAGAATTTTTTTTTTTTTTTAGCTCATCAGCTGTCTGGTGATCTTAACACTATCAAATGTAGAGTATTTGCATTCACTTGTTTTGGGTATTCATGCTTTGCTGGACTCGGCAAGGACACACTGCTAACTCACTGTGATTAGTATCCAGTAGGCTGCTCAAACCTCTTTGAGGGAAGATGAAAATGAAACTCAAGAGTGTAGTGACCTACATTATGTATACCAGGTTCATCATGGTTTGTACCAAAACATATGTTTTTTGGTTTTGTTCTGTTTTGTTTTGGCATGGAAAAGTGCTTCTGATGTAGAAATAAATTTTATAAAACAAAAGGAGAAAGAATAGACACAGGCTTTGCAAGTAGACACACTAGTGCTAGACTAAATAGTGAGCTTGTCAAAAGCAGACTCAGGTTCCTTCCTGTGCTGGTGAGCTGGGGTCTCATCCCTTAGTCCTTGGTAATGAAGGATGATGTGCCCTAAGAAGTGACCTTGAGACATTGTATCCCTGTCATGTCACCCCACCCTTAAGCTTTGACTGGCTTATTAGGATTTTAGATAGCTAGTTAAGGCTACATGCTGTAGAGTTTAAAAGAAAAACTAACCTCCCCCAAGATCTTTAAGTCAACCCCTTGAAGGTTACTTAACTTTTGTCTGTTCATTTCCTCATTTGGCGCACATTTCCTCACAGGCTGTAGTGGGGTTAGCACCTTATAAGGCTGCTTGGCTTGAGGTAACTGTTACTAATTGCAGGGCTTGAGATCAGTTAACTTTTTTGAGCCTTAGTTTTGTCATCTCTAAGGGAAGGAGAAAGCATCCGTCTCACTAGCTTTCTACAGTGCAGAGAGACAGTGCTGGAGATGCGTCAGCCTGGCTGTAACTTTGGGCTACTGGCTTGCCCAGCATGTGGTACTTGATATTTCATGTATTTTATAACACATGATTCTGCTGTGTGTATACTAGCTAGTTAATGTGTTCTGATGCTGAAGCTATGATAAAAGGCTGTGCTTTGCCGTGCCTGCAAACTAGAGGATTTGGACCTATTAAACTTATTGTAAGGACACGCATCTTTAACTCTGCCAGTAGAGTAAGGAAAATATAACACATGGCAGCAGCATCTTAATATGGATATTTGTAATGTGGTTACCCAGTTCACAAACCAGGAATGCTAAGAGCAGTGGTAACCTTTTCACACTGTGTGCTGTCTGAAGTTAGCCTCACTTCTTCCATGTTACCTGAAATTTTATTGAGGCATTTTGTTTGTCTTTGGATACTTCAAGAATGCAGTTCTCCAGTTTGCCCCATTCTCTCATTTAAAGGGAAATTATCAGATTGGGTTCTAAAAAGAAGCTAGATGCAAAGTCCTGAGTTTTCAGAAAAGGGAAGAATGCAAACCCACTCATAATTCCTGCTGCTTCTGTTTTCTCGACTCCCCCTCGCCCCCACACTACCCCGCCTGTTAGGGGTATTCCGTTTCCTCATTCAGTGAAAGTATTTGAGTTAGGATAAAGAAAGACTGCTTCTCCATTGGCCTGCAAGCAGAGTTATCAGACAGCAGGTGGGGTCCTGATTTTGGTGGTTCATGATCTCATCTGTAAACAGGTGTGTTGCAGGGTTCAGTTGCCTTTGCTTGGCTCTTGCAGAACTCAGGACTACACACCAAAAACTTCTTTTGCTTCTTGCAGTCGATGCAATGGCAGCATTCTGCTGCCACTTCCTAAGGAAGCAAAGATTCACTCTTGTTTTTCAAAATAAGTGTTAAAAAATGAAGTGTCCTAGTACTACCTGAGGACCGAGCAATACCACTCCTGGGCATATACCCAGAAGATGCTCCAACATGTAATGAGGACACATGCTCCACTGTTCATAGCAGCCTTATTTATAATAGCAAGAAGCTGGAAAGAGCCCAGATGTCCCTCAACAGAGGAATGGATACAAAAAAATGTGATACATTTACACAATGGAGTACTACTCAGCTATTAAAAATAATGAATTCATGAAATTCTTAGAAAAATCAATGGAACTAGAAAATATCATTCCGAGTGAGGTATCCCAATCACAAAAGAGCACACATGGTATGCACTCACTGATAAGTGAATATTAGCCCCAAACCTAGGAATACCCAAGATACAATTCACAGACCACATGAAACTCAAGATGAAGTCGAAAGTGTGGATACTTCGGTATTTCTTAGAATAGGGAACAAAATACCCATGGGAGGAGATATAGAGACAATATGTGGAGCAGAGACTGAAGGAAAGGACATCCAGAGAGTGCCTTAAGTGGGGATCCATCCCATATACAGTCACCACACCCAGACACTATTGAGGATGCCAGGTTCTGACAGGAACCTGATATAGCTGTCTCCTGAGAGGCTCTACCAGTCCCTGACAAATACAGAGATGGATGCGCTCAGCCAACCATTGGACTGAGCATAGGCTCCCCAAAGGAGGAGCTAGAGAAAGTCCCCAAGGAGCTGAAGGGGTTTGCAGCCCCATAGGAGGAACAGCAACCCCCCTCACACACACACACACATACACACACACATGCAAACACACCCTACACCACCACCCCACATCTTGAGTGCAATATTATGGTTAGAGATAGGGATTAGGGAGAGTATAGGGAAGTGGAAAAAGGGTTACACAAAACATAAAAACCTAGTACATGGTTCTAATGTTCACTTCCTTCTGCATTAACAAGTGACTCCTTTGCCTTGATGGCTTACAGTCAGGTCTTGAACACTGCCTTTACCCACTTGTTGGGGCCTGCTTTAGCTTCGGAACGTGCTGGCCCTCTAGACCGGTGTTTAAAATATGAAGGCCTCTACTCCTGTCTCCTCTCCTCTACTTCCCCACAGAGTGCCAGGGTGCAGTGCTCCTGCCAGAGCAGAAGAGCAGAACAGCTCCTTTGCTGTAGGGCTACAGAACGTGTCCTAAAAACATCCGACCACCCAGAAGATAGAAACTCCTGACACTGCCCTAACATGGACAGCAGTAGTTCTGTGGTGTGTAAGCCATGCCAGGGTGTCCTCCCATTTATGTATTTGCCATCAGTGTCAACATAGATGTCAGTATTGCCTGTGTTTTTGCCCAGTTGGGTCTTGGGTTTCCCATGGAGTTTGACTATTCAAAAACTACTTGTGAAGCCTGTGATCCTATGAACATTTTGCAGTAATGCCCCAGCTCGTGGGCTACCTTGGTTTTGCAGTGGTCTGGGTGTCCCTGTTCTGAAAGTGAACATTTGCTATTATCTAGAGCGTTGTCTTTGAGTCTCTCTCTCTCTCTCTGCATTGTTACACTTTCTTCTTTGTTACTTGTTTATAGGAGCACTTGTCTTTCCTACCAGGTTGTTAACTCACTTAGGCAAGGACTCTGCTGAGGGTTTGCTATGGCAAGTGCTCAATGAATACTTTTTGGGTTGAATTGAGTCCAAATAATATGATTTATTTTTAGTTGAGACTTCATCTGGAACAAAAGAAATTTTTTTAAAAGAATGGTTCATTATACTTTTCCCGAGATTTTTGCCTCCAGTTCTATAGTTACAGATATGATATGTTTCTCAAAAGTATCCTGAAGGGTATGTGTGGTAGCCTAAAAATAATAAAGATCAGCAGTATCATGGGATTGGTTCATGATCTCTTCAGCAAGGAGCAGAGATCAGTGTTTAGCAGATGTTGTAAGTCCGTAATTTACCTACGTGTAAGGCAAAGACTCATGGTTGTGTACAGCAGTTCATGTTCTTATCCCACATGCTATAAATGCACATGCAGATGTAAGGAGACTTCTTGGCACTAACTTGAGAGGATACATTTTTGTTTCTCCATTTTTTTTTTGGGGGGGGGGAGGTTTTCGAGACAGGGTTTCTCTTTATAGCCCTGGCTGTCCTGGAACTCACTCTGTAAACCAGGCTGGCCTCGAACTCAGAAATCCTCCTGCCTCTGCCTCCCCAGTGCTGGGATTAAAGGAGTGTGCCACCATGCCAGGCTTGTTTCTCCATTTTTTTAAAACTTAACATTTTTTTGTTGTTGTTGTTGAGAAAATCATTCTATGGTACACATGAGGAAACCAAAGGACAACTTGTGTGAGTTAGTTCCCCTCCCCACCATGTGTGTCCCAGAGGTGAAACTCAAGTCATCAGCTTTGGTAGAGTCTTTACCTGGCAACTCACCTCCTGTCAGGTTTTTTAGAAACTTTGTCATCACCTACTGGTGCATCTCTAAGATGTCTCACTGACACTGTTTTCTCTGTATTGATAGTTGCAGCTTCTTTTGTCTCCTTGGGCTCTTTTTTTTCTTTTTTTTTTTTTTGCAGACATTGGAGAGAAGAGCTACAGTTGTATCCTTGATGCAGTATTTAGTTTCTCTTTAGTAATGGTTTCCTGCATTTTGCTTTGCTTTCCCTGTTTCTGGGGATGGAAGCTAGGCTCTCCTGGATGCTAGGCAGGTTTTATGTCACTGCTCTTTATGTATAGCCCTGTTTTTTACTTTGGCTGTGGAGTCACAGTTGCTCAGACTGGCCCTGAACTTACACTACCCCACGCTGAGCAGCTGTGATCAAGCCTGGCTCCAGTACAGACTTTGATAGCATGTTTGACAAGAGGCCAGTCCAAATCGGGCTTAGCTTCTTGATCATCTGTTGGGAGCCAAGCACAGCGCTAAATGCTTTACATTATTACTCCATTTTATCTACCAGGACATTGGGATAAGTTTTGTGATCATTAAAACCTTACATCTCTCAGTAAGCAGTGAGCCTCTGGGGTCTGTGAGATGATGGGAGATTATTGTTTCATTAAGATTTATTTGTATTACTTTGTAATTATATGTGTATATGTATGTCTGTGTGAGGTTATGTACATGTTGAGTATAGGTGGTTCTTGAGTAGAAAAAGGCTGTTGGATCCCCTGGAGCTGAAGTTTTACCCGGTGGTTGTGAGCTGCCCAACTTGGGTGCTGAGCATTGAACTTGAGTCCTTTGCAAAAGCAGTATGCTCTCTTAACCACCGAGCCATTTCCCCAGCCTTGGCTAAAGATTATCGATGAGTAGGTAGACATACTATGTCTTTCTGGGATATCAGTTTTACTCAGATTTAGGTTGGAGGGAGTAGATGTGTTTAGACAACTTAAATGACTATAAATCATTTCTTATATTTAAAAAATCATGAAGCATAAGAAAGATGGATAAAATGTTGGAGATAAAATATTTAAAGTTTAAGTATTTAGAGATGGGGTGATATCTTGGTTGGTAATGCAAGCATGAAGAACTGGGTATGCTACTCAGAACCCAGTTTTTGAAAGGCAGGTGTTGTGACCCACATTTATAATCTCATTAATGGGGAGGCAGAGGCAGGCAGATACTTGGTGCTTGATAGTTAGCCAGCCTCACCAAATTGTTGACAAGTTGGCCTGCACCTGCAGAATGACGTTGTTAAGACTGTTAAGTCCAGGTTTTGTTTTGCAGTTTTGGAAAATGAGCTCCTACAATTCATGTCTCTGTTGACTACAGGGGGACTTGATTTCCCAATTCACTGAATGTCCTCTTGACCCTGCCACACGCCTGCTTCTCCTTACCTACCAGATGCTTTCATGCTCTATCAAACATCGCTAAGCTCAGATGGATAGACAGAGCTGAAGATCAATAGTATCAACAGTGTTTCATGATATGCACAAGGTCACAGTGGCTTGTGAATGGCAGGGCCCTGACTTCACTCTAAGACCTTAACGCTCCTATCCTGATAACATGCCAGAGGTTCAAGTTACTGTTTTACAGTTAACAGAATTTTGAATTTTTCTAACTCTGTGCTCTTGCTTTATGTTACATGATTTTTAAAAACAGATTTCCTTTTAGAATTAGATGATTGCCCTTTTGGTTACTTACCTGTTTACCTGTTGTTCCAATGTCTTAAACTGAAAGACTGGATGTGTTTGCGCTCTTTGGCAAAGTGAACTAGGACAGTGGTGTTGATGTCTACTGACCTAGTCGGGGGGTTGGGCAGATAATTTTACTGTTTTCCATAGGCGAATTCTACTCTCAGAGTAGTCTGGTAGTAACTGAGAAGTCCTGTGTTTCTGTCATCGTATACTAGGGGACAGTAAAAACAAAAGGCCCTTGCCCTTGGTACTATAGAGAAAGCTAGGTCGAGGTTGGTCATGGCGGTGGTGTTTTAGTTTGTTTGGATTTTTGTTTTTGGCGTGGTTTTCCTCCTTGGTTTTTCCTGCCTGACAGTGATATCTTTGTCTTTTCAAGTTTTAAATCTTAAGTGTCAGGCTTTAGTCTATGTCCTCCCTCCCCTTCCTGTTGAGAGGGAGCCTTTCAGTGTTGTCCAGAGAGACTACATATGCGGATCCAGCTCTCTATATTCCTCATGGTCACCAACCCTAGAGATCTGGGTGTGACGTGCTCACTAATACTTTCTTTTTTTGTTTGTGCTTGTTTTGTTTTGAGACAGAGTCTCTGCATAGTACTGGCTGTCCTGGAACTTACAGAGATCTGCCTGCCTCTACCACCTGAGTGCTGAGATAAAAGGCGTGAACCACCACACCCGGCTAATTATTTCACATTTTGCAATGAATCCTTTTGAAAAGCATGGTAAATTTAACTTTCTTTCTGGTGTGAAATAATGCCTCTTTTTTTTTTTTTTTTTAAATTCCACGACACAGTTTTGAGAATTCTATGAGATGAGAGCACATAAAAATATCCTCTTATGAATTACATAGTGACAGCTGATATTTTATGCATGACATATAAAGGATGTATGGAGTCCAAGCAGGTCTCGTATTGCTATATATTCTGCATTCTCCACTGGTGATATGACTGTCTCCACAGTTGCTTAAAAAAAAAAAAAATTACCCTCTGCTTGCACTGTTGTACTTATCTAGTTATTAATAATGGTTTTCTCCATTCCTTTTCAACTTTTTAAAACAAAAATATGTGTGTGTGTGTGTTTGTGCCTACATGAGCTTATGTGCACCATAGGCATGCTTGAGCCCTCGGAACTGGAGTTAAGGCAGTTGTGAGCCATTTGATAGGAATGTGGAGAACTGAACTCTCATGCTCTCAACCACTGAGAAATGTCTCCAGCCTTCTTCCGTTTTATTTGTTTTGTTTTGCATTTAATATTTCTCTACTCACTTTTTCTAGCAAGCTTTTAGGAAGGGACCTTGGAAATTGAGTTGCTGGGTCTAAGGCTTTCACACAGAGCATATTCTGTGTTAAATGAGTTAATGTTCCCACTGGTAGATATGAGTGAGGTTTGCCTTCACAGGGAGAGTAAGCTGTAACTTCCCATGCCTGGGTGTGTAGAATATTTGCTCATTTTTGACTGCACAGTGTTCTCACATCCCACATGAAAGATGCCCACTGCCTCTCCAGGACCTGGGGGCAAGACCTCACTACCTCTTGATCTGGGTTCATTACCTTTCATTCACTGGTGCCACAGTGTGTTAGATAAGTGCCAGGCATTTTCCTCAGCATTTTTTTATTATTCCTTTTTAGTCTTATTTTCTTATAGGACAGACAGGGCTGTCTTAAAATTAGCAACAGCTGTAGGCTGTTCCTGGCTATGTGAGTCAATGCCACAGTGACTTAAACAAAGGTACCATCCTATTTCTGGCTGCACAGGTTTTTGCTTGTGATCTTTTGAGCATTTCTACCAAGGTAGAAACAATGCTGTTTCTTCTCCATATACCCACAATTCTTCCTACAGAGGACATGAACACTGTAAAAACACTTTGGCAAACCAACAGTGGCATTCTATTCCATATGATCTGATTAATGCTGTCAGTTTTCTTACAGTTTTTATTCAAATGATGCAGAAGTCCAGTTTTCAGATCTGCATCTATATTTCAGAGTTCCCTTCACAGCTTTCTTGATGGGTAGTGCTGGGACCACAAATTGTTGTTGGAGAAAATGTTTCTTTGTACTACTGATAGTGTTTCCCACTTCCACAGACAGTTTCCTTCTTTGTTTTCTCCTGTCTGTCTGTCTGTTCTCACCGCCCCCCTTTTTGTTTGTTTTCTGAGGTAGAGTTTCTCTGTATAGACCTGCCTGTCCTGGAACTCATTCTGTAGACCAGGCTGGCCTTGAACTCACCTGCCTCTGCTTCCCAAGGGTTGGAATTAAAGGTGTGCACCACTATCTGGTCCATGAACAGTTCTTTTTTTTTATTTTTACTTATTTTTTTATTTTTTATTTCTGAGACATGGAAAAGATTTCAACCTTGTTCTCTTGCATATATCAGTTTTAAGGTCTTGAAGGTTTTGAAGGCAGATAATATACCCTCCCTGGCTATTACAGTGACCTGACAGAGAGGTAGTTAAAGGTACCCATAAGTTTTCATTTGTCATGTGGATTGTCCTTGGCCAGGTTGTTTGACCAGCTGACACACACACACCATTGCTTTGAGAACACAAGGAGGTCTTCCTGGAAATGTGTTCCCCTGTAACCCTACAGCACAGCAAATGCTCGTCTCCAGAAAACACCATCTGGTCCACAGTTCCATCAAACTATTAGAAAGTGCTTTTCTGTTTTTGTCTTGTCATAGAAACCACCAGTGGGTGATTTTTATACAACCATTTGTGAAGAATTTCCTGTTCCTTATTTTAGCATTTCTATAGAAGTGTAGCAGCCATTTCTGCAGCTCTTCCCCAGCAGATCCAGTGTTCCTTCCTTTTGCCCCTTCAGTTTTTGTTGCTGCCTGTTCCTCTCCTGTCATCTCAGAGTTGCACTTGCTGCCTATATAGCTCTGACTTCTTCTGCATCAATTTAGCCAGTATAACCTGGGTTTTCAGTTGTCACTATAGATTGGCAAATGATGCTTAAAGGATGTCTTAGGAGTTTATATATGTAGAACTTCCTGGGTGGCTTCCTGACTCACCTCCATGAACTCATATAGGGACCATTCACTGAACATCTGCTATATTCCAGAAAGCATTAGCTCCAGAGACAAAAACAGTGTGGCAGGCAGGACCCCCAGGCCTTCAAAGCTCACAGTGGAGTTAACTGATTTCCAGCTGCAGCATAGTAGGTAGAGACAGGTATCCTGTCAGTGCCTGTGGAGCTGCTATAGAGGAGGCATCAGTAGTAGGCTTGGCTTGATTTGGACCAAGACTCCGAAAATACTCCACAGAGGATATGGGCCCATTCAGATACAGAGGGAACAACCCTCACTCCTTTTTTTTGAAATGTCTAGGGTAAAGTTTTATTCACTGAGTGGAGGCTAAGAGAATCAGAGTCCAGCCCTCCTCCTCCTACAGCTTCAGCAAGCTGTAAGAGTGTCTTGTGACATTTTGACGTATTGAAATGGTTTCCCTGCAGGAGCCATTCCCTCTCGGCAGATGGCTGAGAGGTGGAGAATACCAGCAACATCTTGGCATTTGCTGGTGTGAGAACAGGCGAGCGAGGAATAAAATGACCCTATTCTTCTGAATAAGTCACCGGAAGAAACCACTGTATACTGTTTTTAATTTTATTTTTTCTGTTTAACATACCTGTAATACTTGGCTAAAGATTATGGTATGGACAGTTATGGAGATTTATAGGGGAAAGCAATTGCTTGGAAGCCAGAAGCAAAGTCATTACTCATCTGGAGGTATATGATGGACCAAATGATGGCGGGACCCCCACCCCCAAGCATCTTAGGCTGATGGCTCTTTATTAACATTCACCATCCGGTCTCTCTGGCAATTAATGAGTCATGCTGGAGACCTTGTACCATCTTTTATTTTATTTTTGGCTTGATTTAATTGGGGTTAGATAGAGCTGCTTATCACAGAGAGGAAGAGCCTCAAGTGAACTGAAGCCTTAATATAACAGGCCATTTCTCTGTCTGCCTGCTTTCGTCTCCTCTACCTACCTTGATGCATAGCTTCCATTCTTATCCTCACATATTGGCTTAAGGTTACTGCCAGAGCTTCAGCTATCACTCACAACATACAGATTCTAGAAAGACAAGAAAAAGCCACCCCAACACTCAGTAGGCTGAGGTGGAGGGATTTGGTGTGAATTCAAGGCCAGCCTGAATTACAGTGTAAGAACTTGTCTCAAAAAAGAAAGAAGAAGGAAGGAATGAAGGAAGGGGAGAGAAAGAGAGAGAGAAAGAAAGGAAAGAAAGAGATAGGAAAAGCAAAATCGGCCCATCTTAGCAGAGTCACTTAATGCTAGAACTGACTGATCCATCTAGATCAGGAAAGGCTAGGAAATATGTTTCTGTGTCCAGTGGCAAATGTCCTGGCAAAAACAGAGTTCCATTTGTCAAGGAGAAAAGGAGACTGGGTTTCGGGATAGGAACTCAACAGAATGGAGTAGAGAAGAGATAAGCTTTGTACCACTCCACTAAGGAAGAATCAAGTCAAGATTGAATGTCACTGGTACAGATCCCAGAATTTCCAAGAGTGATGCTGGGCAGGAACAATTGCCAGTTAGATGGAAAAGTCATTAAAGTATTGGTGTCCTGGACCATAGAAGGGAAAGATGGCTAGCAGGAAGCATCTCTTCCCATTAAGAAGAAACTGTTAAGCAGTCCCAGTGACACAGGACTGTAACTCATCTATCAAGGAGGCCACAGCAGAGGAATCACAAACATCATGTCCTATGTGGGCAACAGAGTGTGTTCAAGGCCATCCTGGGCAAGTTAGTGAGAATGTGTATGTAAATTATGCAGAAGAAAAAGGTTCTGTCCCTCCTAAAGGAGGAAATAAAGAACTGGAGGCATGTTAAAGACCTGCAGTAAATCAGAAAGCTACTTGGGTGCTTGACTAGCCTGAGATCTGTGCTTGGTGTGGCTGTTATCCGTAGCTCTGCTAGTACGGGACCATTGCTGGGACCACTTCCCCGTTGCATGAAGAGCGTCAGAGCTTAGTACTAGTCTGGTTCATGTGTTCTTTCCACATGCCTCCATTTTTCCTTCATCTATAAGACGAGCATGATGCACCGTGTGTAGTGTGAGAATTAAGTAAACGGCTATAAAGAGGCTCAGCCCCATTGTGACACTGCAACTGGTGCTGAACAAATGATCCACCCCACCCCCTTTCAGTGTGTTGAGTACCTCATAAAAAGTGGTCTGAAGACTGAGGAATGGTCAAGGATGTCACAGTGTGAAAGGTCTCGAAGAATGAATGCCTGAGGCTAAGTGGAGAAGTATGCTTACCTTTGTAACCCAGGGGGGAGAGCTTTTCAGAAAAAAAGACCTTTCCTGGCCAAACTGAGGGTGACAGGGTGACGCATTCTTTTCTTCCATTGATAATGATCATTTGCATGGAGTACTTGTATTTTAAAATTGACTTCCCGAGGCACTGATTAGCGCCTAGTGGGCTCTCTGCCAATCTAAGGACAGATTGTAAAACTGTTTATGCCAGTACTCTCTAGGGCCATCAGAAGGGGAGAGAGAGGAGCCAGGGGATGTCATGGCTGGGGAGGTTGCATCTGTTTACAGACAGGATGTCTCTTTGGAGGGGGAGGAGAGTTCATTGTCTTCCTCTGCACACTGTTAAAATAGTTTGAGTAGCTCATGGTGGAAAGTCATGGGCGTTTTAGTTCATGCAGAATGTAGACACTGTTTAAGGTAAAACTGCTTAAGTCTTGATTATCCTGGGTTGATAGCTTTTGGCATTGAAGGTAAATTTTTCTTTAGCTGAAACCTCTTGATGTCCTGTTAGGTCGTTGAGTACAATTGTTCTGTTTCCAAAAGAAGTGTCGGGTGTTCCTGTTGTAGCTGCTTGCTTTGACATTAAACTAGAGTTCCAGAATACCACAAGGCCAGGCTATGGCTGCAGATAACTACAGAAATTTTGCATGAAGTGTTCCTTTAAAACTGCTAGTTTCTCTGACCCATTATTGCAAATTGAAATAGCAGTTTCCTTTTTAATGCAGGAGATGGGGAAGGAGAACTGAATTTACATATGATCTCTTAAAGGGCAGCAAAGATAGAGAAGGAGGTGGCCCTTTAAAACATTTCTGTATAAGGTCACTTTGTTTCAGTGAAAACAATGGATATGTGTGAAGAGTAGTATCTCATCAGAAAATACTTAGTTTTGGTCACTGGGTTGCTATGGATTTTAGTCACTTGGTCCTTCAGACCACTTGCCTCCTTTCCCAAAATGTACTACATCTCCAAGAGAATTTGGTTAATGAAAATGCATTCCTGGTTCTTGCATGAAAACCTATTAGACTCTTAAGGGAGGCCAGGCATGCTGGCAGAACTTTAATCCCCAGCACTTGAGGAGGCAGAGGCAGGATCTACAGTTCCAGGCCAGACTGGCCTACAGAGAGAGTTCCAGGATAATTAGGGATCCACATAAAACCCTGCTTTGAAAACCCAGAAAAGAAACTCTAAAGGAGAAGATTCAGAACACAGTGTCCATGCCTGCCCAGGATGTGTTCTTTCTAAGCAGGCATGTGCTTGCTCTCTGGCTGACCTTCGTGACTGGGACACTGCTGTAATTGGAGCAAATGTACGGGACACCTAGCATTTGATGTTCTCCTGGGCTGCTCCTTCCCTAGTCTCTCTAGTTGAATAATAGAGGCAAACCCAAGTCCAGAATCCTGGGATCTGACTGAAAAGCCGAACTACTGAAGAATGTCAGTGCTAGGCCTCGTCTCCAGTGTAGCTGGGCATCTGCTTCAGGCACAGACAGATTGAGATTCAGATGCCCATGTTGCCACGTAAATGTATCACCAGGATTTAGTTTCCCTTCACCTTGTTTTCCTAACCCGCAAGTTGAGATCACCGTAGCATCTGGAATGTCTGGCCACCAAGATCAATGACACACAAGTGAGTGCCACGCACGGCCTGCACCCATGTGGAACTCAACCCTTCTCATGTCCTTGCTTCCCTGTAGTTTTTCCCTAGCCAGCCCAGGTATTTTAACTAAGATCTCGAAAGCCCTTTCTTGAGCAGGTAGAATAGTCTAGTGCTCTTTAGACTTCGTTGTACCCTAGACTCACCTGGAGCACTTGGTAGGACGGGTTACAGGGCTCCACCCAGGCTCTGACAGTCAACAGGCCAGCTGTGCAGCTTAAGACTCTACCTGCCTGCATCCCTCTTCCTTCCTTCTCTCCTTCCTCTCTCCCTCTCTCCTTCCCACCCTTGCTTCTCATTTATGTATTTGTGTGTAGGTAGTGTGTAGTGTCCAACTGGCGGGAGTCAGTTCTCTCCACTGTGTGGGTTCTGGAGATTGAACACAGGTCATTAGTCTTAGTGGCTTTAGCTTCTAAGCCATTTGAACTGGCTGGAGAGGATTTGGAGCTGGTGCTGAAGCTGCTGGTGCTGGCCCAATACCACTTGCTTTCTCTCTGAGGGCCAGAGCTAAAGCAAGCTAAGTCCAGGAGCATTCTTGTAGCTGTGAAGCAAGCACTATGGAAGATCCAGAAGATCTTGAAAGGATTGAGTCTTAAAGTCTAGAAAGTACAGAGAGCTGCATGTTTGGGGGTAGGTTATACCAGTTCTCTCATCTGTAGATACATTGAACACAGTGATGCTCACGGCTGTTATTGATCCCCATGTGTTTCTTCTGCCTTGGTGACTTTTGCAGGGCCTGTACACCTATAGTTGTATAACTGACATCTTGTTAAATTTGGTTTCTTCATTTTCTTTATTCAGTGCTGGGAATCAAAACAATATTTCATTAGGAACTTTCAAACCATATGAATTACAGGAGGGTTAATAAGCCCCGCTTTTCAGCATCCAGCTTCAATAGTCATCAACATATTGTTTCCTTGAGATCACACTAGGTTATTTGAAGCAATTCCCATCATATAACTTTATTGATAGAAGTTCAGCGTGCATCTGTAAAAATAAGAGCTCTTTCTAGTACATTGCCACTACCACACTTAAAAAACTAACAATAATTCATTAATATCGTACATATTCAATGAAGGCTTATATTTCCCTGGTAGTGTCAAATACTTATTTATTCAAATCAATACCAAAATAAAAACTCATGGTTTTGCTTAATACATTTCTTTTTTGTTTTTGTGTTTGTTTTGTTTTGTTTTGTGTTTGGTTTGGTTTGGTTTGGTTTGGTTTGGTTTGGTTTGGTTTGGTTTGGTTTGGTTTTTCAAGACAGGGTTTCTCTATGTAGCCCTGGCTGTTGTGGAATTCACTCTGTAGACTAGCTGGCTTCAAACTCAGAAATCTGCCTGCCTCTGCCTCCCAAGCACTGGGATTAAAGGCGTGCGCCACCACTGTAGACTCTTAATACATTTCTTAAAGTCTCTGCTTCTCCTAAGAGACTGAAGGCATTGCTCACGCAGAGTCAATGCATTGTCTGCAGTGACTTTGATGCTTAACTTGGCCCTTCATTCCTCTGCTTTCCACAAGCAGTTCTTCCTCAGATTCCAGTGTAGTTTATCCTTTTCTCGCTTTAGAGAGGTGGGACAGTATTTATTTGTTTCAAGAAGCATGTGAGAGATGGATGGTAATGGTATGCTCTGTTGTGTTCTCTGCCTTTTCACATCAGCCAGTGGATTCAGGTATTATAAACCACTTGCTTTTTGTTGCCCTACCTCCAATATATCCTCTGACTGAGGAACTTCTAGGAGTGAAAATAATAGGGAAATATGAGCTGCATCATCTAATAATTTTACTAAATGAGCATTTGATACTGTAGTATACTGTTCCCACTGCACAAAGTTACTTCATCAATCTGCCGATGTGTTTAATAGAACAGAAGTCTTCCACCCCACCCCACTCCCAATCCCAGTCTTCCTCGTATTAGAGTTACAGGCATAGACTACCATGCCTAGATTATTCATTCTCATTTGCTTAGTGTTGGTATTCTACCCCAGCAGGTTCTTTATGAGTAAGTGTACTTCAGCTGCATTTTCAGGAATGAAGGAGTGAACATGTATGTTCAGTCTAAACCAAAGGCTGGGTACTAACTCTTATTTCTATGAAGAATCTGAGTTACTCTCTAATTCCTCTTAGGCTAGGACAGGGCTTGCTTTCATGTTATGATAGAGTATTATTTCAGGAAGGACTTCTAGCAACATGTATTCTAGTCGTTTTGACCCTGAGAGGATGTGACTTCCACATGATCACATGATCACATGGTAGCAATGGATAGGCCTGGTGTGATGGTTTATATATGTTTGGCCCAGGAAGTGGCGCTATTAGGAGATGTGGCCTTGTTGGAATAAGTGTGTCCCTGTGAGTGTGGTCTTTAAAACCCTCATCCTAGCTGCCAGGAAGCTTATCTTCTCCTAGCTGCCTTTCGAACAAGAGATGGAACTCTCAGCTCCTCCAGACTCATGTCTGCCTAAATGCTGCCACACTCCCACCTTGATGATGATGGACTGAACCTCAGAACCTGTAAGCTAGCTCCATTTAAATGTTGTCCTTATAAGAGTTGTCTTGGTCATGGTGTCTCCTCACAGCAATGCAAACCCTAAGACACCTGGTGTCTCCTGTCAAGAAAAAGACCACTTAATTTTCTACAGAGACATGAAGGTCTTGCTCTTCTTCAGAACCCCAAAGGTCTATAGATTGGCCTTCTGAAGCCGTCTGAACTTGACCTATATTTGAAGGGTAAGCCATTTGGCAAGTAAGGATTGTCTGGAGTTGGCATTCAGAACATAATGAAAACTAACAGTGGTGTATAGTCCCTGAAGACAAGGAAGAGAAGTCTGCATGACTGTCCCTCAGGTCAGGGTGGCTGCAAGGACATAGACCTGGGATTCTCTGTCCTCATCTCAACTGAAGTCAGAGGAGACATAGAGCAAGAGCCAGCTGTCCCTGCTTTGGTGTCTGCTCTCTGCCTTCATCCACTTCACTGTGTATTCTTCACATGCAGTGCTAAGGGTTGGCCGCACTGTGGGTTTAGATTCAGGCCTTGATGCAGTGGCTGCTCAGGCTTCTCATCTGTTGTCTAATTTCTGAAAGTCTGGAACATGGACGTGGAGGGACTGCATATTGAAGGAAGTAATGTATAAGGTAGACTGGCAGGGCGAACCTTATAGATCATCTGCCTCCTCATTAATGCTGCTGCTTTGGCCTCAGGCTTCATCATAACTCATTACTTCAGAGGTAAAACTTGAAACTGTGAAAATGGCCCTGAGCTAGAACGTTTGTTTTTGTTGTGATTTTTTTTTTCACTAAAAATGTGCCATGAGGAAGGGATGGTGCATTTGTTGGTGCTTGGAGGAAACCAATCTCTGCTTGGGTTGTGGGCTAAATTGTGAAATACATCAAAAAGAGAAGGACAAATAGAGGCCATGCCGACCATCCACTTTGCACGTTGAGCTTGTTCTGCAGGCGACAGTCCTAGTCCTGAGCTCAGAGACTGAAACCCACTTGTGCTGAGGAAGAGAACTGGAGGAGAGTAGCATACTCCCCAAGGGAGGGAGGGTTGGGCACTGCTGTGGGTTCAGGAGAACAGCAGAAAAGGCATGAACGTCCCTCGTCCCTCAAGTAGAGCACCGTAGGGAAGAAACTCCTGGCCAAAGAGGAAGCATTTCTGGCTTTCATCATGTAAAAATAGATCTTTCTTCCTTGGTAGATGTCATTTCACAACATGGAAGAAAGCTAACAATACAGTCACTTGTGTGACTTGGTGTCCACACAAGTACTGGAAATTAAGAAATCCACACCACTTAATTCCATTCTAACTGATTAGGTTTATGCTGCCCTACGTGATCTGATAACATTTGTCCAGAAGGATAGTTAGAATAGCAAGCTTTGTGGTTGAGGGAAAACC
This sequence comes from Mus caroli, assembly GCF_978045245.1. Lineage (NCBI taxonomy): Eukaryota > Metazoa > Chordata > Mammalia > Rodentia > Muridae > Mus > Mus caroli. Next base: position 39,824,158 of record NW_028227271.1, read on the forward strand.
CCTTCCCTAGACGAGAGGCAAGAGGCTCAGATGCTCCTGGTGTGTAGATGTCAGCTTCATCTCAGGTGTAGCTTGGTTTTTGAAGGAACTAAACTGAGGTAGGAGCAAATTGCCACCGCCGATCTGATTTCTGATGGTCTTTACAAGTGCCAGGTGTTTTGTGTGGTGGTCTCTTAGATTCATGAACACAAGAGCTGTCTTTTAAAAGTGACAGGTGTAAGATGTAGCCTCTTTGAAGACCCTACTTATTTACCCTTCAGCTCCCTAATGCTTATCTGCAGGAGACCTTTTGGATTTGTCTTCAGGACACTTAGGACAAAACACTTTAACGTGGTGTTTAGGGTAACCAGCGTGTTTTAGTGCTAGAAACATCTCTAACAAAGAGGACATTGGCTGTCAAAGGAAGAGAGGCGCCGTCCCTGAGGCGTAGGTGTGGGTTGCAGTGTTCCTTTGTCAACCCACAACTTTCCTTGAGTATTGCTGTGTTCTGCTTAGGTGTATTGAGTGGAATATAGTATGGGTTTGAGTCATGTTCTTGCTCTTTTTTAAAGGTGCTGTTGGTATCAGGCAGGAGGGTCCCTGCAGCAGTAACAGCCACCCCCTTTAGGCACACCTCTTGGCTTCTTTGCACTGGGTAGCAGTGTCCATTTAGAATTTAGTGAGAAAAGCGAATGTGTGCCCCCACGCACCCCAGTGCAGTTCAACCCTGGCTCGGACCTCGTCTTTGGAGGAAGTATAGTTTGCATCCTTGTGGTTTGAATTTAGATTGCCATTGCTTCAATGGGTTGCTGCTAGCTGTTTTGACTTACACTAAAACAGATTTTAATCATTGAGTTTGTCTTATGTTCCCTTGACATAAGAGGATTGCTTTCTCAAATAATGAGAAACCTGTAATGATTTCACACCATGCACCCCAATCCTATTCTTTTTCTCCCTGTCCCTTCATGTCTGCCCTCTACCCTTGTGACCTCCTCTCTAAAATAAAATATAAAATATAAAATAAAATAAAAAGCAAACAAGCAAAAGATATCTCCTTGTGGAAACTGCAGTATGTCAGGAGGTCCCACAATATACCCCTTGTTCACACATAGCAGATACTTGTAAGTGTGCATTGCACTGAGTCAGTGGTCTGGTTGGAGGCCTCTGGCTTCTGCTACACTATCAGTTCTGGATCCTCACCAGGATTTCCCTTGGATATCCTATTGTTGTCCTGTGCCATGGAGATCCTGCAGCTTTGGTCCTGCAGGACTGGCCCCTTCACGTGTTCTGGTAGTTCATAGATAGGGTAGATGTTGATGTGAGCGAACTCAAAAGCCCTGGATCTGGGCCAGCCGCAGTGGTAGGGCAGGCCACTCCCATCAGGCTGCTCCTCTCCACCCTTGTGTCTCCAGTTCCCCTTCTCTCCACAGGGCTCAAACCACTTAGCTTTTCTCTCTCTGCCATCTCTCTACCACATACTTGCACATTGTAGTGGCTTCCCGCTTTTCACAGGGCAGGCAGGCCTCTAGGTATCTTCTGCCACTTATTTTGTCTCTTATAAATAATGGCTTAACAAATGGGAACTTCATTTGCATTAAAAAATTAATCAGAAGCGTACACAATGTCAATATAGCTTTTCTTTGGGGGAGGGGAGATTTATTCTCATGTCCCTCTCTCCTATCTATCCATCACTCTGTCCCTGTTTTTCTCTCATTTAAACATTTTTATTACATTTGGTTCCTGTATGTATGTATGTGAGAGTATATGCAACCACTCATGGTTACTTGTTAAAGTGAGCTCTTTCCTTCTACCATGTGGATCACAGGGTTGAACTCAAATCTTCAGGCTTGTTGGCAAGTGATTGCCTGCTGAGCCATCACAACAGCCCCCTTTTGAGACAGGGTTTCACTATGTGTCCCTGACCTGGAACTAACTTTATATATCAGGCTGGCCTTGAAACTCACGGTGATTACCTGCCTCAGTCTTCCAAGTGCTGACGACATTAAATAAATACACTATACTTGATATCGTCCAGGCTTACCTAGAACTCACAATCCCCCTGCTTCAGCCTCCCAACTGCTGAGATTACAGCATGGCCTTCTATGCTGGATATTCTAAAAATTCAATAGATGTAGGTATATTTATCTAGTTATATAAAGTGATTATTGAATATAGACTTTAAATTGTGTGTGTGTGTGTGCGTGTGTGTTTATGGATCATAAAAGAGAACCATGAGAAGGGAGAAAGATCTTAAGGGAAGGGGAAAGAGAGTGTAATGGCATACATGCGACATGAAATCAGAAGGGAGGCCTGAGGGAAGCAAAGGAAACAGCTGGAGTTGGGTGGGGCAGAGTGGAAAGCTGTCAGAGAGGGGGATGACTCGGAACAATTAAAGAGACATATGCACATACATATACACATATGCACAAGTGCACACACGTGTAAATACCACAATAAACCCGGTTATTGTATATTTAAGTAAAATATGTATATAGGAGGAAAACTAATTTAAAATTTGTTTTAAAACAGCCACTGTGGAAATTTGAACATAGGGTAAAACATGGGAATGTCAACCTCAGCAGCAACTTCTGACTCCATCCCCCACCCATCTTCCAGACCACCTCACTCACCCGTCCCGTCATCCAGACTGCCTCCCTCAGACCCAGCTGGCACTCTGCTGTGTAGTGTGTAAGAGAAGAGGCCTTGCTTCCTTTCCCAGGTCTGAAGTTCCTTCCTCCTGCAGGCGGACACTTCTGACAGTCTACCCTGGGCATCCACGCCCCCCCCCCACCCCCCAACCCCCGAGAATGCTGTCTTCCCGGCAGGCAGCAGCCTGTACTAAGCCTAAGCAATAACTTAATGGGAAATCAATATCAATATCACCTCTTACTATCAAAGCAATGATATCCCTGACCCAAGTTGGTCTCTCAACCCAAACCTTTATGGTATATTCTCAAGTAAAGTATAATCTACAAATGCTGGCACCATGTGAACACACTGACTTGTGTAAAGCTCAAGTGTATAGGAAGCAGGGGGGGGGTAGTGTTACTAAGAAAATTTACTGCCAGTTTTGGGGGGGGCAGAACATAGACTGTGTCCTTTGACAAGTGTCAAGTGGCCCTCCTAAAGGAAGCTTTCAGACTTTTGTTTTCTTTTAAATTAAAGAAAATCAAATTTTATGATAGAATTTATAAGTCGTGTGACCTATTTTTTTTTTTCATGAGATTGTGGATGTGTTTTTAGCATAGCAGGATTTTGTGGTTTGGCTAATAAAATCTTTTCAGAGCTGATCCTCTGACTGAGCCTTCTGTCTAGTTAATATCTCTACCGCTGCTTTTATGACTTAATTGCCTTTGTGGTTAATTCACTTGATGACACATCCATCACCGTGAAGTTTACACACTTCCCCCATCCGCCCTATCTACTTGATGAGTCCTGGGGTCAAGGAGAGGTTGGTGGGTGGATGAATGATATTAGATAAGTAATGTGGCTAATCGGCCTTGTTTAATTAAAACAATCCCCTTAATTAATACACAGAAGCTACTGTTTCCTGATCGTTTTCTGTTCCACCGTGTCTCACCTGAACCTGTAACAAGTTATTCCATAATTTGTAGGGCTAAGCTTATATGGCCCTGTCCTGTAGTTGTCCTCAGGACCTCTCCCACTGTGCTAAGTAATGAGATTTCACTTTGTATAGATGGGGAAACTGACACAGAACAGCTACTGCAACTCTGCCGTGTCACTGTGGCTAGTAATATGGTAAAGCTGGGATCCTGGTAAAACAGAACCACAGTGGTTTTACTACAGATTCAAATAATGTAGTTTTCACACTCGTTTCTTGTTACTGGCATCACCCTCCTGCCTCTGTTTCCATGTAGATGCCTCACTGTCGTCTCGCACAGCCGCTGCTTACTAGTGGATGGGTATTTGGACATGAGAGTTTCATCTTGTATCTGTCAGAATCTATTTAAAAGCTGAAGCTTTGCTCAGAAGACTACTTCTGGAGTGTCTGCGGTTTAGGATCCCTTTGCTAAATTCAGCAAAATTGACATTGTGCTACTTAACAAAAGACTCTGCACTTGTGACACTGTTCTTAAGCCACCACCATGAGATCTGATGTGGATTTTAGTCTATTTGATTTATATCTTATTTGTTAGATAATCTGCTTCATCCCTGGTGTCTGCCTGTGATCAGAAATCTCATTTTAACCAATAATGCAGAGTTGGGTTACTTTTAATATGAGATTGAAAGTATTTAATAATTCAAGAGCAAACACTTTTAGAATTTTAAAAAGATTGTATATATATATATATATACGTGTATATATATATGTATATATATATATATATATATATATATATACACATTATGTATATGTATGTATAAATACACACACACTCTCACGTCTGTCTACACAGATACCTGTCTTCAAATTCCAGGACCAGAACCCTAGTCCCTTAGGAATTCCCGCTGCTGTTTTGACTTTCCTAATTCAGTTGGTTTCATGTGTAGACAGACGTGAGAGTGTGTGTGTATGAGCTTTCTGCCTGCATGTGTATATACTACATGTGTGCCTGATATCCATTGAAATCAGAAGATGGTGTCAGATTCTTTGGAGATATGGGTGTTCGGAATCAAGACCAACAAGTGTTCTTAACCATTAAGCTATTTCTTTAGCTTCAAGAGAAAATGCTCTAATATCTTATATTTTAAACTAGACACTGAAAATCATTGTGCAATATCTTTCATCTTTGGAATACAGTTTTAAAGCTATGACTCATACGTCACCACTAACTTAATGACATGGTGCAGTTCATTGGTAGAGGGCTCCTACCCACAGCATGCACAGAGCTTTGGGTTTGGTCCTCAGAACTGAAAGAACAGATAGTTAATAGATTCAGGTTTTCTCTCACTATAAGAAAGTGCTTGTTATTGCATTTATATTCAAGAATGTTGTATACTAGGGGCACATTTGTGCTGTTGACTGTAAAATGTAACTGATTCCTCAGTTGTACTCCAGAAAGTGGAGGCAACTGTACAGGAGGAAGCTGCTTTACTGTACAAATACACTTCCCTCAAGTGTTGCTGAGCACAAAAGCTTAAAAAATGTTTTAGGAAAATCAGCTTACTGTACAATAGCATTTTGGAGCCATAAATACCTGTCTTCAAATTCCAGGACCAGAACCCTAGTCCCTTAGGATTTCCCACGGCTGTTTTGACTTTCCTAATTCAGTTGGTTTCATGTCTGAGAAATTAAAGCATGGGAACTGGAACTAGAGGTGCTTGGCCCCATGCTTTCTCTTAGAAGCTCAAGTGAGAGGTGAGAAACATGTGAATTGTGAGTGAGAGATGAACGTTCCCTGTTGAGTGGTGACAGAAAAACAGAAAGAATAACTGCAGGCATGTGGCAAGGAAGACTTTGTCAACTTAGTTCCTGGACTAGCCATTGTATGCAGAAATGTACATCACTGGTCTACTTGGTGTGGGTGGCCTGGACCTAAATCTCTGAGCCTATCCCAAGAACTTACGCATTGCCATAGGACAAGAGCATACAGTTTTTGTGACCATTTTTTTTTTCACACAAGAATACTTTTGGCTTGCACTTAGTTAAATGTTGTTTCCTAAACACTCAGTGTATCTATTTATGAGCTATTAAATTGAGTGCTCAGTGTTTGATAACAGTTGTTCTAGGTGGTCAGGATTTCAGTAGGTGTGTGTGTGTGTGTGTGTGTGTGTGTGTAGAAAGTACATCATAGGAGAGACAGACAAAGGAAGAGAGATGTATAGGGAAACTCAGGTAGTGATGACTGCTAAGAAGAAACCAAATAGGTAGCTGAACATGGTGGCGGGTGTCTGATCCCTGTCATTCCCAAGGCAGGGGTGGGAGACTCTGAGTTATTAAGCCCACCTGTGCGGTCATGTCTTTTAAAACCGTGCCTCAAGAAGCACTCAGCCAAACAGGGACATTGATGGAGTAGGGATGAGATTGCCCAGAGAATGCCTTGTGGAGGAAATGGCTTTTGAGCTTCATCCTGAGGTGGGAGCATGGCAAAAGGCACACAGACATGGGTGTTCTGGTCCACGGAGGCCACTGGTGCAGAAATTGAGCTGGCTGCAGTGACCTGCAGTTCCTGCTCTATTTGGCTTTCTATATCTGGCCCAAAAAGCTACCGTTTTAATAGGACCACAGAGATAAAACAGGCGGTGCATATGAATAAATGTTAAGGTACATGTGGCTGCTGAAAACTTTCTGTGCTTCACTGGAGTCGACCACAAACACACCCTGAATGTATAAATCAAATGGTTTCCCAGGTCCTTTCATCACTGCATCTGCTAATTTAATCAAAAGCTGCTTGTTCCCTTTGTGCTCTGAGGCCATTGACCTCTCTGTCTCTTGGTCTCTGGAGTAAAAATTGTAGGTAGACATGAAGGACTGATTCTACTCAGACCTTTGACCATGCAGATCCTTGGGGGCTTTGTGCTAATGGAGATGGATAAGGTTTTCTTTCTGCTTCTGAATTGATTTTGTGACTTTAAAAAAAAAAAAAAAAAGAACATTTCTCAAAGGCTAAGGGTTTGTCAGCGTGGGGTGAGGGGCATTTAAAAAGAAGCCATTATCCAAGTAGCTGCTCAAAGGGAATCACTTAGGCTATACATTCATCTATAATGACTTGCATAAATAGAAGATAGCAGATGTGGTGAGTGAATCACCTGCTAACTAATAGCACTCACAACAAGAGCTGATACCTCAAGAGCACTTGCCATTTGCTACGTTTCCTGTGGAACAATGACCTTCATAGGCTTCAGTCTTCTTCCATCTTTTAAAGAACTCTCTCAGATTGGTATTATCGTTATCACTATTCAGGTGAGAAACATCAGGTGTAACTAGTATAACTTCATAGTTAACTTGGGTAACCAAGTGCAAATTAGACCCTGGTCTTCTTCTTCTTTTTTTTTTTTTTTTTTTTTTTTGGTTTGTTTTTTAAGACTTCAGACACTCCAGAAGAGAGAATCAGATCTCCTTACAGATGGTTTCAAGCTACCATATGGTTGCTGGGAATTGAACTCATGACCTCTGGAAGAGCAGTCAGTGCTCTTAACTACTAAGCCATCTCTCCAGCACCGACCCAGGCCTTCTTGATCCCAGACTTTAAGTTAATGAAGACAATCCATGGTGTGCCCTGATGATGATAGGATACTGTGAAGGATACTGAGGAATGCTGTCTGAGAAGTAATGACTAACAAATAACTGGAGGAGTGCTGAGCTGGGCGTGCACTAACATAACTCTACTAATTTCCCACTGACAAATGGAAAATGAGTGGTTACATGAATGAGTAAATGAATGATCCACCGTATCGTGAGTATCTATCTCTAAGGTGAAGATTGTCTAAAAAACAGTGAAAGTACAGGCTACAGAAATCAAGCAAATCAGCACTCAGGCAATAGTGTATTAGGTGGTGAACGGTGCTATGAAGAAGGTCGAGTAGTGAAGAGGATGGTGGAAGGGAGGCATAGGAGCATGGGAGTAGGATTCAAAAGCTGTGATGGAGATCACTATGGGTTAGGAGACCAGCAGTGCAAAGACTGAGGCAGGAGCATGGCTGGTGTGTTCAGGAAACAAGGAGATCTTGTAGCCCAAGTGTACAGGGAAGAGACTGGGAAGGTTGTAAGACCAGGTACACTGAGCCTTTGTCTTGTGAAGATGGAGTCTTTGGGGTTTATTTTTTGTAATTTTGAGTAAGGACTGACTACCTGATGGGCTTCCATTGAACAAAGATCTCTCAGTCTCTTCTGGGAAATGGACTATGAGGGTCAGCATAGGAGGTAGGAACTCAGTCAACGGGTAAGATTCCCTCCCCCAGTTAGACACACATTCTGCATTAAGGTAGAGACATCCTCAGACAGTTGAAGGATGGTAAAATTAAACATGAGCTCATCTTAAATAGACTTAGACAGATGCTTATGTTCATAGGCTGTTCCATAGGACTGACTTGTTAAGCTTGGCTTTGGGGATGCTATTGGACTGGATCATATATATGAAAAAATGTTCTAATGTATCTATAATAGCATATTGGAGAAGAATAAAGAAGAAACTGGTGCTCCTTTCTTAAACTGACTTACATCAGATTTTTAAGTGCAACACTTAGTGTTGGATATTCATTCCTTTTTGAAACTGTAACTATGCAAGTTACTTTGTTGCAATCACCATAAAAAAAACAGTTCTCATTTATTTTAATTTTCATCTTTAGCAAAAAGATGAGGGAGGGTCATTCATATACTTAAGCAGAGTTTCTCAATGGAACTGGGGTGACTTTTGCCTTTCCCTATCTGGGAGAACATTTACGATTATCAAGGAAAAAGTTCTCCCTTTCTTCAGAAATGTATTGATAGCCTTTTTGAACATGCAGTTTAGACTTGTGGAAAATTGAGCTGAAAATACAGAGTTCTCATATACATTTCTGATTCACACTCCCATACTGCCACCATGGCTCCCATTACACAGTGTGTTGATGTGTGGTGCATCTGTGACAGCTGATAAACCCGTACAGTAGATTACTACCAAGTGAAGCCCGTGACTTAGCTCTTTGATGTTGTACATTCTATGGAATTTTGACAAGTATCTATTTTGCTGTATTAATTTCAGTGCCCTAAAGTCCTCTGTGCTCTGTGCATTCATCTTTCCCTCTCCCAACCCCCAGCAGCTACCGACCTTCTTACTATCTTCCAGAAGATAGGCTTTTCTAGAACACCATATAATTGGAGTCATATAGTTAGAAGAGCTTTTCAAATTGATCTTTTCACTCTCAGTCTTTTCCTAGCTTGATAGCTCATTTGTTTTTATTGCTAAATAAATCCTATTTTCAGGGTGTACCAGGTTGTTTAATCTATTCATTTAATGAAAGACGTCTTTTAATATATCCCTGGAGCCATTTTTTTGATTGTCTCAAAGATGTAAGAATGCTATTGATAACTGCCAGCTCAGATGTGCCACACACCCTGCTGTACAAAGGACATGCCTCTAACAATGAGTCATCCCATTCAAAAAAAAAAAAATCACTAATGTGGAGATTGTTAAGATCTGACCCAAATCTGTCTTAAGTAGTGTAGGGAAATATTCTAAGCTGACACTTCAGTTTGAAACCATTAGTCTCACAGCTATCCCAGGACCAAAATGTAATCTAAAGTCCATTTTGTAAGTGAAGAGACAGTTTAAAGCTAGGTTCTGTGGCACATACTTATAATCCCAGGATTCAGAAAACCACCTATTTATAATGAATGGTCAAAGACAGAATTCAGTGGTCAAAGACAGAATTCCAATCTGGACCTTTTGAAGACACAGGCACCTCAGGTATTATGCCTGTACTTTCTTCCTGTATTATGTATGGATTCACTAATTTTTAACAAAAATGCAGTACACCTTTTCCAAGGTGACCTAAGTTTTTTGTAATATGAAACAGGTGTTGTACAATTCTGTTGCAAAGTGCTTGCCTAGCGTTCACAAGGGCTTCATTTAAGACAGCAAGCTTAGCTCTGCAGAGCTGTAGGTGCCCCAGCTGCTCTCTTGTAGCTGGTGTCTGGCTTGGAGGCTTGGCTGCCACCTTTGGTCATCTTCCTGTGGCCATCAATTTCTTCCTCCCACTGATGGCCGCTGTTCTGGATGCTGAAGTTGCTTGTTCTTTTCTGTGCCCATTAGCAGCCTGCCCTCACCATGTGTTCTTCCTGTTTGCCATAAGGAACAGCTGGAAGTCCAAGCTTAAAAGCCAGCATTTTATTTGGGGGAAATTTTGTGTCTTCATATTTCACATTTTCATATCTGTCAACTCTTGAGATAGCTGTTTGTAGCAGAGTGCACTGTAGACATACACACACCCTTAAAATAGTCTTTTTGTCAACCTTGCTTAGTTTCTACTGTGTTTATCACATTAGAGGAATTTTTATTATGGTTGATACAATTTGGTTTCATTGGTTAAAGTGAAAAGATAAGCCATGGTTTTCTAAAATTCTGTGCACATGTCGTATGTAATGTTGGACAGCAGCTGTAGGCAAAGTATTTATTTACACATCTGTGACTTTTCGATGTTGATTCCCAGAGCATAGACATTTGGAAATTACTAGTATTTGAGTTCTTACCAAGCGGTGTGGTCTTCTATTTGGAAGGGACTTTGCCTTCATGGAGGTTGAATCTTTTCATCAGAACTCTGATCCAGTCATTCCATTTCTTTGACATTTATCTTGTGTGCAAGATTTGTTTTAGATCTGCAGACACCTTGAGATACCCTTGCTGGGCAGTGAGTGCTAGGGAAATCTGTGAGTAGAATATGCTAAACGGTGCATACACATATTTGTTGGCATGGGAAAATAGTTATAAAACCAGGATAAACAAGACAGTTCTATAAGTGTGTTGAAAGAATGAGGTTTGTTTTTTTTTTTCCAAGACTGAGTTTTGGTTCTTATTACATAGCGGACAGTGAGAAAGGTAGCCCTATAATTATCTATACCTTTATAGAGGTTTGAGCACAGTACAAGGTGCTATTGGATGGTTATTCTTCATAGTAAAATCTGGACTAATGGGCTTTTGGGGCATCATTTTTTGTAATGCATCAGAGGGCATGGACTTCTGTACTAAGAAGCAGTACTACAGCTTAGTCAGACTGTTTTGATTTAGCGTTAGCACACTGCTTGTTTTGCAGCCAAACAGAAAGGAGAATAGAAGGGAGGGGATGGAGAGAGGTGAGGTGGAGAGGGGTGGGGCAGGGTTCTTGCTGGTCTTGGAGTGCAGGCAGACATTGATCCCCAGTGTGACTGATGTTCTGCTGAAACCTAGACCAGACAGGAAGTAAAGGATTAGTTCATAGGTCCTCTCCCTTGTCTTAGCTGAAGACATGCCTCTAATTTTAAGGACCCAGTTGTTTTGAAAGAGGATAGCAAAAAAAAAAAAAAAAAAGTGTTGTTTTTCCTTTTTTAAATTAGGGTGGTACTTTATGATTTAGCCTTTGATTCTTTAGCTTCACGATCTTTTCCAGATAATAAAGACTTTTATGTGAGAAGCCATAGGGTTCTCAGCCTTTGCCAACTGCGTATCTAGCTGGGGAGCTGTGAGAACTCTGGGAGTTGTACAGCAGGCAAACCAGAAACTAAGAAGGCAGGAGGGGTGACTTCAGTTTGAGCCCAAGCTGAGCTCTCGGGGTGTGCTTGCCCTGAGCTCCTCGGAGCACGGGATTCTTACCTCCTGCAACACAGAAAGTTCCAGTCCTAGAAACATTTTCAACCTCCCTCCCCTTGAGACAGGATTGTGCTGCATAGCTCCAGGTGGCCTTGAGCTGTGGCAGTCTGTCTCTACCTCGAGGCTGGGGATTACAGGCTTTGTCACCACACCGCCTTCCTTTTCATTAAGGGGAGAAACACATGACGGTGATGTCATTTAAGTGTCATAAATTGGTTTGGTTTTAAGATCCCGTACTTAATTAAGGTTGAATGCCACAGCTGGTGTTTGTCTCTTTCCATGGCCTGATCACTGAATTCCGGGAACTTGTCAACCTTTACCGATGCACATAATATTCCTCTGTGAGTTTTTCTTTTTCTCCTTACCGTTGGGCCAAGAAACTGTACATGTTAAAGCTTGTTAGTATTTTGGGTTTTGTTTTGGTTAAATTGTTTTCCAAGGAACTGCCTTACTCCTTGCCTAATTAACTTCCATAGCGTGCATATGTGGCTCATTTCACAATCCTGTCCCTTTAGTGGATTTCTGGTCCACTGACCAGATTTTTTTTTTTTTAAACAAAATATCCACCTAATTTGTTTATACTGTTTACTTATCTTAATGCAAGTTTTCATTATTTCTTTGACTTGCATAATTTCTCATCCTTAAATGTAACATTTTTAAGTTTGATTTTTAAACATTTATTTTTCACTGGGCTGCCTTTACTCAGCTTACTTTCTCTAGAAAGTTTCTCCAAATCACCATTCCCTTGATGTGATGTCTGCCTATTTAAATATTAAATAGTTATGCATTTTCTGCACTGTTTTAAGTCCAACATATACTCTGCCTTTCTGCCTTCTTGCAGTTCACAGGGAGTGACAGCAGCTTAGTGCGTTCATCACGTGGGTTTCCAGCCCAGCACATACCTGGATATGTGGTGTTTGCAAATAGAGGTTGGAGATGAGAGAAGAGCTATGTCAGATGAAGGGGGTGAGGGCAGCACCTGTGAGTGCTCCCAGTGACTGGCACCCCCGCTGGCGTGTATGCCACTGTGACGTCCATCCTGTACACATGCACCACTCAGGCAGGCTGCTGTGTCACACTTCAAACTCTGAAAAGCGTTTTCGGTGTCCTGGTCCTTCAGGGTGTGGAATAGGTGCAGCCTGTGTTGTTGTCATTGCATCCTCCAGTTGTTGACGTTATCCCTCAGCCTCTGGGCAGACAAACAGAGGCAGTGAGACACCGTTGGAACCCAGCCTGGTCTTGCTGCCTTCTGGTTTAGCTTGCTGCTTTTTCCTATCTTCTGTAGTTCTCAACATTCATTTTATTAAGAGAGGTACTTGTCTATGTTTCTAAAGGACGTAGGTTGAGCTTTGTAAGCTGGGATGTCTCAAAGTAAAGGCACATGATTTCTGCTTTGCAACCATTCTGATAGGAGGAGCAGGCATATGGTTAGTGATTTACAGTGGGGCATAATCCGTGCCATGATGGACTCACGGCAGAGGTCAGTCTGAGAGGCCAGGGCAGGGTACCCAGCCTTGACTCTTGTACCAGAGGAGACTCACCAGAGGAAGGGATATCTTATCTTGGGCTCAGATTAGAGGTAGGGGAGAACCTATCTCTTTCGAGAAAGTAAGAGGTGTTATAGCTACAGCTTGCTGAGGAGAGGGGATTTTAACAACCCTGGAAGGACAACAGGGCTTTAACCTCAGAGCAACAGAAAGGCAAGCCCCTTAGAATTTAAACCAGGAATTAGCATGTTCTACTTTGCTTTGTAGACATACTGTTCTAACTATAGCATGGAGAATGGGTTGAAAAGAACGACATAATGTGAAAGGTAACATGCTTCCAGGAGTGCCTAACCCTTTGGCATCACTGCAGAACATTGCTGTCTACAGAGCTCACACTTAGAACAGCACAGTCGAGTTGTCAGGGGAAAAACAAGATAATGTGATGTTTTAAGTAAATTTATGTAAGAAATGCTTAGCCCATAGCTGCTTTCCTAGAAAAGAAATAATGTTTGGTTCTTGAAAAGGAAATCTTTTCGGAGCAGGGTCCCCAATAAAGGAGCTAGAGAAAGTACCCAAGGAGCTGAAGGGGTTTGCAGGCCCATAGGAGGAACAACGATATGAACTAACCAGTACCCCCAGAACTTCCTGGGACTAAACCAAAGAAAACACATGGTGGGATTCATGGCTCCAGCTGCAATGTAGCAGAGAATGGCCTGTCGACCATCAATGGGAGGAGTGGCCCTTAGTCCTGTGAAGGTTCTATTCCCCAGTGTAGGGGAATGCCAGGGCCAGGAAGCGGGAGTGAGTGGGTTGATGAACAGAGGGAGGTAGGAGAGGACAGAGGATTTTTGGAGGGGAGACTAGGAAAGGGGATAACATTTGAAATGTAAAAAAGAAAATAATAAAAAAAAGAAAAGGCAAGGAGGTATTTTTCTGTCATTTGGGGTCTTCCTACTTGTCAAAACATTGATTAATGCAGCTGTCTGCATTTGGTTTTCATGGCTGCCAGGCCCTGGGTTGTAAAGAATCGGTTTGGTTATGCATAGCCATCTATACCAGCAGTTCTCAACCTAAGGGTCACACCCCCTATGGCTCATATATTGTGTATCCTGAATATCAAATATTTATGTTACGATTCATAACAGTAGCAAAATTACTGTTATAAAGTAGCAACAAAATAATATTATCGTTACCTTAACATGAGGAGGCACTGTATTAAATGGCTACAGCACTGGGAAGGTTGAGATCCATTGACCCGCGCTCATTCAGCAGCATCCTTACAACAAAGTGATGGCTTAAGAAACCTCACATTTCAGCAGTGATGTCATAGCCGTGCAGAAATAGGAATATTTGCTTACTCTCCCACATGTCTCAGTTCCTAGTTCAGTGGTTCTTTGAATTAACTAATCAGTGTCCTCATTGGCCCATTTAGCTAACTGTACCGTCTGCCATTTTTCCCAGTTATACTTTCCCAGTTAGTCTTTGTCAGCTGCAGTTAGATGATTGGGTAACAAGTGCCAGCTACCTAAGTCAAGGCTGATCTTGAGTGTGCCCTCTCTTCATGTTGATTACGGGTTCCTCCAGAAAGAACTTGTGTGTGCTGTCTTGCAGCTCTCTTTCAGTTTTATCTCTTTATAGTGGGCCCAGAACCTGAATTCACCTCTACATGCAACTTAATGGATGCAACTGAGCAGCAGAACTGGGAACTTGTAGAGGATAGTTTGACTGTGCTAGCAGGTTACCCGCAGTGTATCTATAGATTGTAGCCCAGCAGCTAGGACCCAGAGGAGCTCTGCTACATGGCCCCAGTCATTTCACCAGTAACAGGAGCAGTCACACTGAGTGGGCTGTAGATGAGAAGGAATGGGTGTTTTCAAATCTGGCACATAGCTGAGAATAGTAGTAGCCATTTCTATAGACAATTGCTCTTTCTCTCTCTACGGTAGTTTTTTAGGTGGAATGTGTTTGCTCACAGATGCCTGTCATCATTTACACTGTGTCAGTCCCTTGAGATTTTTAGGTCCAGGGGTGGCTGGGGGGTGGGGGTGGGGGTGGCGGTCTTTGTTTCTATCCTCCTGAGTGACAGGTACGAATTCTTAGTGTTTTTTCTAACCTAGCCAGTTAACCTTGAAAGGTACTGTACTGTACAGTGTGGTGGGATAGTAAGAGCCAGAGGCTAGGGGAAGGACTTCAGCCTGAGATAGTTACAGGGGCCTGGGGCAAAGGGAGGTTGTGAGTATGTGAGAGCAAAGTTAAGCCGCCTGGGAAGCGTCACAGTTTTTCTTCTTAAACTCATTGTTTAGTCAGTCACTCAGTGTTAAGCCCAGATATGAGTGACTCAAACAGACAAACAACAGGGGCAGTGTTGGGGGAGCCAGAATAAATCAGGTCTGTGCTGCTTCCTAGGTAGAAGGCCAGCTGAGCGGGGCTGTCATACAACTGATAAACAACTAGTTGCATCTCAGCCCACAACAAAAGAGATGTAGCAGCAACAGCAGGGAGAAGGAAAAGTAGGATGTTGAGACAGCAGTTTAAAAGCACAGGCATGCACATCTCTGTTCCCATCCCAGCCAACTCTCTGAGAACTTTGCTGAGTAAAATGAATAGTGGGTTGGATACTAGGTGTCCTGTTCCCTTCCCTAGCCTCTACTCAGAAAGATTGTCACAGGGATCAGGATAACTGTTATGAATAGAATCGCCCAGGGACGTACTCCACTTTATCTGGACCTCTACCAGGTAAACCTCTACTTCTAAGAAGCCTTCTTCCTTGTAACTCCAAGGAAGCAGGAAGAAGTTGGTATTGGCAGGTCTGCGTTTCTGCAAAGCAGTAAGTAATGATCTAGCAGGTTTGAAGAATGTTAAGCTTCCAGTAAAGTCTACAAGGCTGGAATTTCAGATGTCAACAGTGTGGCATATTCTCTCTCTCTCTCTCTCTCTCTCTCTCTCTCTCATACACACACAGAGGAATCTAACAATCTCTTTGATTGGATGGATTTTTTTTTCTATTTAATATGTGCTAGTTTCTAAACTTAGTAAATTTATCTTTAAAGTGTAGCACAGTGTGAGTTTGGTGCACAAATGTTCCTGATACTTCCATGAAATATGGTTAGCCTTACATGAATTCTATCTTGTGGTGGTCATTTGTAGCTTGGTACAAAGCCTATTGAGTACTGTAGTTAGCCTTCCCATGGCTAATGTGTAGCTGACCCCTCTGCTAATTGTGTGTTTGCTTTTTGCCAGATATTTTATAACATGAACTTCATAGTAACTGTTTTTGTCATCCTCCTCTTACCGTTGTAAAAACGCTCTGTCAGGTGCTAACCCCTGCCCACACTCTTGAGAATTGACCTTGCTCATCCTTTTAACTTACAGCGTTTTATCCATGATCATTTAATAGCTTCTGTACTCTCCCCAGTTAAACCAAGGAGCCACTTGTAATTTGTCTCAGTAATTAGAATGTGACTTTAAGTAACTTGTGGAGTTGGCCTTTATCTGACTGAACACTTGTTTGGGTAATTTTCTGTTCCATCGACCAAAATTCTGTTCTATCAAATGAAATTTCTGTGACAGTTGTTCTTTCCACAACAGAATCAAAGTAGTGGCCCTCAAATAGAGAAGAACTTACACTTGTCTCCTGTCACCTTCCCAAGCCCCACGTGAAGGCTGCTGCTGCTATTTGTGCATATACTGAGTTACGTGTCACCACACAGCTGAGTAGCTGAGGAGTAGAACCTGACCTCTTCAGCTCGCCTTGCCTTGTATCACACTTGCTGCTTGTATGTGATGCACGGCCAAGGATGGTGTTTAGGGACACTTCATTATATGATACAGAGGAGGTAACTGGGACATTACTGCATGCTTTATAGTGGTACTCTGAAAATCTTGTGAGCCTGTTGACAATTAGTTCCAAGTCACAGAACTGTCACATGGGCAAAAGCGAGTTCATTATGGCTATGGACTAATGTTATCGTCGCTGTTGATAACTGATGGAGGGACAATTTTAGTCAGGTTACAGTGTATGTGTTATACATATATATGTATATGTATGTATATGAATGAAGTGTTGCTTTTTTTTTCATTTCATTTAATCATCTGCAAAATGCCTACATCTCGTTCACTGTGATTGAGGCGTGTAACATGAGTCAATACAGATGAACTGTTAGCTGACGGTCTGTCTGGTGCTTATATAGGGAAGCAGAGAACATGAGTGGCTGTGAAGATCTGTTTTAGTCATCTCTGCTTCCTAAGACATTGCAGCATTATTGCTAGATGTACATTCAGTAACTATGAGTTGCTCATTTGTTTTCTTTCTTCTTTGTGTGCTGTAGGTATTTAAACATCCAGCATTGTGCCAGAAGAGAGGGCAATGGGAGTTTCTTCTGCTAGAGGCATTTATAGTCTCCTGAGCTGTATGATCACTGATCAGAGTCATCCAAGGAAACTGGCCCAGTGATGGGTAGTGGGTAGTGACCCTGAGGCTGCATTATACAAAGACCATGAGCCTAGGAATGCGAATGTTCCTGTGTAGCCACAGAGTGGCCATTATTGAGGAGGACTGCCTGTGAGGACTCACTGCTCCCACTTGGTAGACTTGCTAAATACCTTAAGCAATAGTACCCTTCCTGTCTGAGCTGCTCACTTCAGAGAAGAAAACATCTCCTCTATGTATGTGTTTCCTTGTGAAGTAATAGCATCCCTCCTTAATAGCTAATAAAAACAGAAGCCTATAGTCATGCAGAAAAATCAGTAGCCGATTTCAAGTTCCCATACTGAGATTTCAGAAATGCTCCATCAGTGTCTTGTGGTTTTGTAGCTACACTTGTACCCAACAGAAATGGAAGACTATGGGTGGAAGAAGAACCTGGACTAGGAGAGGAATTTTGTAGCAACTGAATCTTGACACAGTCAACCTTTGGGGTGTTTCCCTGGGGTCTGTTACTTAAAGCCTGGAACTTGCAAACCTTGCTCCACTTCTTACCCTTTGTACATCTCCTCTGTAAAGCCCAGTTCAGATGGCTCAACCTTCTGAAACCCTTTCTGCTAGACTAGACTTGAGGGCAGGGAGGCAGATCATTGGTTGCTTTGGTTATAAAGCTGACCACTCCACCTTATTATCCATCTATCCAGACAGTCTGCAAAGCCCTCGAAGATGGAGAAAGTCCTGTTTACAAAATAGCCCGTAGCCTGACATGCAGGCTCTTCATGTATGTTAAGTGACTGCATGCATGCATTCATCCTTTGTATTTCTGTGCCTATTACCTGGTGTCGCCTTTGTGAATTACATCTGGAAGGGAGAGGAAATGTAGGAGATAGGTCTCAAAAGCTGAGCCTGTCTTCTCTTAAAAGTTTTGTAGAAAGTACTAGAAGGAGGAGTGTACTCCTGGATCTGTGTATGATCTGCCCTTGACAAATCAACTCACAAGGTCTGGAGTTTTATCTTTCTTCACTGCCCCTTTTGTAAACACTGGATGTAACAAGAGGTTGTAGAATACTCAGGAATGGTCAGGCTTCCCCTTAGAAATCAACCGCATGGGAGCTTACGTGCCAGAATATGAAGTAATGAACAGATCACCTTCTGCTGGGAAAATGGGAGCTTTGGCTGCCTTGTCGGGGTATGAGTGTTACCCCATTGATCTGTGCCATTTGTTAATTTTCTTGATCCACTGTGATTTGTCACCTTTCCCATTCGTTTTTTTCTTTGCTGCCATCTTTTCTTGTTGGGGCCCCATGGGAGACAGGAGGATAGTATCATTGTTATATAGTGTCTCACCACTCTTTACTGTTCTTCTCTGAGGCTGTGCAGACACCTGGGGGACAAAGGGGACTTCATTAATGGCCTTCTTTAATGAGGACTGCAGTGTTGGGGTGGGAATGTGTGGTGGCAGAGGCAAGTTGGCTGAAGTCTGAGGTAATCATTCCATTGGACCTATCGCATTCCATGTGGGCACGTGAGCAGCTGTCCATTTCTCCACCCAGCATTTTCTTGGGTGTTATTCCTTGTCTTATCAGGGGTTTCCCAACACTAAGAGATTCTGACACACCCACTCTAAGCTTGTCCTGTCATGCTTCCTTCTTCATACCAGTCTTCCTCTTTTCTAGCTGGAGGGCATGTATGTACAAAATGTAGAGGTTCATTTTTAGCTGCAGTCCAGGCAGGCCTCGAGGGAAGTGTTGCGATAACTGGATTTCTCAAATGGTAACTTGGCAACCCATACTTTCAATTCCCTTGTAAGCTGGTGTTTGTCTGTAGAAGATGAACTGTCTTTACGTGTGAAGGTCTTCATGGGATCATCCATTGATCCCATCAGAGCCTCGTCATTTACTTCCTTTAATCCAAGGCACATCTCCATGATTTGACAGCCTGTCACAGCAAGGGAGGATGTAGAGGATAGGATAATAAAATTGGTCAGGCAGGATTTGATACAGAGCAAAGAAGGCCAGGTATCAGCTTACTAGCCAACTACAAGTTGCAAGAAACAGTCCACAGAGGATCACTGAACAGTTTGGGACTGCTGGGAGTGGCTTGGCTCTGAAAATCGTCAGATATGTGCCAGCAGCCTTGGGAGCTCCCTAAAGGGACTAAAGCAGCCTTTATTATGTCCATGTAGATTGGGTCAGGTTTGGGCATCATTCTAAGGTTCATTGAGGGAGGCATATTTGGGTCATGAGAATCCTCTAGAACCAATGGAAGAAAGAGGAACCCAGGGTCTGTTGGTGAGGCTGGCATAGCCTGTACTTTTGGGCATCCCTGTCAGCTCTTGAGCATCTCAGCACTGCTTCCTTCAAGGTCCATCCAGGTTGGCCTCACACATTATCTTCCTGTTGTTTCATATGCTTGCCCTTTGATCTCTACAGGTCCTTTATCTGCATTACTCCCATAAGTGTGTTCCCCTGACAGGATACCTTATTGTATGAAGAACTTGGTATCTAATGTTCCAGGGGTCATTTCATAATGGTAAGCATGTTGCTGTAGTTTTGAAGTTGACTCTACCCTAATGTTCTTCGAGTTAGCCTTGGTTCTGAGATGGAGCTGTTTGGAAGTGGTGAACCATGCAGGAAATAAGCGCGGTCCTTAGGTCGCGAGACAAGTGATTTTCCAAGTGAGTTGTGAGACTGGAACCCCTTTTTATTTTTATTGCTTTTTTATACAGGGGGTTCAGTTTTGCTCCCTTACATATTACCACCTTGCCACAAGCACAGCACAACGGGCTAGCTGATTGTAAGCTGGATCCTCTCAAACTGTAGACCAAAATAACCCTTTTTACTTTATAAGTTGATGCCTCAGATATTTTGTTGTAGTACAGAAAGCTGACTAACATACATTAAAGTTATTTGTGTCTATGGAAGTGGGGCAATTATGTCGGAGACTAGCATAATTAAAGTGATCCCTACAACACAAAACAAAACATGAATAAAATGGCTTGAAAAATGGGAGCATCTGTTTTTATTACTATATGTGCTTTAACATGTAACTCCACAGCTCCTTGTATCCACGAAGGGACCCTAGGTAAGTGGTCTAGTTCAGACACATATGGAAACCACATATCACAGTAAATTAAATGCCAGCTCTGCTGTTGATGGCTTAAGAATATCTTCGCCTTTCCTTGCACAGCACTTTATAAATTTGGTCCCAGTTTCACCAGACATGGTTACTATTTTGTAAGAAGCAGTGTGGAGAGCGATTCTAAGACAAGGCTTGGTTCTTTGATGCTCTCAAGTCTTGAGAAAACATCATCTCCAAGCCTTGTTTTCCTCAGCTAGAATATAGTTCATAGTTTTCCCTTGCAAGTCTGTTGTGAAGATTATTGGAAATGACACCAGACATACAGTGGATTCCCAGAGACTAGGAGCTAAAAAGCAAGAGGAATTTCAGAAGCTTCCTGAACAGGCAGTGATTTCTCTAATTGAGAACAGGTACCAGACTATACTATCTCTTTGCCAGTAAGCTCTGAGCTCAGCTCAGTATTTTCTTCTGTTTACTTGATTTGGGGCCTTGTTCCTTCTCCTCAGCTGGAACTAAGCATCAGGACACTCAGCAGGAAGCAGTGGTCTGAATCCTCCCTGGTAGGCATAAACAAGCACTTAATGTCATTAAGGAAATTCTGGCTGTCGCCTATGGAAGACAGGAGCTAATCCCAGCATTATTGTTGTTAGGTTATTAGAATACCAGCCTGGCACTGACCATGGATACTTGCCTGTCCAGAGCTTGAGAAAACATGTTTAAACATGTTTGTTTAAATTCCCAAAGAGGTCAGAGATACAGTTGTCTGGGTATTTTAGCAGTTAAACATAATTATCTTCATGCCTTAGGAAAATGATACAAATGGCTCTTGAATAAATGTGATTCCAATTTCAGTTTCCTTGGTTTTGTGTAGACCAGTCGAAGTGCTTCTAAGAATAAGATAATTTTATTTTGGCTGAAGTTTGTAAGCTTCTTCATTTGTGGAATTGTGATCATCAGTCCCCACAGTCCTGCCCTGGGTCCAGTTTTTCCTTGATAGTATTCTTTGTTGAATATTACATTTCCTTTCTTGAGTCTGAAAGTCCTTCAAGGAAGGTCAACTGTTGGAAGTTATCATAGGCAGAGCCCGGTGTTTGCTTTGCTAATACTTCCCCTCCATGCTTACTGTAGAAAAATGAATGTGGGTTGCCAAGTCTTCCTCTCTCTTTGGCCTGGTGCTCCCTGAAGTAATCCACTCTAAATTTTGCAGTCAAGGAGGCATTCAGTGTCAAGGAGTCAGTGTGAACATGATTGCATGACATGGGTCTGCTAGCTTTCTTGGGTCTTAGTAGGGGTGTCAGGTTCCCCGGTTTCTTCTTCACAGATGTAGTTAGCACCATCATGTTTTGGGCCACCATCTGTTCCCACTAGTGGATATATTAGAGATGAGTTATATTGCCTCCAAAGGAGATGTCTTTATATATATATATATATATATATATTGAAAGGATTTTGCTTCTCCACAGATCTTTCATGCTTTTTAGCAACTGAAAACTGACAAATTTGACAACTTAAGCCCCACTCTCCTCTATTCCCCATAGCCACACTTTGTATCAGAGTCTGCGTAGGTCATTGTGATGGGTTCTCAAACACAACCAAGGAAGCCATTGAGTTTCCTTGTTCAGTGGTGGCACTTGTCTTCCTAAACCTGCCTTTACCTGGACTCTTCCTCAGCCCTGCCTCGTCACTTGCACTCTCTATTACACACAGCTCACCTTGCAGCATAACATCTCTGAATGCTTCTCTTGAAACCCTTGGTCTAATATGAGAAGGTTGCACCACGTTTAGCCCTTACTCTTTGTGGGATTCCTGGGCTGCGTAGGAAACAGCAAACAGTGACTCTCTCATACCTGTTTGTTTGAATGGGAATCTCTGTGCCTGGCTTCAGTGCCTTCCATTTCCTCCTGTGTCGCCTCACCTTCAACTTCCTGTTCCTAACAGATGTGTCTCATCTTCCCTCTCTTCCGAGCAGTATTCCCACAGCTCCTTTCCTTTGCCTGGAGCCACCAGATGCTCCCAGAAGCCTATGCTGCCAAGCACATGGTCCCTGCTTCTGCAACCCACGTGAAGGGATGTTTTCTTTCTTTCTTAGAGTAGGATCTGCAGCACTCACAAATCTGTCGCCACCTGCCTTGTTGAGCTAACAGATGTTTTGTGGGTGTTGCCCAGTTTGGCCTGGATATTGTCATTTAAAGTTCATTAATTAATTACTGGTGATTTTCTTTAAATGGTCAAGACCATTGTCTTTCTGTTATTGTCATGTCCTCTTCTACTCTAGTAGGGCAAACTGTTTCTCTTTTTAACCTCATCTTCCCATATCTAGAATGCACTTGATTTGTGTGTGGTTGGTCCATTGATTCTTGTTTATGTTGTACTTATGTCTTCATATTGTAATTTCTGTAATTTTCATATAACCTCATGAAAAGGGGATGAGATCCTTTTAAAAACATCCCAAGGGTGTTTATACTCTTGATAATTAATTGATAATTAATTACCTAATGAGGAATAGGTATTGATACTGTGGCTTTAATGGCATGGTTGGCTACCTTGCCTACCAGTAGCAGCAGCCTTTGAAAACCTTAATTGCTTAATGTGATCATGACCAAACTGTAAAACATCCCAGCCTCTCTGAGACTCCCACAGAGCACAGAGCCATGAGAGTAGGCCTTGGGCTTTGCAGAGAAGGGAGGGAAGGGACCAAGGAACCGTTGACTGCTTTCTGTCTTAGACTTCTAGTGGAGCAGCTTACCCTCTATTATAAAGTTGGCAGTGGAGGCCAGAGGTAAAATGGTGTCATACAAGTAGCTTGAACCCAGGCTTGATGTTAAAAGGTAAAAGGTTTGAGAATTGTTTATTCTGTACCATTAGGCTGGGTGAGTATGGTGACAAAATCCTTTCACCCCAGCGCTTGGGAGACAGAGAGGTGGCTCTCTGTGAGTTCAAGGTTATCCTGCTCTATATCCAGGGCTAGTCATGGCTAGAGTAAGACCCTGCCCATAAATACATGCATGCATGCATACATATTTCCAAGCTATGCCTTCTATACAGCCTGTCCCCTGGGCTGGTGCAATTAATGCACGCACATTTGCTCTGCCTGTGAATTTTTGCAGTTCAGGAAATGTGTGTATTTGTATTTTTATATTCCTAACACCTAAAGCAAGACAGGCACGAAGGAAATGTGCATGAATTGTTTCATCTCTCCCCAAAACATTTGTAGACCTTATGCCTGCAGATATGCCTCCAGTTGAGTTCTCATGTGGTTGCATTCGGGATTGGGCTTTTGTCTCTTTGGGCTCTACTGATATTACAGAAAGGAGAGGGGCACTTAAGGTAGCTGGCGTTTCAGTATGCTAAAAGGGGATCTCACAGTCACTCTCACTCACAGCGTGGTTGACGGTGGCAGCCGAGCAGTGGTGCAGATGACGCCAGTTGTATTGCACTTGGTGAGCCATACACAAGTTCAGTTGAGGTATTAAAACATTTCCGTTTGATTGCTGTTATAAGCAGACTGGTGATAATTGTGCTGTGTTTTGGAAAATAGGGATCAATACCTAACTACAAATAAAGTTTATAAGCAGCCACAGGATAGCTTTGCGTGTTTTTTCTTTTCTCCTGTTTGGTAAAATTACTAGAAATGATTAATTCTCTACTTAATAATCAAATTGATTCTTTGGTTCCTAAAACACCACATAGTTGCAGGTTTTTAAATATCTCTGCTTTGACTATGTGGCCAAATCAAATTTATCAAGTTACCAACTTGGGAGGCATGTGGAAAAGGGAAGGACATTGATGATTGGGAGATCTGTGAACGTGGGGCCTGGTGTTCTATAGATAATGATAGTGCTTACCTTTAATTGAGTTGTAGGCTTATTTCTTTCCCATCAACCCTTTGATTATGTAACTTGAAAATGAGGTCATTGAAATCATTGAGATGAAATCACTTTTCCAGTGTCACATGGCTGTAGGCTGTTGGCCCCAAGCTCTTCTCTTCTGCCTGACATTGTTTGTGAAGTATGTGGAGTGTGTATCCATACTGTGTATCCCAAACCTGTTTGTTACTTGGAAAAAACATGTGATTTATTTTTTGATTCTTCATCTGTAAATGACATGGTCACCTCTTCTCAAACAACTCAGTGGTTGTCCCAGCCTCTGTGTCACAAGTTAGGTGATTATTAATGCCCAAGAACAACAGAATGACAAATTTCTACTCCTTTTTTATATTACTTCTACTACTTTTTTATATTAAGTGTCAATAGAAATGTGGTTAACTCCATCTCTCTCCTTTCTGTCCTCCTTCCTAACAATAGGTTAGCCAAGACAGGGTTTGAACTCAGGACCCTTCTACCTGAGCCTCCATGTGCTGGAATTACAGCAAAGAATCATCACACATAGCTTGGTTAAATTATACAGTAGAAAATTAAAGTCACGGTTGACACTCTAAACAGCCTCACAGCTAATCATTCCAAATCTTAAGTACCTGGATGACTTTCACTTTGTTAGTCATTTTCTTTCTCAAGTGGGATCATTATGAATATGTATGCATTAGCCCTCTTTTTCTCTTGCCTTTTATTAGTGTGGATAAATAATGCTACAGCTCAAAGTTAGGAGAGTCAATTGTGTGATTGTATTGGTGAATCGTGTAAATTGGCAGCTACATTAAGAGTCAGTCATGTGACATACCGATTTTCTAAACCTATGTTCTCAGTCAAAACCACCATTTAATCCTGGTTGGCTTCCTTGAAGTCCATCCCTCCAGACAAGGCACAAAGAAGGTAAGAAACAGACAACCAGGGAAGGAATGCTAGTGTGTCTAGTTGGTTAACAAGTCCAGCTGCACTCTGCCTGGGCATTGCCATGTATTTAAAGGACCAGAGTGTTCTTGTCAGCAAAGGAGGCAAGAGCATCACCTCTTCACCTCTTTCTGATGGTCAAATAAAATAAGGAACATGCAAATACCAGATGGAGATATTCTAGTAACAGTGCTGAGTTACTGAACTGACACACAGACCATAGGTTTCTGTCATTCACTAGGTCAGAAAGGAGGAACATTTAAGGCATAGATGCCCCTAACCGCTCTGTGAAGCACTTCACATCCCATGTTCTTCCTGCCTGGTCTTTACTTCTTTAACCCTTAGAGAATACGAGTTGAAAACGATGTAGGAGTCATCCGGTCAAAGCAGCGTGCTTTATATACAGGGAATTAAAACCGAGAGACTAGTTTGTATTTAAGATCACACAGTTGTTTATTAAGCAGCCAGACTTAAATGAACCTGCATGCTTGTTACAAAAGCAAATTAGATTTTACCACACCAAGGAGCTTTTATGTATACCAGTAGAATGATACTTCCCCATGACCATTTAAGAATATGGTTAAACAATCCCACAGGCATGGATTTCTAACATTTGCCATTGAGACACACCTACACCCCACCCTTACCCCTCCTCCCCAAACTGTGACACAGCCTTCCTATTGCCTAGCAGTTGAGAAAGAGTTGATAGGCCTTGTAGACAAGCAGTTTGTGTCGGAACCATGGTCTTTAATCCTCTCATCCTGGGTATATGTGCAGTGAGAAAGAGTCAATTCTACCATTTGCTTCTGGTCCGCATCGGCCAAGCTGTGGAGAGGAAGGTGTGGGATTTCTGTACTTCTCTCAGGTTTCCCCTCGGTTTCACTGTGAATCAACTGCTTGGCATTTGGAGGTTTTGCCCTTTCCTGAGACGCTGATGGGCTGAAAGATATCAGATTTGTTCATTCTTCGTTAGTTGTCTGACTTTCACTAACCCCTTTAGTTCAGCCACCCTGTGTGTGAAATGGGTTTGAAAAATCCTGCATTGTTTATAACTAAGGAATATTTTAAACAGACAAATGAATGGGGAAGAACTTTGGGAACATATGCAGTGCCCTCTTAGTTGGGAGTATATGCATAGAAGATTTAAAAAAAAATAGTAAAAATAAAACAGGATGGGTTGACGGAGTTGCCACAGAATGGTTAGTGGGTAGGGTGAGTAGATCCTGAGTGGCCCAGAGTAGTCGCCTGTCCTCTTTTCTAGGCCTGTGTGCTTACGTTTGGAGAAGATAAGATACTGTAAGAAATACGCAGACCTCTGCGTCCTGTGCCAGTAACCTCATTTATCATGTGTACCCTACCTACAAGCCCGGTGCTAAGTATGGAGAAGGAACAAGAAGAAATGCTGGCTTGTGTGCAAGTGTCCTCAGAGCAGACTGCTTCCTCTGTGGTGGCCGTTGCCTTCACGTGTGTCTAATGGAACAGAAGCCAGTAGGTTTCTAGTTTATTTCTTTGTTTTCAGTCTGACATTGTTGATGTCAACAACCACAGGGTGGTTGGGTGGTTGGTTAAATAGGGTTATGGTTTCCTTTTAGTTTCTTTTTCTCCCTTGAGGCTAGGAGTGGTGAATTCTAACTGCCCCTCTAGTAAAGATATGTAGGATGTAGGATATAGGATGTGATTCGGGTTTTTTTTTTTTTTTTTTTTTTTTTTTTTTTTTTGTGCTTGCAGGGATGGCTCCTGTAGACCAGTCTCAAATGTCTTTTGAAACTGTAATGAGGAGAGTGAATGTGTTAAGTTTTACGTTGTTTCCTTCATGCCGTCTATTTAATGTCATGAAGCGCTAAGCAACCCTGAGTGTGAGCTGAGTGTGAGGAGCTGTTGGTGCTCTTTTCCATGGCTGACTTTTCTATGCCTATAGTGTTAGTCTCTCGGTGCTCTCAGAGGCAAGGGACTCCTCTGCCTCACAGAGCACTAGTCTGCTTTGGGTTCCTCCTGCCTTTCAGGTGAGACTCCTGGGGCCCAGCACTCCTCCTCCATTTCTGAACACTACTGGGGTCAGTGTGGCGGGCCCACACACGCTGCCCATGCTCATGTGACAGCACAAGCTGCAGAGCGTTTATGTAATCTGAGGACAAATGTGGAAACTCCTGTGAGCGCTCGCAACTTGTTTGAGAACTTGCGCTTGCGGCTGCCTGTCTGTGGTGTCTCCTAAGGCACTTGAAAGCTATTTCTGTATCCTGTAGTTCCTCTCTTTCCCACTCACCAGCCTCTTGGGTGCCATGCCAGATTCTGAGGTCTGTGACGCTAATTTTGGATATTTTTTTTGTCACAAGAACACTTAACATCACATCTTTTGATTTTTATTTTCCCTGCTTTTGCTTCCAATTTTAAAGATAACTCACCTAGACATTTTCACATGTGGTAAAAATAGAATTACTGTTTTGGATTTGGTTATGTACTAAATTTTCTGATTCTTTGACCTCAACTTCATCAGTTTTATCCTTTTTTATTGTCTTAAATTCTGCATACCAGTGAGTTGGGTGGCTAATGATGGTGGATGGTTTTCTGCTCTTGTTTGTAGACACTGTAAGCATTACAAACTGGCAGTGACTGGATCCACCTTGTTAGGCAAGTTGTTAGATGAGATGAGACAGACACAGTTTGGATCCTTTTCCTGACCCTGTTGCAGCTTCTCTGTCCTCATTCTTCCTCTGGTTACCATGGCCTGCTGTCCTCAGCCAGAGTGTGCTGCAAAATCAATTTGGGACATTGTCAGCTGGGAGGTCTTTGTAAGGTCCAGTGTCTGTTTGAAAAGAGTGATTCTCATGGGAAGGGTTTAGCTACAGAGCCAGTACTTAACTGTTAGCCAAGTAGGCTTCACCTAGAGAACAACATGGTTGAGAAGCTGAGGGAACTTGTTTCTTCCAGGTGGGGTCTCACCACAGGCAGGATCCTCTGTCCCTTCTTTGGGGCAGCTGGGCCCCCGGTGTCTGTGGAGACCCTCAGGCCCAATGGTTGTACTATGGTCCCTTTATTTCCAATCCTGTTGCTTGGCTTCTATGGACTCAGTTTCGTCTCAGTTTAGGGTCACTTGTGCTGCCGCAGAGCATTGAGGAAGACTGT
Source organism: Mus caroli (assembly GCF_978045245.1). Lineage (NCBI taxonomy): Eukaryota > Metazoa > Chordata > Mammalia > Rodentia > Muridae > Mus > Mus caroli. The sequence continues at coordinate 39,852,263 of NW_028227271.1, forward strand.
ATTGTGTTTCAGAAATTTTGGGCTCACACAGTCAAGTGGCTTATGTGCTTCATTTCCTTTAATTTGGGTTGGGCCTGTTACTCTTCGTCACACATCTGTTTGGTCAGAATGTGGGTTAGGTGCCCCCTTAGATATTCTCAGCTAATGACCAGGGTGCTTTCTCAGAATGACATGAGGATGAACCCATGCAGGACTTGCACGCCAACTTCTCTTGTTCAGGCTGTCTTTCAGTGGCAAAGACATCAGGTATCCTAGGGAGCTCACTTATTGTAGTATATAATTGTCTGTACCAGAAAACAATGGAAGTTTTGATTTTAACAATTATTAGCAATATAATTTTAGAGAGGTCATTTAATGCAAAAAAAATTCTAGCTTTTGTCACAGTAATAAAAGAAATTCAAGTTGTATATGAGCTTGCTTTCTAAACTTCACACAAATAAAAAAGACGAATGATTAAAGCTATGTACACATACATACATGCACACACCCTCAAAGCACACAGAGATCCTTGCTCTGGGAGTTTCCTATGCCTAGGGACTTCATACCACATCAGCAATGCCAGACTCAGATACTTCTTGGAGTTCTTTTGTTACATTGCCAGCATAAGGTAACTTTGTGGTACTGGGTTGACTCTTTGTCCCTTCTGTTGCAGAAGCTTGCCTCTCATAAGGTTCAGTCATTTTCAGCACCGTAACATTTACAAATAGAAGTTGGAGGGTACTTTGAGCTTGATCATATTTATCACTTACAGTCCTAGTGTTTGTGAGGAAAATCAGGCCAAACAACAAGAAAATAACTCCGTCTGGATTCCCACAGCATTCCTGTAATAGACACTTTTCTTCTTCGGGTGATCCTTTAGCACTGTCAGGAACCCTATTTTGAAAGTGCTCTCTAGTTCCCAGGCTTTGGGTGAGGGGAGTCCTCGGGGAGATGGGAATGGAGAGGCTATTGACCCTGAGGCTTGCATCTGAATGTGCCTAAGTGTTGCCACATAAAAGATATTACTTCTTTTTTCCAGTAATGCTTAATAAATGCATTAGTGGGCTGCCTTTGCTCTCTGATCTGCAGAGAGCCCTGCTATAGGCTTTCTTTGTTTACACTTGAGTGATTTCCTTCAGCTGGGGTCAGGGGTATAATGTAATTTCCCACTGTGGGCCTCAAAGCATGTGGAAGGCAAGGAGGAGTGCCCTTGGTGAGTGCCTTCTTGGCGCTGGCAGCGTTATACACTCTCACTGCATTCTCACCCAAACGCCATGTGGGTGTGCTTCTTCAGTCCTACTGCATTGGTGAAGTGGCTAGTCTAAGAAAATCGGAGAACTAGCCCAGGTCCTCCAGCTGAAGTGTAACTGTGGAGCCACGGTCTCCAGAGCCTCTGCTCCACAAGCCTCACCAAGCAGCCCTTCCCAAGCTAGGGTGGTAAGTGGTAGAGAAAGGAAAAGAATTCATCCTCCATCAGCCTCTGTAAGGTACGGAAATAAGAGGGAAAGGAGCTATGACGACAGAGAACCAATCAGAATGTGTACTGGTGGGATTGATGGGAGCTTTCTGGGGGCAGTACCCTAGATGAGAACAGATCCCTTCATTTAACTTCATCTGTGTCGTGCCTGATACTCTGCTAAATAAAGGAAATAAGACTGTCCCAAAAATGAGCCCTAGTTGATCAGTTGGATGAAACAAAATAGTCTCTCATTAAGTATTAAAGCCCAAAGACATGTGCCTGGCAGTGAATGCCATGGGAGACAATGAGACAATGAGTCTGAATTTGCCATATCATATGACCGTCAGTGGCACAAGTAGGGAGGGGTTAGGCATCCCTTTCTGTCTTTCCATTTAGGATTGATAGTGGATTGAGTGGTCCAGCAGAAGACTTCAGACAAGGAACCACAGCTTTCTGACTCTGCAGCCTGATTTCTGATCAGGTAGATACTCTTGTCTCTCTACCAAAGAAAAGAATATAGACGTCTCACCTCTATATTTCTACCAACACAAGACTTGTCTGTGGAGTGGTGCCATCAAGAGCCAGTTGACCACCATCTTCTTCCTTGTCACTCCTCCTATCCCCAACATACCAAGTCTTGTCCCCTAGTAATCTCAAGTTCTGCTGTCAGTTGGACTTGGTACTTCCTAGTGGGGAAGTAATTAGTACAAGCAGACAGGTGTGTGTTGGTACTGGCCAGAAAAGAAGGGACCCTTCCTCCCAAGTTGTTTAACCTGAAGGAGTATCACTAAAATCGTTTACTTGTTGCAGTGAGAGTGGGAACTCAAATAAAAAAGGCCCTACAATGTTTGAGAGCTTCTAGCAGCTAAGCCAGTCTCTGCTGTGCATCCCCTGCCATCTTTATCCAGTGAGGGATTCAAGGATTGGAGGAATAAGAGTGAATGAGCTCTCTTATCAGAATAGTTAGGTAAGCCAGTTTCTCCTGGGTGTTGACTGTGATCATACAGAGCAGTGTTCTCAGCTTCTGGCTGCCTTGTGTGGAATCACCTGGCAACCCTTAAATATGTACCAATACCGAGGCCCCACCACAGCCCGGTGGGACTGCTTCCACATCTTCTGCACAGTGACTGCTCCAGCTTGCTCTGTTACCATTGGTCCTAGCCTTGTAAGCCTGGTTTTCTCCCTTCTGGGAGACCCCTCTGAGGCTCCCCTCAGGAGTGCTAGTTAACAAGCAGATAAAGGTCCCTAGTCTTTCCCTTTATGACGTCTTCCTGATTGTCTGAACTGGGGTTCCACATCATAACAGATAATGGTCTTATAAAAACCAGGTAACTGTCTTAAAAACAAAGTAATTTATTTCTCTTCTGCTTTCTGTTCCTGGGTCAGTCCTTTGCTCCCCTCCCACCACATCATTCCTATTTCAGTCCCTCTACAAATCCTTGAGTGGAAGAAACAAGGTCTGCTGTGGTCTGCCATGGCACATCTCTCTGAACTGCAGAGTGGATCTGCATGTTTAATTTCTTTATTTAGCAGTGTTGGAGAGCCAACCCACGCTGGGCAAACACTCTACTACAGAGCTGGAGCCCAAACCTGCATTGTTTGTGATGCCTTTCACCCAAGAAGGATCCAGCACAGGTGTCCTAATGTTAATTTTCAAGTGATAATGCCACTAAAATCAACTTTTTAAAATCTGTTGATTTGCTGGTAACACCATTTTCCATTGGCTTTCTGAGTTTAGCTTATTATCTTGCCCTTTGTAGCACTGCCAGAAAGATGAGTGTTGTTTGGCATCGGTAGGAGTTTGGCCTGTTGGGAAAGATGATTATGTAAGGATTCAGCAACGCAGTGACTCCAAAACAGCATACTTCCAGCTCCAGCTATGTTCTCAGAAAGAGTAAAGACAGTATTTCCCTCCTCCTCTTTTGTTTTTGTTTTATTGCTTTGTTTGTACAGCACATTTAAAACTTCATTGACTTCTGTGTTTCTGGCCCTGGGATTTCTTTTAAACTAAAATAAGTATCATGTATAATAATAATAACCCACAGATATTAGAATTTGAAATGGAAAGGCAAAGCCCATGCACAGGAAGGCACAGGAATCTCAAGATGCATTTTTTTCGGCCTCCTTCTCAAGTCTTAAAAATTCTCATGTTTAATCCTTAGCTGGGAGATTTACTTGATGTTTATATGCGTCTCTTGTCTCTCTTGTTATTTTTCCCCCCTTTGCCTCAGTTTTGTGGGGCTTAGTGGTAAGATTAGAGATGTGCCAAGAAGTCAAGGAGACAACTTACAGAGCTGTGAACTGGGAGGCTTCCCCCAGCCCCTGTCACAACCCAGCTAGTGAGTATGGCCCCGAATCCAGTGTTGAGTGTGGCAGTAGCTACCCTACCTGGCTTTACCTGCTCTGCTCTCAGCTTGTATTTTCTTATATCTAAGCCAGAGGCAGTGCTGAAACCCAACAGATGCATTATAGCTCTGTGTAGTGGGCAGTGTAATTCAGTTGGGTTTTCTAAATGTTAGAAAAGGGGGACAATTTAATACTCCTAGGAAACTGATACTTTATAGATTTCATTCATTACTTTGCTTATTTTCTTTGAATGAAATCTAGCATTATTTCTTTAGTTGTTTGTTTATTATTATGCAGCTGTCTAGAGATTAGGAATGCTATACTCAACAAAACTGGAGAACCTGGATGAAATGGAGAAGTTCCTAGACAGATACCAGGTACCAAAGTTGAATCAAGATCAGGTTAATGATCTAAACAGCCCTATATCCCCCAAAGAAATAGAAGCAGTCATTAATAGTCTCCCAACCAAAAAAAGCCCAGGACCAGATGGGTTTAGTGCAGAGTTCTATCAGACCTTCAAAGAAGATCTAATCCCAGTTCTTCACAAACTATTCCACAAAATAGAAACAGAAGGTACTCTACCCAACTCATTCTATGAAGCCACAATTACTCTGATACCTAAACCACAAAAAGACCCAACAAAGATAGAAAACTTCAGACCAATATCCCTTATGAATATTGATGCAAAAATCCTCAATAAAATTCTTGCTAACCGAATCCAAGAACACATCAAAACAATCATCCATCCTGACCAAGTAGGTTTCATCCCAGGGATGCAGGGATGGTTCAATATACGGAAATCCATCAACGTAATCCAGTATATAAACAAACTCAAAGACAAAAACCACATGGTCATCTCCTTAGATGCGGAAAAAGCATTTGACAAGATCCAACACCCATTCATGATAAAAGTCTTGGAAAGATCAGGAATTCAAGGCCCATACCTAAACATGATAAAAGCAATCTACAGCAAACCAGTAGCCAACATCAAAGTAAATGGTGAGAAGCTTGAAGCAATCCCTCTAAAATCAGGGACTAGACAAGGCTGTCCACTTTCTCCATACCTATTCAACATTGTACTTGAAGTCCTAGCCAGAGCAATTCGACAACAAAAGGAGATCAAAGGGATACAAATTGGAAAAGATGAAGTCAAAATATCACTTTTTGCAGATGATATGATAGTATATATAAGTGACCCTAAAAATTCCACCAGAGAACTCCTAAGCCTGATAAACAGCTTCGGTGAAGTAGCTGGATATAAAATTAACTCAAACAAATCAATGGCCTTTCTCTACACAAAGAATAAACAGGCTGAGAAAGAAATTAGGGAAACAACACCCTTCTCAATAGTCACAAATAATATAAAATATCTTGGCGTGACTCTAACTAAGGAAGTGAAAGATCTGTATAATAAAAACTTCAAGTCTCTGAAGAAAGAAATTATAGAAGATCTCAGAAGATGGAAAGATCTCCCATGCTCATGGATTGGCAGGATCAACATTGTAAAAATGGGTATCTTGCCAAAAGCAATCTACAGATTCAATGCAATCCCCATCAAAATTCCAAATGAATTCTTCAACGAATTAGAAAGTGCAATCTGCAAATTCATCTGGAATAACAAAAAACCTAGGATAGCAAAAACTCTTCTCAAGGATAAAAGAACCTCTGGTGGAATCACCATGCCGGACCTAAAGCTCTACTACAGAGCAATTGTGATAAAAACTGCATGGTACTGGTATAGTGACAGACAAATAGACCAATGGAATAGAATTGAAGACCCAGAAATGAACCCACACACCTACGGTCACTTGATCTTCGACAAGGGAGCTAAAAACATCCAGTGGAAGAAAGACAGCATTTTCAACAAATGGTGCTGGCACAACTGGTTGTTAACATGTAGAAGAATGCGAATCGATCCATTCCTATCTCCTTGTACTAAGGTCAAGTCTAAGTGGATCAAGGAACTTCACATAAAACCAGAGACACTGAAACTTATAGAGGAGAAAGTGGGGAAAAGCCTTGAAGATATGGGCACAGGGGAAAAATTCCTGAATAGAACAGTAATGGCTTGTGCTGTAAGATCGAGAATTGACAAGTGGGACCTCATGAAACTACAAAGCTTCTGCAAGGCTAAAGACACCATCAATAAGACAAAAAAACCACCAACAGATTGGGAAAGGATCTTCACCTATCCTAAATCAGATAAGGGACTAATATCCAATATATATAAAGAACTCAAGAAGGTGGACTCCAGAAAGTCAAATAACCCCATTAAAAAATGGGGCTCAGAACTGAACAAAGAATTCTCGCCTGAGGAATACCGAATGGCAGAGAAACACCTGAAAAAATGTTCAACATCCTTAATCATCAGGGAAATGCAAATCAAAACAACCCTGAGATTCCACCTCACACCAGTCAGAATGGCTAAGATCAAAAATTCAGGTGACAGCAGTTGCTGGCGAGGATGTGGAGAAAGAGGAACACTCCTCCATTGTTGGTGGGATTGCAAGCTTGTACAACCACTCTGGAAATCAGTCTGGCGGTTCCTCAGAAAATTGGACATAGTACTACCGGAGGATCCAGCAATACCTCTCCTGGGCATATATCCAGAAGATGTCCCAACCGGTAAAAAGGACACATGTTCCACTATGTTCATAGCAGCCCTATTTATAATAGCCAGAAGCTGGAAAGAACCCAGATGTCCCTCAACAGAGGAATGGATACAGAAATTATGGTACATTTACACAATGGAGTACTACTCAGCTATTAAAAAGAATGAATTTATGAAATTCCTAGCCAAATGGATGGACCTGGAGGGCATCATCTTGAGTGAAGTAACACAATCACAAAAGAACTCACACAATATGTATTCACTGATAAGTGGATATTAGCCCAAAACTTAGGATACCCAAGATTTAAGATACAATTTGCTAAACGCATGAAACTCAAGAAGAATGAAGACCAAAGTGTGGACACTGTGCACCTTCTCAGAATTGGGAACAAAACACCCAGGGAAGGAGTTACAGAGACAAAGTTCGTAGCGGTGATGAAAGGATGGACCATTTAGAGACTGCCGTACCCAGGGATCCATCCCATAATCAACTTCTAAACGCTGACACCATTGCATACACTAGCAAGATTTTGCTGAAAGGACCCAAATATAGCTGTCTCTTGTGAGACGATGCTGGGGCCTAGCAAACACAGGAGTGGATGTTCACAGTCAGCTATTGGATATATCACAGGGCTCCCAATGGAGAAGCTAGAGTAAGTACCCAAGGAGCTAAAGGGATATGCAACCCTATTGTTGGAACAACATGATGTACTAACTAGAACCCCGGAGCTCTTGTCTCTAGCTGCATATGTATCGAAAGATGGCCTAGTCAGCCATCAATGGAAAGAGAGGCCCATTGGACTTGCAAACTTTATATGCCCCAATATAGGGGAATGCCAGGGCCAAAAGAATGGGAATGGGTGGATAGGGAAGTGGGGGGGCACTATGGGGGACTTTTGGGATAGCATTGGAAACGTAATTGAGGAAAATATGTAATAAAAATATTAAAAAAAAAAGAGATTAGGAATGTTCATGTAAGGTGCCCGATTTGTAAGATTCAGGGAACTGGGACCCCTTCACCAGCTCACTGAGGAGACAATCACACCATTTGAAGATAAACCATGCCAGTGTCTGAGGAGAAGAGAGAGTTTAAAAAAAATAAAATAGAATTCAACATACGTGTGTGTGTGTGTGTGTGTGTGTGTGTGTGTGTGTGTGTGAGTGAAAATAAAACAAAGTCAGAAACACAGGTGGGCAGGAACTGACTTTGGTTGATGGCCTTACTCCCCAGGCAAGGCCTGGCCACACATACTAATAGTCACCTCTCTCCAAATTGCCGTGGACACGCACACACACTTCCACGGCACTATTCCCTTTTGCACAAGGAAATACTTATAGAGAGCAGCTCTCAATTAAAGGCTTGGGGGAGGGGGACGGGAGAGGGTCTGTTCAAGGCAGTCAGTGCCAGCAAGGGGTGGGCCAGTACCTTGCTGCTCCAGTTCACAGTACCAATAGGTAGAACGTCACAAATGTCATGTTCTCAGGGACAGAAAACCAGTCAAGGTGGCGGCAGCAACAGTGTTCTGTGTATACTGTGTAGTCAGACATTTGGCTCAGGGAAGGGCCTCTGCCCCGCATGCGGGGAAGCAGGCCTCAGGTCCAGCGGGCACTTCACTCAAAAGCCCTGTTCTTGATAAGAAGAATCAGAGATTGAAGGAGGAGGATTGTAGCCCACAGGAAAATCAGATTGGTGTGAGTGGGCTGTCCTGATGGACAGCAGGCTCTCCTGGGACCCAGAAGTAGTTCTCATGCAGAGACGGCGTGGGCCTCAGAATGCAGTGTTAGGTGTCTGGAAAGACATTGCTTAGCATGTGGCCTTGCGTGCTGCTGCTGCCTGCTCCAGCATGAAAGACCCGATGAGGAATGGACACTGGAAAGATCTTTGAAAAGATGTGATATTAGTACCCCTCAGTAGGAAAACCTAATTTGAACAGACTAGATAAAGAGTTTTCCAACATTCAGGACCAACAGTTGTAGGGTGGCACCTCCTACTGTGCACTGGGCCCTCCCACATCAAGCACCCATCAAAAAAATGCCCTAAAGATTTGCCCATAGATCAGCCTGGTGAGGACATTTTCTCAATTGAAGCTCTTTCTTCCAAATGACTCTAGTGTGTCTGGATGACATAAAACATACCTTCACTTGTGACCCTGATGCTGCCACCTATTATCATGATGGAAACCTTTCTTTAATTGCACATGAGGATCCCTGGTTCACAAGAGATGAGGTGGGCAGTCACACCGTTTTAAAAACTATGTTTCTACACTGAGCACAGCAAGTTGCTATGGAGAGGGACCCCTGAGATGTAGCTTTTGTAGCATAGTTTGGTATGTTTGCATGCAAGTTTAATATTCTTTATTCTTTCCTGCTGTTGACCTGTAAGCACATGTAGTTAGCTGTTTGTTTGGTCTGTCCCAGAGCATCTTGGTAACAAGTTTCTTACCTACAGTCCACCCTCACAATAACCATTTTGTGTGGAAGCTGTATCACTGACATCTGCGTTGGCATTCTGTCTCTGACCAGTGGGTGATTCTGAAAGTCTCAGATTTTACTTTCAGATTCATCCTCGGCTAAGCCAGCCTCTGCTTTTCCCCCTAACATTGAAGAATGCTTTCTAGACAAAAGGCCAATTTTAGTTGGCCTTAATTCTCCCTCTGCGGCATTCCTTTAGTTCTGTGTGTTTGAAATTCAAGGCCTGTTCTGGTTTCAAGTACACTTTTTAAAGTCTGAAACAGAAATGTATTATTGGACTGATAATGACTTACGGAGGCCAATAATGGGTTTATGTAGGAGCCACAGTGCTGTTTTTGTTAGTGGCTTAAGTGCCTTTGACTGTTCTGTCTCCTCCACCTCCTTCTCCTCCCTCAGGTTTCTTGAATCGCGTTAAGTAATTTGATATTCCTCTTGTCCTGCATAATGCAAGCTAACATTGGCAAATTGTTGTGAGAGTGCTTCAGGGAAAGAATTCAGCTCAACACACAGCAGTATAATGTTGTGGCGATTGTAAATGGTTCTTAGAGTGATCAAGAAACTTTGAATTTCTTTCATTTTTTTTCTTTCAAGTTTAGCATACTCTACAATACTGGATTTTAAAAATACTTGGAGAGAACAGATCGTCCGTGATGCCTCTAACCCAACTATTTTTAGTTACGATTTTTAAGTCTTTCTTTTTTCTAGTTTTAAACAGTGGCCTTTGCCTTCTTGCTTTATACTGTTTTATGGGTTTGCAGTCTTCCCTTAGTTTTTCGAGTAGCATAACGTAACTGTATGGAACTGTTTGTCACTGTCCCAAACCATTTCTGTGTTATCTTCTCTCTGGAGATTGCCTAAATTTTGGCTAATAACCATCACTGTTCTAATTCATTTCTGAGTCATTAGCCTTTTTTTTCCAACTGAGCAATTTCCTTGGCATGCATTCCCAGAAGGAAGATGCTAAGATAGGAATTGTGGAGTGCCAACACTGTGCTGCTATCTGATGCTGGCAGTTGCTTTGTCAGCAGTGTATGGCACAGCTGTCCGTAAGAACCATCGCTATAGAATGCTCTGGTTAAGAACCATCGCTATAGAATGCTGTGCTCGCTAGTTGCTTTAGCCATCTCTGCGCTGGTGGCTTCTGAGTTTATCTAGACAGGCCTCGCTCGATGTCTCTTTTAACAGACTCCACGTGAAGTACTACCAAGAAGAAAAGGTGGCAATCATAGCTGACTGTCCCGTGAAGGAAGGTGGAGGTACCGCTCTGACTCACTGCCTCATAAGAGTTAGGTCAAGGAAGCTCTTCACTGTATGTCCTCACCATAGTTGAGACCCTAACTCCAGAGGTAGATGGCCTGGGTTTGATGCCCCGCTCCCCATTTACCTACTGTTTTGAGTTGAGTAAGCTGCTTAGCATTCTTCTTCAGAGAAATTGTCATCATATTCTGATTTTCCTTAGGCTTAAACTACTGGTGCTCTGGATATTCTGACCATTTGGTTCTTTCCTCGTGCTCTGGCTCTTTATTTTCTGAAGCCAGGTAGAACGCCTGTCTTCTCAGTCACCTTTGCCCTGCCCAGCCAAGCAGGACTTGTAGAGCCTTCTGAGTAGTATAGTGTTGTTAGCACTTTGCCGTCTTCATGGCTTGGATATGCACTAGCATTGCCATGTCCTGCGTTTCAGGCAGGGAAGCATTTACATTCCATCTTGTGTTCATGTTCGAGGGACGGATGATAAACATGTTAGTTAGCTTGAGTCGGTGCTTAGATTTCTGACATGAAGTCAGACAAGATAAAGTATGATATAATGAATCCCTGAGTAACTGCAGGAGGACAATTATTTTTGTAAAGTAGTTTGTACGATTGTTGTGCAAACTAAACAAATTGGCATGGTGAGAGGCAGTGCTTGGGCCAGGTCTTTAGAGGTGGTGACAGGAGCCATACTGCCTCTCAGCTACTTGATTACACCAGTACCATTTGTAGACTGATGAGTGAAGGCTGCGCCAGTGTCTGTCTGGCCTGAGTGCCGGGGATCACAGGATTGTGGCTAGGCCCGAGTGACTTGTTCCTACCAGGTGAACTGTAAAAAAGGTGAAGGAGTGTCCGTGCTTTATCCCTCCCCCGCTCTCACTGTGTGACATGCTGCCTGCTTACCATTTCTGATCTGAATCTCTATGTTTCCATCTCTGATGTTTCAAGTCCCCTGTCTGGAGGTAGCACGTAGGCTGTTCATACACTTTTCTTTGTTGGCCTTCATATCACGCCATGTCCCCATCATGGTTAAAAATTCTTTCCGCTTTCCAGTTACGCTGTTCCTTCTCATCAGTTCTCACAGGGTCTCGCATAACTGCCGCTGCCTTCAACACAAAGCAGCAGAGTGAGAAAAGCTTGCGTGGCCTTAAGACAAGCCACTCAACACCCTTGCACCTCAGATTCCTCCTCTGTGCAATAATTAAGAATGCCTGCCTCCTTAGATAATGTTTCTTTGTGCCAAGCTCATAGGAAGCCCTCAAAATCAGTAATTGTAGTGAACCTCAAGGAGCTTACTAAAGAAGGTCACCAGAACTAGCTGGGCTGTGGGCCCTGATCTTGTTTTTTATTAATTCTTTACCCTCATGGGTCAGCGTGCCTCACTTTATAGGGATGTGTAAGTTGTGCATGAGTTAAGGAAGGCCATTTCACTTAGCACTCCTGAGCTAGCAGAGGCTCAGATCAGCTCCCTCAGAAAGACGGCTGTTGGCCTTCCCACCTCCTGACCCACCTTCTTGTGGTCCCTTTCTTGTATTTATTTTTTCTTTGCTGTCTGACATGGACTTATATCTGTTTCTTTTCTTTTCTTTCCTTTCCTTTCCTTTCCTTTCCTTTTCCTTTCCTTTCCTTTTCCTTTCCTTTCCTTTTCTTTCCTTTCCTTTCCTTTCCTTTCCTTTTCCTTTCCTTTCCTTTCCTTTCCTTTTCCTTTCCTTTCCTTTTCTTTTCTTTTCTTTTCTTTTCTTTTCTTTGTTTCTTGCTCATAGTGGTGTTTCTTCCTCAATAGTTGTTCAACACCAGTTGTGGCTTCTTGTGCATCACTTGTCCCACCCCTTCTTTCTAACTCCTGCAGTGGGATCTGATAGGCCAGCTTGTCCCGCTTCTGCAGCCAGATAGACATCTCTAGGTTGCTGGATCAGCCTGTCTTCCCTGGTGATTTTAGCAATGCAGCCAGAGGAAAAAGTATAGCCCCTGGCTACCCTGGATCTCATCCTCAGCTTCAGACTAATTGTAATCAAGCACTATACACAAGTCAATGATTTAGGAGCTATTCCTATTCACACATCCATCACTGGGGATAGGAGGCTTGTCCTTTGATTCCATGTTACACAAAAGCAGAAATATTCGCAAGACAAGTGGGTAAGGGAAACTTGTTGTTTGTGGAGCTAGTTCTCCCTTGATCCGAAGCAGATCTTTGTTTGGAATGTAGCAATCTCTGGTGCGGTGAGTCAGGCCTTCCACTGGTTTGCATTTTTCATTAGTGTATCATTTAAGGAAATCCTGTGGTCAGGGCTTTGGAACAAGCCTGTTTATTCTTCTGCTAAAATAAAAGAATGCAAAACACTTAATAATGCATCTGAAGATAAAGTTGTGTTTCTGGAGCTGTTTGCCTAAAATGTGGAAGCGGAACAGTTTTCAGTGCTTATTGTAAGTCTTTTCAGACTTTTTGATGTCCTTCATTCCAGTGTGGATCATAGAAAGTGGGACGTTCTTCTAGCTTAAATATTATAGATACTTGTAGAACTAGGGCTTCCAATTAACATCAGTGACTTTCTTATTCAATAAAGGATTGATTTTTATCCTAAGTGTCTACTGAAAAGGACCACACCAAAGTTTTGTTTAATATATCTAATACCCCCCACGTATTGTTTTATTTAGCAGCTCTAGAAATAGAGTATAAAATACATTTTTCTTTACATGCTGAGCATTAAAGAAAATTATGATGGTTTATAGTGTTTTGAAGTTACTCCTATTTGAATTTTTGGAGGAATAAAGTTCATATGACCTTTTCTGGCTGCTAAGCATATTCATTTTATTCATCCTACAAGCGTTTATTCTGTAAATACAGTTATAAGAGTGTGTTAGTTACTAGGTATAGAGGTCAAGTGTCAGCAATTTCAGCTAAGATGAGATCCTATGACTATACTCTTGGCCCCTTCAGGTCCCCCCGTATCGCTGACTTGGCGTCCTTCCATATGGGCAAACACCACATTAGGCTGGTTGCATTTGGGAACAGAAACTTGCTGTTAACCCAGTCTGGCCTCACACTTACTGCACTCTGGCCTCAGGTTTTTTAAGAGCAGGAACTGCACATAAATTTCCCAGGGGCACTTGCACCTGGAGGGCTATCAGATTCCAATTTAACCACACCAAAGTCCATACGGCTCTCCCCACCCATGATCTCATCTCAACCTCTCTCACCATTAGAGATCCCCCAGGCTCCTCCAAGCCTCCCACCATGTTCTTTCTCTAGTACTTTCCAAACTTGCCTCTGGAGCTTATAACCTCCCAGAGGCCTGATTGGCCCATGTTTCCCAAGCACTTGGGGCTATCTCAGGATCTGCCTTCCCATTTACTGAGCTTCTAAGGAACCAAATGCCCTCATAGGCCATTGGAGCCTGGAGTTGCCTTCACATCCTTCTCATAGAAACCCCCATGAGTAAGAGGCAGCTGTATTTAGTCTTTGTACTAGACTGTCACACTCTGGTCTTGGGCAAGTTGTTTATATTCTCAGGGTTTGGAGTTTTGCTTTTGGTTAAATAAATATGAAAATTAGGCGATATCATCCACATGTAGGGTTCTTCTATCTCTATAGTATGATAAAATGAGGCTAACCTTTGGCTTTTGGAAATTGGAGTTTTTCCATTTCAACTAAATCCTGGTTAACAGAGAGGATAATGAGCTTCATTGAGTACGAAGACCAGCTGGACAAAGCTCCTGGTCTAGGATCTGCATAGTCCGAGTAGAGTGGCCTGATGAGGTGGAGGTAGCACAGAACATACACCTGCTGGAAAGTCCCCTCAGAGGGGACAATTCAACACCACACACTGCTTTGGTTTCCTTCCTTCTGCTGGATAAATTACGACTAAGAGCTTTATTTGGCTTATACTTTAAGGTTACAGTGCATCATTCAGAGAATTCAGGGTAAGAAATCTTGACAGAACACCATTTGCAGGCTCAGGGTTGTTTGTTTGTTTTATTTTTTGAGTTTTCCGAGACAGGGTTTCTCTGCATAGCCCTGGCTGGCTGTCCTGGCACTCACTCTGTAGACCAGGCTGGCCTCGAACTCAGAAATCTGCCTGCCTCTGCCTCCCAAGTGCTGGGACTAAAGGCGTGCGCCACCACTGCCTGGCAGCTTATTTTCTTATACAGCCAGAGACTACCTGCCCAAGAATGATGTCAGCCACAGTGGGCTGCCCAAGAATGGTGCTCCTCATAGTATGAGTCAGTACTATCCCACAGACATGCCCAGTGGTCAGCTCAAGCTTTCTTCTCAGATGACTCTAGGCAGTGTCAGGTTGGTGGTTAAAGCTAAGTAGCACATACATCTTATACTATAGGGCCTTGTAATGTTGGGGAAATATAGGAGACATTGGAAGTACCTGCTGAACTGAGGGGAAAGAGACTTTTTTTTTCTAGCTAGGAAACCTGTAAATGAACAATGTTTGTTTATTTTTTTCTTCCCCCATTTTATATGTGTATGAGTGTTTGTGCACCATATGAGTGTAGTACAAGAAGGCCAAAAGGCAATGTTAAATCTCCTGGGCTGGGATTGCAGCCATGCGCTGTAATACGGATTCTGGGATTCCAACCCAGGTTGTCTGAAAGAGCCAGTGCTTGTAACTTCTGCTGTCTTGCCGGCCCCTTTTCCTTGCTCTTTTGGGGGAAGAGAGGGGAGATAGATAGATATCTTATCAATTATCTCTCCTTTTTTATTTTTTTAAAGAGAGAAGTTGTAAGGTATTTTTAAAGTAATCCTTATTATAGTTAGTGAATAAATGTGGTTAGTTTGAAAGCCTTAATCTTTATCCTCAGGAGAACGTTCCAAAAAAGACAGAAATTATGGAATTCTTGCCCTGTAAGTGAGAGGCATTGGAGTAAGAGCTAATCCAATATTAGACAATGCCTTCCTCAGGAGAAGACAAATGAATACAAGCACTCTTCACCTCTGTGCATTCTATGAGGCATTCCAAAATGCACGCAGGTCACACGAGGCTGTGGTGCACAGTCAGTAGTGAGCAGGAGGACTGACGAGACAATGAGCATCGATCGGGTGGGCTGTATACTACAGAACCGCATTTCTGGTTATGTGAATCTGCACGGTGTTTTAGAGCAGTCATAAGCAGCCATGAAGAAAGAGCATGACTACCTAGAGCTCTGCTGCTGTTCTGCCCGACTGTCCTTGCTCTGAGAAATCACAGGGGTTAGAGAGGCCCTGCACCCAAGGCAGAAGCCATGCTGTTCCAAAGACAAGAGCTGGCAAAGGTCTAAAGCGAGTTTTAAGTATCCAAGCATCCACTGCAGGATCTCCTTTCCAGAGGAGACTTTAAAGAGAACTGGAAAGGGGAACAGGTTTTAATGGGAGTGGAAAAGAAGAAATTGTTTGAAGCTTGTGGGGAGCAAGTGAAGGCTTGGGGAAAATCCCAAGGGAAATTCTCTGATCTTAAGCAAGCCCAAGGCCTGGAGGAAAACTCCAGCCTGTTTCAGTGAGTGAGTCATAGGTCAGGATCCCGAGTTACACAGACCGCTGTTTCTTTAGCCAGTTCAAGTTGTGGGTTTTGTAAATGATACTCTGGGGAGATTTTTATTTCTTCTTTGGAATTTCCTTTCCTATATTCAGTCTTCAAAGAATGAATGTGGGGGTATGGTGGGGGTGCTTTCTAGAAATTTGGGGATTGAAAAGAGCACAAAAGAGAAAGGCCTCCTTGGTGATTACCCCAAAATGGGTGTTGGGAGGAAATAAAGTAAGAAGTATCAGAATTGAGACAGAGGCATTTCTGGATGTTAAGAGGAGACAAACCAGTGTCTATCGCTGTCATACACAAATCTATCAGAAGAGCCAGAAACTATTGTACTCAGACTAGAAAAGAATGTGAGAAAGACAGTCATGTATGCACATACAGTCTAAGAACTAACAAGTGTGGTTTATTGATCATCTACTATGTACACCTTCACACTGCTAAAAAGTGGGAGCGAGACCCTGAGCCCACCAAGTATGGAGGTATATGCCTGTAATCTGAACAATTTGCAGGTAGAGGCACAAAGAAGATTCAGGAGCCATAGCCCATTCTCAGCTCCACAAGAAGCTGTTTGGACTTGTGGGACCCTCAACTGAAAGGGGAAAAAGAGGGTCCCCAAGGGATTAGAACACATGCCTGATGCTCAGAGTCCAAACCCCATCCAGACTGTGCAACCCACCGTACTGATGAGAAATGGTTGTTTAGTTTTAATGAGGCAACGTCTCATTGTGTAGCCAAACTGGCATAGAAATCATCATTTAGTCCAGGCTGACCCTTTGCTAATGATCCTCCAAGCACTAAGATTGTAGTTGTGCATTACAAGCTCTGCCAAAAGAATTGTTCCAGAAGAGGGGGTTGTATGGAGCTTTTAACAGACCTGCTGAGTTTCCATTTCATTAACCAAGCTACCTGGTACAGGTTTGAGAAAATATTAATCTAAGTATGGCTTTCTGTACCCTCAGCTTCCATGAGTATGAATTGAAATTTGGGTTGGGAAAGGGGAAGCATTGGATTTAAACTGAATGTGTGTATCCTGTTTGGTTTGGTTTTAGATACATTTTTGCTCAAACTGGTCTCTAATTGAAGATTCCCTTGCCTCAGGTACTTCAGTAGCTGAGATTACAGGCCTGTACCACTATGCTCTGTTCAAAGAACTATTTACATAACATTTACACCGTTTGGGGTATTACAGGTGATCTAGAGATTTAAAATAAACACAAGAATGAGCATATGGTATATTAAATAATATAGCAAATTTCAGAAGGGACTTGAATATCACTAGGGGTTCTAAAACTAATCCCCCTTGGGAACAAGGAGATAGTTACAGTTTTTAAAATTAAGGGTACTCTAAATACATAAAAACCATTAACCTCGTGCCTTTACCACAACTATCAAACAAAAAAGTATGGAAAGAACTCTCGAGTAACAAGTACTGCTTTTCTTGCAGAGCTTTGACAACATCAGTGAAACCATGTATAATCATTGGGGCTGGACCATAAACTTTGTCTGTCTGTCCACACTCCATTGATTGGATGGTGAGGGGACTCTTGGCTCACTTTTGAGATTGTGATCTCAACTTAGAGGATCACTGTAGTGTGTCATTGGACACGGCACCAAAGTAAGTATATAACGTTGAGAAGTTCCTAGGCCACTTAAGCTCTTGAGTGTGTTCTCCAAACGTCCTCCTTTAACGTGCCCTGAGCATGGACATTTATTTGTAAAACAGCTGGCATGATCGCCATGAAGTTAAAGCTTTGCAGAAAGAACACTCCCTCACTGGAACACTGTTTAACTAGAAGGGTTCCATTTTTTTTTCCACTTTAGTACTAAAAATAGAAGCCACTTTTAAATCATTGACAGTCCTTTAATTTTACTCCCAACTGCAGAGAAACAATTGAAAGGAAGTTTGTCCCCCTGTTTACAATATAACTCAGTCTACAAAGTGTAAGATAATGAAAGTCTTCCTTTATCTCCCTGTCTTAAGATTAAATGTTTTCTAAATTTGACTGTACCTTTCTGAGTGATTATATCTTTCTTTAGATCCTCATATGTCATACAATAAAAGAACATTCATGTTTTCAAACCCTTTGTGTCTAGAGACGTAGTAGTAAGTGGGATTAAGGGGGCCCGTAGTAACCCCTGGTGTCAGGGATCGTGCCTGCACACCTAGCTCTAGGATCTTGTGTCCCACTGGGGTCATTTGTCAAGTGAATCAATGGACAGAGTAAGGATGAAAGTTTGTGTGAAGTGCTATATGGATATACACACACATTCCTGGTCAATTCTACTAGACTGCACCCATATCAGGCCCTTAGAATGATTGTGCACATTCTAAAAGAACTCATTCCATAAAATGCAAAACCTGACATCTAGTGGGAATGACTCTGAAGTGCTTATAATGCATCTTGAGGAAATAAGGTTTCATTTATAGAAAAGTACGGTGAACGGGAAGATTCTACCTTTAAGGAAGCAACACCCAGTGGTGAATGGTGTTCAGAGCTTCTGAGCAAAGACTGCAGCATCCATCTCTGTCTTCTGTAGTTCAGTATCACAGGGTCCCCTGTCAGGGAATAGCCTCCTCCTAGCAAGGCACTGTCAGCTGATCCTCAGAGCATTATCTGAGAGGGGGCATGCTGAGGATCAGCTGCCCTGTGCTGGGTAGGGGGCAAGCATTTCACATTAGCCTTTGAACCCTTTTAAGAAAACTGTCCTTTAAGTTGACCAGTGTCCTAAATTGCAATGAAATGTAATTTGCAAGAGGATTAACTAGATCTTTGTGACATTTATTTAAGACTTTTTATCCGTATAATAACTTAGGGACATCATAAATTACTAATATAATATAAATGCCATTGGTACCGACACATAATCATATGTAAAACACAAGTGCGTGACTTGAGAATGTCTTCAGTAGAAGCAACTTTTTGCTTAATGTTCATGCTGAAAATTGAACTTTAAATATAAAAATCTTTACAGACATGGGAGATTACACTAACTTTCAGCAGGAACGTGTAGGAAGCACAAGACGTTTCAGAGTGATGAAAGACCATCCTCACCTGCTCAGTCGGTCACACCCAGACAGAAAAGTATAGTGATTTGCAACCTGCTAGTGAGAAAAGCTGAGTACAGGCTGCATGTGAGCATTGCTTACTTAAATAGAGATTGTAGATATGTACTGAGAGAGGAGGCAGCACAGAGGGGAGTAGTATTTTGGAGCAGTGAGCTATGGCTCACAGTAACTGAAACTGACTTACTTTCTTTCTTTCTTTCTTTCTTTCTTTATTTATTTATTTATTTCTTTATTTCTTTATTTCTTTCTTTATTTCTTCCTCTCTTATTTATTTGTGCCAACAAGATGACTTGGGTAGTCAGGAGCTTGCTGTGAAGCCTGAGAGAACCAATGAGTTACTAAAAATTACAAGAAAATGTGCAGGACTTTTCATTTTAGGTAATGTTAACACTATTTGATGTTTGCCAATATTCTGAGTTTAAAGTTATTAGATTGGTTTCCGGTGCTTAAAAGCCCACAATGTCTTGGAAATGCCCAAAGACTGAGGATTGAACGTAAGGTGTTACATACATAGGCAAGCACTCTACCACTGGGCTTCATCCCCAACCCAGGAATGCCTTTGTAGTGGTGTACAGGGGTGTCTTCTTTCCACACATTCAGCATACATACAGCAGGCAGTCCTGGGCATGCTTCATGCCAACCCTTACTTTGCCTGTCCCATCATGCTGTGGGCATGAGTAGTATTAAGAATATACTTGTTTTTATAGTGGTCTTCAAAGTATTATAGTGTGTTTTCACATCTGTTTTGAGTATGACTCCAATCTTCATATATGGAGTAAATGAAGTATATATAAGTATATTCTCTGAGTGGTACTCTAAAGCATAAAGACTACAGGCTAAAGTTGTCACCTTCTTTCATCTCACCCTATAGTAGACTATTGTATATATCCTAGAGAGTGAGATGAGCAGTCTCAAGGAAGAATGAGTCTGAATGGGGGTTTGACTCCACCATCTACATTAAAAAAAAAAAAAAAAAAGTTCTTGCTAACTATTCATCCCTAGAGAACCTTGGAGTAAATAAACCAAAATACCTTTCACCATCAAATCTAGATAAAGTTGGCTGAGAACTTGCTTTATCATTAAAGACACTTTATTTACTTGGATTTTTCTTCACTTAATCTACTCAAAATTGCCTACTAAATTTTCGTGCTTTGCAATAAGGAAACGGAAGCACAGCTGTTTTCTCTAACTAGACCCAGGCAAGTAGGTTAGTAAGTAGTGCTGGTGGGTAGTGTTGACCCCAGGCAGTGTTGCTCTAGACACCAGTCACTAAACCACTGTTGTGAAGTTCTGGTGTCTGCCTGGTACTTACTCTCCATCTTGACTAAACCTTAATGAGTGTGAGCCACTGCAGCATGCTTTCAAGCGTTGGGTCAAGACCCGAACCTATATTTACTAGAACCTGTGGGGTCCTAGAACTTGGAGGAGCTAAAAGGCTACTGTCTATTCTCTTGGGGTAGCTCCTAGCACACACAAATTGGGGAGCCTTGTTCTGGTCGAGGTTTTACCTCCTTCAGGAACTCACTATTTTATCGCTGGAAATGGTGTTTTCATGACTTTTTTTTTTCCTTTAAATACCTTGCTGTACCTATAATTATTATTTTCCCAAGAATGGAGCAGAAATTGCTTCTAGATGAAAGAGCCATGGTGCTCGTGGGTGGGTGTGCTACTCGAAAGTTTGCAGCTACAACAGAAATTAGAGGTTCACAAGGTAATTGCTGTGATTACAGTTTTCTTCTTGGCCCCAGACAGGAGCTCTTGAAACACAATATTCTACTAATTTTTTAAATGTACAATTTGCAAGGCTACAGGAAATTACCATGAATATGTGCTATTTCTCCCCTATTTTCTATGGAAGTTAAACATGTCATTGGGTCTTTTGAAATACTGAGGGATAAGTAGGCATGGTGAAAATTGGGAGATATTGTTAAAGGGCTTAACGTTTTTAGATAATCAACCTTGTGGTAAGGTATACAAGAATTATTTGAGGCCGAGTGATGGTGGCACACGCCTTTAATCCCGGCACTTGGGAGACAGAGACAGGCAGATCTCTGAGTTCAAAGCCAGCCTAGTCTACATAGCAGAGTTCCAGGACAGCCAGGACTACACCCAGAGAAATCCTGTCTCAAAAGAAAAAAAAAATTACTTTTAAAGACACATTTCTAATCACATCATACTGACAGCTTTGGAGAATTCCTCCTTCAATATTCTAGAGTTTTAAAGCCATTGAGTGCCATGATCCGATTAACATTTTAGGAACATTGCACCTTGGTGCACATGTGGGTGGGATGAATGTGGGAACCATTAGGAGGCTGTTAACGGACCTAGCTGGAGAGGGGAAAATAGAAAGGCAAGAGCCAGAAGAAGGGCTTGGCAGTGGAGTGCTGTGGAGATAGTCACGGCAGCATTTCCTGTCCTGTTTGTTACAGAGGAGAGAATGACATGACAGGCTTCCTTGATGCTTAACCCCAAACATCCCTCTCCTTAGACTGTTGGCACACACCTGCTCCCTGCCTCGTCACATCTTGATGGAGAAGAGTCTTGCCTTTACCGGGCATCTAGACTTGTAGGTGTAGGCTTGACATCTGGGGGAGCAGATCTGCACTAGTCCCCCTGCCTCCCACTGGTTCCCTTCTTAATTGTCACGCTCTGCAGGTCAGAATGTTCACAGGCAATGTAATGGCTGTGCTTATTAGGCTTCAGCTTCAGAGAGACTTGGCTTAGAACCCTGCCTTTGTCCTTCACAATCAAGTGTCATCTGAGCTTCAGTTTTCTTTAAGTCTGTGAATCAGAGGTGGTGGAAACCGACTTGTACGTTAACTGTGAAGGTTGAGTAAAGTAATGTATATAATGCATACTAGCATTTATTATCAGTATGGAGAAGGATGGTGTCCTAGCTGTGGTTTCTATTGCTGGGATGAAACAATAGCACCAAAAGCAAGGTGGGGAGGAAAAGGGTTTATTTGGCTTAGTCCATCATTGGAGAAAGTCAGGACAGGAGTTCAAACAGGAAGGAACTGATGCGGAGGCCATGGAGGGGTGCTGCTTACTGGCTTGCTTCTCATAGCATGCTCAGCCTGGTTTCTCATAGAGCCCAGGACCTCCAGTGCAGGGATGGCACCGCCCACAATAGACTGGACCCACTACATCACTATTAAGAAAATGCCCTATAGCCACATCTTACAGGGGCATTTTCTCAACTGAAGTAACCTCCTTTCAGATGATGCTAGCTTGTGTCAAATTGATGTAAAACTATGTAGCATAGACGGTAAATTGGGCTAAGAGAAGAATTTGGGGTCCTTGAGGAGGGGAAAAGCAACTCAACCAGCTGTACAAAGACAGCATCAACAACACCATTTAGTATCTGAAGCTTAAGCTTACTACACAGTCACCAAGCCAATAGGTGATAGCCAGACAGGAAGTGCCCGCGTCTAGATGGCCTCTTTTCCTGTGTTCACGGCCACAGCATCACGTTTCTTTTCACAGTAGTTCTCAGCTCCATAACTAAGCTCTGCTGCTTTAAAGACTGACCCTATCATCAGCTGGAAGGATTGGTAGGACATTTTGAGCTCCTCAGCTGTGGGCACTGCTGCTGGTGACGACGAGACACTGGGTAGCATGTCCCACAAGGTAGGCCACCAGTGCAGGGAGTGAGATTTCTTGAAAGTTCAATCCTGACCTTTCCTTCTAACTAGGATTAGATTCTCTTTATAAAGTCCCCATCTGGCTGAACTTGGTGACAGGTTAACCAAGGGCTTTGAAGAGGATCTGTTTCTCTCTTCAAGTTGATAGATACTGTAGTCTGCACAAATGGCAGTATGGTTTGAACATTAGATAAGACAACTGGCCCGGGCCGACCCCTGCTGCTCCAACAGTTCTTGCCCTTTAGGATTACATTCCCGTCTATAGATGTGGACATGAAGGGACGGTGCAGGCTCTTCACTCCTTGCAGTTCCCATTGCTCTGTTTCACGCGGGACTTGTACAAGGCTTTCTTTGCAACCTCAGTAGATGTTCCTTGGTAATATGTTCGTGCCTTCCCCAAGGAAAATGAAGTCATCTTATGATTGGCCCATCATAGAAATGACTGACCTTTGAAAGGTAGTATGAGACATGGGTCTGTTGTGACCATAATAAGCCTTCAGGAAGTGATTCTACAAATACTACGTGTACTACTACCCAGCCCCCTCCCCCCACCATGTTGTTTTATTTATCT
Source organism: Mus caroli (assembly GCF_978045245.1). Taxonomy (NCBI): domain Eukaryota; kingdom Metazoa; phylum Chordata; class Mammalia; order Rodentia; family Muridae; genus Mus; species Mus caroli. The sequence goes on from NW_028227271.1 coordinate 39,875,179, forward strand.
TAGTTAAGAAGGGGCTTCTTGCATGTGGTTAGACTAAGAGCTAGGATTGTAAACCAGCTCATGGTAGAGAAGCATCAGTGCCATGGGGTGCCAGTGAGGCTCTGCAGACCCGTCGTCGTTTCAGATGCTTTCAGTGCCAAAGCATGCTGCAGTGTCTGCTGAGTGTTAGTCCAGATTTTCCGACTCCTCAGAGTGTGTGCCTCGTCGGGTAAATGATGTCTACCCATCTGCACAGGAGAGCACACGTCAGTTATTGCTCTGTGTTGTACTTTGCTTTGGTGTAGAAGGTCGTTGTTAGCTTAGTGGTTATTTTCTGACATGGAATAGTTGTTTGGAACCATTTACAATTTGTCACTGAAAATGATTGGTTGAAACTTGGCCACAGTTATGAACTGTGAAGTAACTTGTCAAGTTGGGGCCCAGAACTTAGCAGTGTACTACCTACTAACCTCTCCCTGGGCCACACCCCACCCACTCTGAGCAACCATTGCTGTAGGCACAACAGAGACTATTAAATATCTGGAGAGCTTAAATTTTCAAAATTCTTTTAATAGTCTCCAACAGTGAGATAAACAGCTTAAAGCCTTTATTTGTATATGATACATCAACTTTCCATTTTTGGGGTGCGTTATGCAAATCAACTTTTATTTTAGGGTGATGATTTTCCCTTTTTTAGCGGCCTCACTTGACTCCTACTAATCTTGAAACTAACAAATGATAACATCTTTTCGTCTTCTCACAGAAGCTGTTCTTGCTCTGTGTCTCCTCCCCTGTACTCAGGTCTTCTGGGCTGCTGCCTCCTAACTGAACCTCCCCTACCTGCCAGGTGGGATGACACACAAGCTGCGTCACAGCCCCCTCGGCTTCACCTGGACTAGTGCAGTCCCTGCACTTAGCCCCCTGTGTCTGCTTTGCTTGCTGCCTTGGCTTGTCTCTGATGCTTGCTTCCTCATCTCCCTTGCTGCTTAGCACAGGGACAGGGAAGGGTCGTTTTCCGTGAACAAGTGCTGAAGGTGCCGGTGCCATGGGGGATGCCTAGCACACAGCAGACACTGGAGGGTCAGTTCTCTGCTTCTCCTCACTCTTCCTTCTTTGTATCCGGGAACCCCTGGAACTGAGTTTGCTATTCCAAAGTATACCTTATATAAACTGACTACACGTCACTCACTTTGAGGTCTCTGTCCTAACACATAATCTCCAATTACTAATGTGTATTGGTTGAATGAATTCATAAAACTGAATTCTAGTTGCTAGAAATGATAAGTATTTTCAGACTTGTTCGGGTGTTTCTCTTGTGGCTACTCCATTTATTCTCTCTGTGGAAGGAAGGGGCAGGTCTACTTCTGGCATGGTCGCTCCCAAGGTCAACTTGAATTCTCTCAAACCTCCGAGAGTGGTTGTCTTAGTTGACAAACTACAGTGACCAAGAGCAGCTCAATGGGAGAAGGAAGGGTTTGGCCCATTTCCACCCCAGGCCATCATCAAAGGAAATCAGGGCAGGAGCTGAAGGCAGAAGCTCCAGAGCGCTGCTTACTGGTACGCCCTCCTGTCGCCCCTCCTGTCTTGCCTTGCTCTTGCCCTTGTGATGTGGCTCGCTTCAGATGCACAGTAAGAGCTGTAGGCACATATCTTGTCACGTGTCTATGCAGCTGTGGAGTCCACCCTGTGTGTACCTCTTTTTCTTTCAGCTCTCATGTGACATTTCTCAGGCAGTCTCTGCAGTTGTTTGGCACTTGAGGGAATGGAACCTTTTAGCACATCTGGAGGTGTTGTTTCTGGAGGGGGGCTGCTTTAACTGAAGGACAACACCATCTATCTAGCCCTCTATAGTATGGGACTCATAAAAATACTTTTACTTCTCTGCTTCTTGCCACTGGGCAATTACAAAGGTTTCAAAAATAAATAAATGGAAAAAAAAAAGCATCATTCAGACCTAGCTGTGGGTGTACCTGACAGATGAAATGCTCTTAAAAATCTTTTAAAAGTACATGAATTTGCGCTCTGTTGATGAGTTCTTTGCCTGAGCGGATGAGCTGAGAAAGCATCTAAAATGAATTCTGAGACATTGCCTCTCCCTTTAGTACACCCCTCGCCCTGTAAGAAACTACATGGTGTCTCATACAGTGTTTTGAAATCTTCCTCAGACTTTGCTCATTGGAGTTGATAACTCCAAATACCCACAGGCATTGCAGTCTGAAGTGATTCTCTCTGCATAGACCCTGGAGCTGAACTGCCAGGTGAATTGAGAGTACATCTTGTCTCTCTTTCTGAAATTACATGGAGGTCCAGGGACACACAGACATGCTTTCCACGGCAGATGGGGAGCACTCAGAAACACATAGGCCGTTTCTCCTGTCGATGTGGGACATGAGACAAAGCTTTTTCTCACACCTGGGGCTTTTTTCCTCCCTGGGGGAAAATCAGTAACATCTATGTAAAGATATATGCTGATAATGATGTGGGCTCACACAGTTCATCAGAGGGCACACTCCTGCCCAGTCTCTCCTTTTTCTTGTATTAGCAGTGTATTGGTTGCTTTTCTTGTGACTATTACAAAACTTTTGACAAAAAAAAAAAAGGAAGGGAGGGGGAAGGGTTGAGTTTGGCTTGAAGCATTTGAGGGAACGCAGTCCATAGTGAGAGCAAGAACATCCCTCAGCTGAGCACGGGTGCCTGCCATCAGGAAGTGAGTGTGATGTCTGCTGAGCTCCCAAGTCTGCTCTCTATGCAGCCCATGACCTAAGTCCATAGGATGGTGCTGCCTACCTTCAAGGTGGGTCTTCCCTCATTCAAGCCTCTCTAGAAACCCTGACAGACACACACAGAGCTTGTCCCTTAGTTATTCTGAGTCATCGTGTTGACAGTCAACAGTAACCATGACACTCAGAATCAGCTTGCTTAGGTCTCCTCTCTTGAGAATGGTAGGTTGCCCCCTCCCAGTGATTACTTACAGGTTTCCATTTCATCTCCTTACAGATCAGAATGCAGAACTGGGCAGGGTTGGAGGTCGTCATGACTTTGTTCAAATTCCAGCTGTGTCACCCCAGACTGAATGGGCTTTCTAAACTTCTGTTTTCTATAAAATAGACATAGTAGTATGTATGTTACAAGTTATTTCTGAGAATCATGTGGGATAATTTGTATAAGCTCTGTACTGAGTATATATTAAAAGTGGGTTATCTTACAGTACTTCCGACTTACCTCTACCCTAAAACCACCTGGTAGAACATGCCGTGGCCTCTGTGGCACAGTACACACACTGTATACAGTGGCTGAGATGCTGGCCAGAAATGCATTTGTGAATCAGGCACATGGCGGTTTTCCAGCTATCATCTGTTAGTGACACATGGTCCTGGCTTTGTGCTTATGGGGAGTCAGCCAGCAGCTGGTGTACATACCTGTTACTTCAGCGTTGGAAGCTGAGGCAGTGTGGATTTCAGTTTCATCATCACTTTCATCTTTACTTTTAATAAACAGGGATTTTTTTTTAATTAAAGAAATTGTCAGCTTCAGAAGTACTATGAAAAGATCATTCCTGTTTTTTATACTAAAGCAAAAAAAAATTTCTGGGTGTATTTACACCACATGCTAAGTGCAGTGTGGTTCAACAGGTATCGTGTCATTGTACCATAAGGGTGTTTTCTCCCTTACCAGGCCATGAATTTGTACAAGAAGGAAGCAGTTCTTAAGGTTTGCTACAATTTCTTTGCATGGTTACTGACAGGCTACCAGACTGACTACCTCCCACAGCACTGAGCCTTGTGTAGTGACCCTCCGTTTGTATACAACACCAGACACAGATGGCTGCACTGTGCTCTACAGAACATAGGAAGTTGTGAGTGAATTTTTTTTTTTAATGTACCAAAAAATTTTAACCCCCTTTTCCTCTCTTTCTCTTTTAGGCTCTAGACCAAGATAGAACAGCCCTACAGAAAGTGAAGAAATCTGTAAAAGCAATATATAATTCCGGTCAAGGTAAGTGCTTAACTAATCCTCCCACAACTCATGAATAATGGTCAGAGCTTCTCTGTCACACGGTAGGCTATTCACAAAAGACCTTAACAGGTGACAAAGATAAGTAGGCCAAAGAACTGAGCTTCTCTCCTCTTGTCCCCATCTCCACGATCAGCCGAAGCCAGTCGTTGTTTCTGTAGTATAAGTCACTGTTAGTATCGTCTTAAGAACTCGGGAGAGTGGATGGAGGCTGGTGGTTATCACAGACGGCAGGAGGTACCTACAGTCTCTTGGTGTGGTTGCTCAGCCTGTGATCTGGTAACTTCAGTCAAACATGAAATAGTCTCTTCCTTCTTGAGTGTGACTGTACACACTGAGAACCAGTCCTGACCATGGACCCTGCAGGGGAGTTAGGGAGGGGAAAGGTTAAAATTCTTACCTTCACTGACTGCCCACTGTCATTTTCAAATGATGGCAGAGAACTTAGGTAACTAAATGTTTTAACATTGGTCCAGAGACTTTTTTGTAACAACATCATTACTTTTTTGTAACAACATCTCTTAACAACATCATTTTGTTTTAGAATAATGAATTATTAATTATATTATATATTATTTATATAATTTATGTCTATATACATGAATATTATTTATATAATGTAAATATTTTAGTATTTTAATTATATGATAAATCCACATAAATTAAATTAGTGGGTACCCATGAGAAGTGGTAGGCTCTAGCCCCCCAGGAAAGGGTTGGGACGAATGTTTCAAGGTCTCTGAGTCACCTTGATACCGTTTTTTTGCAGCCACAGCTTACTTGCAGGAAGTCACTTCCCTAACACATCAGTTGTCTCTAGTGCACAGAAAGCCTGGAAGGGGAAGATGGCTGCCTGTGAAGGAAAGAGCGCTTGCTTTGAAGCCAACCGTGAACAGAAAACTACCGTGAACTACTTACTGGGCTTTCTGTACATGGGGTGGGACCTTTAGAGACTTGTTACAGGACTTAGTGTACCTCATTTCTGTATTATATCACTGAAGTTTCAGTAAGTTCAGGGTTCTTAATGTTATTATTGTACAGCTATAGAGCTGAAAGGAATGTGAACAAGGCAGAACCTGACCTCATCCCCCATGAGAGCTTAGACTCACTAGTCTGAGGGGAAGCTTGTTCCTGTCAGCCCCCGCCCCACTCCTTAGAACATTGTACAATATTATCATCATGTTTTATGCCACTATGTCGTTTCTCTGATTTCAAGAAAATTATAAGATATTTATTTAAATAACACAGATAACTTAATGACTGTTTGATAAGTCCAGGTTTGATTTTTAATCAACAAAACTGATAGAATGAATAAAAACATTTATGTTTAATATGAACATAATATAAAAATATGTTTATATTAATAGGGACTTATTAGAGTGGCTTCCAGTTTGTGGTGGTATTAAACAGTTGTTGAGGGAGGTGACTTAGTGTGCCTAATTTCTGTATTATATTGTGGAAAGTCAGTAAATCCAGCTCAACGATGGTTGTCTCTTGATGGCAATGGCAAGAATCCTGTAGTTGTTTAGGTCATGAGGCTGGATGTCTCTGCTCTGTTTAAATATAGAAGTAGGGTCTAATACCTGTGAAGGACCCCTCAGCAGCAGGGTGGATGACCCTTTCCATGGAAAGCCAGGGCACACAGGCAGGAAGCAGAAATTCCCACCTCCACGTTCTTTTATATGGGCTGGCGCCAGCAGATGTGGCCGGACTGTAGGTGGGTCTTGTCACCTCACGTGACCCAAAAAGAAGTCCTCACAGGTGTGCCCAGATGTTTGGAATTTAGTTGACCACAGATGTAACATCTCAGATCAGCAATCACAGTTGTCTCAATCTGGAGTGCCTGGATGTTGTTGAAACCTAATTTACAACTTCTGTCTCTGACTTCATTCTGGTAAACCCCTGAAATGTGGTGGGCCTTTTGTAGGGAGTAGCTTTTTGAGAGTAACCAGAAAAGCCACAAGGCATCCATTTGAGGGACTGATTCCGTTTTGTTCTGTTTTGTTTAGCTTCTCACATGAGTGGTGTTCATATGGTTAAGCTTACTCTGATGTCTGAAATGTTACCTTCGTTTTCATGCTGTGAGGTGACATAAAATACACTTACAGTGTATAAGATGATGCTCAGGAGCCTTACTGGGATTTAGAAAAACATTAAATGAATGGGATTCATAAATGAAGAATAGCACATATATACTGCTAGACTCTATACTGTATACACTATACCCAGGTTTCAAAAAGAAGAATGTAGCTTTGCCACACTTGTTAAGCTCAAGGACAATATTTGACTGCAGAAAGAGATTCTGGGGATCTAATGTAGTATGACAGGGTGCTAAAGGACTGCCTGTCAGAGAACATGGCCACTAAGCACTGATGCTATCCTCTAGACTAAGCCAGACAACTTACCCAGAGTACCACACTTGGGAGGAAGATGAGAGCCTCGTGGCCCCAGCCTTGCTCATTACACACACTGTTTTCATCACCTTCACCTGCTGTGTGACAGGGCTCACTAAGTATATAATAAGTTGCCTGTTGTATATTGACCGGATAGGTTCTTCATTGGGAAGCTGCCTTCCAATGGCTGTAAGTACCTGCTTACCATGAACATTAGTGAGGGAGTCACTCAGTTGTAATCTGTGGCTAGTGTGACCTGTGGGTTGACCTTGTGGTTCTGTGATGGGGATCACATAGAAGTTGTACTTGTGGTAGGAAGTGTAGAGGTAAACTCAGATGGCTTGGGTCTCCTCATGGGCTACTGGGACCCAGTGCTGCCTTTGTAGTCATAAGCCAAGAAAATACAGTGAGCTTTTTTTTTTTTTTTTTTACCAGGGGATTTGGGCAGCATAGTGACACTTAATCCTTTAGAGGTGACATTTAATCTTTTAGAAGTACAGTTAAGTGAGGAAAACAGAAGTGGTTTATATCTTTCCATGATATATTCAAAGTGCAGTCCAAACTGTCCCTATCCCAGTGACTTTGGCCTCATCCTGAGAAGCCGTAAGAGGCCAATCATTGGGATTCTTTCCCAATGTGTTTTCATAATTTCCTTGTTTTCTTACAGCTCTTAAGAGACAGAAATCCCATTCAATAATGCTTAGAGATTTAAGAAACATTTTGTATTTCTGATTGGAGATTACCAACCATTCACCTTCCTAAAATGATTTGAAAAGTACTCGGCAATTATGAAGGATCATGTTTATAAAATGTGTTCTTTTTTTTTTTAACACGTAAGCTTTGACAGTACTGATTACTGAACAATGTAGAATAAAAAAATATTTCTTGAAAAACGTTATCTTCATGGAAGACCTTAAGTTTGGAAATCATTTTGGAAATTTTTCTCTCTTATCTTTGATGTGTATTGGAGTACTTAAAAATACATGCAAAACTCAAAACCTGAGAATGTCTTAGGCCAAGAGAAAGCAATCCTAGGTATTTTTCTCTTCCTTCTGTTTTTAAAGCCTTAATTTATTAATCTGTGATTTAGTCCGTGCAGCTCTTATCTCCCCCGCCCCCTTTACTTTTGGTAATTAATTTAAAATTACCCTTTCCTAAGCACTGGAAAGGGTTTAAAGTCTATTAAATATTTTTGATTTTGTTTGTTTGTTTTTTACAAAGATGAAGCATAGTTCCCCCTTCTTGAGTGTGACCCAGACTTAGAAAGTCCCTTCTTTTGACTGAAGTGCTAGCATAATTCCCTGTGATTTCAAAGGTTAGACTTAGAAAGTCCCTTCTTTTGACTGAAGTGCTAGCATAATTCCCTGTGATTTCAAAGGTTAGCTCATCAGAGTGCTAGTTCTCCATCTGCCCTGTTCTGACATTTTGATTTGGAGGAGAAGCTACCCACCTACCTAACCCGATGGAGAGAGACCTCCCATCAGAAGCATAAGCTGACAGTCACGTGGGCAGCTGGCAGGGTTAGTGTCGGCAGCCTTGCCACCCCTGTGGTCATGCGCAAGTCAGGAGTGACTTCAGAAAAGGGAGCTTAATGACACATACTGTGTTTTTATAAAGCAGAAGACTCGATCAGACTGAATGGATTATTTTACCAGATGCATTAAGAACAGTAATCGATTCTTAACAGGCTCTGTTGTGACCTTAATGTAGTTGTTTATCCTTTTCTCTTGGAGTAAAGGCCCAGGATATTTATATTACTAGATCTCAGACTGAACTGTTCATCTTATTTTTCTTTATTTTCTTGGGGTCTAATGCATCCCAGGATAATCTCAAACTCCCTGTGTAGTTACTTAGTTATGTGTGTAATGACCTTCAACTTCTGATCCTCCTGCCTCCACCTCCCAAGCGCTGAGACTAGACATAACACACCTGCCTGACTCAATACTGGAGGTCTAGCCCATGACTTCAGGCATGCTAGGTAGATATAGACATATCTCTATACACCACTGAAATGTATATTTTATTATTTATTATTGTGTGGTGATTTTCTTAGAAATGTTTGTCAAGATGTATTTGGAATAAATGTTAACTTGCTGACAACATATGGCACCCCCTAGAAATATGTAACATTGTCAGTCTGAAAGATGGGACTCTTTCTAAGTCCTTTCACTTTAATAGAAAAGGTGGTCTGTAGTTGCCCAGTGTGAGCAAGGAAGCCTTCCTTCTGCAGCAAAGCTAGGCTGATGGAAACTGGCTCCACCTTTCCACTGCAGGAGAGAAAGCACATGTTGCTGTCCTGTTTTCTCTTCCTCCTGCTTCCTTTCCATTAGAGTTGCTAGTGAGTGATTTTAGGAAGGAAATCTAGTGGTCTGTTAAGACAAAATCAGCACATGGTGTTCTCTAAATTTTCATTCGGCTATATTATTTATTTTAAAAAATAGTTCATAGATCTCACAAATAAATCTAAGGCTTTAAAGGTAAAACAATAAATTTCTCAGTGGCTACAAAGCAAGCAACTTAATTTCAGCTGCTTTTCTAAACACTTGGTTCAAATGTTCAGACATAGCATAAAGTAGGTTGTAAATAGAGTTGGCAGTTAATCCCAGTGTTTGACTATATATCATATAATGCTGATTTTAATTATGATCTTTTTAACAGGCATAAATAGATAAAATAAATTAATATTTTAATAGTTCAGTTGAAAAGGATAAAAATCACGGCTACAAAATCAGTCTGTGTTTAGGAAATTTACTGTGTTTGACTTTTTAATTATATGGATAATAACTGCATTTATTATTATGTTACATGTATTATTTTGCCTGGATGTACACGTGCATGCTCAGTGCTTACTGGATACCAGAAGAAGGTAGAAGAGAATGTCAGGTTCCCTAGAACCAGAGGTACAGATGGTTGTGAGCTGCCCTGTGGGTGCTGGGAATTGAACCTGGGTCCTCTGGAAGAGCAGCCAGTTCTCTTCTGAGCTGTCTCTCCAGACCCTGTATAATTATCTTTAATGACAACCTTTCAAAACCTTGACCAGATCCTCCTGGAAAATTACGGTCAAGATTCTAGGCATGTCTGTACCTGGCCTCCCATTCCAAGCTGCTCTTTGACCACACTTTTGAATGATTTTATCTCTGTGAGCTGCCATTCAGTTTTCCCGTAAAGCTGTTCTAAGTATAGCACAGACCCAGGGCAGCACAGGCTGGTTTGGGCACTACTTCCCCATGTGGTGTTCTCCCTGGGCCTCCCTGGAATCCTCGCTCTTTCACAGGCATTTTGAATCAGGTAACGTATCACCTGTTATTTAAGTAAATGAGCATCACTACGAGTGTATGCTCTCACATGCCTGACAAGACAGGGCGTACATTCAAAAATAGTCTGCCGAGTTATCACTCCTGGAGCGTAAGTGCTCCAGTCTGGTCTTAGCCTATGTGTGGCTTCCTAAACTGGGTTGAGACACCCCATGTTAAGATTGTGGGACATTTATCAATGATAAAGTATTCTTTACTGCACAGCAACCAAGAATTAATTCAAAATGAAGCATGGAGGAATCTGAGGTGTTCCTGTCTGTACTCACCTGTTTTGGATTGCATGGCTTTACTGCAGGCCAAGCTGTAAGCTCACACATGGGCACTTTTGTGTGGACACCGCTGTCATGCCATGCAGTGCCACCAAATACGACCTGAAGTGCTCCAGTTTGCCTTCAAAAAAAAAAAAAAAAAAAAAGCCAAGACTGAATATTTTCCTACCATTATTGCTCAACACGTAAATGTCAAATTAGTGTATCTTTGGATTACACAGTTAGAATGTTTGATTTTATAAATTACTATTTGAATTGCTGACATGAGTTTCATTAAAAATTGCTTGCTTAAGTTTTTGCTTGAAATATTAGGACAGAATTTCCAACAATTTCTGATATAACCATAAATATACTTCTGCCATTTTGAATTCGTGTTTATATGAAACAACACTCTCATCATTGACCAATAGAAAATGAAGTTAGTAATGAGCTCTGAAAAGTGTTGTCTGTGCTCTATCCTGCAGTATCAGATAAGAGAATAGGAATAGGACCCCTCCTCCTGTCAGGGTAGATCTGAAAGCTCCTATAAAGGAGCTCTGACAAAAAGATGGGGAACTGTATTTCTGCACCTGTGTCAGACACAAGACCTTCTAAATTTATGGTCTATATCAGAAAGGAATTATGAATGAAGACCAGAAGAATTAGCAACACATACTACAAAGATAGCCCCACCCCCACCCCATATAAGGCAGTCTGCTTGCAGACTGGTGAGAACTACACTAAGAAAATAAAGGAAGGAGGAGATATTAACAGACAGTAAATTCAGAAAAGCAGGCTCTTTGAGGTTCTATTTTTCATGCCTGTGAGGCACAATTAAGAAGGACAGTGCTTCTGGGTGCTAATGACTTTTTAGAGAAAGGTCTCTGTGATATGGGCATTGCTGCAGTACTGGAGTGTACATATGTCCACATCCCCTGGAAGCCTGTGTTTATGTATATCTTTGCAGAGACAGAGCAGCAGCCCGCATGAGCTTGTGTTTGGGGGTTGTTATTGAAGTGTTGGGCTTTGGTGGGGAAAGCTGCAAACAACTTGGAAGATTCTTAGTAGAGGAATTGTTATATAACTAGCACTTCAGCTTGTCGTGAAATAACCACAGTTGACATAGTTATTAAGATGTGCTTATGTTGACTCTCTCGGTCTTTATTCAGTAGGAAAAGAGGAAGCCTTGGTGTCTTCTGCATGATTCCTGATTGGGCTTTATAAAAAGTGAAATGAAAAAGAAGGAAAGTGCCTGTATTTGTGTATGTGTTGACACAGAAAGAGGTAGGATTAGAAGAGGAAGTTACAGTTTCTATCTATCTGTGTATCTCTATAGTTGCATGTGAATTACACTTTTTAAAACAAGCACTTAAGGTTATAATGGTACTATCATGTGTATACAGGTCCTTTTCCCAGGCTCCAGCACTACAGTGTATGCAGCAGCTTATGTAGCCTTAGTACTCCAGCTACTGTGCCTGGCACCTGACTGGTGAACCTTTTTTGAGAGCAGGAACATTATTTGTTCAGTACACACAATAGCATTTTATTGAGCACTCACTGCAGGCAGACTGAGTTCTGGGAACTGCATATGTCACAAACGGGGTAAGCTACGAAGAGTAAGTGAAAGGTGGCTTTATATTGACTTTAAACCAGGAAGACTGAGACCTGGAATGTGGTGGCACTTCAGGGGAAAGACATTTGGAAAGACTCTATAGGTTCCAAATACCTAATCTGTGGCTCACAAGATGATAAACATGTTACTTTATTCCACTGTTCCTCAACCATTCTAATGCTGCGATACTTTAATACAGTTCTTCAGATTGTGGTGACCTCCAACCACAAAATTATTTTGTTACTACTTCATAACTGTAATTTTGCTACTGTTACAAATTGCAATATAAAGATCATATATACAGGATACCTGATTTGTGAGACCAATGGGGTCACGACCCATGACCCCAGAAGAGAATTAAGACCCAGGAGGAAGGCCAGATTCTCAAGAAAGAAGACGTGGGAAGACATGAAAGTGAAACTCACTTTGAAATGAGTAATAGTACAAACCCTGCATATGCCAGATACTGGATGTGCCACAATACAGCCATTCCTCTTCAGTTCCGCATAATGGCCATGCCAACTAGATATTAATACCTTATTGCTAGCTTACATATACCAGGATTCTACAAAGTATACCATGATGTTAAGTTTATATACGATACCACTAATATATTGGCAATTCAACCCAATCTCAGGATTATTGGCATAAATGTAAAACTTTTAAAAATGTATTCTATAGACATGTGTTTTATAGACATACTATTTCACATATGAACTAAAGATTCTGAAAACGTAAGGAATTTTTCTAAAGTCACATGGCCAGTGAGGACCAGAGTAGGAATTGAGACTCTGTCCATGTTCCGTGTCTCAGTGCACCTCTACCAAGAAGTGCTTCAGTCACATTAGTGGTTGTGCTTGGAACCGGGCTTCTGGTGATGTCCCTTGAGGTCCTACTGCTCAGTAAACACAAAGAAGCCTGATGCTTTGTTTTGTCTTGTGGCCTTATTGTTCTTCTAAACAATCTGTCCCATTCGTTATGACAAATTAGTAACCAGTGGCCAGGTGAGTCTTACTAGACTAGCTCTCTACATGAGGGAATTGAGGTAGAGTCTGGTTATCTGGTCACAACCAGGCAGTGAAGACAGTAACTGATAACTAATTTCCAGGACTTTCTTTTACTTGGCATCTGGCTCAGATTAGAAGTCCTCAGATGCAGTAGAGCCCAGCCAGGACAAATGGTTGCGAGCAGGGCCAGGCCTCAGTCCTGCCAGCCTTCTCATTAGCTATGTGACCTTAGGAAAACTGCTTAGCCTCTCTCAACCCTTTCCCATGTTTAAAATGAGGATGTAACAGTAGCACTTAATTGTGGACACTGGATGAGTTGACGTAGAAGGAGTACTTAGTATAGCTCTGACACATTGACTCATCCAAAATCTTAATTCCAACTAATTGTAACTATTGCATTGTTGGTGTCACTAAGGCACAAAGAAGCCTGTTGGGTGCCTGACACTTACCCTAAACCTTTCATGTAGTGGATTCTGAGTAGGTGTTAACACAGTGTTCTGGCATGTCGGATGCTCTGCTGAGTTGGGTCAGCAGACGGGTGTGTTTGAAATCAAGTGTAGCTGTTCTCCAATTCTGGCTGCATCCCTCAGCTTTATTTACCTATGAAACAGCACCATCATGGCTGGAGAGATGGCTCAAAGGTTAAGAGAACCTGCTGCTCTCACAGAGGACCCAGGTTTGTTTCCCAGGACCCACATTAGGCAATCCACACCTTCTTATAACTCCAGTTTCAGGAAACCTCACACCCTGTTCTGACCTCTGTGGTCACTGCACACTCAATGTACACACAGATGAGCAGACACATACATGTGCATATAAATAAGAATATAAATTTAAAAAAAAATAGTACCTTGAAGGACTGTTCTATGGGCCTTGGAGTATTACTGTGATGGGTTCCACTACATACTCTGTGCTTGATAAGTAGCAGAGGCCAAAGGATGGGTTGGCAGGCCAGTCTGGAAGAATGGTGAGTTCTGCCACAAGTAAGCAGCCATCAAAGAAAGGCCTGTGGATTATTGAGAAAGTCCTCGAGGTGTGTGTAAACAGTGGAGCTGCAGTGCAACCCGAAGGCACGCCTGACTCGCAGGGTGTGAGCTTTGGTTTTCTGATCTCAGAGTGTTTGGACGCCTATGCCATCTGGCCGGAGGATGAAAGACCAGTTGTGCTACAGAGAGCGGGGTGGGCAGTGACATCACTCTGATGTCATCACATACTTACTGTGCTTACATGCTAACCTCCAATAGCTTAACTGTCTGAGATAAATGCCATCGATGTCTCCATTTTGCAGTATGGCTTAGAGAAGGCCACTTGACCAAGATAATGTCACACAGGCATTGAATGAAGGTTCATCCCACTTTAGATTTTACATTTGAACAGGGAAGAGCTTTTCCTCTAAGCTACATTCAGTGACTGGGATCTGCAACCAAGACTGTCAGAGATACAAATCAACAGGGAAGGGGCTGATTTAGTATGTATATGGGGGCTCTAGCTTTTTGAGCTTATGCACCTCCCCAAAAGACCTATAAATTGTGAGCTTCACCAAAATAGTCTCTACACTTTGCCTCTTCCTTTCCACAAGTCACTGTCTTAGAAGCCCAAGGCTTCTACCTCTTGTCTTGTTATTTCTAATTCTTGCGGTACATATCATAAAAGAGAACTTTTCTCATGAGCCCTCATCTCCTGGAGTGATCAGGCTTTTGTGCGTTTAGTCTGTCTCTTTAGTTACAAAGCTATGTCTGTGATGGTGTCCGCTGAAACCTTTATATTTTTCCACAAAATTATTTTGTTACTACTTCATAACTGTATGCCTAAAGTGATAGCGCATTTAGTTGGCCGACTGTCCTCAAATACGGTCTCCCTCTGCCTCTGCCTGTGATACTTCCTCCCCAGAGCAGTATTACTGCCTCTCAGACTTGTTACATATTGAAAAAATCTTGGAAAACTCTTGGTTCTATGCAGAGGTAGAGGTATTTTGTGAGGGCAAATGGGCTGCGGGGAGGGTGCTTTCAGTAAACCGTCTCTGATAGATTTATAATGCCGTAAGCTAAATGATACTTAAAATGCATGAGACCTATTCCTGTGCTGTTAGATATTACATACAGCTCTGACTGGCTTATTTTGGGCTTATGCTACTCCCCCCTTTAGTATTATTATCCCCAAATTCAACTTATTATACTGCTATATTTTAATATCTATATCTATATGTATATATATGATATATCACTGTGTTTGAACAAACACTCATTGATGCATTCATATGCACACCCAGGCACTATATAGGTTTTCTGGATCTATACCTAACTTCTGCTGACTTATCCATTCTGGCTTTCGGCCTCTCATCTATCACACTTTGCAGAGATCTGGTGAGGAGGAAATACAGTGTCACAGAGAGAACGGTCAGGCCAGAGAACATTCTCAGCACACATCAATACCCTCCTCCTATGACCCGGCTCTGCTCAGGTCATCTGACTTCTCAGTGAGTCACCATTGTTCATCTGCCAGGCTTCTCATAATTCTTCCTAACTCTTCATGAAGTTATATTTCAGGGGAATAGATGTCAGGGGAGGAAGAGAAGCAATTGCAGTTTCATGAGATGCCTAGGAAGGGATTCTAGAACCAATTTGTAATAATTCCTTTCTTAATCTGGGTAGTGAGTAGCAGATACTCTAATAATTTACACATCTATACACATTTCATTCTATGACTTCAAGGGAACAAAGAGCAAGCCTGTGTGCCAGTGTATCCCACCTAATGCTGAGGTGCTTTCTCCCCTGGAGCGTTGAAATGGACTTCATTGTTTCTCACTGGCTTGCAGAAGCAGAAAGAAGCATTAGGTGGGAGTCTCAGTGGGGTGTGGGCGTCTATGACCCAGGTAGATCTATGCTTTGGGGCAGACGTGCACGGCCTATTGTTGAGCTGAGATGGTCTTTCTATTTTTTCTGAGGTTTAACCAGAGATGTGTTTTATCTTTTAAAAATATCGCAGTCATAAATGTTTATCGCCACTGCAGGCATCATGAATTTTAATGCTGTGATGAGCAGAAGTCTTTGGGAGCTTCATCTGGTCTCACTGGATGACAGCGATGTTTCTTGCCCGTTATTCCCTGGGCTGCTGTTTCATTTCTTGAATGGCCATTGCTCTTGTACAGTTATTGAAGAAGGTTTGAAGTAAAGCATTCCATTGTTGAATAGCTGGGAATAAACAGCCTAAAAAATTTCAGAGGACTTAACAAATTCTCACTAAGCCCTAATATCCTAAGTCTAGCTCCCCTGAAAATCGCCAGTATTATCTCTTGAGTGAGGGATACAGAGGTGACAGAGGCAATCCTTGCCTCCTAAGGGAAAATATGCATGTGCACAGATGATGTGGGAAACCGTGCATAAGTACAGGACTTACCAGCAAGAACAGTTCCTTCTGACTGAGGAAAGCCTTAAGTTTCTGACACAGACTTGTTTACTCATTCATGTAGTACATACTAGGCATGTGCTGTGGGCTTCCACACAAAGGCAGAACAAAAAGCTGGCACATGAATACCACCTCCAACGCAGTCACCAGGTAAGCCAGCTGCCATGCATCAGTCCCAGGTATACTTCTCTCCATGTCTGTGAAGATCATGGTGAGCCTGGCAGTCCTTCATGAAGGGCGTGTATGGTGGGAGTTAACATCTGTTGTATAACCTAATAGAGCCATATAGGGTGCTGTTTCAGTAACAAAGCAAGAGCAACGATCAAGAGACCAGAACAAAGAGGTGAGGTTGGGTAGGCGGTGATTAGCATGAGGTGATGAGAAATTCTCAGATTGGGGTATATATCTTTCTCAGTGGTAAGTGGCCTTCTGTGGCCACTCTGAGGTCCCAGGGTGTGAGAAAGGAAAGCCAAGTATGAGTCGACATGTTTCCCCTTGCCTAATGCTGTTTGCCAGTGCCTAAGTAAGATAAAGGGCTTAAGGAAGAAGATCATGGGGTCCACTGTAGCCTTTTGTTTGGGCATCGAAATGGAGATAGATGGTTGGATGTGTCAGTTTGTGTTTTAGTAGTCAAGATACCAACTTAAAACTTTTGGAAAGCATTTAAAGTGATGAGACTTGAGATCTCAAAGCAGTAAGAATAGATGGAAAAATAACAGAAAGCACCAGTAACAGGGAGGGGCTTTCTAGTGCAATGAGGTCAGACAGGCGAGGAAGCAGCAGAGAAGGGGGAGGAGCAGCCCTGAGGTAGAGGTAGAGGATGATGAAGAGAGCATGATAGCCTGGAAAACAGGACAGAAGGTATTTCACAGGAGTAAGAGTTACTGCTCGTGTATCCACTCTACTGAGAAATGCTTGTGGGCTTCACATCAGTTCCTGCAGAGTTGAAAGAAAGTATGAGGGGTAGCGGAGGTACAAAGTGTAGAAGTTGTTTTCATGATTTTTGTGATCTGAGCATGCAAACTTTGTACCTAGAGATGGTTTCACTAAAAAATAAAAACTAAAAATAAAAAATAAATGTTTCTTGCTCTACATCTAATCTTGACTCCTTTTGTAGGCCTGGGGCATAAAACAAAATAAAGGAGTCAAGACTAGATGCAGAGCAGGAAACGTTGCTAGAACTCTTGAGGTTTTCTTTTGTATTTTAAGATTGAGTTTGCTAATGAGAAATTTCTTCATAGTTTCTTAATTGCTGGTGAATGTGGGAAGAATTTTTCCCTTAAATAACTGAAGAGTCAGTAAGTGAGTATTCCTGCTTAGAGAAAAAGGAAGAGAGGGGCAGACAGACAGATAGACAGCACCAATGCCATCCAGGCGTGGTGGCTCACACCTGTAATCACAGCATAAGAGAGGCACCAGCAGAAAGGTGGCAAGCCTGAGGCCTGTCTGAACTATACATCAGACCCTGTCTCAAAAGAGAAGAGTGTTGAGTGTACTGCCAGCCTCTGGATGTGCTCAGTAAATAATTGATGCTGTTTTTCTCTGCTTTCTCTTAAGAGGTTCCAGTGATCCACATTCAGAAGAACTCCTCATTGTGGCAAATAACCACTCACACTCCATTTTTGCTTCCTTTTTAGATCATGTACAAAATGAAGAAAACTATGCACAAGTTCTGGATAAGTTTGGAAGTAATTTTTTAAGCAGAGACAACCCTGACCTTGGCACCGCTTTTGTCAAGTTTTCTACACTCACAAAGGAACTGTCCACGCTGCTGAAAAATCTGGTGAGTCATGCTTCCTCCTGGAGCAGCGCTGGGCTCACCAGGCGTACAGAGAGCAGTCCTCTGCTCCTCGCCTCCACCCTCGGGCCTCAGAGTGGAAACTACAATAACAGGCTGTGCAGTCCTGCAGAGGTGGTGCTCTTCACAGATTCCAGAGTAACATTTCTAGCCTGGTATCCTTAGCCCAGCCAATAGCATGGTGGCTATTTTGAAGGGAGAGGAACCACGTGACTGTCTTCTACATTCTACCACTGTTAACTGTTTTAAGATAACTGTTAGCAGATGTTACTTTTTCCCTTTTATTGAAAATAGATTTTTCTCTCCATACAATATATACTAATTATGGTTTCCCCTCCCTTTACTCCTCCCTGCCTCCCTCTCATCTAGATCCACCCCCTTTCTGACTCTCACTAGAAAATAAACAGGCTTCTAAGAGATAGTAATAAAATAAAGCAAAAAAAAAAAAAAAAAACAAAAACAAAACAAAAAAAAACCTAACATGCCACTGAAGTAGGACAAAACAAAGAGAAGGAGAAGAGCCCAAGAAAAGCCCAGGTATAGATAGTCGGACATCCATTAGCACACTCAAGAATCCCATAAAAACAGTAAGCTGGAAGCCATAAGACACAAAGCAAAGAACCAGTAGGGTAAAAGGAGGGAAGGAAAATATATATAAGTAAATTTTAAAATGAGATAAATTTTAGAAACAAAAAATGAAAAGCCCTGCCATGACATGGCTAGACAAGGTACCTCCCCCATCCCGACAGCTCCCCCATGCCGATGAGCGCTCTCTTCTGTTGCTCTACTGCTAGGCATGCAGCCTGCCCATAAGAGGGACTTGTTTTCTCAGTGAGACTCTTGACAGAGCTTCTAGCCTAGGAATAGGGACATGTATCCCTTTGTCCCTTCAGCTCCTTAACTCCGCCTGACATAGACCTGTGCAGGCCCTGTGTGTGCAGATTTTGATTTTTTTTTATTTATTTTTTATTTTTATATTTATTTTTGGTAAACTGGTTAAAAGAGTAAGGATGCTTTCAGTGCTGAACAGGCAATGGAAATGCACCCTGCCTTTATTGTATCTCACGTGTATGTGTGTCTTGGTTCTTGAAATAATGAGCCTTCCTTAATTCTACATATCCTTTTACAATCCACCCCACTGCCAACCCTTTGCATACCTTCAAGAAAAGGTTTTAGGATTTATGGAATGTGTATGGCAGGAAGAATCCTAAAATATAAGGTCTTTAAAGATGTTGACCCAAGAAGGCAGAGCAGATGGACAGCAGTGAGAGTTTCTTTGCCAGCACTGTGCCCGGCTATCACCATATCTTAACTGCATCCACATTGTTGAGCCTGACATTGTTGATTTGGTGAAAATGTTTCTGTAAGAACTGCCACATTTGCACTTTATTTGATTTAATCAAGCATCATCTAAGCCTTACGAGGTAGGGGAGCACAGCGATGTGATTTATTGCCATATTTCCCTCCATTCCTGTCCTGGAGACAGGCATTCTGTCTTCACCTGCCTCCCCCAGCATTGCACTTCTGCATCCCCTAAGAATCTGGAGCCTAAGCTCATGTGTCCTCGCCTTGCGTGGGTTAGATATCAGATGGGCCTCTGTGTCTTTGGCTGGTCATCCTGCCATAAATCCAGTTGATACAAACAGCTTACAGTAGAATACTACCTATTTGAAAAATCTTCCTACAGTCTCTTACCCTGAGTGTTTCGAATAGTCAAAATGTTTTCTCTTTTATTAAAACTATGCATACATCTGTTTTCCTGACCATTTAATTATATTTGGTGGGGTTTTGTCATTGAATAAGTCTATAAGTATTATGTAATATGAAAAAAAAAACGTTAAACACAAAATACTTTGTCTTTTCAAAAGCTTGAAAAAATTCAGTGTTTCTATACTTTTTGGTTTAACAAGCCCTTGATTTCTTTCACTCTTACACTACTTGAGCCTCATTTCCTCTTCCTTCTGGGTATTATTTGCCACATGCTGTGAGGGTGGCTTATAGACTAGTAAGCCTGGATGCCTATAGTAAAAAAGGAAGTGAAGTAAGACTCACCCCGACTTTGGTAATAACTGGCAGAGAACCCAAGAAGCTGTTTTCCCAGGGATACGTCTTGTCACATGAGTATCTCACTTTCCAGGAGACCAGATGTGTTTTGACATTAGCCAAGGGTCATCACCCAACAAGGTTCCCACACCAGTCTGTATATAGATTTGAGTATACTGCAGGTTGATGCTCAACTGTGTATCTACATGTATCAGACAATCAGGCAAACATGTGTTGATTTAATATATATATTCCTGTATGTCCATGTAAACTGGTGTTTATTGAAGACCTTTGAACCTGGCAGTGTGTGGTGAGTGCTTGTTACTGTTTGATGTAAAATGGTCCCAACAAGCTCATGGTCCTAGCATTGTTCTAGGACAAGTGTGTGGAACCTTTTAGACATAAAGTCCAGCTGACACAAGGATGAAGGTTGAGGGCTACAACTTGGTTCAAGCTGCCTACTTCTGGTGCACCAAGATGTGAGGCATCCCGGGTCTAAGCTCCTCCTCAGAGACTTCCACCATGCCCTCCTCAAAGGATGAACTATGCCCTCCCAAACTGAACTAAACCTTTCCTTCCTTACGTACTTTCTGACAAGTATCACATACCTGTGACAGGCAAAGTAACTATTAAAGTGACGGCTGTCTTACCGTGGTACCTAGCTGTCCTGTATTAGGTGGCCTCCCTCCCCAAGAGTACGGAACCCTGCTGAGATGGTGGAAGTTGTTGGCTCACACTGCTAGAGTGGAGCTAGAGTTCTGTCTCTGCCTCGGCTGTCTCTACCTCTCTGTGTGTATTGCTTCTGCCACTGTGTATTCTGGGAAATCTCTCCCCCAAGCTAAAAGTGCTGGTCTTGCTATTTTACTAGATATGATATACTCAGTCCCAGTTTTGGTTTGGTTTGGTTTGGGTCATATCCTCTCTTCTTTCATAGAATAATAGAAGCCTAAGGAAGATCAAGAAGAAATTGCTATGACATAATTTATTTCATTTCATTCAGAAAATAAAAATAAATATTTTCTATTGAAGATGGTGAATGTTCCTGGTGAGCGGCCATAAAAATAATCATTTTATACTGGAGTTGGTTCAGTTCACATGGCTACTCTTCTTGGGCTGTCTTTGCCCAAGAAAACTGTAGCTTTTCCTGACAAGCGTGGCATTGTGCTGGCACCTCTGTCTCCCTTGGATCTGCCAGTGGCTTTGGCTCTATTCCCGTAGCTTCACTATGCAGTGCCCTGTCAGATGCTGCTTGCAGAGCTGTGATGCAGCACCACTCGGGTCCAGGCTTTTCTTTGGAATCTTGTTGGAAAGACTCCCTAACCCTTGGAAAATCAGCATCAGGTCTGCTAGCTCGGGATGTCTGTCATTCCACTTGATCAACAGGTATTACTGCCTCTGAGTGCCTTCCTAACCAAACACAGGGCAGTGAGGCATCTCTTCTGCAGCCCCAAGTCAAGCACCGGACTTTGTTTTACAGAGACTGATAACTACACCTTCTTTAGAACTATGTGCAAAGATATAGTTGTTGTTCAGGAGACAGAAAAGCATATAGCAGAACTGATGAGACTTAAATAAGGTCCGTCATGTAGTCTCCTGTCCTGTGTCAGTGTCTAGAGTTTAGTAAAATAACATGTAAGCTGCTGCTGCTGCTGAGGATGTTGGCTGAGGAGTAGTGAATAGGATCCTCTCTATGCTGGGTTTTCAATTTTTTGTGTTTAAATTTTTTAAAATATAAATCAAAGTCTAGGCATCAAAGAAGAAGAGAGAAATGTTTAATAAAACATCACTATGTCAAAATGTCATTGTAAAGCAATGTACAGAGTCAAAGTTCCCCAGCCTCCATTGGGCCCCGAGGAGGCTGCAGCCTGCTTCCTTTGCACTTCCCTAGGTTTTGTGAGCCAGTTATTTTTCCCTCCTGGAGACTTTCTTTTTCTAACATCAGTTATGTGGTTGCCATTCTGAGACGAGGGAGGGATCTACTCTGCTTCCAGACGTTGCTCTGTTAGGTTTCTTGGGTCTAGGAAATGCTGCCTTTTAGTGGTAAGGAACTAGAGAAGCATGGACATGGTGAGGTTGTAACCTTTAGCATGTCACTGACACGCTAAAAGAGCTTAAGCTTTGACCTGAAGAGGGTTAGGAAAGAAAGGGTTACCAGCTACTGCTTCTCCGTGTGGCCTGGAAAGATGCCTACGTCTTGATTTCTTCACTAAGAGACTGCTGATCATCCGTGCCCTGTCACTCTGAGTGCACGCATTGTGTGTAGTGAGGGTCTGTACAGATAACGTGATAAGCAGGAGGGACCGATCCGTGAGAAAATAGACACCCGAGCCTCCCTCTAGAAGTTTGTGTTGTGTTCGGATTTCCAGGAGCTGTGTAAAGCACCTGTGCCCCTTTCGTGGTGCTTTCCTGGTGGTGTGGGTGCCTTCCATCACTCCGTGCCCATTTGAGATTCAGTGTATTAATGAGAAGGACTTCTTTTACAATGCACTTCTTGTAACACATAGATAAAAGTAGACTGCTCTTCAGTTTAGCTGCTTGTGGTTTTGTTGCTCACTTGATTAAGTAAATACAGTATCAAGATTAAGTTCATGTTTTTAACCATTGAAAAGAAAGCAATAATAAAATGGCTGCTTGGTGAACAGTGCTGGCTAGTCGTGTGGTCCTGGCAAAGGACTTGAAGCATCAACAGACAGCATCACATACCTTTCAAGTTCCCACACTTTAAATTGCTCTGGGGAAGAGATCCTCTGTGGTTAAGAGGAGCCCTTTAAATGGCATGCTGTCATACTCCATACTGAAGTGGTCTTTCAAGGCTGTATGCAAACCTTATTTAACAATAGTGAGCTGTGCCCAGAGGGCGTCTAGCCCAGGCAGGACTCTGGTCCCTTCTCCCCTACCCTTCCCACAGCCCTGCAGCCTGCCCTTTAGCTGTTGAGGGCACTTACTGCTGCAGAGCTGCTGGAGCCGAGCAGAGTTCCGCAGTGGCAGAGCACTTCCTGTTTACCCGTTCCGACTGCAGAATGTGGTGGTTTGGGTTAAGGGTTGCTTTTTGTTTGATTTTGTTTTTTAAGTTTCCTTTCCCCCCAGATGAAAATAGCTGAAAACATGCCTGTTGGATCTAGATTTTCATCACATTATTTTTGAGAATTTTCTTTGAAATGTTAAAAAGTGTAGAAAGGAGCCGGGTGTGGTGGCGCATACCTTTAATCCCAGCACTCAGGAGGCAGAGGCAGGCGGATTTCTGAGTTCCAGGCCAGCCTTGTCTACAAAGTGAGTTCCAGGACAGCCAGGGCTACAGAGAAACCCTGTCTCGAAAACAACAACAACAACAAAAAAGTGTAGAACGGATAGTTATGACCAGTGGTAATTGCCGGTACCCTGAACTCTAATGCATTTTTGAAGATCTCATCTATCCTCATTTAAATTAAAATATAATTTTTCCCAACCCACCCCTACTTCCCCTACCCACCTCCACCCTGGTGTCCTGGACCCCTCTGTTTCACTGTTATTACTGTGTGTCCTGCCCCTTGGTATTGGATAACCAACTAAGGACTCATTCCTGCGAAGACTATTTCCTGGTTTCCGCACTCTATAGTTGCCTCTAGTTCTCTGTCTAGAGATAGAGAGCCCTGAGGTCCCCCTTCCATGTTAGCATGCCTTCTGGTATTATAATAGGTCTTGTTAAGGTAGCCATGTTATTAAGGTAAAGCTTTTTTGTCATTTCTTGGAGGCACAATCTCACGACAGATTTCTTTGTCCTCTTCCCCCTCCCCGCTTTGGTAATGTTCTGTTCTGTTGCAGATGTACCTGTTAGTTCTGGCTCCCCATGTAAGATCTCATCTTTACGTGGAATGAAAGTGCATAATTGGAGGTTGTGGTGTTTGTACTACATCCCCCTTCGTGCCCTGATGACTCATGACCAGTTAGCATTGTGGGACATTCTGTTAACTAGGGCTTTTCACATGGGTGTGGGTGGATGAGCAAGAGGGAAAGGATTTGGAGTGTTTCTTTTTTTATTATGAAAGTTACATGTGTTTACTACAATAAAACAGGAATATAGAAAAATTCAAAAGTAAAGATTATTATATGACTTTAGTGTCTAATATTTTAATATAATCTTTCTTTTATACATTTAGACATAGATACTAACTGCTTACATATCTGTGTGTGTGTATCTGTCTGTCTGTCTGTCTGTCTGTCTGTATCTTACATTGTGTCCAAAATCCTCACAGCTAGATAATCTTAGGCTTCAGGGTTTACATCTTAGGTGGAGGACGGGAACACTTTCCTCAAGAGTGTGCCACACTGTATCATTGTAAACTGATCCTTCACTTGAGATACACTGCAGAGCAGCATTTGGAACCAGCAGAGGCGTGCTTTAAAGCTGTGAGTCCATTGCCGAAGAAGGAAGGGGGAAAGAACCTGGTCAGTTGAGAAGAGATTTGAACAGAATCACGCTAACAATGGCACCGTGGCACTTGCTTATCGTATTTCTTGGTTTTTGTTTGATTTTTGCCTGCAATATCAATTATTCAGTATTAGCCACTCTGGGCAATGTAAGAGAGGGTGTCTTTAATTTAATTAAATAATTGATTAATTAACCTACATCCTCAGAGTCTTTAAGCCAGCAACAGTACTGTTATTTTTATGGTTAACTTTTGCTTATCTAAATAGAAGTAACACTAGATTATAGTGTGCTAGACATTGACTTACATACATTACACGTTGTATTAGGCTAGGTTAGTAAGGATCTGCCCCAGTCATAAATGTTAATAACGTGAGTGTAATAAACGTTAGTTTCCATCTCATGACACATGCCTTCTGAAGGAGTCTGGTTCACGTAAGAAGAAAATAGAGAGTAAGGCACATGGCAGCTCCTCAACAGGGTTTGGTATAGAGGAGAAAAGACACCTCCATGCCAAAGGCTCATGAAGACTTTTCACAACTCTCCAGGGGTTCTTTGCTCTTCCATCTTAGCTCCAGAAGACCAAAAAATCCAGGGGAAGAACAAGTGCTCGGTGAGCATTGCCTTCTGTTGTCTCTGCATCATTGACTTGCTAGATCAACCTTGGTTAACTGCAGGGAAATGGAACCATACCTCGGGTAGTTGTAAGAGTCCTTCAAACCTAGAGTGTCCTCACACTGCACTGCCTGACATTCATGCATGTGCTCTTGCTGGCATAGATCTACCATAAACTTAACAGTTGTGCTGATTTAAAAGAACAGTTAAACCAGTAGCACAGATGTTATAAGACCGGCACTAAGATAATGAACTTTCTGTCTGCACGCTCTTCATCCCAGAAGCCTCCAGAGTTCTTTTCCTAGCCCAGATGTTATAGGTGCATTGTGAAAAGGAAATGCAGATGTTTCCCTCGGCTCAGAGAATTCCATGAAGCTCTGGCCTACAGTCACTCCTTTGCCCCTTTGCCGCTCTCCCTTTCTTGCCCATTTTCCATTACCTAGATTTTCTCATTCTCAGCCTTATTTTGGATTCCTGGTGGGGAAGGTAGTCTCTGTCTTTGCCTCAGATAAGGCTGGTGCCCTCTTCACACTTGACTGCTGGGAGATAATACAGTCAAGTCAGGTCCCCTTCCTGGGCACTGGGCACAGGTTGTCGAGAGGAACATGGCTGTTTCAGGCCCCACTTGTGTGTTCAGGGCCAGTGCTTTGGCTGTGCATACCGTACCCTACCCAACTTTACACAGCAGCCATAGCCAATGTATTTGTCTGCTCCTGCCTAGGAACGGGAGCATCAAGTGAGTGAAATGGCAAACTTAGCCCCATGCCTTGTTCTTTGATGAGAGTTCTTTCTAAGAAGCCTTACTTAATATTACTCAGGAGACTTGCAGTACACATTTGTGAGTTAGACACCTAGGCACATGAGAATGAAGGACCTTAACCAATTCGATGCTTTCAAACTTTTTTGATCACTGACTTTTTCATGTTAGAATCATGAACTTCCCATTGAACGACTTTGAGAAGTGCTAATCTAAATGCTAATTTTAAAATGTTGTTAGTTCAGGTGATTCATTTCTTTAGCTGTGTTTATTCTTAATTTCATTCTGCTTCTGCCCTTGTTGAATTTATTTCTGATTACATTTAATACAGAGTGCATGGTTGTTCTCCAGCCATTTGTTTCTTATACTCTTTTTGTCTTAGACTATGTCCTTTGCTCCTTTGGCCCTTTATGACTATACATGAAGAACTGCTTTTCTAATCCAGTCTTCAAATAGCATCTCACTACATCTGCCCCTAGAAAGTAAATAGACTGCCCACTGACGTACTGTTTGCACTGTGCGTGCTAAGAGAGTGAAATGGTGGAGAGGCCCGAGAGTTGGCAGAAATGCTGTAGCTTCAGAGACAGATTTGTAACTGAGTTCAGACCTCTGCTCTGCAGCTTCACACGCCTGGTCACCAGAGGCAGATCTCTCATGTTCTCACTCACCCATCCAGAGTGCAGGGGTATCACGTCTTCACACTAGTGCGACCCTTGTCCTGATTACAAATAGTTTAATGGGGTGGTTTTTTTTTTTTTTTTGAGAGTGTTTTTAGAAGCTGGTAGAGACCATTTCCCTTAGAAGAGGAACTAAATAGCATTCAACAATAGTTTATATTGCACATTATAGTGAGGCCAAAATGTAAATTAAAATATGTATTAAAATATAGACTTTCTAAAGTATCCCTTGACTCAGCAACTTTTACCAGGTGCCCACTATATGCCAGGCTCTGTGGTAGTCATGGCTGTTCCTTTCTGTTTGACAATGCTTGCATGGAACATTTTGATAGCTTACTCTACAAAGAATTCTTTAATTTCATAGAGGAAGAGAAAGATGGACATAGAGACAGAATTTTACCAAGCCTCCTGCCTTGGGGTTTCCATGAGTAGGGGAGAGATTATTTGATTTCTTGGAAGCAGCTGATAGCCCAGATTCGTAATGTGAGCTTCCTCATGTGCATGGATGCCCTTGAGCTGTATCCGCCAAGAGTGCACCACACAGTCACCCTTTAGGTAGGTTTTTGAGTCCTGAACATTTCCATGAAGATGAAATGAAATGTTGGAGACCATGCAGACCCAGCCCAAGGAGGAGACCCAGGGCAGCATTTGGTTCTGTTCTCAGTCACGTGCATCAGAGTCTGATGCTTCCAAGAGGGTGGCACTGGGCCTCCTGATGCATGCTAAGCCCTGGCGTGCCAGCATACAGCCATCTTAGGTTGTACTACAGTCCTTCCAGAGTCGGCAGTTGTAAAACATGAATAGGACACGTGATAGAGACATCGTAGAAGGCAAGGAAAATGTAAACCGATGTCACAGAATGGTTTTGTTGTAATTCACACATGGCGAATTATAAATGACATGCATGGAAATGAAATTTAAAGTCTAAAAGTTGGCCAAGAACTGATTACCATTCCAAGTACTAAGGGCCAGGATGACTTTTTCAAGCCAAGATCCAAGTGTGTGGGCTGTGTCCTTTCCACTTCCTCATTCGTCTTAAATGTTAGAGCTCCACTTCTCCTTCTGGTGTAGTTGTTCTCCGGTGTGGTCAGAGGGAACAGTGCTTGATTTTCCCTGGGAGGAGATGTGAAATGATACCTACTGTGGCCTTAAGTTAAGGATGGCCATATCCCTTAACTCCCACACTGCCTTTGTGTAATGTTTCCAGGAAAATTGGCCTCCCAATTTTCAGTGTTGTCAGATGCCATCAGCATACGGTGGATCGTGGGTTTTCCAGACTTCTCTAGCGCAGCCTTTGAGCTCCAGCTCCATGGCAGTCATACCTGAGACCATAGGCAAGGTGATCTGGCTTGGAAGCAGTCCCTCCTCAACAGGAATTCGGATTTTCTTCTGTGGACATCCCTAAGACTCAGAGTGGCTCTCTTACTCTAATTCACTTGAAGAGCTTACTAAGACTTGGGCTGTTGGGCTCCATCCTCAAGAAGCTCTGATAGGTTAGACTTGGAGTCCATCTCTAATGTGTTTTCAGGCAAGAAGACTGGTCCAGGACACAGTCGGAACCACCTGCCCCTGAGTTCTGGAATCCCCTACTGCCATGACTGCCACGAGAAAGCTACTGCTTGTTCCTTCAAACCTGCTATCGCACTGGTTTTGGCTTTGATAACACTGATTCGACTTGTAACTTGTGTTACTGATCAAACGTTTGCTAATATAGCTGAGTCTCAGTTGCTCAGAAAGCTGAAGCAGGGGGATTTGGGAAAGGAAGAGGAAGACTGGGGAAGAATGAATGGATGCTCGTGTTGTGACTGCTCCCTATACCCAGGACCAGACATTCATGCTACCATCTTATCTGCAGCCCAGGGACTCATAAAAACCTTTTCCTGTCCAGAGCAGCTGGTGCTGATCCGGGGATAGCCACAAGGGAAAAGGCTGGCAGGGCCAGACCTAAACTTGAGAGTTTGTACTTGACTCCAGCTAGCAGGAAGCAAGAATGGGTTTCTGACAGGAAAGTGATGTGCCCCGATTGTCACTTTAAATGAGTACAGCAAGAGAGAGGAAATGAGAATGGCCTTTGAAGTAAAGCAAATTGCCTTTAATAACCTGACCATCTGTTTCATTCATGCTTTGGCTTCCGTCAAGTTTGCTTAAGCTCTCTGAGCTTGTACCCTCGTTAATCTAGTGAGATTAACTCTATAAACTCTATAAAACACATTTTATAGAGTTCTCTCGACCCCAGTAACTTTAGATAACAAAGGCTAAGCACAGTATCCTCTGCTATTTTAATCAGCAGTTTAATTCAGTGTTACCTAGATGCAACATAACATAATGGGATGCGATGTTGTTTTAAGAGGTAGCCTTGAAGAATAAACAGAAAAGCCAGACTGTAGGATTTACCATGGAGAGCATGTGGTGCAATACTTACAAGCAGTTTTTCAGATCCCTTATTCCCTCATTACCCTTTTCTCTCCCATTACTGTTTAGCCTTGCAAATGTGTGTTTAAAAAAAAAATGTAAGAAAATAAACCTCGTTCTGTTTAACTGAGCCCATCTCCTGCCTGGCATTCTACACACATGTCAGTCCACTGAGTGCATCTCACAGAAATGCCTCAAGGGTACAAGAACTTGGTTTTATCATTTGCACCTCCGCAGTGAGGAGGCCAGGCCTCTAAAAGGGTAAGTGGGGGTGACTAGCCCAAGAACACACTTAGCTAGATGTGATAAGGTAAGCCTGGGGCACCCTGGAAGCTGAGAAAAACTCTTAAAATCCCAGGCAGATAAAGTGAGCGTGGACTCTGTTCTGGAGGAAGGAATACCCTCAGACCATGAGCAAGCACTCCCTGTTTCCCCTCACTGCCCGTGCAATGAAGAACAGCGGAAAAAACAACCTTAACCCGATGTGTCAGAAATAGCGGATGACAGTGGTCCTTTGCATCTATATTTGTATAATTTTAGCTATTGGAACATTTTGGGAAACATTTTGATATAAGATATATCATAATAAGATAATTTCATAAATAATTTGATGACTTCAAAGCCACACCTGTTTCATGTTTAATGTTTTAACAAGGTACTTTGTAAAAAAGCTCTGTGGTCCTGTTCTTAAAAGCAGCCACCTCCATGGACTCATGGTAACCTGGGCTTACTGTTTACAGGAAAGGAAATAGCTTGGAAGCTGAATCTATCAATTTTACCATTACTGAGCTGAAAGCACAAAGATCCAGGTCATCACTGGCAGGAAGCATTTTTAGAGAGGAAGCAGAAAAAGGAGTACAGGGAGGGGCCAGGACAAGATATAGTTCCCAAGTGACTGCTTCCTCCTCCAGGCCCCATCGCCTACATCACCGACTCCCAGCAGTGCCATCGTACCGTGTGTCCATCAGGGAGTAATCCATTCATAGTCAAAGCTTTCATGATCCATTTGTACCTGGAAACTCCTGCATGGACACAGAAAAGATGGGCCTTACTAATCTGTATGTTTTCTAACCCGGTCAGGTTGACAGAATTAGCAGTCGCACTGAATAATCAGTAAGCTTAGTAAGATGAGTGAGTCCCAGGGGTGCCTTGTTGGTACCCTCTCTTCCTTATTCTCTGCTCCCCAGACCATTTGCACTGGCACTGGCTAATTGAAGGAAATACTGGGACACCAGAGAGGTTAAACCGTCACTCTTACATAATAGTCACATGCGTGTGTGATTCTTCTCTCTGTGTTACAGTATTCTGGAAAGCAGTCTAGCGATAAACTCTTTAAATTTTCTTTTTGCATTGTGTCTTCTTTTTTTTTTTTTTTGGTTTTTCGAGACAGGGTTTCTCTGTGTAGCCCTGGCTGTCCTGGCACTCACTTTGTAGACCAGGCTGGCCTCGAACTCAGAAATCCGCCTGCCTCTGCCTCCCGAGTGCTGGGATTGTCTTCTTTTAAAGTAGCTAGTATAATAGAATGATGGATATCATTGTGACATTTTCATGCATATATATCATGTATTTTCTTTGCATCTCCCTACCACCTCGCTCAGTTCCCCTTCTTCATTGTTCCCCCTTCTGTCCCCAAATGGTCCTTTCTCCTGCTTCCATGTCACATATGTTCTGTTTCCCTCTGTTGCTTCTTTCCTTTTAGAGGGAAATTTTTAATCTAGATTTGATTATGAAAAAAATAACCACACACTCAGAATTTGTCTTTCCAACGCTGGCTTATTTCACTTAGCATGATGATCTCCAGGTACCCGTTTCAAATAGCTTTAAGATATTTGGTTACGGCCTAGGGTGTGAAGGAGTTAACACTCTAGACAGAAAACCTAAGTTATACCAGGGAATTGCCGATTTAACTGCGGGAGCTGGCTCATTATTTTAATTGGATTTTCCAAAGTGTTGAGCAAGTCAGCAGATTTGCATTAGCTTTGCTTTGAGAGAAATTGTTTCTTTCTGCAGAGAAGGAGAGAGAGCCGAGGAGCAGTGGAGAGAGCCTGTCAGAATTAGGTAGAGATGACAAATGCAAGCAAATCATGTCCTTGTTAATTAACGCAGCCCCGTGTGCGTGTGGGAGGGGCCGTCGGTAAAGCTAGACTGCTTTCCATTCCAAGGTGGGAAAAGGAGAAACTTCTGCCCTTCTCTAGGAGGCAGCACTCCAAGGCTCCCATGCACAGCTGTGAGTCCAGCAGGGGGCTCGCTCGGGTGTGGGCACTGTGGCATGTGCTGCTCCTGTAAACCTGCTGTGGTCATCCCAAGAGCCTCTCCCCTCAGATGTCTACCCTCTGAGAAGGAGGGGGTGGGTAAAGTCATGCATGCATCAGTAGACAGATGAGCAAGAGGGTGTCTTCCATGGAAATCTATATGAAGGGGTAAAAAGTCAAAACAGGATACATGTGTTCCCTCCCGCACAGAGCAGACATTGTTGTAAGTCATCTTCAGGTAGGGTAGTGATGGGTTGTTTGTATGGTGCATCGTCAGGGCGGTTGGTGAGGAATAAGTGGTTGTTTTTGTAGAAGCCTGTGTTAATTACAGGTGTATGTTTAAGAAACCTCTAGTGCTCTATGAAAGGATAGATTACAACTTCCTTGTCTAACTTTGTCCAGATTCCAGGAAGGGTATGAAGTATGGCCTGGCAGAGGACAGCCCTTTCATAAGGAACAGTCATTTGTCAGGAGCATCCGTATATTTAGCGTGGGCAAGTGTCATCCCCGATGGTGTTTAAAATGCTGCTTGCTGTTGTATATGTGTGTGTGTGAGAATGAGTCTTGCTGTGTAGCTCACACTGACCTCTAATTGGCAAGCCTCCTGCCTCAGAGCAGAACTTCTGCTTCTTGTGGACTAGAATTACGTGAAAGCACTTACCCTAATTGGATTTGATTATCACAGAGAGGGAAAGAATTTGCGAGTTGGAAAAGATGATGCAGAATAATCAGTAGCATTTTAGTAAAGTGCCATCGAAATGATCCATGGTACATTTTTCCCAAAACATCCCTTAAAGGCTAATGACAGTGACAGCAGGAAGTCTGCTCCCTCCAGTCGTCCTGGGATTCTGTGTTGACTACACTGAAATTGCCAGTGGGGACAGCACTTTACAGTTTGACAGAACTTGCTTGGGTTGTCACTTTTTTTGAAATATTTAGAAAACGAAAATACTGGAAGAGTCTGGAATCCTAAGACTAAAATCATATAATTCACCTGTCACAGAGCAGCACACTAAGATATCTGAGGAACAGGTGTTCTCTTCATTGAGATTTCCAAGGGGGAAGCAGTCTGTGTTTCAGTTCCCCCCCTCTTCTCTGCTGTCTTCCTGGTGCCTCTCAGGTCATTCCCTGTCGCCTGTCACCAAGGAAAAGACTTTCTCCTGGGAAGGGAGCTGACTAGAGGTAGTAAATTTTTGTAATTTTTTTTCCTGTGACTTTTTCCTAAGCTTAACCACTGGGGAAAATCCAGATTTCTAAATTTATAACGTATTGTCTGCTGTTTCATATTATTCCCCAAGAATATGTGTGTAGATGACCACAATGAAATTCTTAATTCTTGGGGTTTCCCATCAGTACAGAGCCCCAACCCAGTGCTTAACCACAGTGATGGCCTTGGTTACTCGGTGTGGTTAGAGCATAGCCTTATTCTTAAGAAGAACCTTCACCTTCAGCACTGACCACAGATTTCATAATGCCCGTGGTGTCTGTAATGCAGCCTCCGTGTCAAGGTAGCAGCAAGCTTCCATTATTGCTTCATTCACAAGGATCTGAGATATTGATGAAAAGGGTCATTTAGGATTAGAAGTTGAAATGTGCTTTTAATCTGTGTTTTCCATGTTGTTTTAAGTACTGTTTCTTCTTGAGCAAACAGTACATTGCTTATTTTTAAAGAATGTTTGAATATGCATGTGAAAATTGTGCATGTTTGCATAGGCGTACCTGCGCAACCTCAGCTGTTGTTCTCAAACGCCGCTGTCTTGTTTGTTGAGGCTGGACAGATCTCATTAGCAGAGGGCTCACCAAGTAGGCTCAGTGGGCGGTCACAGAGCCCCAAGGAATCTCCTGTCCCTATCTCGCAGCACTAGAGTTACATGTGTGGGCCACCAGATAGATCTGCCCTTTTTTGACATGGGTTCTGTCATCTAACTAAGGACCTCATGCCTGCAAGGTAAGCATTTGCCAACTGGACTCTCTCCAGCCCTTCAAATAAGAATAACAACAGTGAACAGAGCCTCCTTTCCTCCTGTATCCCCTCCACCCCCATGTCCTTCAGAGCACTGTGAACACCAGCAGATTACTGTGTTCTTCTCTAGGAATAATAAACACATACAACCTTTTCCCCATCTTTTTAGAGGTAAATCTTGTCCTCTGGAAGTATTTTTTATCCCCCCCCCCTCATATACCACATAAATAAGGAAGATTCTCATAAGTGCTACAGTTTCCCAAGCCAGGTGCCCATTGTTGGGCACACTGTTTCCATCCGTATGAACAGCCCTGTAGGAGGGGAACCTTGGACAGCCTTGCTGTATTTCATACCTTCTGCAAGTCCTGCTGGAGCAGCGTTTCAGTACAGCACGCTGTTTAGGTTTGGGAAGCGTGGCCACGCAGCTCCTGCTGTCCAGGAGCTGTTGTGTAGACTGTAGACTGGGGAGATGGACAGTAAACAACTGAGGAGATAAGCACACAGGTGGGGGATGGGAAGCCCTTTGAGTAAAGCTGGTGCCAGGGTACTTACAAGCAGAAGGTTTGATGCCGGCTTCATTAGCAAGGAGTTAAGTTGGGACCATGGGCCCAACATCCACACTAGCTCTCTCTTTTTAAAAAAAATAATAATAATTTTATTGAAAGGTGTATTCAAAACATAATGGTAGTTGGTTAGTTTACTTCTGTCCACTCAAAATCAATATTGTTTTCAAATTGAAGCATATCAGCCTTTAGGAAGAACTGACATGTTCTCCAGGAAACATGATTTACAAAGGTTAAGAATAAAATACCAGCCAGGCGTGTGGTGGCGCACTTGGAAGGCAGAGGCAGGCGGATTTCTCAGTTTGAGGCCAGCCTGGTCTACAGAGTGAGTTCCAGGACAGCCAGGGCTATACAGAGAAACCCTGTCTCGAAAAACAAAAACAATAATAATAATAAAATAAAATACCCCCATTCTTTGGTTTATTATTCAGCGTCTCAGTGGATAATTTTCTTATCCCTTACATGTCAAAATGGTTCCAGCTACTCTGGAATGCCCAGGCTGTCCAGGGCCCTGAGGAGCTGCCTATGTTAAACAGTGTGTAGATCAATCATTCAAGGCCAGCATGGAGATTCTGAGCTCAACCACGGTGCTCTTACAATTATGGAGCTGCCTCCTTACTTCCCTTAAGACTTAGAGGAAAGGTTTGCAGATCTACTCAGTTTCTTTTAAAATAAAATTCTACATTAGAAGCAGTGGCAGTTTTATAGAAACAGTCTGTGGTAAGAACTTCTGGAGCGTTTTATCAAGCCTAAACTAACTTTATTGCAATAAATAATTTGTTACCTTTAATATTTCTCCTAGAGAACAGATGTTTGTATCCATAATACAAGCAAAATTCATCAGAATTGCTGCTTCAATGTAGTCCCATTTGAGAGAATTTGTTTTCACAGTCTTAATAGCTGGATGAGTTATCACACTATCTCTTAAGAGCCTTGGGGCAGAGGATCCTGGGGACTTAGACTGTCAGAGTAAAATTGAGAGCTAAGAGCAAAATATCTCCGGCTTAGTGTCTAGAACAGAGGGCTGAACTCTGTCAGTCTCCATTTTCTCCTGGCATGCCCAGGCATTCTCAACATTTTTATTTTTGAGGACCACAATTATAAATTCTAAGTGGAACCTTAATAAGAGAGGATGCACCTGGCCTTACTGCAATTTGATATGACAGGAATCCTTGATATTCATGGGAGGCCTGACCTTTTCTGAAGAGTGGATGGTGAGGAGAGGGAGCAGGGACTGACTGGGAGGAAAGGAGGGAGGAGAAAGTATGGGATGATAGACAGATAGACAGACAGATAGATAGATGGTAGATAGATAGATTGATTTTAAAATATATACATAAACTCTAAGTGGCCTTTTTGCCCTACTTTCCAAAACCATTACTGATTCTCATTGACATTCAGCATTTAGCAATCTGGACTGCTTGCTTAAGCTGAATTCTGTGTTACACAGACAGAATTGCCTTGGCAGGGATCCTACGCCCTCTGGTGGTATATACTGGAAAACCTTCTTCAGATGTTAAGCCAGTGGAAGTTTAGCAAAGAACATGACAGAGCTGCTGAGAAAACCCAAGGTGTGAGCAACAGGGACGCACTGGGAGAAGGCAGAAGCCAAAAGGCATGGCTTCTCTTCCCCTCTGCCCCCTCAGTTCTGGATTCATAACTGGCATTTTAAAAATATGCGGGTTTTCAGCACTCATGAGAGTCTGTAAGCTGGCACAGAACCTGTGTGTTGGCTCGTTCCATCCTCACCTGCTGGCAGGGGGATGTAACCCTCCACTCTGCCAGCACCAGGCCATTGGGCAGCAGTGGATGTCCTCATGTCATTCTCTCTTAGCCTTGCTGGGTGTCAGCTGCCAGTGTAGAAAGAAGCCCCACTTGGAGCAATAGTGGGCTGCTCATCTCTGCCTGCACGCACACGTGTGGCTCATTCCATTCTCTCTTTAGTGAAGAGTGGATGGATAGGTGGATAGGCTGACAGGTAGACATACATACATGGCAGAGGGATGTTCTTAAGGAGGAGACCCCAGACCTACTATGCTTTGGTTCTGCAGAGCCATGCCAGCTCAGATTTCCCTGGGAATTCCCAGCATCTTGTTGACTATATTTTAAACCATCCTTTGGCTCCTCAGCAGCTTGCCTCCAGCTGGGTAGCAGCTCAACCTCTTTCTCCGTTAGACTCCTGTGTACTGTGTCAAAGTGCAGTCTGCTGCTGCAGAGCAAGAGAAAACCTGCTCCCCAACCATTAAAGACTTGTCTTAGCTGAGTCTTGTGGCTCATGCCTAGGAACCTATAATCCAAGGCAGAAAGATTGTGAATCCAAGGGTAGCATGGGTTACACAACCAGACCTGTCAATAATAATAATAATAATAATAATAATAATAACTGAGGCTGCAGCTGTAAGCAGAACAGCCAAGGTCATCAGTGAGCATCTAATCTCATGCAAGATAGAATCACAGATAGAGTGCATTCTGTAAGAGCACAAAAAGGAAATGGTGAAAGCCGGTTACACACTTCCCTCCTTATTCTTGACAGCGACTGAAGAAAAGTCAAACCAAGAGTTGCAGACTTGTTAGAAGTTGCACTGAAAGTGCTGAAATGAGTAGCAGTAGCTTGCACTCATCTGTAGGTACGACAGCAGCATATCAGAGCATCGCTCTGGGACCACACTGCAGCTCTCTGCTCACAGCTGGGATTCTTACATGTCACCTCTCCCTCCTCATTCCTACAGCTGCAGTGTGGGGGCTCACACTAGCAAGAGGATGGCATGTACATGCAACAGACATTTAATAGACATAGAGCTCTCCATTGAGCCCCGGGCGGGTGAGTCCAAGGAATAGGTTTCACTGTTTATTGTGCATCCTATTAACTCTCTCCCATCTTTTCTTTGTGTTGATTTTCCAGCTCCAGGGTCTGAGCCACAATGTGATCTTCACCTTGGATTCCTTGTTAAAAGGAGACCTGAAAGGGGTCAAAGGAGTAAGTGGCCAGAAATTATTATTTTCAGTCTTCAGTTAAAAGGGTTGGGCTTATTCTTCCTTTTTTTTTTTTTTAACATAGTAGTACTTATATTTGAAAATCTCTAAACATTTTCAGCACAAAACATTCTTGGAAAATTGTCATTAGAAAAACTGTTGCATCTTCACATAATGGTACCGACTGGAAATAAGACTAGGTCCTTTCAGAAAGATTGGTAGTTCCTCAGTGGGGATTGGGGGAGGAGCTGGGCCCCAGTCTGGCCTCCCAGGGTGATTGATGGACTGGGCTCTGAGCAGCTCTGGCTCTTGCTGCTTTGATAGGACCAGGAGGGCCCACCCTCCTGCATCTGCAGGGCTTCTCACCTGGGACCAGTGCACATGTGGTTTCAGAACTCCAGAAGCAAGTTGGTTTTGTTCTGATGGTTTCTCAGTTACTTATTGGAGGAAAGATGAATAACAGTTTTCATTTTCTCATTTTCTCTTTCCTAAGGATCTCAAGAAGCCATTTGACAAAGCCTGGAAAGATTATGAGACGAAGTTGTAAGTGCTGCTTTGTTCTGTTTGTGGTATATGGTCATGGTCATGAGTTTCCACAGGCTGAGGGCAGGACTGAGCCCCAGTGAACTAATATATTAGCAATGATCTAGTTAAAAGCCACACACACACACACACACACACGTCATCCCAGCACTCTGGAAGCTAAGCAGTCCTGGGCTCCAGTTAATTCAAGGGCTGCCTGGGCTAAGACAATGCCTCAAAAAACGAAACATCTAGAAAACCTTACCCAGCCTGTGCTAACTGTCTGTAGTGAATGATGGGCGCTATGTTGGTTGCTGGTATGAACTGTCAAGTTGGAAGCCGATGCAAATGCACAATCTTCTTTTATTATCACTTAACTACACCATGTGCATTTCTGTGGAGTACAGCAGTTAGGAAATAAAGACTAGCTGGTGTTTGCGATAGCATTTTTATCTGCCAGGATTTACACCAGTGTGTGTTTTACACACACGACTGCCTGACACCACTCATCAGTGTGCACCCCTCTCTGTCCGTCCAGAAACTGAAATCTCATTCTAGACTAGCCTAAGGAGTTTTAGAAGGTCATGCACTTAGTGGCCATTACGCTGGCATTCATGCTGGATCTGTCTGACCTAGAGACTGAGTGGTATAATTTGGGGCCAGATGCTGAAGTGACCCATACACCAGGAAAAGGCAGTAAGCACCTGTCAGGCATTGCCACCCCCGTGAAGGAGACAGCGAGTCACGCCTGTCCCCCATGCCTCTCAGGCTTTTGCTTCTCGTCCCAAGCACGTCAGTGGAGAAAGCTGAGATTTAATTTTCTCCACTAAAATCCTTTCTTTGATTGCTTAGGCGACATGGTCAAAATGTTGCCTGATGCAACTTTGGATGAATGAGAAGGAGTCTCCACTGAGTTGACCATAGCTTTACCTTTGGTTTACATTGGTTCCACTGATGTTTCCTCTATCTGTGCATAGGCAAGGCTACTTAGCCATTTATTGTGTTTGGCTCCCCAGTCTACATCCACTAGTCAGTCTTTGCTGTCACAGTTGGAAAGTCAAGGATATTTCTGAAATTTGAAGTCCGTTCCCAGTTAAGTGTATTTATCAGAAGAGAACCAAACAGCAAGCATCGCTGCCTTCAGGCACTACAGGGTTAATGTGTGCTCCCTTCACATCCGGTTCATGGAGCCTTACCGAATCCTTACCGAAAATCCCAGATTAGACAAGGCATTTCTCCCAGCCCTGTCATGTGCAGTTCCATGACAAGTAGTGAAATAAACCGTGCTACTGAAATATGATGTCTAAAGTTAGCTTCGACCAGTTTTTAAATGTCCTGACCAAAATCCTTTGTACTTTATCTTTAAATAATTCTGAAGTCTCTAACTTTCTGCTTCTTTCTCATCAAAAAGTCATTTACTAAGGAAAATTAAACTGTTCAGATTTACTCCTGCCAACCAAAATATAAAAAGAGCTGTCTGTCTATCACATGTGTAAGCTCTGAGTGGCAGTGTAAGGAGCTTCCTAGATGTTTGTTCCCTTTGAACTCACATTTCTACTAATGATTTGACTCTGTCACCTTAAGAAATGTTGCCTTTTAACTAGTTAGGCTGTCAGTGGTTTGATTAAGGGAAAGACACCAGTGGGGTTTGCTTCAGGAGGGTTGAACCCAAGGTCTTACGCTCTACCCCAGGCTACATCCTCAGTTGAAAATTGGTGTTTTTGAGTGGGAGATAAGGAGAGCACCCGTCCACTCTCTGCACACACATACATACCTGCCCCATAATCACAGCCTACGCCACCCCACTCCATCCATGGTACATATGAGGCATTTGGTGGACCCATTAGTACAGCATCATCCAGAGTCAAGTTTGCGTTGTGGTTCACACTTGGTGTCGAGGGCTATACTTCTTTTAACATGGCATATGCTTTCGTTGCAGTACAAAAATTGAGAAGGAGAAAAGGGAGCACGCAAAACAGCACGGGATGATCCGAACAGAGATAACAGGTGCTGAGATTGCAGAAGAAATGGAAAAGGAACGGCGACTTTTTCAGCTCCAGATGTGTGAAGTAAGAGCAGACCTTCCCAGACTCGACTTCTTCTGCTCCTCAGCAGGCTAGGTTTGATGCTTGGAGGAGGGACTGTTTCCTAAGGATTCTAATCTCCCTTTTTCTCCAAGCCCTTTGGGATCCGACATTGCACTGTTGTCTCATATTTTGAGCCCTTGGTCCTATGGGCCTCTTTAAGCCAAACCAGGATTTGTTGGTGAGAACCTTAATGTTGCTTGCGAGTGACTGGGGGAGTCCTGGTGGGAGGGAACATGGGTGAGGAGTACTGCTTTGGAGCATGTGGTTGTTTAAAGCATGGATCCAGCTCGAGGGAAAGTCTAGATAAAGCTGTCCAGCAAGGAGGTCTGAGCTCATGGAGAAATGCAGGGCAAGCATGCTGCCTTTAACTCACAGCTGTGGTTCTCAAACTGAAACCCCACCCAAGCCCACGCCCCAGTGACCTGAGCACTCACTGTAAGGCAGCATGAGCAATGGAGAGAGCTTCCGGCTTATAAAACCCTAATGGACAATGTATGATTTATGTTTTTCTCTTGAGTTCCCCTGCCACCTCTGCTCTTTTCTCTCTCTCTCTCTCTCTTTTTTTTCTTTTGTGTTTCTTTTTCTTCCTTATAAACCTATATAGCTCCTTGACCTTTTCTGAGTATGAACTCCTACTTAACATTACGACAAGTGAGCTATAAGCACAGTGTCAATGGAACATTTTGGCCAATAATAAAACCAAAGTCATTACCATGCTTAACTGCACCACCACGGTTTTATTCTTTTTTTTTTTTTTCAATATATATAATAGAGATTTCTCCCTCTGGTTCATCTCCTTGTTTAAAGTTTCAGTATCTCGTGGAACATTCTTGAGGAATTGCTCTCCCACCTGTCTTCTGCAGAGAACACTCTGTCTCAGGACTATGTGAATATAAGTTTGAGATCCATGGCACCTAGGGAAAGCAGTCGTGACATGGAGTGTGTTTGCTGTGTTTCACTCTTGCTTGTCTTGTAAAGGAGTTAGCAGCCGCTAACACTAATTGCATTTGTGCACACTGACTGCGCCCCAGCAGCCTTCCCCAAACAAAGCTCACCTACCTGGGCCGGTTTAGCAGTGCTGTTCTTCCACATGAACTTGAGAGTCCCCGTCTAGAGTTGCCAACATGAAATTCTGCTTTCTTTCCACAGTATCTCATTAAAGTGAATGAAATCAAGACCAAAAAGGGTGTGGACCTGCTGCAGAACCTTATAAAGTATTATCATGCACAGTGCAAGTAAGTGCTGCGTTACTTACCAGTAGTTGTTACCAGCCCGTTCTGGGCCCCTTGGGTTCACTGTTCTTCTCTTGATTCTCTTTTGTTGAGTGACCATCAGTAGTAACAGCTAAGGGCTGGTGAGATGGCTCAGTTGGTAAGAGCACCCGACTGCTCTTCTGAAGGTCCGAAGTTCAAATCCCAGCAACCACATGGTGGCTCACAACCACCCGTAATGAGATCTGATGCCCTCTTCTGGTGCGTCTGAAGACAGCTACAGTGTGTGTATTACATGTAAAAAATAAATAAATAAATAAATAAATAAATAAATAAATAAATAAATAAATAAAAGAAATGCTTTAAAAAAATAGTAACAGCTAAATAGATGAGAAACTGTAGACAGTATTATTGTCTTCTGTCATTTTGTATAAGTTAGAAGCTTACAATAAACAGTTATTTGATTCTGAAGCAATGTCTACCTCTACAGCTTGGAGTGCTTCAGATGTTTAGCACTATAGAAAGATTTCTGTGAACGTGTTCTATCCTGAGACAAACATTGCTCTGCACTGCCACACCTTGAATGTATTTGATTTCATTCTGTTCATGAATCCATGACAGTGTCTGATTATTCTACTTACTGGGCAAACTGAGATGAGTGGTCAGCTGGAGTCTTGTGTGTGAGAATATGCCATTACCGTTAGCGTCTGTTTGCTGATGGATATACAGAGGAGAGAATGCCAGGTCCTTTCCAAAGCTCGCGACCAGCTCTCATAACCTGGAAGAAATAAAGATCATTTGAACTAGATAATAATACACTCAAAACAATAAATGCATAATTCCTTTTGATCTTTTTTATCTGTTCAATAACACCAGGCCTAGAAGCACCTTTGTGTGCAAATGACACTAAAAAAAAAAAAAAATCAGAGTTTGAGTTGCTTAATGGACAAGTTCAAATCCCTGCTGGGCAACAGGCCCTCACTGGATACCAGTGCCATCTGCCATTTGCGGTTAGAGCTTATAACCAACACCTCTAGATCTTAATGAGGATAGGAGAGTGAAATAAATAAAGCATTTTGAAGTACTTACCGATGGGACAGTTGAGGTATTGGGAACCATTCATATATGTCATGGTTAGGGTGTTTCTCTTTACAGAAGACCAAATTAATCTTTATATAAAATTGTTAACTGTTTGCAAGCTAAATTCTACTTCATATAAATGTGCTCTGTAAGTGGAAAGAATATATTTCAATATATATT
The DNA here is from genome assembly GCF_978045245.1 of Mus caroli. Classification (NCBI taxonomy): domain Eukaryota; kingdom Metazoa; phylum Chordata; class Mammalia; order Rodentia; family Muridae; genus Mus; species Mus caroli. Next base: position 39,916,689 of record NW_028227271.1, read on the forward strand.
CAATATATCCACATTTACAAGGTGAAATATCTACGGAAGCTCTGATCTTAGGCCCTGAGCTACGTTTGTCTTTATGGTATAGTGGACAGTTACACATTTAAAGTAAGCTGCAATGATTCCTGATATTTTTTTTTAAAGGGGACTACAGGCCCTCCCCCTTTTCTTCAATTTTTTATTAGATATTTTCTTCATTTACATTTCAAATGCTATCCCGAAATTCCCCTATACCCCCCCCCGCCTGCCCTGCTCCCCTACCCACCCACTCCCACTTCTTGGCCCTGGCGCTCCCCTGTACTGGGGTATATAAAGTTTGCAAGACCAAGGGGCCTCTCTCCCCAACGATGGCCGACTAGCCCATCTGCTACATATGCAGCTAGAGACATGAGCTCTGGGGGTACTGGTCAGTTCATCAGCCACCAAACGCTGACACTATTGCACATGCCTGCAAGATTTTGCTGAAAGGACCCTGATATAGCTGTCTTGTGTGAGGCTATGCCAGTGCCTGGCAAATACAGAAGTGGATGCTCACAGTCAGCTATTGGATGGAACACAGGGCCCCCAATGGAGGAGCTAGAGAAAATATCCAAGGAGCTGAAGGGGACTGCAACCCTATAGGTGGAGCAACAATATGATTTCTGATTTTTAACTTAAGACGGTCATTTTGTCTTGGATCAGCTTCAGGTGCTTTTTTTTTTTTTTAGAAACATTTAATCTACAAACTTTTACCAAAAGAGATGAATCTCTGAATCTTCTGAATTGCAGCACTTGATGGCAAACCTTTACCTGATTTTAGAAATCCCTCTTACTCCCCAACTCTGGATAGAAGAGTTTGAGGTCTCCAAGCATGTGGTTCCCCCAACAGAAAGCACTTAGCAAACTGTGTGTAAGTTAGCCTCTGTGAGTAGAGGGAGAGCGCCATTATTTAAAGTGGATGCAGCCTGACGCTGCTTATTGCTTTGTTCTTTTCCTTTGTTCCTACCCATAGCCATTCACTGGCCTCCTTCCAAAGGCTAGGTGCTTTGCTAGGTTCTGGAGTTAGATTCAAACAGAGCTGCTTTCTGGGGGCTGTTGACTGTTCCTGGCAGTCAGGTACCTGATAATCATAAGGTGTTCTATGACCTATATCATGGGTACCAAGAGGAGGGACTCCTGCAAAAGCTAAGGAGGGCAGTGGCTATATCTGAAAGAAGGTGGTGGCAGGACTTTGGATGGGCCTTGCGGGGCAGGTGGACTTTGAGATATGGTAACAGAGGCTTTCACTAGAGCCCAGAGAGATTGGCAGAAGGACAGATCCACAGGACAAGCTCCTTAAGAGGTGAGGTTCTGAGCCTTAGGTAGCCAGGTAGACCAATTCTAGGCTTTGTCTCTAAGTTGCCCTATTGTTGGAAAGAAGAAGCTAGGGAGGTTGTCTTCCAGAGATTCTTCCTGCTATCCCAGTCCCTCCCAACCCATATTTAATATGAATAGTGTGACCCTGTAAAGCAGTCTCTACTCAAGTCTTTATTTTAAAGATTTCTTCTGAGCTCCAGTTCCAGTTCCCAGAATAGTTTTCAGTAGACCCAGCTAGCACTCACCAGGGAGTTTGCTGCATAATGCTCTGGGGAATCACAGCACCTCAGTAGGGATCTAGTGTTTACATTGGAAAGAGAGCAGAAAGGAACTGTCCCTACCTGTTCCAACTCACCCACATTGCTGCTCACTCACCATGAACATTGCCAATAACATCCTGCTTTCAAAACAAACCGCCCACTCCCCTTGACTGTGATCTGCAGAGATAAGAGCATTTACAAGCAGGACTCTTTCATCATAACAGATTATGCTAACAAGTAACAGCTCCCAGGAACTTCTGGACAGCCCAGAACGTCTGGACTCACTGGTTTTCACATGTGGCGGTTTCCCTTTTATATCACAGAGTCAGGACACTTTAATTCAGAATTCAGTAACTTGTCTACAGGGGCATTTGTTTAGTAGATGCTTAATCATGTCAGTACTGACAGAGTAACCACAGAGCCCAAGGGAAATTAGACATCAAAATCAAAGCTCTGTTCATGAAAAGATATTGAGAGAAAACAGGAAGACAGCCTACTGAGTGGGGTAAAGCATCTGTAAGTCACTTCCCTAATAAAAGCTGAGAGTACTGATGTATAAAGAATACAACCACAAAAGGGTGCTCCAAGTTTTTGACTGGGCAAAGAGTTTGAATAGCCATTTTTCTGAAGGAGATATATAATTGGAAAATATCACATGATAAAATATTCAGCATCGTTAACCATTAGGGACATACAAATAAAAATCAGAAGTGAGACACCATTTCATACCCCCTGGGCAAGCTGTAATTAAAATAACACAAATAGAAAGTAAGCTTTGGCTGGGCAGTGTTGGCACACGCCTTTAATCCCAGCCCTCGGGAGGCAGAGGCAGGCGGATTTCTGTGTTTGAGGCCAGCTTGGTCTACAGAGTGAGTTCCAGGACAGCCAGGGCTACACAGTGAAATACTGTCTCAACCCCTCCCCCACAAAAAAAAGAAAGAAAGTAAGTTTTGGACAGGCTATGAAAAACAGGAAACCCATGTATCACTATTAGAAACATAAGGTAGTACAATTGTTTGTAAAAGTTATAAAATAAGTCCCCAGAAGAGCCAAACAGGGGTATATAAACAAAAGTATATGCATGAAAATTGCATAACTATTGTTTACAGTCCTTGGAAACATATTTACCTATCAAGTTAAACAAATATTCATCCAGCAGAATAGTATTCAGCCAGGCAAAAGAATGAAATACCGATACATACTTCAACATACATGAACATACAAAACGTCATGCCAGTTACAGAACACCACACAACAGATTGCATGTATGTGTATTGCAAACTCTCTAGAGAAGGTGATCCATAGAGTCCTCAGATTAGTGTCGTTAGTGGGAAGGGACAAGTGGGCAGTTTCTTCCTGGGATGATGGAAGTGTTCTAGAATTAGTGTGTGACTAGAATAGAAATCACATGGCTGGACAGATGGCTCAGCTGTAATGAGCACTGTCTGTTCTTCCAGGGGTTCAATTCCCAGCAACTACTTGGTGGCTCACAACCATTTATACTGGGATCTCATGCCCACTTCTGGCATGCAGGTGTACATGTAGATAGAGCACTCATATACACTTTAAAAAATAGAGTATCATAGCTTAAAACTGAATTTTACCAACAAAAAGTATCTGGAATGGTAAATCTGCATTATCAGTTCTACCAGATTTAGAATCACCAGGGAATTAGCAGTCCTCACCCAACCCCTGGCCCTCGCCAACTGTTTCTTGAGGGACTTTGCGAGATTGTTAACTATGGGAAGAAGAGCTACCCTGAAAGTGGGTGTTGCTGACTACCGGCTGAGTGGAGCAAGGAGAGAGAGCACCCCTTCTCCGCAACCTGTCCTGTGTCTTTTCTCTGCTGTGTCTTACCCACATAGCCACAATCAGCCTCCCCACGCAGTGCCCACGCAGGCTAGGAGCTAGAGTGTGGTACGCCCACTGCTGCAGCTGGTGTCTTTAACTTCAGGGTGCATGCCTTAGATGGCATACCGGACATTTTGATCTGATGAGCATGAGATGGGGCACTACATCTGCATTTTAACAATCTTTAGCAGTGGGTCTAATATAGCACTTTCTAGTGTAGCTCTGCTTGAAACTGTTGAAATGTCTTTGTAGTTAAATAAGGGGGTACATTCCAGAGTGTTAAATATTGTAGGGTGTAAGAAAGTATCAGCCTAACACCAAGGACTCAGGGATTTGGGGCCTGGTTTAGAGTCTGGGAAACCAGGCTTTGTGTGGATCCCAACGTGGACTCTAAAATTGCTCTCCTTAGTGCATCTAAGTCGCACCAGGACCACTGTGGCATGGCAGGGAGGTGGGGAAGTCATCCCATGGGGTAGGGCATGACTTAGAGAAAGGGGCAGCAGGGCATGGGGGTTCCGAACACCTAGCCCCTGCTTTCTGTAAACTGAACCACAGGGGCGGGCCCTGAGGAATGGCCCCCACAAGAGAAGAACTCGCATCACCTGCCCAAGATAAGAACTCACGTCATTACTAGCTTTCAGAATGGGCTTAGTATCAGGCAGTCCTGGGTCTGAGTCCCACCACCGTGTGGACCTAGTAAGGTATAGAGCCTTGCAGTGCATTCTCTACATGGTGGAGACAAAGCTGAAGTGCTTGCCCCATGAGAATCAAGCCAGAGGAACAACTTGTGAGTTGGTGCTCAGCTTGTAGGAAAGGTTCTTCCGTTGTCAGCTCTTGTTATCATCGGGAAGTCACACAGCCTAGCCATTCATGCAGTGTAGCGTGCAGCTTTCCAGACCCTCGGCACCACTAAACCCTGTGTCAGCACACACTGCCTCCTACCTGACCCTCCGGTGTGCAGTTAGACTTCTGTATGCCAGCGGCTAGTTTGTCTTTCTCTCTTTGATTCAAGCATGGTCTGGCTACAATGAAGTGGTCTGTGTGAAGATGTTAACACGTGTGATATCAGTGAGGACTGCAAGGGTTATTTGTGCCGACTGTGATCTCTCCTAATAGATTTCAAGCAGTAACCATAAATGTGTTTGTTGACACATTGTTATACAAGTGCTGAATTTGACTTCATGTTTATTATATGGAAACCACTGGGGAAGGGTGTGGGAAGACAGAGGTGGGAAGAATCCTCAGGGTTTGCACATAATTCTATTCCTTCTTTTTACTGCTGGTGAGTCAGTGTTTTTTCCCCTTGTAGTTTCTTTCAGGATGGCTTGAAAACGGCTGATAAACTGAAACAGTACATAGAAAAGCTGGCTGCTGACTTATATAATGTAAGTCCCTACTTCTAGCATGTGCATTTAACTTGTAAGGAGCGTCAGGTCCATTTGAAGTCTGTATCAGAAAGGGTGTTAGGCAGAGAAGACCAGTGATAGGTCAGTGTAAACCCAGCCAACAGGGCTTCGTCTTAGCAGCAAACCTGTGGAGGCTATGAAGAGTGGAAGGAGCAAATAAGAAATGAAAAGGTAAACATCGGGAGGAGAGGGGAGTGGATACTTAGAGATGGAATAATTGTTACTTGGAAATAACTTGGCCGATGAACTTTAAAAGAAAATATATTAGGAATCCGAGTGCCTAAGACTAGACAAGGTTAGAGTTACAGATAACAGACTAGGCATTCCTGATGAGAAGTGCTCTGAAATCTGAAACTCTGAGGACCAACTGGCATGACAGCACAGAACGAAAATTCCACACATGGCCACATCACAATCAAAATGTAGTTGTGCACATACATGCCAGAAACTCTATGTAGTAGGACATTGTATTTAGCCTGTCTGTTTAAGGCTATGTGGAACAAGTCAATTACATGTTTACACTTTTGCCCCGCCCTTGAGAGATCTCATTTTATTTATACACACACACATGCAAATATTCCAAATCACAAGAAATACAAAACGGTACTACTTCCACACATTTCAGGTTATGTATTATCAGCCTGATTCTTACTGTAGCTTTTGAACAAACATACCTGTGTATTTTCCCTAATTTTCTTTTAGTTAGTGAACAGGGATCACTGACAGTTAAATCCCAAGTGCTTAAAAATAAGCAACAGAAATCCCGGTCCTCGTGTGGTTCTATGGAAACTTTGGTGTATGCTTTGGCGATTGGTGTCTCAGTCATTCATAAGATTTTCTTCTGACACATTTAATTTTACCATGGTATTCTTTCTGCCCGTCCTTTAAAAGGCTAGAAATAAATGTTACAAGCATTATTTTCTAACCTCATTAAATAGAGGGATTGAGAGCTTTTTGGGTCACCGTGTATTGTTTAACAAGAAAGCCGGGTACATAACTTGCTAACTCTAAACTCTGGGTATTTTCTCAGGATTAGACTCTACCTCTTACATTAACCAGGCAGTGTAAGAAATGGGAAGATTTACTACAACTATCAAATTGATTTGTTTGATGAGTGGTATATTTGGATAATTAAGCTTTGTTTTTAAAGTAAATGATAAATAACAGGTGTGACTTTTTCTTTCATAGATAAAGCAAACCCAAGATGAAGAAAAAAAACAGCTAACCGCACTCCGAGATCTAATAAAATCCTCTCTGCAACTTGATCCGAAAGAAGTAGGTGGTTTATATGTTCCCAGCAGGGCTAACAGTGTAAGTGAGGCTGCTTGTGATTCCCTTTGTGCTTCTCCATCTGTGAAACAGGCACATTGATAGCTTCCTGCTGGGGTGGGGGTGGGAGCAGGTGAGGGAAAAGATAGACGTCTGTGTCCATAGTGATGCCCGGCATAGAAACTATTCCCACCAGGCAAGGTGGCACTTACCACTGAGAGGCAGAGGCAGGCAGAGCTCTCTGACTACAGAACCAGCCTGGGCTACATAGTGAGAACCTGTCTCAAAGAGAAGAAACTGTTCTTTCACCTCATAAATAAATGGTACCCTGGATTCTACTACTTTGTAGCCTTAGATTTTTCTTAATGTTAACCTTTGAAGCAGGCAGTATGCCTCATGATTCTCTTCTCTGTCAGGCCATGCTTATCATTCTGGGAAGCCTGAAATGGTCTTTCATTTTACCAGAGATTTAAGGAAATATTTTGAGAGAGTCCTTTAGAAACTTGCCCCAGAATCAAGAAAATTCAGTTGAGATGGGCCCTGGATGTTGACAGTATAGAGTGAATGGTGGATTTAGATTAATGCAGCTCGGATCCTTATTTACAAATGTCATTTGTCCAGGCATTGATACCTGCTGCACATCTGGCTGTAGTCTGGGTGCTAAGTGTAGGTCCCTCCATGAAGGAGGGTCCAGTGTCATGGAAGAAAGTCCGATGTGCCTGTTTGTGCAGTATTGGAGTGCAGTGTTTAATGGTTGTATAAGAGATGCATTTGCTTTGTCAGTTTCCAATGATAGCTCCCAACAGTGGCATTCACTCTTTTTTTAATTCCTGAAATTTCTGAATGGCATTCATGTGGCCAAAACAAAGGTAAAGCGCCCTCCCTCCCTCCCCCCCCCACCCCCAAGGCACTGGAAGCCTGCACTCGAAACACTAGCCTTTACAGTGGCCTTCAAAGCTTTCCTTTTCTAAGCCTGTAACTATATGTGTACACAGTTAAAATAATTTTTGGTTTTTTTTCCTAATTCCATAACTCAATGTGTGTGTATAATACATTTAAAAAATGATTTTTATCCTTTTTCTTCTCCATGTTCAGGTTTTACAGATGTTTGGGAGATTGGGAAAGTGAGATAAGTCCATCGTTCTTTAATGGCAGATAGTCTCCGGCTCTCCTGTCTCCTATCAGAGCAGGCCTGATTCCCACAAACATCTGTGCACTGAGGCAAAGTCCTTACGTGCAGACTTACGCTGTGACTGTGCCTGTGATCAGGGGCCTGAGACTATCTCGGGAAAAGGGGTTTTTTTGGTTTTATGGGTTTTTTTTTTTTATTAGAAGCTGGAGCACACATACTCTCTACTTGCATATAAAGAGAAGTATTCTTGAATTTTTTCTAAGTGTACATGCAATAGAAAGGCCCAAATGAAAAGGAGAAAGAGTAGACATTTAGGCCGGGCGTGGTGGCGCACGCCTTTAATCCCAGCACTTGGGAGGCAGAGACAGGCGGATCTCTGAGTTCGAGGCCAGCCAGTTCCAGGACAGCTGGGCTACACAGAGAAACCCTGTCTCGAAAAACCAAAAAAAAAAAAAAAAAAAAAGAGTAGACATTTGTCTAAAGGAAGCTGTGATGGCTTTACTGGTTCGCACATAACCACTTCCTATCTTTGTTTTGCTACCCAAGAGTGAAGTCATTTTGCCTTGTATAGGTATTGATGTATTCTACTCAGGTTGGCTAAGAAGCAAAGTTTCATGACAGAAGGAGTATCTAGGAGGTGAAATGAACATGAAGTGATTATATTTAACTCTACTTGAAGTTAATTAATGGGTTTTAATTGTCACTCCTCCTAAATATTTTGCAGCTAAAATTGGCATTTAACAGCATACCCACCCACCCCTTTCTAACACTATCACCTCTTGTTGCAAAATAATTAGCAAGTAATTATTTTTAGTGACTTCGAGATAATAGAAACTATCTACCAAGTCAATGTGAAGGACGATATCCACCAGAGAGTTCTTGTCCTCCTCCTAACATTTGAAAGAGTGCAAAGTAATCAAAACTATTTTATGAGAAATTAAAAGCACCCAGCAAATCACCTAACTCACTTCACCTTCACCAGTTTCTAACGTGGCTTGATTGAAGGACACTGTCTTAGTTTTGCTTCCTGGTGCTGTGATGAAATACCCTGACCAAAGCAACACAGAAGAGGCACAGGCACAGCCCCCGGTTACTGTCCAGGCTGCGAGGACGTCAGAGAGCTGGAGCAGTCAGGAGCAGAGAGCAGTGAGTTAATGAGTGTGTCCTCGTGCTCAGCTCACGCTCCCTACTCTTGTGCTATCCAGGATCCCCTGTGTAGGGCGTGGGGCATCCAGGGTGTGGGGATCTCCTCATCTCACTTAATCCAATAGCAATGAGCCCTTCCAGAGGCCAACCTGACCCTCGCCAGACTCTCCACGAAGCTCCCTTCCTAGGAGGTTCTAGAGTGTCAAGTTGACAATTAAAAAGAAAGTCAACGGCCAAACCTTTACCACAGAGCTTCAAATTTACAATGGCAGGTCAAATCTTAGTGGGCCAAATAGATGACCTGACAAGGTGCTACCAAGACTGCTGACCTTAGCTCGGTTCCTAGACGCCTGTGGTGGAGAGCACCGGCTTCTGCAAGTTGTCCTCTGACGTCAGCAGAGAGGCACACACAAATAAACAAATGCAAAAGGAAAAAAGCCTCGCAACTGTTAAAATAGCTCTGAACAGGATCCCCAGATATTTGGAAAGATTATTCTTTCCTCCATCAAGTCAAGTTACTGTGAAATGACTTACCTTCACCTTAGGTAACAGCCCAACTTCCTGAAAGAACTGCTTGCTGCTCAAGTATTTCTAGGGCTGTAACTCTCCCCTTTCTAACAGTGATTCTATGCATTGTGTGTATGAAACACAGAAGTGTCTGAAAACTAGTGGGCCTTTCACGGTGTGGATGCAAGTTGACTCACTCAGCATGTCACTCCTCCCTCTCTTCAGTGTGCCAAGCCCTACCCAGAGCTTAATCACTCACCACACACTTGCCATTGTAAGTTTGAAGTTCTGTGGTAAAGGTTTGGTTTTCATGGAATACCAGGAAGCATTCACAAAGACATTAAATCAGTGAATAGGAGTTGCACTCAGTTCAGAGGGTTGAGGTTTTACAGATTAATAGTGCGTATCACATGTCAGCATAGCTTCCAAGAGAGTGATTTTCCTGTCTCTGCTAGGGTGCAGGAGGTCAAATTGCAAATCAGTAAGGTAGATGCAGTGAGGTAGATACATTTCCTAGCTCTTGGCACAAAATTGCCCAAAGGTTTCAAGTTCATTGTTTATTTTCAGTGTTGCATATTTTTGCCTAAATGAGTTTGGAATTTGCATTTTTCTTTCCTGAATATATAGTTGATTTCTCTCATGCTATCAAAACAACTCAAAACCTATTTCATTCTTTAGTTGTATGTGTTAAATTATAAGTAGTATGATAATTTTCCAGTACTTTCTCAAAACTAAATTCATCTTTTCATTTATTGATATTGCTACTAAGCACCAGGTGGTGATGGTGGCACATGCCTGTAATCCTAGCGCTTGGGAGGCAGAAGCACGTAGATTTTTGAGTTTGAGGCCAACTTAGTCTACAGAGCAAATTCCAAGATAGCCAGGGCTACACAGAGAAACCTTGTAATACTTCTACTAAGCAAGCTGAATAGCCATTATTTCTCAATGAAGTAAAAATAATTTATGTACATTTATTAACCTATGAAAGTCATTAATTAGCTGATTTCTGGAATTGTAGAGAAAGTCAAAAAATAAAGTAAAAAAATACAGATCTGGAAGGATTTAGTGGGCTACTGTACAGTGCTGACCAAGACCATGGTTGTATTTCAAAGTAAACTCTAGAAGCTGGCAAGATGGCTCACCTGGTGAAGGTGCTTGCCACCAGGATTGATGACTGACATTCAGTCCCTGGTACCCATGTGGTAGAGGGAGAGACTGATTCCTGGAATTTACACTCCTCCTCATACACACACACACACACAAAATACATATATACATTCATACATACATACATACATACACACATAAGTGAGTACATAAAAGAATGTAAACAGAAACATTAGAAAGTAAACATTAAGAAATTTTGTAAGAGATCCCTAGATCTCATTCTACCCCACAACTCTGTCCCAGATAATCTGATTTGTTCAATTTTATGAAAGGAATCTGGCCTGTTGAAAACAAACTTCCTTGCAGTAAGGGAGAAGTGATAATAGGGATGGAGAGATGAGTCACCAGTTGAGAACTTGCTCCTCTGACAGAGGTCCCAGATCAGTTGTCAGCGCCCATATGGTGGTTCACAACCACCCCTACCTCCTATTGCAGGGGATCTGATTCCCTCTTCTGAAATCCAGGCATGCACATGGTACACAGAGGTACATGGAGGTAACTCATTCATATAGATAAAATAAATGTTAATAAAATAAAATTATCTTTAGAATAAAAGAAAGGAAGACAGACAGACAGACAGACAGACAAAAAAGAATGTCACTTGCAACCCCTTTCATCAGTCTCAGCTTACTGGGTAAAGCCTGCTGGGAGAGAAGGACAGGAGTGGTCAGAGTGCAGGCATCCTCTACAAAGCCTTATACATTGGATCCCAAGATTCTGCCGGCCCTAGGGGATGAGATGCTTGGGGCAACATTTACATCCACTGTAGAATAGCTTTACAAAGCTGTATTGCCCTGGCAGTTTTCTTCCAAGTACACACTGTTGGACCTAGGAGAATGGCACATGGGCACCTACATATGTGGGTGCATCCACTAACATGCACACACACATACACATTTCAATTGGGAAACAAGAATACAGAGGACATCACGACTCTTTTCTGAGTTTTCAGTTTATTTTGGTTTTACTGAGGCATTGGTTCTCTGTGCCCCCACATTTTGAATGATGTTACCATTGACTGAGAAATGTACGCCTCATCATCTTCATTGACTGTGTTTATCTCCTCAGCACACATGAGCTAAAATATGTAACACTTGATTTGATTGGTATAGAAATATTTTACTGTTTTATCATCCAAATTCTATTATGATCATGGATGTGTTTTTTGGTACATCTTTACAATAATCTTTTCTATGTGTATTTTATAAACTGCTTAAGTAATGGCTGATAGAGCTTTTAACACAATTAACTATTTTCAATCTTCTGCCTTTTTTTTCTGTGTTGCTTTGCCCTTCCTGATCGAAGTCTAGAAGAGTAAGTTAATACATTTGTGAGAATGCATTGTCCTACTATGTGCCTAGAGACTTTTGTCCTCTTGCTGAAACTCCACTTTATGTTTATTTGTTTCATTTGTATTTTACTTCTTGGATTTTCATAGTATGACTTGTCTTTCTGTCCTTAGAGTCCACAGCTAGGTACCAGTGGAGTGCCAAAGTAAAAGCAGGCTTGCTTGTTTCTATTGCTGGAGTGTGCATGCTTTGTCACATCCTAGACTTTTCACACCATAGGATGCTGATTTCAGACTAAAATCGTTGACATCAGTCTGTTTTGCAGAGTGCCATAGGCAGATTATTCCTTTTCTGGAATGTTTGCATAGTTTACTAACTGGGTAACTCAGGAGGTCCAAACCACTCCCAAATCCAGGAATGTTTTGGGCATTCCAATAATCAAAAGGTTTCAGAATTCAGATACTTTAATTATAGATGTTCAGCGTATAGATAGTTACAAGATTTGTATGCTAATTGCCAATGCTCTGCTCCGAAATCTTTATAATGAAAATGTCCTTTATTTAGAGGACTCCAGCACACACATAAAGGAGAATAGGTACGGCCGAGGGAAGACACAGCCAGCTTGCACACTCCCTGCATTCTGTTCCCATTTAGCCCTTCCTGTTGCTTCCTGCTGTGAGTGAACACTGAGGCTGAGTCAGAGCACTGTTTTCTTTTGTGTTTGAATCCGTACTAAACTAGACCTGGACCCTGGGCTCTGCCTAGGTCTTGGTTTGTGAGTCAGGCAAAATATTGACATGTCCTACTTCCTCTGCTAAAATAAAAGGTAGGCCTTAACAGCTCCCAAAGTCCACAATTCTCCCAGGCACAGGCCAGCAGGCAAAGGCTCAGTGGCAGAACAGCATTTGCCAATCTGTGCTTCTGTTTTTCAGGACTCTCAGAGCCGGCAAGGTGGGTACAGCATGCATCAGCTCCAGGGCAACAAGGAGTACGGCAGTGAAAAGAAGGGCTTCCTGCTGAAGAAGAGTGATGGGTACGTGTCCAGCCCTGGCAAGCATGCCCAGGCAGTGCTCTCCCTGGGACGGTGTCCAGGCTCTTGTTGAGAAAACATACTTAAAAGCTTTCTGAGCAGGTTCTGCTCAAATAGTTGCCCTAACATGCTGTCCTTACAAGAAGAACGATTGTTCTGCGTCCAGGTAACACCTCTTGCTTGTGACTTACACTTGTAGAAAGCATCTCTGCTTTATCATTGTCATATTCTCTCCTTGAGATGGCACCTGGCTGCCCCAACCTTTGTGGTAACCTGTGACATTGTCTCTGTCACAACCAATCTATCACATACTCTTCCTTTTCTAACTAAAAATAATAGGCCTCTTGTCATCTCAGCTGCTTCTGCTCAGGGGTGAAATCTTTTTCATGAGTCCTATGTAGTTGAACTCTGAGTCTTCTCTGTGAGCACCTGCTCCTCTTTCTCATCTATGCATACCCCACAGGACTGCACCGACAGTGAGAGAGAGAGAGCCCAGACTTCAGCCTGGGTGCTCTAACTTAGCATCAGGCATCTAGTGTTTGTCTTTCAAAATGTCCATAACTGCCTTTGACCATTCTGGACATACTGAAGACAACAACTGGCGCAAGCTTGTTCTGTCTTCTTCTTTCTTTCAGTCTGTTCCCCCTTCAAACATTTACTTCACACACAGAAAACATTCTAGCATCCGAAGCACACAGCTAGATGCTAGAAGATAAAAGCTAAGACAGTATGCCTTTACTGTCATGCATCCTTGGAAAGAAATGGAGAAAGATAAAGGAGATGGTTCAGTGCAGCATGGCCAAGGCCCTACCTTCAGTCTATGCCTGAAAGAGAAAGCTGGGAAGGAAAGGGGCAGAGGAGAGTTATCTTCTCTCAGAGTTGGAAACGAAGAAGGCGTATACGTTTTTCATATTCATACATGAGAGATGAGTACTAACCCAGAGTTGCTTTTGATGGCTTCTGGGGAAGAGAGAAATGCTGCACCCCTTTTGCGTGAAGACAGACCCCTTAAGAGTAAGCACTTGTATGTCGTGTGATTTTCATTTTCATACAAATTGCATTAGTAATTTTAACCCAGTTTTGCAATACTTGTTACTTAAAAACTGTTATAGAATATGAGAGAACAATTTTAGTTTTTTAAATAAGTTTAAAACTTTATGCCTCAAAGGTACTTATAGGAGCCATTGTTTGCTTGTATTTTCTCAGAGTAATCCCAGATACTCTCATGATACAGATAGAGAGAGTCTCTAAGGGTTACGATACATGAGCAAAACCACCAAGCTTTGCTGGGAGGATGCCAAGTGATGACATGGACTGAAGCCCCACCGATGCTTTATTTGTATGAGGTCACTTTCCCAAGAGCCAGGCAGAGCTGTCAAAAGTGTTCACAAAGGGCAGGCACATTTGCCCCCACGCATGCAGGGATGTCTTGGGAGTCTCCTCTTTCCTCTGGTGACCAGGAAGCACCTCATTAGCCACCTCAGCCAAAAAGCTGAGAGCCTTTTTAATTTCCTTGGCTTTATTCACTATGTAAGAAAATATGAGAACTTGTTTTACATTGTGTTTCCATAATATATGTGAATAAGAACGGGTAATGAGTGAAACTTTAAGTACAGTGAATGAGCCTCGTAGGCACTGATCTCTCCAAGTCAGCAGTTTATCATCGGTAGAGAGGAGTGCCTTACTGAGACCCTAATGGGCTCCTGTGAGGGTGAAGTGAGATGCAGGACCACTTGAGTGAAGCTGCTGCAGGTGTGACTGACAGGTGCTGCCACTAATCAGACATAGCCCCAGTCCTTGTACCAGAAAGTGTATCATTTGGCTGTGATGAAGGAGTTTTCCGGCTGATGGCTCTTATTCCCTCCTGAGGAGACTAGCATTTTGTGTACCTGTTCAGTTTACATGTAATCTGATGGTGTATTTTTCCCCTTCCCTCTGTGCAGCGTGCTTTGGAGCAAACTCCTTCTAGTAGTTAAATACACACAAAAAATGTTTTTATTTGGATTTGTGGCAGTATTCTTATAATACTGACTTCATAAGTGGAAGGAGGCATGACAGAATATGGTTATGGGCCTAGCAAACCTTCAGTGGCCTCCTGGTACTGTTGCTTCTAAGGCAAAGGAAGGCCTGACTTCTTTTCTTGTCCAGGATGTCCGTGCTCCTATGGACCTGGTAGCTATGGTTCCAAGTAGTGCAGCCAATGACTCCCTCCCTCCCTCCCTCCCTCCCTCTTTCTCCCTCTCTCTCCCTCTCCCTCCCTCCTTCTGTGTCTCACCCCCTCCTCGTGTGTGTGTGTGTGTGTGTGTGTGTGTGTGTGTGTGTATTGGGACGTAAAAGGGGTAGGTGCACACAGATCCTCCTGTGTCCCCCCTTATGCCTGTATGTGGAGCTTTGTGAAAATCTGTTGATGTGAGCTATTTAAAAACAGGCTTTTTTTTTTAATCCTTTGCTCAAATTTTTCAAAGTGTGTCATGTCTACTTGTGAATTGTCTTAACATGGTGTAATTTCCCAGAAGGATCAAAAAGATCTATTTAGGAGGATTCTAGTACCCCTAAGAAAAAGTATACAAACCCCAAATATAGAATATTCTTACTCAGTATGTAAACCCTAAGCTCTTTTCTACATATTCTGAAGCAGTATCTGACTCTCCCTTGCACAGTAGATGTCATAAGTTTAAACACCATTATTTATTAACTATGGAGGCAATCTCTAGCAGAGCTCTTTTAGGAAAGTGTCAGAGATATGGCTAAAAATTCTCATTTGTACTATCCCCTGTGCAGTTCTGCATCCCCATCCCAGAGAAGGGAACTTCTGTGTAGGAACTATAATAAAAGTATTTTTCTGCTACTAGAGTCTATTTCTCTTTTCCATTTTCACTGTCAAAAACACTTCTGCTGTGAGCTTCTCTTTCCATGCCTGCTGTCTTAGTCAGGGTTTCTATTCCTGCACAAACATCATGACCAAGAAGCAAGTTGGGGAGGAAAGGGTTTATTCGGCTTACACTTCCATGCTGTTGTTCATCACAAAGGAAGTCAGGACTGGAACTCAGACAGGTCAGGGAGCAGGAGCTGATACAGAGGCCATGGAGGGATGTTCTTTACTGGCTTGCCTCCCCTGGCTTGCTCAGCCTACTCTCTTATAGAACCCAAGACTACCAGCCCAGGGATGGTCCCACCCACAAGGGGCCTTTCCCCCTTGATCACTAATTGAGAAAATGCCTTACAGTTGGATCTCACTGAGGCATTTCCTCAACTGAAGCTCCTTTCTCTGTGATAACTCCAGCTGTGTCAAGTTGACACAAAAATAGCCAGTACAATTGACCCCTTGTCAACTTGACACACAAACACATCACTAGTAAGCCTCAACCTTTACATTCTTATTCATCCCCAAGATCTAAATAACTTTAAAAGTCCCACAGTCTTTACATATTCCTAAAATTTCAATCTCTTTAAAATATAAACTCCAAAGTCTTTTTACAATTAAAAGTCTCTTAACTGTGGGCTCCACTAAAACAGTTTCTTCCTTCAAGAGGGAAAATATCAGGGCACAGTCACAATCAAAGCAAAAATCAATCTCCAACCGTCCAACGTCTGGGATCCAACTCACGATCTTCTGGGCTCCTCCAAGGGCTTGGGTCACTTCTCCAGCCATGCCCTTTGTAGCACACACGTCGTCCTCTGGGCTCCAGATGCCTGTACTCCACTGCTGCTGCTGCTCTTGGTGGTCATCTCGTGGTACTGGCATCTCCAAAACACTGTGTGACCCCTTCAGTCCTGGGCCTTCAATTACAACTGGGGCTGCACCTTCACCAATGGCCTTCCATGGCCTCTCACAGTGCCGAGCCTGAGCTGCTGTGTGACCCCTTCATGCCTTCAAAACCAGTACCATCTGGGTGACCCTTACACATTACCAAGTCCCACTGCAGAAGGAGTACAACCTTGCCTATCTCTGGAACACAGCCTCTTTGTGCTTTCAGAAAACACTTCCCAGAAGATGTCACCTCAACGATGCTGGTCTCTTCTTAATCACCGCTAATTTCTTAGCTCTAGCTAACCAGCATCAATAGTCCCAGTAATGCAAAGTTTTTGCTTTAGTAGTTCTGGTATCTTGTTAATCACAGCTGATTCTTCAGCCCCAGCTAACCAGAACTACAAAATCTTCACAATAAAAACAGCAATGGCCCTGAAGAGAGTCTTTAATTTTCCCTCTGAAATTTCACAAACCAGGCCTCCATCATCTTCACTGTTCTCAGCATTATCTTCCAAGCTCCTACACAACATCTGACAGAGCTCTTAACAACGAATGGATCTTCAAGCCCAAAGTTCCAAAGTCCTTCCACAGTCCTCCCCAAAACATGGTCAGGTTGTCACAGGAATACCCCACTCCTGGTACCAATTTGTCTTAGTCAGGGTTTCTATTCCTGCACAAACATCATGACCAAGAAGCAAGTTGGGGAGGAAAGGGTTTATTCGGCTTACACTTCCATGCTGTTGTTCATCACAAAGGAAGTCAGGACTGGAACTCAGACAGGTCAGGGAGCAGGAG
This sequence comes from Mus caroli, assembly GCF_978045245.1. Classification (NCBI taxonomy): domain Eukaryota; kingdom Metazoa; phylum Chordata; class Mammalia; order Rodentia; family Muridae; genus Mus; species Mus caroli. Next base: position 39,933,621 of record NW_028227271.1, read on the forward strand.
CTGATACAGAGGCCATGGAGGGATGTTCTTTACTGGCTTGCCTCCCCTGGCTTGCTCAGCCTACTCTCTTATAGAACCCAAGACTACCAGCCCAGGGATGGTCCCACCCACAAGGGGCCTTTCCCCCTTGATCACTAATTGAGAAAATGCCTTACAGTTGGATCTCACTGAGGCATTTCCTCAACTGAAGCTCCTTTCTCTGTGATAACTCCAGCTGTGTCAAGTTGACACAAAAATAGCCAGTACACCTGCCTATCTGAACTTCTTTCTACCTGGCATAATAACAGACATCCAGGAGGCTCTGTTTTGTGGAGTTTGGGGAAGGAAGTTGTTTTTTTCTGGGATAGCTTTTCATAATTACTGTTTTGCCTCCTGCCACATGATTGCACACCTCCAGTGAGTCATGTACAATACCGAGTTCTGTTTGACTTGCTCCCTAGGATCCGGAAAGTATGGCAAAGACGGAAGTGTGCTGTCAAGAATGGGATCCTGACTATTTCCCATGCAACTGTAAGTGAACTCCAGGCTTTGCTTCCCTGTCCTCATGCTTTCTTCCCTAGCCGCCTCAGCTCAAGGGCAGATGAGCTGATGTAACCAGCACGAACTTTTGACAGTGCCTTCCTTAAGATTAGTATTGCTGTGATGAAACACCGTGGCCAAAAGAGTTTGATTTGCTGATGATGTCACATCACAGTTCATCATCCAAGGAAGTCAGGGCAGGAGCCTGGAGGCAGGAGCTGATGCAGAGCACATGGAGAGGGGTGCTGCTTACAGGCTTACTCTTCATGGCTTGATCAGCCTGCTTTCTCATAGAAACCGGGACCACCATGGAGAGTGGCCACACCAACAATGGGCTGGGACTTCTCCCATTGATCTTATGGAGGCATTTTCACAACTGGAGCTCCTGATTCTAGCTTGTACAAGTTGACATAAAATTAGGCAGCACGGGTTAGGTTCCTGTATTTTGTGAATTGGAGCCGTATCATTCAGGATGGTCCTTCCCAGTTACTCGGGTACTTGTCCCATGCTGGCCTACCTGACTGACATGTTCGGGGGTTGGAGAAGGAGCTTTGTTTGTTTGTTAGTTTGGTTGGTTGGTTTTGGTTTTGTTTGGTTTTGGTTTTGTTTGCCCTTTCAACCTAAGTCAGGTAGGGCTTGACTTTATAATCCTAAGGCTTTGGGGGAAAGAGAATTAGTTGTTACCTGAAAAGCCTGTGAACTATAAAGATAGTAGAGGATTTTCTTTGCTTGAAAAAGTAATATAGGAAACAAAACATTGCATGTAAAATCTTCAGTCATGTTGTTAGAGTGTATTAGTAAAGCAGGGCCTTTCTGGTTTGGCATTTTTACACTTAAAAATAATAATATTTTAAATTCTGAAGGAGGATAAAGGCTATAATGGGAGATGTATCACAGAGGAGTGAAAATTACAAAATATATACTGTCATTCAGACAAACCGACAGCCTACAGATTGGGAAAAGATCTTCACTAACCCTACATCTGACAAAGGGCTAATATCCAAAATATATAAAGAACTCAAGAAGTTAGACACCAACAATCCAAATAACCCAATTAAAAAATGGCATACAGAGCTCAACAGAATTCTCAACAGAGGACTCTCAAATGGCTGAGAAGCACCTAAAAAAGATGTTCAATGTGCTTAGTCATCAGGGAAATGCAGTTTGAAATGACTGTGAGATTCCACCTTATACCAATCAGAATGGCTAAGATCAAAAATTGCAAGTGGGAGCACCTGCTGGTGAGTCTATAGAGCAAAGGGAACACTCCTCCACTGCTGGTGGGATCGCAAACTTGTACAACTGCTCTGGAAATCAGTTTAGCAGTTTCTCAGAAGACTGGGAGTAGTTCTACCTCAAGACCCAGCTATAGTACTCCTGGTCATATACCCAAGAGGTGCACCCACTATACCACAGGCACACTTTCTCAACTATGTTCATAGCAGCTTTATTTGTAATAGCCAGAACCTGGAAACAATCTAGATGTCCCTCAACTGAAGAATGGATACCAAGAGGTTTTTTGTTTTGTTTTGTTTTGTTTTGTTTTTTAAAACCATGTACAACTTAACCCAGTGACCTCTACTTAGAGGGAAAAAAAAATGGAGTTAAAGTTCAATACTCCTGGGTTAAATGATGTTCTTGACAAGCTAAGATACTTAGTCAGCTGCAAATAGACTTCATAAAATGAGCAGTGAGTGTGCATTCCATTGCTAGTTATGGATGGGGGGGGGGGGGGATGGGTAGGTGTACATTATATTACTAGTCCATTTCAGTCGAGAAGAAGTACTGCTCTTCCATAAAATCGATTTCACTCAATCATCCTGATAGCCCATGGCATCCTAAGTGTAATTTCATAGATGAAGAAAGCAAAGCACCAGGAGGGCCATGACCTGGCTCACTCTGCAGAACCTACTGTCGCACCAGGAGGGCCATGACCTGGCTCACTCTGCAGAACCTACTGTCTTTCTAAGTCTTGACACTGGACACTGGTCCTTGCCTTACTAAAGGTTCCTAGCACACTCCTTAAGAATATCACCTGCACGCCTTTAATCCCAGTACTCGGGAGGCAGAGGCAGGCAGATTTCTGAGTTCGAGGCCAGCCTAGTCTACAAAACGAGTTCCAGGACAGCCAGGGCTATACAGAGAAATCCTGTCTCAAAAAAACAAAACAAAACAAAAAAAGAATATCACATGCATCTTAAAGACTGCTCTTCTTTATGAAATTGGAGTAGTTACATCATCTCTGTCCCTTAACCCTGCAGAATTGTGTGTTTTATCTGAGGATTCCCTTCAGACAACCTTGCTAACTGCCATGACGGTTGTGACCAGCCCACCCATGAGGTACCTGAAGTCCTTCTCACCTACTTGGACAAGTTACTAGTTGCTTTGTGGCTGTCTGTAATGATTAAACTTCATTGTCAACATGACTGGATTTAGAATTGCTAGAAGACGCACCTCTGCCCTTATACCTGTAAGGGTATTCATAGAGAGGTTTAACTGAGAAAGAAATGCCCACCCTAAGCATGGGTTGCACACCCATAGAGGCAGAGGTCCCAGAATGATGGAAAAGAAGGAAATGAAGAAGTCGGGTGAGCCAGCATTCATCTCTCTGTTCATCACTGCGGTTATAATGGGACTGGCTGCCCCGCATTCCTACTGCCGTGCTTCCCTGCCACAAGGACTGTTTCTCCGTAACTCAGGAGCCAAAGGAAAACCTTCTTACCCTAAGTTCCCTTGAACGGAGTATTTATCAAAGAAACAAGGAATGTAGTCAATATGCTGTCTTGTTTCTATTTGCTTATTCAGTCTTCGTTCCACCATTCTCCATGTGTAGACCTGGACACTCCAGTTACAGAGGTAGAACGTGAGATCATTTAGACACACCCCTAATCCATCACGTGTCTACCAGAGTGTGTTTCTGACTATTTGTGAAAGGCTGATGCTGTGTACTCTAGTACCTTCTACAGGAGAGCGCTTCCTGTCATCACCAGGAGACAGTTGACAAGTTACACGATGGCTTTCCCATGCTCTATTTTGCTGCTGTAGAAAGGCTTTCTGGTAGGAGACCATATGGGTGATGAGGGCATCGTTGTGCTGTTTCCTTGGTTATTTGACCTTGAACAATTTGCTAAAGATGAAAACTCAGTTCTCTCCCCTTCTCTTTCGGTTCCCTGCCAAAAGACATTACTGTGGCCAAGCCAACTGTTTTCTGTGTATTCTAATTAACAACAAATAACACATGGGCCATACTGTTTGGTGGCTAATAGACAGTGGCATCTGTCAGATTGGCGTCTGAATCCCAGTTTGCTGTTCACTCTATGACCTTGAAAAAAGTGTTCAGCTCAAAAATCTCCTGAGGATTAAAAGAGATGGGGGTGGGGTGTGTGGCACGTGTGAGGTTAACAGCTTACAGCTGTTACTGTTGCCTCTTTGGATGGCATTACTGAAGTCTACTGACATAGAGCTTGGGTGAAGGAGAAAATGAGTCCCTTCCCTGACTCTGATCCCCTCCCATCAAGTTGTTACTGTTACCCACTGTTCTCTCTCTAGTCCAGACATTTCTGCTGGCAACTACATCACAGCCCTGCCCCCACAGAAACACACTACTGGTCACGTAGAATTTGGATGAAAATCAAAACCAGTAGTGTCCTCAGTAGACAATTGACAGGGGTTCTGCCAAGGCAAGGGACACAGACAATGCACCTACTCACGTGTGGGTGCACAGAACAACCGGAACCTCTAGAGTGTAGCCTCACTTGGCCCTCAGGACACCCTCAGGACAGGGGTTGCTGTCTTCAGTTCTCACAGGGCAGGTGGGGAGAAGCAAGAAGGCGCCACGTTTGTTTATCTTTGGAGTGCCAGCAGCTAGCACTGTGCTGGACTCAGTAAATATAGTCAGTGCTCAGTGATTGCATCTTTTTTCCTTTGTGGGACGGCCTTGTTGTATAGCCCATGCTGACCTCGGGTACATAATGCTGACTCACTTGTAAGAGCTGGGATCACATGTGTGTCTTACTGAATTTGCTTCAATGGATGTTTTTTAATTAAACTACATTTTGTGGTTTAGCCTCAGCCTATACTCCATGCAGTTTGCAGCATTCAAGCTCCTAGTTCTGCTCTTTTGTCATACATAGAGCATCCCTCGGGTGAGGCACTGTTTCTCATCATTGGATCACCGTAGTGTCAAGATGGGGAGTACTCTGAGATCTTCTAGGAAGAGGGGCGGGTGGAGGGTTTAGGAAGGTCTATTTGAATCTGAAGGTTGCCTACATAATATTTTATGTTTTTAAATGCCTTCAGCTTCCCTTATGATTAGTACGGAAACAGCTATTAAGTTGATATTCACCTTTATCTTTAGACAGCTCTGAAGTTACCTTAATATCACCCAGGAGTCTACCAGAAAAGTCAGGACTCTTGCTAAACTGGAAGGCTGAAGGTGACGTGTGTCCAGTGCTACGAGGCTCTCTGTTTGCAGCTGAGAAATATTACCAGTACGGCTTGGTGTAGAGGCATTACTTTTTGCTAGAACACAATGCAGGAGGCCCACAAAGTTCTGCTAACAACCAGAGTGCAGCACTGTGAATCCAGCTGCAACTAAGTAAGCTTGAGCCTTGCTGTGGTTGAGCTTCTTCGCCCATCTTCTCCTGTAACACTCCTGGTAGCATGCTGGATGGCAGGAAGTACTCCTTAGCTTGGTGGTTGTCATCTCTGTGAGCTGAGATGGGACTGCACTGTCCGCAGCATGGAGCTGGACCTTCTGAGAAAATCCCCTCTCTGGCACAAGATCTCTAGTGACAACTGTCTGTAGAAATTGGAGCCATTAATAGTGCCTGATTCATCAGTGGTTGTAAAGATTAAGTGGGTTCATTGATTATGAGCAATTAGGACAGAATGTGGGACAGAGCTAGCGCTCAGTACATGTCAGCTGCTGTTGTCAGTACGCCTTTATCTGCCTGATGTGTTGCTGTCTCCATGGTGTTGACTGAGTTTATCAGAATCCTTCAGTATCGCTCTCCCTTTACGTCTAGGCATACTTTACAAAGTCACTTTGAGGCTCAGTTTTTTACCCTTAGAATTTAAATTTCTACCTGGTGGGAGCTGGCAGCAGTTCTATCTATTCCCAGGACAGTTGGCTAGAGGAAGAATTGGGTGTCTATCTCTTTGTCCTTGAGCTTTCAGCATCAGTAGACAGTTCCCAAGAGCTCTTGTCTTTCAGGCCTGTCCAGAGCTCTCAAGACAACATTCTCCAGCCAGGGCTGGCTTTACCACATGCACTGGCAACACATAGAGGAAGCAAGATGCACCTGCAAGATGATTGATGCCTTCAGTGCACTGCATTTAACACCTTGCCTCTGTGGCTGGCCTTTGTGGCAATTTTTTTTTCTTAGCCTCTTGGGGACTCTCCTTTGCTTTCACGTGTGCACATTGTCCTTGGGAGGAGAGATTTGTTTTTCTTTCTTCCAACAAATCAGAAAGTAGCACTGTAAATTCCAGGAGGACAAACTTGGGCTGCTACTTGTTAAACTCTGAACAAGCTATAAAACTTTGATGAGTTATTTCATCTTTGGAAGCCTTAGTTTCTCAGGTACATAATTTCCTCATTAAAGTGTTTTGTTGATTTTTTTTTTTCCTGAGCCCAGCACTGGGGTAGGGACTAAATGCAGTGATTAAAAGGGTGGCCCCTGCACTCTTAGAGCTTAGAGTAAACCTAGGAAAGGTACTGTAGAAGAAACTAGCAGGATACTGTGATACATGGAAGGAGTTACAGAGACAAAGTTTGGAGCTGAGACAAAAGGACGAACCATCTAGAGCCTGCCATATCCAGGGTTCCATCCCATAATCAGCTTCAAAATGCTGACACCATTGCATATACTAGCAAGATTTTGCTGAAAGGACCCAGATATAGCTGTCTCTTGTGAGACTATGCCAGGGCCTAGCAAACACAGAAGTGGATGCTCACAGTCAGCTATTGGATGGATCACAGGGCCCCCAATGGAGGAGCTAGAGAAAGTACCCAAGGAGCTAAAGGGATCTGCAACCCTATTGTTGGAACAACATGATGTACTAACCAGTACCCCGGAGCTCTTGTCTCTAGCTGCATATGTATCAAAAGATCGCCTAGTCGGCCATCACTGGAAAGAGAGTCCCATTGGACTTGCAAACTTTATATGCCCCAGTACAGGGGAACGCCAGGGCCAAAAAGTGGGAGTGGGTGGGTAGGGGAGTTGGGTGGGAGGGTATGGGGGACTTTTGGGATAGCATTGGAAATGTAAATGAGGAAAATACCTAATAAAGCGTATTTAAAAACAAAAGAAAAAAAGAAAATGAAGGGACCATTACCTCCTCCTAGTCAGAGCTGAGCACACCATGCTACAGCTAAGTGAACAGCCATTTCAACATCGGAGAGCTCAGTCCAAAATCCCCAGCCTAGACACCCTGTTGAGGGAGCTTCGAGAAGCTGCTATAGAGAGTTTGCATTTTTTAAGGAAGATTCTTGGAGCATTGTCACTGTTTAAGACTCCTGGATAACGAAAAGAGACAGTCCTCAAAGTCACTGCCTGCTGCATTTTCTTGAACCTGTAGTGCTATACTTTTCTATTTCTATTGATTTCTCATCCACTTGAACGGGTACCAGCTCTCCTCCAGCACAAGGCAGTATCTTCCACCATGCTACACCTTGACATCCCTTCTCTCTCTTTTTAAAACGTATCTATTTTCTATTTATGTTTATTAGTATTTTGCCTGTGTGTGTGCTTGTATACCACATGTACCTGGAACCCATGGAGAACAAAAATGGGTTTTGGATCTCCTTGAACTGGGGTTACAGATGGTTGTGACCTGGGAACTAAACCCAGGTCCTCTGCAAAAGCAACAAGGGCTCTTAACTGCATGGCCTTCTTTCTTGTGGCAGGGGCTTGTGGCAGTTATTGAGCACATGTCAAGTATTCAGGTTCCCCTGGAGACACTAGGCATCTAATCCTGAGTGGGACTCCTGAAGGGACTAAAGGGCTGACCATCTCTGTTTCCAGGCACCAGCCTCGGAAGTACAAAGAGGTTTATTTTTTTTACCTCAGCCTGGTTAGGGTCAGGCTTATATCCAAAGTAATTAATGATATCCTCGTCTTGTTTGTGATGCAGAGCGGTTCAGCGGGACGATTGGGGTTGCAATTTCCTTTCTGAACACAATTCCTGCAGCTGTGTCCTACTGACAGAGAAGTAGAACTGTGCCAGTAACTCTGCAGCCCTGTCACAAAGGGAATCACGGGCCACAGGACCAATGAGTGGGGCCTCTTTGTTTTATGGAGGCAAAGCCTGATGGAGTTGATTGGCAGTGCTGGTCTGCATGCAGACTGATGTTCATAGCCCAGTGACTTGTCAGGCAGAGGCAGCCATGCTCCCTCTGTTTCATAGAACGGACCCAGGGCGTTCCCTAATTAAAATGTTTCTTATCAGAAACTTGACTGTGTTTGCCCTTAGATGAGTATAGTGTCAGGTGAAAAGCAGTTTTTAAGAGCAGTATATACAAGTTGAGCCAGTGCTTGTTGAAGAATAAAAAGCATGCTCCACAGAGAAATCCTGTTAAAATCAAAGTAATAGCAGAGGTTATAAAATAGTGATTAACCAGGTGACGTTCCTCCCATGCAGTGTCTCAGCTTCTCCTCTGTGAGTTTGTGTTATTTTAATGAGAGGTGAGTCAGCACAAGGCCACACCTGGGTGTTTAGGAGCACCAAGCTATAAAATCTTCAGTTCTGATAGCTGTACAGCTAGGTATGGCACCGGCACTCCTGAATGAAGTCCCTCCTGAGAGGCCCCTCAGGAGCATCAGCCCTGCCCCCCACCTGTCATCCAGGGCCTCGAGTGGAAAGCTTACTTTTGAATGTTGGCCTCTCAAGTCTCCAGCCTCTGCCGCACCCTTAACTCAAACGCTCATTCGTGGTCATCTGTGTCACTCTCAGCTTCCATCAGCCACTTGGGTGAAGCCCTGCATGGCCGCTGCTCCTTCTGCACCTGCCACTCTTCACACTCCCCAGCTCGTCTGGCCTGTTCACTCTCTGCTTTGCTAGGGACTTCACTGCAAGACATGGCTCACTTCATCTGAGTCCTCGGTATACACCTCAAGCCTCAGACCCAACACTCCTGAACAGCCAGCAGGCTCTCGGATAATCAGCTTTTCCTAGAGCTGGTGACAGCGGTGCTTTTCACGCGCACTTAAAGATGTGGAAGAAGCTTTAGTAACCACTAAATGAATGAGAAACTATTTCACCTTCTGAAGTGTCTCTTTTCATCAAGCTGAGTTAGGAATTTGGGTGGGAATCAGATACCCAGCCACTCCCTGAGGGCTGCCACTATTTCTTCCTTTCCCTGCTGGCCTGCACAGTGGTGTAGGGAAGAGTGGGGGCTCTGATCCCCTCATCCACTGGCTTACTCAGCAAGCTGGGGATGGTCGTTAGCATCTCTCTCCCTCACGTCTAGTAAAGGAAACTAAAAGCATTTCTTCGAATGTACAGGAAGTATTTACTATGTTCTTGGAAGGTAGGACTTTGATTGATATTTGAGTGCTTGCTGTATACATGACATAGTTTAGTAAGCACGAAGCACACCATTGTTTGAAAGGAAAACAGGAGACAAATAGCGATGAGAGCCATAGAGATGGGCGGCTTGTGTGAGAGGAAGGCTGCTGGTTCAGGAACCACGGCCTCTAGACACCGGAAAGAAAGGCGTGGAGGGGTTCAAGTGGGGAGGGGACAGTATATACATACTTTACTTCCTGGACTGCCCCACCACGATGCAGCCGGGCCAAGTTGTTTAGTTTTGCTCTCATTTTAATCTGTGGAAAGATTGTCGTCTTTCATCAATATACCTATAATTTAGTCTAAATGTCAAGAGTGGGTTTGAAATGTTGTAAGTTAAACCATCAGCGAGGATTACCATTATTGCTGATTTCTGTGCTTCTGCTAACGCTCTTCAGACTTGAGCAGACCATGCCCCAGCTCCGTCCCTAAGCCTTTCCTCATGTCCCTCTGTTCAGCATTGGGTATCAGCTGCTTTGTTTGCTACGCCTATTGCAGTTCAGCCTGGGGGAGAATATGTGCGGTATAGGCAAGATGTGTCCCTGTCACTTGAGGTTCGTGTTGATGCCGCAGCCTGACCGTTCTGTAGGATAAATATCACCCTAGTATTATTGCTAATGGAGTAAATGGGTATAGCCCTTATGTGAAGCTGTCCAGCAGATACTTTGAAGCCAGTGAATACTTAGCAATGAGAAGAGAGGACGCTGGCTGACTTGTCCATGTGCAGCTAATACTGAAGTCACTGGTTCTTTAAGATTTTGCATCTATTGCTGGGTGTTTCTGGTATTAAGAAGCACCTAGGAATACCAGATTTGGAATGAAGAAACTATGTTAGCTTTCTGCCATGTTTAATATGAATACTGTCAAATGTTTCTTAAACTTTCAAAACCAGATTTCTCTACTGAAGAATCCTAAACATTGGTTTAAAAGATTTTTTTTAAGAAATCCTGAAACCTCTTATTATACCTAATCAATTTAAGCTTGGGAAGTTCTTCCATATGTCTGGCTCAAATCTTACATGGTTTGAGTGCATTTTTTTTTTCATTTGTACATATGGAAAACAGCTGCCCAGGCTTCACAATGACAATGTTTATGTATGTGCTTTTAGACAGCGGTAAGGTCACGCCCACTCTTCTTCCTCTGAACTGATTGATGCCTTTATCCCATCTTAACAGTTTCCTTTTCCCACCTCTTTAATCATCTCCTGATTCCTCTAAGCATTGTACAGCCTTCTCAAATCCAGATTCCAAACAGAACATAATATTCAAAGGCTCACCATTAGACAAAGTCCCTTCCTTCCTTTCCAGTCTTCGCAGGCTGTCATGTGCTACAGTCATTCAGAGAGGAAATGGGTAACACTGTCAACCTCCAGAAAAATGAGATGGAGGATCCACAACAGATGGGGCCCAGTTTGTAAGCAGTCAGCAAGCCAAACTCAGATCTGTGTGAGAAACACTCACAGGCTCACACCTCCTGCCTCCCCTCCCGGTCTGGGTTCAGCTGATGATCCTGCAGCACAGGGACCTCCTCCTCCTCCTCCTCCCAGCTATAACTCTCAGTACTGTCTCCAGCTGTGAATCAAAGGTGGATGCAGTGACTGTGACCGCCCAGTGCCTTTGCCTCTGCTCCCCATACTCCGTGCTGTGAAGCAGCTAGTTTGGGCCTGAGGGTGTCGTTCTCTGAAGGGTTCCTCACAATGCCGAGCACACACAGGGAACAGTCTGTTTTCTAGGGCCTGCTGCTTAGGAGAGATGTAGTATGTGTTGAAACTTCTTACTCAGCTCCATTCCTGATGCTTAGACCTCAGAGTGGTTTACTGTGTATCCTCTCTGTCCCCTCCATGTCTTAAAAAGTGAAGTTCCTGAGTGGCAACTGGGTCTTTTTTGAGGTCAAGACTGTCATCTGGAGTAGGCATGCAGGTCTGACCAGAAAGTTGCACAGATTTCTGGAGCTGAAACAGCTGAGCTCAGACAGCCTTGACAGTTCTTTTCTGTAGTTGTATGTGTAAGAAGCGTGGGACCTAGGCAAGTGCAGGCAGGAGAGGAGGCTGGAATGATTGCTTGCTGCACCCCTAAGTTACTTTGTAGATGTTGGTAGGATCTATTTTAAAGGTGAGACTGAGTATTTACTAGTAAGTCATATAAGTCCCACCATGCGTTTGCTCTTGTCAGATATTAGGGCGCATTACACAGTGCCTGGCCAGTGGTAATTATCCTTAAACTTTGAGGCTAAGTGATTTTTATATTTCTATGAGTTAGTCACAAATGCCTAGGATGTCAGCAGTGAGGTAGCTCTTGCAGGGGTCATCCTGCATTAATGAGTAAAAATACAAGTCAGTGCCTTTCACGGTAAGACAGGGGCCTAGAAGTACCACTTATATGCCGGAGGATGTCCAACTGTTCTGGGTTCCATTATAGTTGGCCTCCGGCATGCCTGTGTACAGTTATGAAACATTGAGAGGGACAACCAATTTTTTTCCCTCCTTACTGAAGTCAGAATTCTACTGGGGTCTGTCACAACTACCTACTAGCTTGTATGTGAGGGCAGAAACTCAAGGTCTGGTGTTTTGTTGCAGTGAATGTGGATGTCTGTTTTCTCCCCTGCTAATATCGTCCCTTTGTCACAGAGCAGGCATTGAGTGGGGTTGCTGCATGTGTAACCTGCTTCCCTCTTACAGTCCAACAGGCAGCCTGCTAAGTTAAACCTCCTCACCTGCCAAGTGAAACCAAATGCTGAGGACAAGAAGTCTTTTGACCTGATATCACGTGAGTCCTGTTTTAAAACCAATCAGTCACTGTGGTTCTGACATCTACAGGTCTGACTATTTAAGCACCAGGAGTTTTCAGTGGGGCTTCTCATATTTAACCCCAGCTTGTTCAGGGAGACTCCTGGGAATCCTTTTGTTTGTTTGCTTCCTTGTTTGAGGCAGAATCTTACTTTGTCCCCTAAGTTAACCTTGAGCTCAAGCAACCCTGCCTCCCCTTCTCATATGGCTGGATCTGTGGGTTTGCACCATCTCCTGTCTCCCTTAGCTGTGTCCTGTGTGATGTATTTAGAATGGGAAAAGACGGATGGGAAAGCTGTTGCACACCTTTCCACAGGGGTAAGCGGATCTCGTGAGGTGAAGGTGAGCCTGAACTATGCATCAAGTTCCAAGCCAGCCAGGACTACATAGTAGGCCCTGACTCAGGAGCATTGAACTGATCTAATATCCCTTCAGACATGTTTTTTTAGTTATGTCGCCAAGTCACTTACTGATCGTAAGGATACAAACTTTGATGTGCAACCCAGACACTTTGAAGTTGTAGGACATTCCAGCTTGTACCCGTTGATTAAGAAGTACTGGTATAGATACAGGGATAGAGGTATACCACTGTTGCAACATGTCTGATTTGTCCATTACATCCTGGCAAAATCAGGCTCTTCAAGGAACAGTCCAACCCCCTTGCTTCAGTTGTTTTGAACCTCGTTGAATTGTTGTCACCACACTCCTCAGTCTGTCACTGCGTGGCACTTTGCTTTTCTCCTTGGTGAGGGAATAAGCCCAGGCACCAGCTCTCTACCTGTGTCCCACGCTCTCTGTGTCCAGCAAGTGGTGGGAGGTACTGTGTTGCTAGCCTGCACTTACTGACTTAACTCAGCAGCTGAGGGGGCTCCTAAGCTCCTTCAGGACAGTGAGACTCTGCAAGGTTGTAGAAGTCTGTGGAAGGCACTGTGGCACATGCCCAGTCCCATCCCTAGCACCTCAAAACCAAACAGATAGGATAGACCAGAGCCACTCTGTACTGCCCTGAAATACTACAATAGAAACCCAAAGCCCAGAATGGCAGACTGGCAGCCAAATGATGTGCACAGAAGCACGGGTACACAGTCCCGCCCTTGAAGTTCTCTTAGGAGGAATCATTTGTGAGGCTCTTCAGATGGAGGCTGAGTCTCCTGCAGCACCTCTGTACACTCAGAGTCCCTATAACCTCCATGACTACTCTGATCACTGATGGCATTTACTTCATGATTTGGCTATGAATAGGCATCACTTATATTGAGTGCTGAAATCTGCCAGATCTATGTTGTGCAGTATTGCTAATTTCACAAAAGGTCGTCAGTTTCCCATTTTACAAAGGAAAAAGCTGGGTGAGTTGGGCCAGCCGAGCCAGCAGTAAGGTGGGTACTGCTATACTTGGTTGGGTATAGGTTCTCTAAAGTATACAGTGTCTCAAAGGGAACTGAGTGGGAGTGCCTGTCTGGAGCAGTCACATGTTCTGTGTCGTGCCAGCTAAATATGTTGAAGCGCTTGTACAGTCCTGGACTTTTTAAATGAGCTTCCCTTGTGAACATCCTGTCCACTGTATCGATGTTAGACCTTTTTGGAAGGCAGAAGTTAAACCTGCCTTCCACAGAGCTGGATTCAGCTGGAGAGCAGCCAACTCAGGCCAAGAGTGCTGCTTCCCCGAGGCAGTTGGAATCCCAGAGGGAATGGCAATCCTTTCTGGACAGGAGGTACTGACTTCTGCCTGTTTGCCTCTGAAACTCCTCTGGGTCAGCTAGGACCTGGCTTTTTCTCAGTGGCCTTTCAAAGAGGCATATCATCCACAGGTGATGGTGCCTGCCTGCAGTCACAGCCAAAGTGAGGCTGAGTTTAGAGCTAGTGCAAGACCAGCTTGTACTATATGTAGCAAAACTGTCTCAAGCAAACAAAGGAAAATGCCTACTGTCTGCATGGAATGTGCAATTCTTTATTTTAGTCCTTTGTCCTCAAGGAAAATAATAAAGTGAATTGTTACACTGTTGATACCTAGTGGAGTAAAAAAAATAATATGATTTTGTGTTTTTTGCAGAGACTTTAAAACTGCATTATTCTCCTTTCTGAGATGTTGTATTTTGTGTTTTAGATAATCGAACATATCACTTTCAAGCAGAAGATGAGCAGGATTATATAGCGTAAGTACTTTCAAAATGGCGGTGCAGTGGTTTGAAATTAAAGCATTATTAACTACTCTGGTGGCTTGTCACTTTCCTGTCTCTGGGCTTTCACACTTGGCTCTTCTCTCCATCTGTCCTGACCACCTGAGATATTCAGCCCTAGCCTCAGTACTACTAGAATTGTTGCCCCCTTGTCTCTGCCTGTAGCTTCTTCCCACAGCTCCATGTTTATCTGGTCTATATCCATGCATTTAGAGACCCTAAGCTCTCTGAGAACAATCACTGAGCCTTGCTTACCTTATAATTGTGCATCCTTGTATTTAGGTGTCTTGCTTGGTGTTTGGTCACAATTTTAAGTCATTTGAGATGTCCACAGGTGCTGCCTGAGATGCTTGGCTGTTCTTGGGAGAGAAGCAGACGAAGCTGGCTCTAAGGGAGACCCTGGCTGTGACCTCTTGCTGGACAAGCATGATGTAGTCAGAGGGAACCATGTGCAGTGGGAAGAGCTAGGTTGGGCATCACATACCATAGGGACTGCAGCCTGAAGTCAGGTCATTCCTTTCTCCCTCCGGTGGCCTAGAGTTCAAACAGCAGCTTATTGCATCCTCAGCTGTTTCAATAGGTGAAAAGACAGTCAGTTAAGTCATTTTTGAAGGGCTTACATTTATCTTTCTCACAAGAAATTTAGACCAAGTTTCATGAACGACCAAAATTCAATGCCCATCAAAAATTCCTTCCTTAATTCCATGGAGCCCCAAATTCTGTTCAGACCTGTTTGCCTCACTCACTTCTCCTCCCACTCCTGTTTCCCTGAGTACTTATACTCTGCCTGATCTCAGACTCTGATAGGAACTCTGAAAGAGAACAAGAAATGGACCACAAGTAAGTCAAGATGGGACAGCAGAGGAGCTAGGGAAGGCCAGTGAGCGGCCAAGAATTAGAGGAAGCAGTGAGAAGCAGACAGAGACAGAACACAGGACTTGATGTTGGCTCTCAGCTCAGGGACAGAGCAGAGACCCATGTGCTGGGGCACCCGACTTGGATTCTTAGGGACTGCCCAGAGATGGCTTTCTCCAGAACAGTAACCCTGGCCTGAGCTGAAGAAGCTGATAAAGTGTTCTCTGCCTTCCCAGTGGAGGGAGCCTTGAGCTGGGTGACTGGAGTAACTGGGAACAAGAAATGAGGAAGCCAGGAAAGCTATTCCCCCACCCCACTCAGCATGTAGAGAGCTAATTCTTACGGGCATCACATTATGCTGAGTGTATCTTGTGTCTTGTTAATGCTGAGCAAGCGCACGGGAAATTCAGTGCCCAAGTCACAGTCTTAGGAATCTACTTAGCATTTCAACTACCTTGAAATACCACTTCCATTTTCCTAAGTTCTCTCTTCCTCGGTCCTCCAAGAAGTAAGTGGGAGACAAATGAGAAATGTGGGTGAAGCCAGGAAGGAACCCACTTGATCTCATTCTCTTCTGTCTCAAGCAGAAGCCTTGCAAAACTTAGAGCACACAAAGGGTTCATCCAGGTCTGGGAGGTGCAGGTTTTCTGCCCGTGGAGTGTGACTTTCACAGTAACAGGCTCCCTTCAGCCGCTCCTCGAACTCTGGCAGGGCCGAGGAGCTTCACTTCCCCTCTTCATTACCTCCAGCTTTACATAGCAACACCGGCTTTCCTTCCTCGTGGAAAACCGTCCTGTGAAATGAAAGCTGTCTCCTCACCAAGGAAGGGGCAGGTATCATCAGTTGCACATTTGAAGTCTAGAGCCCTGGATCTAGTCTCAGTGGCTCTGTTTCTTCTGACAGATGATCTGGCTTCCATTTAAGACATCTTGCGGGGGGCGGTATGGGGGACTTTTGGGATAGCATTGGAAATGTAATTGAGGAAAATATGTAATAAAAAATATTAAAAATTTAAAAAAAAAAAAGACATCTTGCAGTGGGATGGGATTGCCGCTCATTTGGTAGAGTGCTGACGTAGCATTCACAAAGCCCAGTGTTCAACCCCCAGGATGGTGTAAGCACTGGAGGAAGGGGGGGGGGGCGAGCAGGAGAATCAGAAGTTCAAAGTCATCCTTGGCTACCCAGTGAGTTTGAGATCAGCCTAGGGCACATGAAACCTTGTCTCGAAATCAAATTAATATACATTCAAGGTCACTATATTCTCAGCCCTTGTGAGATGTAACTATTCCATTCTATTCTACCAGATTTGAATTAATTTCTTTTGAGAATGAATTAATTGTCCTTAAGATATACATTCCCTGCTTATTATGATAAACTTAAAAAAAAAAATCATGAGCCTATGGAAAAGCCTTGAGCCCCTGGCATAATGGCGGGTGCCCTGAAAATGTAGACTGTGCTGTTGTAAGTCAGTCCAACTCAAGACCTTGGGTAAGTCACGGAAATTTTCTGACACCTAGCCTTAAAGGTGTTGTAACCCCCAAGGTAGAGGCTCTTGGAGGATTCTGTTTTTAAAACTCTTATGAATCAAGTACCTAAGAGGTGCTGATACACATTAGGTATCCAAATGTCAAAGGGCCTGACACAAAAACAGAAAGCATAACCGAGCCTGCACGCACTGTGAGTTCTAGTAAGGGTTCATGATGAAGTGCCGCCTTGCTGAAACAAGTTGTGTGAATTGTGCTAGAGAACTGGTTCTTCGGTTAAGAGTACATGCTGCTCTTCCTGAAGACTACAGTGGCTCAAATGGTGGCTCAAAGCCACCTGGAACTCCAGGTTCAGGGGTTCTGACATCTCCAGCCTAGGGTATCTGTACACACATATATACACATGCACACATGTGTGTCTGAAGAGAGGGACAGTGTACTCACATTTTTTTTTAAAAAAGTGATCTCTAGTTTCTAACTTGAGACTAAGTTAGAACAGTAAACAGAACAAACACTAACATTTTAAAGTGTATTGGATGTCCCACTCACTCCTAGACTTGCTTCCCAAGTGTTCCATATTCTCTCTCTCTCTCTCTCTCTCTCTCTCTCTCTCTCTCTCTCTCTCTCTCTCTCAGATATTTTTTTATCTGCATTTCAAATGCTATCCCCTTCTCTGGTTCCCCCTCTGAAAACACCCTCCCTCATCCACTCCCCCTCCCCCTGCTCATTAACCCACCCACTCCCGCTTTCTGGCCCTAGCATTCCCCCACACTGGGGCATAGAGCCTTCATAGGACAAAGGGCCTCTCCTTCCATTGATGTCTGACTAGGCCATCCTCTGCTGCATATGCAGCTGGAGTCATGAGTCCCACCATGTGTGCTCTTTGGTGGTTTAGATACAATTCACAAATCACATGAAACTCAAGAAGAAGAAAGATCATAGTGTGGATACTTCTATCCATCTTAGAAGGGAGGAACAAAACACCCATGGAAGGAGTTACAGAGACAAAGTTGTGAAGTAGAAACTAAAGAAATGACCATCCAGAGACTGACTCTCCTGGGGATCCATCACATTTACAATCACCAAACCCAGACACTGTTGTGGATGCCAACAAGTGCTTGCTGACAGGAGCCTGATATATCTGTCTCCTGAAAGGCTCTGCCAGTGCCTCACACATACAGAGGCAGATGCTCACAGCCATCCATTGGACTGAGCATAGGATCCCCAATGAAGGAGCTAGAGAAAGAACCCAGGGAGCTGAAGGGGTTTACAGTCCCATAGGAGGAACAACAGTATGAACTAGCCAGTGCCCCAGAGCTCCCAGGGACTAAACCACCAACCAAAGAGTGTTCCATTTTCTGTGTGGTCACAGAAATAAATTGCTGGGGTTCTTTCTCAAAATAAACTGAAGGTGAGCGCCACCTAGAGTCAAGTCTGTGCCTGGCAAGCACATCACCCACAGCCTGGTTTGGCTTTTAATTCTCTTGCTGCTGCATTTAACTACATAGGTTTTCTGGGTAGTACTTTGCTTCATATTCTGCCATCCAATATTTCATCCAACGAACAGGCTCAGGCCTGAACCTCTGTGTTATTAAAAGAGCAAATGTAGCTGTCTGTTCTCATTGTAAAAAAGCAATGATTTGGCTATGGATTTGTTGGTTTTTATGTTTTGTTTTTGGAAAGTAAATTTGGGGCTTTTCTCTCATTAGTGAAAATAATACAAGCTTATTTTATCTTTGGGAAATTGCATGTACCCCCCTCCTATGAGTTTTCTCCATAAAGGGGGAAAAACATTCAAAAGACAAGCACATTTTGGTTAAAATTCCTTTTAATTTTTTCCCCAAAAACATAAATGCATAATTGATACATATATTTAAATTTGATATTATTTAAAACATTTTTCACCTCTATTTCACAAGATATAGTCTGAACATTTCTCCTATGCCATCAAACACAATTCTCTAATGAAGCCAGCTAGATGGTTCCGTGGCCGAGGTACCTGCCACCAAGCCTGACAACCTGTGTTAGTCTTCTAGGACCGACATGTTGGAAGGTACAAGTTGTCCTCTGACTTCCTCCATACATGTGCCATAGCATGCATGACCACATACATTAAAACACAAACACACACAAACCATTTGAATTGGTATATTTTATGCTTATTGGACTTTCAGGTTTTACATATACCTTGGAAACAAAGGATTTGTTCAGTGCATACTATGTCTCAGTATAGTCATACCCACTGCTGTGATACTACTCTCACCATTACTGACAAAATACTCCATAGAAACTATGTAGAGACTTACTTCACTTCCTGGATCAGAGGAAGAATCAGTTATAGCAGAAAAGACATGATGACCAAGAATCTGTTTGTGGTAGCGGGAACTGGTTACATCTTACAGATCAAAGGGGAAAGAAAGGCAGGGAGGAAGAGAGGAGAGAGGGAGGGAAGAAAAGAGGTGCCACCTTCAAGGCCTGACCCCAGTGACCCACTTGTGGCCAAGTCTGGTTCCCAATGCTTCCCCCACCTTCCACAACAACAGTGCCATCTAGAAGCAAATGCTCAAATGTGAGCCCATAGAGGCTTTTCATATTTAACACAGCTGCATTTTAGTGTCATACTTCCAAGTTACACTCCCCTTTAACAAGCATAAACTTTATGGCTGCTATTAATATACCCTTCCTCTTCACTGTTGAATGTCCTTGCAGCTATAGACTGCCAGAAAGTGGATGCCTTCTATTGAACACATTCCACCTGTCACTGCTTCTTATCATCCGTATATGCTCATTCTGTAAATGAATCCTCTTCACTCCAGCATCCCCTTCATTCTGCTCACATAGGAACGGAAGCACCTGTATATTCACACAGGGTATCAGTCACCATGTCCTCTGTCCTCCACCCCAGCCATCTCTCTGTGTGTCATCCACTTCAGCCATCCCTCACTTGTCACTTCTCACTATTTTATTTTATTTCCATTTTATTTGCTTTTAATTGTTTTATGGGCTAATGATTGAACCCAGGATGTCATATGTGCTCAAACAACCCTAACCATCTCTTATCTCCAATTTACCTCTTCATTTTTCCTCACTTTATTGCCATTTTGGGGAGAGCACTTAAGAAAAGAGAGGGCTTTTGAAAGTTCCTATTGAAGATATGTTTCCAGTGGAGAAAGACAATGGTGGCTGTGCCCTTATGAAGGCTACCTTCCTCTGGTATCTTGACCACAGGTGGATATCAGTACTGACGAATAGCAAAGAAGAGGCCCTAACCATGGCCTTCCGTGGTGAGCAGAGCACAGGGGAGAATAGCCTGGAGGACCTTACCAAAGCCATCATCGAGGATGTACAGCGGCTCCCTGGGAATGACATCTGCTGTGACTGCGGCTCATCAGGTAGCCGTCCTGGGCACACTGGCCTGTCGAGCCTCTTCCCTGTGTAGTCATCACTGGGGTGGTTGCTTGAGTTCCTTGGAGTTTGGGAGCCAACTTAGACACACACAGCATGATCTCTGAGCATGAAGATAACCCTCACTGGGCTGCTCTTCCCTACTCTGTTTCCTCTACCTGGGTAAGTCCCAGGCTGTTCTACCTGACACACAGTGCCTCTCCCGTGAGTGTGCCCCCTGATCGCTAAGGGGATGAGGACACCAGGGTGCTCATGAAGTAAGTGTGACTCTGCCACACCCAGCTAGAGCAATGTTCATTCAGTTCACTCTTCCTAGGTGTTCTGCTTTTTCTACCACTGACCTCACAGTGTATGGATCCACAAGATAGCAACATCCTCCTCTTACAGATGGGGATAAAAGGGCTTTGCTTAAGATTGAAATGCACACCAGCTACTTCTGAAGATTGAACCAGAAGGATGGGTTAGAGCTACTCGTATTCTGAATGTACACAAAGGCTGTGGGATTCAGTGCTTCTCAGGCATTCAACACCGTCCGTGCCTGGGGCTAGAAGGGAACCCAGCCTGGCCCAAGGCCTGAGACTATTCTATAGGTTCTCTAGGGAGAGGATTGAAGCAAATTGTTCTAAGGACAAAGGGCTTGACTTTGATTTTTAGTTAAGTGGTAAAGGGATCCAAGAGCCCCTGCACTAAAGCACAAGCTTGGGATTCCTGCCTCAGCCCTTCCCTAGAACTGATTCTTAGCAAGGTTGACTGCTGGGTGAGGCCCCTCTGTAGCCTGTAATCTGAATGACATATCTTGTTTCATCCAATCTTTTCCACAGAACCCACGTGGCTTTCAACCAACTTGGGAATTTTGACCTGTATAGAATGTTCCGGAATCCATAGGGAAATGGGGGTTCACATTTCTCGCATTCAGTCTTTGGAGCTAGACAAATTAGGGACTTCCGAACTCTTGGTAAGTCCTGCCCTGTGCTTTAGAAGAAAGGTTTATTGTCTCCTCCGTATTTAATGTCTTACTCTTGAGGGATATGTTTGTTTTTCATATTTGCAAATAATTGTAAAATTTAACGGATTTGCCTGAACATGTAGATGTTAACCTTTGTGATAAACAATGATTAGTGCTTATTTCTGTTTCCTGTTTAAGGAAAAAGTGAACTACAATGGAACTAGCTCATCCCTATGAAAAGGGCTTCTTCCAACCCACTTTTTTCATTAGGAATTAGTTTTCCTACAGCTCACTACAATGGTAATTAAAGCAAGCGTGCAGAATACCTAGTGGTTCATATTGTTAAAACTAATGACTGAAAAGCTTTTCCCAATTTAACCTTGCTGCCTGGATATTTGTAAAAGTACTTGTTAGCTAGTATCACAAAACCAGTAAGCCATAGCTTAACTTACATAGTTACTAAGGGAATAAACTGCTTGATGATTTGAAAAACATGAAAGATTTGAATACGTAAATGTGTTTTTCTTTCTGCCTTTCCATCAAATTTGAAACCTTGACAGAGTTCCTCATGATACACTGAAAACAGCAGTGAAAGGCCCAGTTGGCTTCCCATAATGCCTCTGGCCGTGGGTCCTTGTCTTGGATAAATTTAGCCCTAGTGCGCTGTGAGAGACTTTGCAGTAAGAGTGAAACCTGCTTAAGAGAAACCAAGTTGAGAGGAAAGTGTCTCTTGAGGATATGAATGAACTGGAGTTGAGCAGCAGCCTTATCTGCACCAGACCCCCAAACAGGCAAGGCAGGTTGTCAGTCAGCTGTGGCTCCTACCCTGAGCAGCCACTGTGTGACAGTGTCTTGTGTCATAGGAGCCTGTGCACTTAGGAAGTGTAAAGTTGGGCTTGCCATTTCGCTTGGGTTACAGAGCAAAGTCTCAGATGTAAAGAGCATTGGAGCACATTCTCCTTCGGTACCAACTTGGTATCGTGGCAGGTCCGCTACTTATAAATGTGAAATCTGAGTCTCAGTGCCAGAAATGAGGAAGTCCAAATAGTAAACACTCGTGGTACAATAAACCCAAGACTTTTTACCCAAAGGCCTGTGTGCATGAACGTGAGAAGCACGCAGACACAGACGACAATAGGCCCTTCTGAAGGACACAGATTTTAACAGTCCTGAGACCAGAAGCAAAATAGTTTGTGGCTAGTCCTCTGTTACTCCTTCAGCACTCAAATCTGTACCCAAGAAGATGACAGTCCTACTTTCTTTTCTGCCCACCAGAAGTAACAAGATTCAGTATGAAAAGGATGCTAGAGCTTGATAAGCTATTGTTCATGAGTTTAGGCTCCCATGTGGAGGTCTGTCTGTCTGATCTCAAGAACTTCGGGCGGGGAGGGGGGGGGGGGATCAGGTCCTGTTCTATTGAAGCATTCATCACATCATATCTGTAGACATTGCTGACTGTTTTGATATAACCCAACCCCACTATATTTTGAACACCTTTGAGAAAAGAGCATTGCTACCACTTCTAGCAATTCCAGGTCAAAATTCAGTGCCTGACGTGTGGCAGCTGCTTGGGGAATTTCCTAACCAGAAGAAGGGATAGTTTGTATACTCTGAGTCAGATGAAGGAAAATATATATACAAAAATCTTAGCAGCAAATGATAGGAGTCGGTTAACCAGTGGTATGTTCTGTTTGTTTATATCACAGCTGGCCAAGAATGTAGGAAACAATAGTTTTAATGATATTATGGAAGCAAATTTACCCAGCCCTTCACCAAAGCCCACCCCTTCAAGTGATATGTAAGTATTTTGAATTCTGAGTATATGAATACTTTACTAGTCTATCCTCCTCTCCTTCCTCACTCAAAAACAGACAAACAAAACATAACCAGCTAGCAACACAGTATCCCCCTCACCCAACCCCCATTATCAAGAAAAGACTAGAAAAATATTTTGAAGGATATGTCTGCAAGAGGCAAGTTTCTTCTCAGCAGTACCTTCCCTGGAAACTGCTGCTGAGTGCCAGCTTTATGGAACAGATCTTGGGAACAGTTGTATCTGGCCACACTGGGCTATGGCAATAGCCCTGCCAAGGTGGTGGTAGGGGAGCTCTTACAGATGGAGATGTCCAACAACCTTCTCAGCAAAGTCTGGCAGGTTGATGTTCTGTCTAATGAGTTTTCTGTGGGAGTACAAAACAAAAACAAAAAACAATCTTACCAGAATTATAAATCTATTAACCCTGGACCAGACTCTTCCACTTCTGGAAACTACTGTCTATTTTGTGGTAGAAAATAATAATAATGATAATGATAATGGGACAAAGGGAGTCTGTGACTCTACCAGATGTGAAAACACTAAGTCCCATGTTCTGGTGTAAGTGATTTCCAAGACAGTTGATACATTTTGAAAAGCAAAGAACAATAGAAAGCAGACTGCCTTCTGGGAAAGGACAAGATGGGTAATGGGGAAGAGAAACATACCTTCTCACCCTAGACCCATTGCCAGACTGAGAAACTGAATTGTGGCTAACCTTGGTGATTAAACCCCCTCATTCCTGCACTGTCTACTCAGGAGCCAAATGCACTTGTGGACAGAGTTCTGTATACTTGCCTCACTAAAAAAGGTGGTGGGTGTTTCAGTCCATAGTCAGCTGGTCCCATTGCTGTGGCCCAGGCTGGTAAGGCAGAAGGAAGCAAGGCAGCGGAACTGCTTGCCTCACAGCAGTGAGAAAGCACAGCAGACAAAAAGTGACCCAGAGCAAGCTCTACCCTTCACAGACATACTGCACTAGTGTGCACTAGTGCTTGCTTAGCTTGAACAAGGCCCTAGATTCCCCCCTCAATACTAGGGGGACAAGATTGAAGAGTTCTTAAGATTGAATCCTGTACCTTGTAAAGACTCTACCTCAGTCCCTAAGTGCTATGGATAAGTAGGAAGAAAGGCTAATTCTTACTCACATAGTTGGGAAGGCTTTATGCAGGAAGAAAGGACAACAGCCTAAATATTTGGCCAATGCTTCCATGGATACGAAACTTTCACAAGTATTAAAATTTTTACAGGGCACATTCAGTCTGCAATCGTGAAGTTAAGTCTCCCAGAAGGCCTCTTGGCAGCAGTGGTCTTTTGTTGAGTTGTGCACATGCTTACAGAGTGCTCATTCTCTGCTGAGAAAATAGCAAAACAAACTGCAGTGTAAACCTCCCCCTCAATGCCTTGGGTCTAACAGGGAAGACAGACATTGCCAAAGAGCTCAGACAGCTGTTTACAGAACCGTGGTTGTAGGAAGTGTGCTACAGGAGTCAGTTCCAAACACACACACCAGAGAGCTAATAGCTGCCTGTAGCTCCATTTCTAGGAGATCCAGCACCCTCTTCTGCCCTTCTCAGGAACCTGCAAGCAAGTGTATGATGCACGTAAACTCAGAAGGGCATATATGTGAATTAACAATCAGTATATAAATCTTTAATGTGCCAGTAAGTAGATGTCTCCATTTTAAAATGATAAAAACCTCAAGTTCATAAAGTTTAAATACTTTTTATAGTATCACATAGCTGGCATGCTGTAGGACCCAAACTTCATGTATTTTTACTAATTAGCTTATTTAAGTGGGAAAGATCAGGGGATGGACACAGGTTTCTGGAGTGTCAGACGGTGTCACCTGATCTTAGTTCTTTCTCTCTGGCCCTCATCTGATTTTCCCTGAACTGTCTTCCGTTTCAGTCTTCTGTAGGTGAGAGTGACAACTAGGCATTGAGGCTCTGTTCTCAGCTCGGGGCTGGGAGGTAGGCCCCGTCTCCATGGTGATGGTGATTAGACACCACATAGCCACTCAGACTTCAGGCCTGGTCTTTCCAGCGTCTGCTCTTGAAGGAGCCTCTACAAGGAAGGCAGTTCACCTCATTCATCCCTGTAACACTTCTTGCCTGTGGGGTAGATTTAATAGCAGCCTTTCTAAGTCTCAGTATTCTCTCCTATAAAAGGGGTTAGAGCAAAAAATAAAATCTTCATGAAGCTCTAGAAGCTTAATTTGTCTCAACTTTTAAAATTTTCCCACATATGTGGTGAATTTGAAATATTCATAGAATGTTTCTCTTAATGTAGAAAAGAAATCACCCATGATCTCTATGCACATTGATTTTATGTGTTACTCACACATATCAGCAGAAACGCTCTGACCACTTCTTCGTGTGTTTCAGGACCGTGCGTAAAGAGTACATCACTGCAAAGTATGTCGACCACCGCTTCTCCAGGAAGACCTGTACCTCTTCCTCAGCAAAGCTGAACGAATTGCTTGAGGCCATCAAGTCCAGGGACTTACTTGCATTAATCCAAGTCTATGCAGAAGGGGTGGAGTTAATGGAGCCACTGCTGGAACCTGGGCAGGTAATGACTCAGAGAAGCCGGAGGATTAAAAAGCAAACAGTAAGCATGCTGTGGCGGCATACATCTGTGAGCTCAGCACTTGGACAAAGTGGCAGAGTCTAAAACAAACTGGGGGCCAGCCCCGGGCTGCCCCGCAGAGACAGAGTTTAAATGAGGGACCATACATTTCTGACTCAATTTAATGAGGTACATGTGCATTAGCTGAGCAGGTCTGGAGAATTGGAGAGTCGACGTGCTCTTGGTAATTGCTTGGGGTTCCTTGGCAGTGAAGCTGTTAGAGGCATGATCACAGAGTTCATATCCTCCCTCCCTCCTCAGGAGCTCGGGGAGACAGCCCTTCATCTTGCCGTCAGGACCGCAGACCAGACATCTCTCCATCTGGTTGATTTCCTTGTACAAAACTGGTATGGCTTTTGTTTTTCATCTGAATGAACTGAGTATAGTTTACAGCACAAACCAGAACTGTGTAAGACCTATTCCCAAACTCTGTGCTCTGTGGTTAGCTGGTTAAAAGACTTTTATTGGCTGTGACTGCTCAGTTGCATCCCTTTATCTCTGCCGGCTTTATAGTGTGCCCATAGGTATGTGTATGATCTGCTAGGTGACGGAAAAAAAGCATAGAAAACACAGAGCGTAGAAACTGTGCGTTTAAGCATCTGAAGAACTTCTTAAGGCATATACCTCATAGATGAGAGAGGACCTGTGGTCACACAGTCTTTCTAATAATGCTGCAATCTTTCAGTGGGAACCTGGATAAGCAAACGTCTGTGGGGAATACAGTTCTGCACTATTGCAGCATGTACGGCAAGCCGGAGTGTCTGAAGCTGCTGCTTAGGAGCAAGCCCACCGTGGACATCGGTAAGTGTGGCTACTCTCAGACATCCCAGAGGGCGGAGACTACACACACATTCAACTTAGTCACTGTGCCTCGCCTCTTAAAATAGTATCCTAGATAATTATTTGCATTTATTCTACTGTTTCAGTTAACCAGAATGGAGAAACTGCCTTGGATATAGCAAAGAGACTCAAAGCTACCCAGTGTGAAGATCTGGTAAGCAAAACTAGGATCAGAGGTGTGTCAGACATCAGCGGCCATGAAGTGTTCTTCTGAGAGGATGGAATTGGGGAAGGATGAAGCATTTTGTTTCTAAGTAGCTAAAGAAATACAGATAAGTGCTAAAGTGCATTTGAAAGAGTGCTGAGGTCATGGCTTTGCCTTCTGAGTGCACTTGTCACACTGGAGACCCACGCCTCTGTAGGAGTGAGGATTAGGATCATGCTGCGTGTTTGCCAGGACACCAGGCTGCTTTGCAGCTAAGGGGAGAGGATAGGATTCCTTAGGCAGTCAGTTCAAGAGCTGGGAAGAATGTAGTGGTTTTCTGCAAGCTAAGCACCCTCCCTTCTGCCTCCCTCCTCTGCACACTCACCTTTCTCTCCCTACTAGTTCTTCCCTAATCTCCTGCTGGACCTTCACGTGAGCGGGATTCTCTTAACCACAGTGCCTGGTGTCTGCCCTCTGTTGCGGACAGCATGTAATAAACAGACTGAGAGCGAGTTGTAAAGAAAACAGATGTATGTTGACTTGCGGTTCAGGGTAAAGGGGCTGCATCCTCGATGGCCTTTTTCTTCTCCCAGTTAATCCCACTATGAGAGACAGGAGAGTACCTATGTTTCCTGCTCAGTGGTCCCTCATCTAAAGCCACCAATGTTCAGCCATTATGTCTCCTTCCTGAAAACCCTATCTAATCCTCATCACCTCCCAAAGGCCCTGATCTCAGTACCGTTACTGAGTTTCCACCCTTTTAAGACCTCTCGATGAGGATTAAGTTTTCACTTAATGGACTGGGGATAGTGGGACATGCCTGTAACCTGAGTCCTTAGGAGGCTTAGGCAGGAGGATCACAAGCTTCAAACAAGCCCAGGCTCCATGGAGGAGGCATTGCAGTAAGGAAATATCTCTGCATTTCAGAGGCACAGGCCTGGGAAGCGAGGCTAGAGAAAGAAAGGACACTCCACTGAGTTTGAGTTTCTCCAGACCTGGAAGTTGTACTTTTTGTAATTTTTGTTGCTTTGATATTTATATTTGTTTCTTGCTGAGTTCTTGTGGGGAGGGGCTGGCAGGTGGGGGTTGCGGGGAGGACTCAAACTCTAATCTTCCCTAGCGCCAGGACCTGCACCACGATCACTGGCTGTATTATGTATTCTTGTTATCCCTTAAGATTTATTTAATTTTCTTTTATGTATATGAGTATTTTACTTACATGCATGTATATATACCACTTGTGTGCCTGGGGCCTATAGAGACCAGAAGAGAACATTAGATCCCCTGGAACCAGTTACCATGTGAGTCACCATGTGGGTTCTGAGGCCCAAACCCAGATCATCTGCAACAAGAACCATCTCTCCAGCACCTGTATTTTGTATCTTGGAGTCCTCTGAGACCACTGTCTCTGCCTACAGTGCCCTGGGCGTGTCATGCGGCCACCCAGCTTGTCTACTCAGAACTGAGCCCACTGGGCCGTGTCCTTTAGGGCTGAGGGGTGGGGTCTTGCTTGGTGCATGTAGAGTGGTGGATATTTGAGCATTTCCATTAAGTGGTGTGCCCTTGCTGTTCCTTACAGCTTTCCCAGGCTAAATCTGGAAAGTTCAACCCTCATGTCCATGTAGAGTATGAGTGGAATCTTCGACAGGACGAGATGGATGAGAGTGATGATGATCTGGATGACAAGGTGAGTGCCTGGGTGAGTGCTCCAGAGCGCCTAGGCCACCTCCCACCTTCTGTGAGGTGCATTGGTCTGGGCCTTCTGACCTGCGGAAGCAATTTGGTCTCTGTTGGGCACCATGTAATAGCTGGACAATAGAACCTGTGGGAAAGATCTGGAAAGAGACGGTCATTTGAAGGAAGTGGCCTATGCAGTTGTGGAGCTGGCCAGCTGACAAGCTACAAGTTCCAGCAGCCAGTGATAGCTCAGAGATGAGGGTGAAGAGGGTCTGAAAGCCAAAGTCCTGGTCAATTTTTCTTAAGGTCTTCAGCTGACAGGATGAGGCCCACGGACATTTTGGAGAGCAGCTCAGATGCCAGTGATTCCGTTGTAAAACTGTATCTACACTGATGATTGCCTGCAGCCCACAGCCTAGTCGCCTTGTAGAATTAAACATGTAAAACACTACATATAAGTACCCATGATTGTCACTTTTGAGGGATTTACACGTGGTCTAAGTTGAGATAAATATTTTTCCATCATCTCAGACTGTCTCTCTAGAAACTCACAGGGATGTGATGATTGTACCCAGAGAAAACTTACGCACAAGAGGACTTGGCATCTTTTCTGAAGCCTTCTAGCTGATAGACGACTATCTCTAGGATTAGGCCCAGGTCTTGGTGACTCTTGTAGGTGGTATTTATCTACCTTTGAAAGTTCAGCCATATTTATCATCAGACGTATGCCAGGCAGGATTATAAGGAATACTCAGACAAAGGTCCTAATGTCACTCTCCATTTCAAGAGGAGAGAAATGCTAACTCAAATGGTAATGTGACTGTCTAGTGAAAATCAGAGAAGTCCAGACACCTAGTGCCTCAGCCTTGGTAAGCCCTGGCAGTCTCATCAAGTAAGCAGCCACAGAGATAGATTTCTGAGAATAGCTGGGTACTGGCCAGAGAAAAGAAAAGAGGAATAGAACCACTCATGCTGTGAGTGGGAAGCATCTTCCTGGGGAGGGGAAGAGGTACCCTGCAGAGCTGTGAGTAGTTTTTCAGGTTCAACCTTTATCTTTACCCAAGCAGTCAGAGGCCAGCAAACATTTATTAGCAGGACTGAGTTTCCTACCAACCCTTCCTGTAGTGTATACATTGAGATGAGGGGAAGAGAAGAATCTGGGCCATTCTGCTGCAGTGAGAGCAGTGAGCACCTTGCTAGGACTAAGTTACAGGGTCCATCTGAGGCTTCCATGCAACACATGGGATGCAGGTGATGTGTAACGACCACAGGTAGAGTTGGATGGTGCTCAAGCCACCACAGTGTATAAAATACCATCTGGGCAATTGGCAATGGTTTGCAGCCCAAGAATGTGGGTGGGATTTAAAGCTCCAAGCCTTTAGCATGTGGGTAGCACCTCTAAACCAGGTGTGGAAGAAGGGTGAAGGTGAAAGGTTTGTACAGAGAAAAGGACTTCATGTAACAAATCATAGGTTAACGGGGATGCTGTTCAAATAAGGCTGACAGGTCTTTTGCAGGGAGTTGTTTGTTGAATAAAGACTAATTGTAACTGTGGCTTTACCTGTCACTTTTGAATGTCCTACTGATCCCTAACTATGGAGCATTGGTGGGACTTATTGATGAAGATGTAGGAAGTGTAAAGTCTTCCTTCACTGTCACTGCTGTGAAGCTGTGTTGATGGCCACCCACATACCACACCGAGAGCCATAGGAACCAGATGACCTCCTGAGCCCAGTCTGCAGGGGTCTTCTGGACACCTCAAGGGCAGCCCTTGAGTCTCATCTCATCTGTTGTTTCCTGTACCAGCCAAGCCCGATCAAAAAGGAACGCTCGCCCAGACCACAGAGCTTCTGCCACTCATCCAGCATCTCGCCACAGGACAAGCTGGCACTGCCAGGGTTCAGCACTCCACGGGACAAGCAGCGGCTCTCCTACGGAGCCTTCACCAACCAGATCTTCACCTCTACGAGCACAGATTTGCCCACATCACCCACCAGTGAGGCTCCCCCTTTGCCACCTAGGAACGCCGGGAAAGGTACGAGCTTGAGGAGTGCTTATGGATTTGACCTCCTGGTTGCTAGTCTGCCAGTTAAGTGGCAGGATATGAAACATACTATCAGGGGCAGCTCAAAAGTGGGACTTTGTCATTCCCCAGGCACGAGAGTGCAAAAGGTAGTATCTTGGGTATTGTAGGTGTGTTACCTTGCATTAACCTCCAGTGAGTTACATGGCTTTTTATGCCCATCCTCCTGAAAAAAAACAAGACTGAAACAGTAAAGTGACTTTGTAGTTGAGACTCAGTCTGAGAGCCATGTGGTGTTAGCACCTGTACTGTCTGTAGCTCTTGGTTCTCTGAAAGCCTACTTTTCTCTGTACTGAGATGCCTCTGTGTTAAATATGTGACTGTCTGGACTAAAGAGGTAGGCGTTAGTAGAAAGCTTGTCCTTACACATGAAGCCCTGGGTTTGATCCCCAGCACTGTGTGAAATTGCACGTCACAATTACACAATCACTATCCTTCCATATAACTCAAACGCCGTGCTTTTTAGTCTAATTACTTACACTCTTTTAATGATTTGATATTCACTTCCCTTTCCTTTTATTCCTTTCATCGATGACTTCCCTCTCTAAAGTCTGAAATAAGCTGCCTGCCTGCTATTAGCCTCCTCTGCAGTCCCTCTGTCACGTGGGAGCCTCGCTCTTCTTGTAGGATTCCTACCCATATGAATTGTTCCTGATTAAGTAAAGAAGCAATAGCACTCCTTCAGCAACCTCCATGGTTTCAATAGCCCTACTTAATTGGCTGGTACAGGAAACAATGAAATGATCAGAAGTTCGTTATCATTATAGCAAGTTTGAGGACAACCTACATTTCATGAGTCCCTGACTCCGGAGAAGGATGGGGATGCCATAGTAGTTGATAATATTTGTAAAGCACTTGCCTCACGAGAGATTACACACCACACTTCTCCCATCCTAACGCCTCCAAATGAGGTAGGTAATGCAGGTTCTCATCTACCTGGGGTCCTAACCCAGATGCTGTATGAACAAAACCCACAGTCCCGGACTCTCAGATGATGTGAGGATGGCCTAGGCCACTGTTACTCCCTATATTGTCAGATGCCTTCACCAGCCCAACATTAGGCCAGTGGAGATGGTTCCCCACCCATTACCACAAACACTAGCCCTTTGTTCTCTCTCCAGAGTGTGTCCAGCTCTGGAGGTCGGTGTAGAGGGTCAAGTTAAGGCACAGAAATTCTAGGGCTATAGCTGAGAGGTGCTAAGCACTGTAGCTGCCAGAGAATCCAAATGTGGGATTCTCCCAGTGCGCTCAGCCCCGCTCAGCACAGGTTGGCAGTGCCCTTGGTACACAACGACTGGCCTATTTGAATCACACTGGTGCTGTTTTCTGGCAAATGTGAGCTTTATTCAAAACTGGTTTTTTCACAGCTTATTCTCCATTGAAATCGTGTTATAAATGGGAGCTGTGTTCTTAGAGAGACCCCAAATGACCTTGTAGATCATAAAATAATAGGGAACATTACAATAAAGCTTTAGCGTGAGCAGTTCTCATCAAAGACAAACGCTTATGGCGGTGGATATAAGCCAAGTGTTTCTTATCATTCTGCACAGTCTACTAGAGCACACTTTTAAAGACAGACCATTAATGTAACAAGCTTACAAATCTATACTGTGTGAGCCCTGTGCAAAACCATGTTCCCCAGCAAGTCTTGCTTCTGACAAGAGGACAGAAAGGAGCCTCCAGACCTGATAAATGCATCTGAAGGATTGATTTTCTGTGCCCTGGTTATGTGGTGACCTGTCTTGACAGGCAGAGCCAGCACCTGTTCAGAGAGCCTTCGCTGACAGCAGAAGCCAAGAACTAACACACCCAACCACCCCCCCCCTTGTAGCCTCCCTGTGTAATTTTATCTCACAGGGACGTAAAAAAAAACCATCGAGTGCACAATCTGGCTTAGTGCCAGGCATCACTCGCCTGCGTTGAATAAATTCTAGCTAGCTCCTTACTGAACACCCAGAAAACAAAGGCTACATTTATTCATCGATTCAGCTGCTGAAATGGGCTTAGAGGTTTGGCCATAGCAACCGTGGCTAACTAAGGATAGACCACCTACCCTTCCTTTTACAGGTCAAGCCCATGCTTGAAAATAGAACTTGCTCTCCTGACTAAGTTCCCCCTGGCAGCCTATCGTGGGACATCAGGTTCCGAGCATTGGACTGTCTGCTGCTGACACAGATAGACAGCTGCCTATCTGACAGCTGCCAGGCACGAACCATAGCTGTCCTTAACCAGCAGGGCTCACTTGCTCTTACGTGGGAGAAACTTGCAATGATTCTTAGAGGACACTGTTAAACAGTCAGCTAGCTCCCTGTGCAGAGGGCATTGTGTTTTGTGGTCCCTGTATTTTTTTTTTCAATCTATCCTGCTAACTGGAATAACTATCTACTTGGAACAAAGCTGTCTGGAATCAGTCATCCTTTGGATTGTCATTAGTTTCTCTCCACAACAAGGAAGGCCCTGGTCCTTGCTTATAGCACAAGCTACACTCAAAGATACAAATTTAGGAAGCTCAGGATCATGACTTACTGGGACAGAACAGACACCTCTGACAAAGTCCCGCACAAATAAGGGGAGTGCAAAAGGCAGCAAGAGAGAAAAAAACCTCCTCTGAGGCAAGCTCAGAGGATTTCCAGAACCCTCCAGGGACCTCATCAGAATTCAGGGAAGTTTGATCTAAAGTCCCATCAGCCAGCATCTGAGGCCCACATTCACCATCCTTCCAGCTCAGGCAGTCAGATGCCTGACTCTGCAGAAAGGAGTCCAGAGAGAATCCCTGAAGGTACAAAGCTAAGTGTGTCGATCTTCCTCATAATCAGCAGCCCCTACCTAATACAATTTAAACAGGACCCTAAGGTTTTTACTGGTTTTTAATCTTTGCATTTGAATGCTATCATAGAACTTTGGTTTCTTTAAAGCTAAGAGGAGTCTGAAGGACTGTATCCCATTATACAGGCAAAGAAACTGTGCCCTAGTAAAGTTAAGGAATTTCCTACAGATCACATGGTGCTGTAGCAGGAGAGCTGTAGCTTCAGGCTATGGCAAGTCACCTCAAGTCTTCTTTCCTTGTTGAGTGAGATCGTCTATCTTTCTCTTACCTGCCTAATGGAGAACACATTGAGACAGTGTATAGAGAGATCCTCCTGTTAGGTCTGCTGGGCTGTGGCTGCAGCTACTTCTGGAGTGGGGGATCATGGGAAACCAATAGCTGCACAGCTCATCTCACAGAACAGGTACTTGCAAGTACATAATGTTTGCTTGCTTGGTTGACTAACTTAGCTGGTTTACAATAATATTAAAGTTTAGAGTCATGGCTGTCTGCCATTATTCATCTTCATGCTTTTTGCGTGTCAATGGCAAAAATGTATACCCACCATCGAGCCATTACTTCTCACAAGATTGAGGACTGTAGGAGACACTGGACATAGCACTTGGCACCATGTGATCCATTGGGGTTGGTTCTCTCTGCCTGGCTTCGGTACCTCTCTGCCACTGCCTCTTTTAAGGCGTCTTCAGGGAACTATGGACCAGAGTGAAGTTGCTCACTGGCTGGATTAGCATGTACCATATCGAGACCTGATGCCTGCCTGCTTCTTAACTGAAAGAAACTTTGTAAAGAATAAGTCTGATCTCAAGGAGCAGAACTTGGTTTGAATAACTAAGTTTTTAAGCTTTTAGAAGCAGGAACAACTAGTGTGCTAGAATCCAGAAATATTACTGGTCTGAATAGCATGTGAATACTAACCCTTGCATCTCATGGGTACATGCTATGATGGAGACCTCCTACCTCATACAGACTCCAGCCTCAGTCTAGACCCCGGGATTCCTACTCCATGAGGGCCAATCCTGCAGAGTTACCGGAAGTAAGGATTTGGTGTTTGCCTTGCTGAGTCACTGCTTTGAGCCTGCACAGTGAAATGACAAGCAGATAAGACCGCGCAGCTCCACCGAGTGCGCTCATTCAACAACTATTTCAGGAGCAGGGATGTAGGGGAGAGTGAAGAAGGCCTTCTGCAAAGTAAGAAAGCAAGAAGAAACTGCACCATCAGGTCAGTAGGGGGCAATGCAGGAGGAGAGCTAAGTTTGCTGCTTTGAAAGCCAGGTTTCTATTTCCTCCTGCCCTACTGAAAACTTCTCCAGGACAGGAGGTATAGTCCTGTTGTCTCAGCACAGTGCAAGATGGGGTTCATCTGTCATATTATTAAGTGTAGAAGCAACAGAAAGAATAAGTGAAATCATGTCTCAAACGATGCACAGCAAAAGGAGGGAGTGGGCACACATGGAACCAGACCACGTGTCCTAGGGAAGTGGCGGTTCACTTTCCGGAGAGCTCTGTAGAAATGCTTATAGCAGTTCTACCCAGTACAGCTGTGGAAGCACTTTATACAAAGCATCTCCTTCTCTGAGAGGCCTGAAGTCTAAGAGACAAGTGGGGATGGGGAGACCTCCTCAGCTTCCTGCCGTGGCTTGCCATCACTGGCTGAGTGCTACAAGCCTGGGAAGTGACTACCGCTCCCTGGGGCGCGTATCTCCTGGGATAACCCTTTGAGTGGCTTGGTGTAACAACTCACACGCTTTGCCTTTAAATCATCGCATTAGATTTATGTTTATATTTAGCTTTGCTTTTGTTGTTGTTGTTGTTGTTGTGGCCCTTTTCCAGTTTCCCACCATACATTTTGTTATTTTAATAATTGTTAAAACTTCATTATTTAAAAAAAAAACAACTTGCAAATTAAAAAAAACACCACACACCAAAACTAACCAGATGCAAGATCTTTACAACTCAGTGACCTTACAGTTAAAATAGGCATTCAGAATGGAAGCTGTGATGTACCAAATTCCTTTTTAAACACATTTCCTGAAGCCCCGTGGGCTGACCAAGAGCTTTATCTTCAACAAGGGTCACTAACACAGGCTGTGTGGTCAAGTCACCTGGCCTCTAGGGTATGAAAAAAGAAGCAGAGGTAATCCTGATTTCTCCTGCATGGGGAGAGGTCAAAGTGTGTGCTTATGGAATTGTTACATAACCAACCCTAACTCCTTTGAGTCCACTACTTTTATCAGTATCAGAAAGGGACTGAGGGACAAATGAACATCTAAGGCTACTCTCTGCATAGAAATCAACAAACAGAAAAACATGTCACCCTGGCACTCCTTCCTTCCTTATACAGCACCTGGCTTTAACTACTGCTTGCTAAGGTGATTAGCATACTATAAAAAACCATGGGACCGGCTACATAAAAACAGCCACATAAATTTAAGATACGTTGTAGGACATGTTATTATAGCAAATAATAATGGATTGTAGTCTTGAAAATTGCTAGGACAATAGATTTTGAGTGTTCTTACCACAATAATACATTAGGTGAAAAATGTTAATTGACTCATTGAATCATTCCATAACCTGTATGTGTTTCAAAATAGCATTGTGTGCTCAATGAACATATATGACATTGTTAATTAAAAACATAAAGGGAGCCAGGTGTGGTGGCGCACGCCTTTAATCCCAGCACTCGGGAGGCAGAGGCAGGTGGATTTCTGAGTTCGAGGCCAGCCTGGTCTACAAAGTGAGTTCCAGGACAGCCAGGGCTACACAGAGAAACCCTATCTTGAAAAATAAAAGAAAAATAAAAAATAAAAAAAATAAAGGGAAAACCATTAGTAAGTGATAGAATTTTCTGTATACTGGTAGAGTTACTCAGGTATAACTTTAGTCATTAAGTCTTCTGTAAGGCACGTTACTGTCAAGACAGTTTTTAAGCCATTTTCTGCGAACTTTGAAAGTTGTACTTTTTATTTGGTCTCAGGTAGAAGACCTGGGTTTTCACCTTTACTGAAACCCCACCAGGTCCAGCACTGGGACATAGAAAAGCAATACCATCTCCCCTGTGAAAACAAGCAGACGGAACAGGAAGAAGAACAGTCACTATAGTACAAAACGGGGTATCCTCGTCCCTGGCAACCTTGCTGAAGTCTTAGACATTAACAGCAGGCACCCAGGGAAGAGAGATGCATTAAAGAAAGATTCTGGATAAAGTTACATATGAATCCTCCTAACAAGTGAGGGCAGAAAAAAAAAGTATTGAAATCCTCAAAACTGAATAAAAATAGTTTTTAAAGTAGGCAGGAAGTGAAGAGAGATCCCCACTGTGCATGTGGGAGTCAGGAAGAACAAGCTGTTGTCAGGCCTGAGCGTTTGGGCTTGAGTCAGCTCACGGTTCTCTGAACTCAGCTTCTTGCCATGTCTGACCAATTTTCCAAACTCTTGGATCTGGATTCAGCTTGGTTGGTAGAGACTAGGTTAACCTTGCAGGAGATCATCCCTGGAGTCACACATACCTCTGTTAGCATTTTACTTCAGTATTTGGAGCCTCCCTACGTGACCTTTTATAAGATGCACTTCACCAGAGAATCCCTAGATGGTGATAGAGATGAAATTACAAGAGAAACTCACTATTGTCTGTTACTTACCTATTCTGCATTTCCTCTTTCCACTTCCTCCTACTGAACCTGGTTGTTTTCCCCGGGGCCCAAAGGCCGAATATGCTGCCCTGCATCTCAGAAGCCAGCAGCACTGACTGCTGGGGCAAGTGTCTGCTGTTTCTAAACCTGCTTTGTCCCAGATCCGTGTTTCCTACTCTATGGGGTCTGTCATGCCAAGCTCCTTTCCTGGATATATGATAGGACCATACTAAGCCCATATCTCACAGGATAGTACTGAAAGTTAAAAGGAATAACCTATTCAAACCCATTTGAAGAGTGCAAAGCTCCGTGCATGTGTAAGGCTGTAGTACAACCTCCTTATTATATCCAAGACATTAGTAACTAATGGTGTGACTAGGTATTGCTTTACAGGAACCATAAAGCTTCTGTCCTGTGTCACGTCAGTGAAACAGAATCAAGTCTATAACTGTGGTCATTCTCTTAATGTACATGTCTACCTTATTTAGATGATCATTGTCCACTGCCCTGTCAGGCTACCTCTGAGAATTAATGACTGAATCCTTGTTAGTACTAACCACTAATTAATAATTAAAACTATCTTTTAAGTTTACCCAGGAAGAACACCATCAGTAATTATGATTTTCTTTTAACACAGAGTATAAAAAGCTCATTTGGAACTTTTCTAGATCACTAAGTATCTCCTGTCTGAGTTAAACGTTGCATATGGCAGTGTTCCTAGCTTCCCCCCTCCCTTGTTTCTATCACTTTCCTTTTTTTTTTTTTTTCTTCCTACATGTGTATAGAAGCATTTGTTCATGGACATGGTTAAAGCAGGCCCATGAGAGTCTTCTCTAGAGAAATACCCATCCAGTTGCCCAGCGTAATGTCTTACATGCGCCCTCACGTCAAGAATGTATATGGTGCGGCTATAACTGATTCAAAACCAGCTCCGTTAGCTGGAGTTCAGACTCAAGTATAACAGATGGTTTGGGATTTCCAGAACAATTCGGAATTAGAACAAAAGGAGGTTTCGGAGTTGTTGTTCTAAGTCATCTTAGATCCTTACCAAAATGATTGGCTGGTTGGGGTTTTTGTTTGGTTGGTTTTGTTTTTTGAGGAAAGCTTGTTTTCTGACTAAAAGAAAAGCTGTAGTAGAATTCAAAAACTCTGCTATATAAATACTTTAACTGTGGGCCACTGACTGCCGAGCTCACAGCACCCCGCTGTGCCCCTCTTGAACTTGGTGGCAGTGCATTATGCCTTCATCCTAAGTAGATCCAGTTACTTCCATTGAGTTACTGATTGAAAATGTGTGTGCTTTCTTTATACCACTGCATCTGAGGGAAGGACTAGATCCCTGGGCTTTCTGTGTATGTTACGACTGTTTTCTCTCTGCCTTGGTTCTTAAATGAGCGTTCATCACATTTCTGACTGACCATGCAATTCTTGATGTCCATGATTCCCTGCCTTGGCCTCCTAAGAGGTTGGGATTTCAGACTTATTCCACCATGCCTGGCTTGACTGGTCGTTTGCTCCTTTAAAATACTCTTTTTTTTTTTCCTGTGTTGTAATTTTTAACTAAGTCCTCCCCCCCCCCCATCTACTTATCACTTGAATTCTTACTGTGTTCTTTCTCATTTCTAGTTCCCTGAGAACTTCATACAATGTATTTTAATCATACTTCTTTCTCTCTCTTCTTTCTCTCTCTTCTTTCTCTCTCCCGGATCCATCTACTCTTCCATAACCGGTCCACTTTGTGTCCTTTCTCCCCTCCCTCCCTTCCCCAGCAAGTATAGTTTATACATTTATTCTTGGATGTGTGGCCTCCACTAGATGGTGATCACAATCCACCAGAGAACACATCATTAAAGAAAAGTGACTCTCAGTCCCAGCAGCTATCAACTGCCCACAGCTCTTTAGCTCCTCTTCACGCTGTGATCTTATCTGGCTGGAGCTGGCGCAGGTCTTAGGAGTGCTACCTCAATTGTGCAACCTCCCTGCTGTGTCCAGAAAGCAGTTTCCTTGTGCTCATTCATTGCCTCTGGCTCTTACACTTATTCCGCCCCCTCTCCCACAGTGATGGCTGAGCCTTGGGAGGACAGGGTATGATACAGATGTCCCCATCAGGGCTGAGCCTTCCTCCAACAAACAGTTTTGAAATCTGTTTGTGAGTTGGTGGGCTGGTGGACTTCCATGTTATAGCACATTTTGATGAGTAATTACATACTGGCTGTTGTGTGTCTGTGAGACTGGGATTAACCCTCCTGCCCCCCGTTCAATTTCCTTTCTAGGTCCAACTGGCCCACCTTCAACACTCCCTCTAGGCACCCAGACCTCTAGTGGCAGCTCCACCCTATCCAAGAAGAGGCCTCCTCCCCCACCACCAGGACACAAGAGAACCCTGTCTGACCCTCCCAGCCCACTACCTCACGGGCCCCCAAACAAAGGCGCAATTCCTTGGGGTAAGTTTTCCCAAAGTCAGGGTCAAAGCTGTCCAGAGCCCGATAGTTGGGGGGACTCCACTGGGCACTGGACAGTTTGCACGTTAGGAAAACCATCCAAACTGCACACACACTGGCTGTGGACTGAAACATATATTAATATGATTGTACCTGCCTTCTAAGGCCAGGAAACAGATTGAAAAGTATCTGGGGCCACTCAGAACCATAGGAGTAAATAAAGTGCTCTCTAATATCATCAGGGAGCTGATCGTAGAACACCCCACACACACAAGACACCAAAAGCTGCAGGGGCCCCCATCCCCAGGCATTTGAGTAACCTGAGCACAAATACTATTAAATTCTCTCTAGACAGCATATCTAATGCAGTGTAAATAGGATGGGTTTTTTTTTTAAATGTGTCCATGTTTGGTACATATATTTTCCCAAATATTTTTTATCCACAGATATGGAGGGTAAACTGTAAAATAGGACCTGAGCAGCATGCCCTAAATCTCAGCTGAGAGTGGCAACTGTTTTAGTTTGGAATTACAATTCTCACGGAACTCAGCAAAGCAAAATAATGGGCTAAGCATAGGGATGGGTTTCCGTGCTACCTAGCGTGCTTATCTAACGTGCACAAGTCCCCCTGGGTTCAGTCCCAGTACCAGAAAAAGAAGAGAAGAAAAAGAAAACAGTCCACTCCTTCATGACAGCCAGAACAGTCTCCTCCTAAAACAGAAACCCTAGACATTCTTCCTCACCCCTTTAGTGGCTTCCTGCTGAGGTTCAGATCAGTGCAGGCTCTTTATACCAAAGCAGGAGTGGCCCCGCCCTTCACCTCCAAGCCTCCCATGCATCGTCCAAGGCACTCCCGCTCCCTGGCATTCTATCCTGTCCTTGCAAGGCCAGGCTCACTTGTGTGCCTCCCTGGCTCTTCTCTGTTGTCTCCCACAACACTATGAGAGTTAAGTTCTTTGCTACCCCGCTAGGATGAGAGAACCATGAGAAGAAGCATCCTTGGCTGCTATGTTCTCGCCTGGACGGAATCCTGCCTGGCCCAAACTGGATATTCAGAAATCTCTCGAGAATGAGTAGCCTTACCCAGAGTCCGTTAGTTGAATCAACAGATCAACCCTGGCTGCGGCACTTATCTTGTCTACCAAAAAACAACAAAACAGTGCTAACAGCAACAACAACCATGGAAGCCCACACTTTGTGTCTTGCCGACTGCCCTGGCAGTGGTATATGGCTCACCATCATCCAGTAGCCCAGCAAGGTGCTGGCCCACACATGATCTCTGCCAAATGAGCATGCTAGTCATCTTTCCCCACCAGTGGATTCCACTGTGACTTTTTTCCTGCCTTTTTTAAAATTGGGTTTAACATGTAATGGGTAGTTCAGCTTAATAGTCTTAAAGGATTCCTCAAAGCCTATCTGAGTTTTTTTTTTTTTTTTTTTTTTTTTAAGTTTTGAGTCAAAGCCAGAATATATATTCTAAGACTGTCCCACAGTTTTGTCCCAAATGCCACTGGACATACATGTACACAGCACAGGTGTGCTCACAAATGCGTATTTATATTGTAGCCACTCATGCTTCGGCTCAGCAGTGCGCTCCTAGAAACAGAGGCATCCCTGGAATCAACATGTCAGATCTCTATTTTCTGGCCCGAATGGTATCTAACACCTGGCTTTCCATTTTATCTTTAATAGTGGTAGAGGCCAGGCCTCTTCCTAAAGAAACTCAGTTGTTATCACTTATAAAAGTTACTGCCTGCCAGTAAGCTGGGAGCATGAGAACCTTTCACAGATGGGGCCTCAGCCAGCCCTACATGAGAAAAACCAAAGTTTATCCTGAGCAAATGTGGTGTTGCTCCAAATAGCAGGATTGTGCTGAGTGACAGCTTGAGTACTGACTCGAGGCTTGTTTGTGGTTGGTGGGTGTGCACATATGGGAGCCAGTCGCACTGGCGCACTGCAGGTACACAGGTGGACTAGTGACTGTCAGGGGGAATTCACTCAGCTCCTGACGTGTGTACTCTGCTGATGCTTGGTGTGTGACTCTGTCCCCTGTCTGCTGTTGATGCTGGAGGCCAAGGCAGGGCTCAGACTGTTGAGTCAGCAGCCAGATACAGAGGTCAGCCTCTGGAAAGCGTCTCCCTGGTGCCTCAGTTTCCCTAGCTCTCCTCTAGTTCTCCCTTCTCACCTCAGCCCTTGGGGTTGGGGTCCCTGGGATAGACATAGCTAAGGACATTCTGAGTAGCCATCTCTTACTTGTGTGCC
This sequence comes from Mus caroli, assembly GCF_978045245.1. NCBI lineage: Eukaryota > Metazoa > Chordata > Mammalia > Rodentia > Muridae > Mus > Mus caroli. The sequence goes on from NW_028227271.1 coordinate 39,974,711, forward strand.
TTCCCAGGTGCAGCAGGGTCCCAGTCCACACTCCTTCCTCTATCCCCTCTCCGGTGGGCCTCAGTCATGACATGCTCTCACAAGGTCTAGCATGCCTTTTCCTCTAATCAGCTGTATTGATGCTTAGCTATCCTTCAAGGCCTGTGCTGGGACTTGTTTCAGAGACCCCACTCTGTTTGCCCAATGCTCCTGCCTCCTTGCCTGTCCCTCTCAGAGCGTCATCTCTCTGTAGTTCCTAATGTAGTGGTGTCTACTTTCCACATGGGTTTTGGGTTGTTTTGTTTGTTTGATTATTTCGTGGTTTGTTTGGTTTTTTTTGAAACAAAGTAATTCTCTATACTTTAGGCTGACCTTGAACCCATAGCAATCCCATCTCAGCCTTCTGAGTACTGGAATTGCAGTCTTGAGCCATCACATGTGGCTTTTAGCAAGTGTTTGTTCATTGTTCAATGCCTCGGTTCCTCTTAACAATAAACTAAGGACTAGTACTGTTACTGTTTTATGTATGGAATTCTTAGGATGGTGCTGTGAGAAAAGGCAAGCAGCACAGGACTGGGGACTTAGCACTCAGCAAGTGTTACCTACGGCTTGTAACTCTAACTCTCAGCCTGCTGTTTGGTGGATGACCAATCCCTCCCTTCCCTATGTGTGTCATGGAGTTTTGTGTGTCTTTGGCTACTATAATTCATGCCACAAACTCGGGCTCTTCAGACAACAAAGCTTATCCTCACAGTTCCAGATGCTGCAAGTCTAGCATCCTGCAGTCATGTCTTCTCCTAGGAGGCGAGAGTAATAATCTGTTCCTTACCTTAGCTCTCTTTGTTTCTGGTGACTGCTGATGTCCCTTGACTTAGGTAGGGTTCTTAACTGTGCAGATATGCATGCATGTATGTCTCTAGTCTGGCACTTACCAAGTAGGCTACACTGGATGGCCAACAAGCACCCGGGATGGATGGATGGATGGATGGATGGATGGATGGATGGATGGATGATCTCCCTCCCCTCCTCTTCTCTCTCCAGCTCTGTAATTCCTAGTACACCACCACACCCAGTTTTACTATGGGTTTTAGGAATCAAACTCAGATCTTTATTCTTGCCTGGCAGGCACTTTACAGGCTGAGATACCTTTCCAGCCTGGACTTGGTACCTTTAGGTGGCCTTTTGTTGGTTGGTTGGTTGGTTGGTTTTGGTTTTGGTTTTGGTTTTGGTTTTTCGAGACAGGGTTTCTCTGTGTAACCCTGGCTGGCCTGGAACTCACTCTGTAGACCAGGCTGGCCTCGAACTCAGAAATCCACCTGCCTCTGCCTCCCAAGTGCTGGGCTTAAAGGCGTGTGCCACCACTGCCCGGCATAGGTGGCCATTTTATAATACTCAGATTCCCATCCATTCCATCCAAAGTTCATTCTCCATAACACCTCATCTCACCCCACCACGTCTGAATCCTCTTCATCTTGGCCCTTGCTCCTTTTATTCCTCAGAAGAATATGCTACGCAGCCATGTCGCCAGCACTCTTACCAGGCCTGTGACTTGACTGTAGTATGACAGCCATTTCCCTTTTCTTTGATTTGGTTTAGGTTTTGTTGTTGCTGCTGCAGTTTTCAGGAGAGGGGTTCTTAGGCTCTGTTTGATTCTTTATGGGGTTTGCTTGTTTCAGAATAGGGTTTTACTATGTAACACAGGCTAGCCTGAACCTGGAAAATTCCAGCCACGTCCTCCCAATGCTGGGGTTACAGACATGTGCCACCACACCCAGCTGCCTGTCACACTCTGAAGCTTTTACTGCGGAGTATTTTGCCAGCATGTTCTCTGACCCGAACGGAACCTTTGACATTAACTCATTCATAGATAGCTGTGACTGATAGGACCTGCCTTTGCTGGTATTTGTGATGGGTTCCGAGCAGTTTGTAAGTCTGACCAGATTTCCACAGTAGCCTTTGAGGAGGGATAAGGCAGTTTAAGGAGGAGACAGAGCATGAGTTTGGTGTTGGAAGATGAATGGAGTAGAATGGATTCTACTCAGAGTTGCTGAAGATGTACCAAAGATATGATTGTGGGGCTCTCTCAGGAAGGAGCAAAAGAAAAAGAATGCAGCCAGTCACATAGCCAGCTAGCCATTGGCACACCTGCAAGAAAGAGTATCAAGAGTATAGCCTGTAGCACGTCTGCTTCACAGAAGAGCACGTTACCTTCTTGGTAGACACTCTATCCAACTTAGGACTTTTGCATTCACCAGTGTAGCTGATTCTTGCCCACAGTCTCCGGGATAGAACACACTGTTTCCTGGGCTTTAAGGAGTCTAGTCTAAAGGTTAAGAAGTTGTCCTGGTTCTCATGGTTGGTATGTGAGAAGCCAGTGTGGCTGAGAGCCTACACTCCTCACCCGGTCCACAGGCTGCCTTCTGTTGCATGGCATGGCTGGAAAAGGGCAGGAGAGTGAGTATCTGGCTGGCCCTCCTCACCACAGTTGTCTCTTTGCCTGAGAATCAGAGGCCTGGTGAAGGCATTGTCCTTGCCAGAGGTAAGGACTGTCCTGCACAGCCCCACTCACTGCTGTGCCTCCTTGTCGCCTGCAGCAGCACTCTCTGCTGTGTCCAGCCTTGTCCAAGCAAGGAGAACCCTTCCAGGCTTTTTCCCTGCCAGAACTAGTGTCCCCAGTGCCCAGAATAGCCAGTGCATCACATGACTGGAGTCCTGCTTGGTGGTGAGTTCAGCCATCTGTCTCAAGAGCCTTCTCGGGCAGGCTTGAGATGGGAAAACAAAGTCAAGTATAAGATCTGTGGGGAGCCCATGACCTTGGAAGTTGCATTTCATTGAACTTTTTAACTTACCTGCTTTAAAACAAACCTACGTGTATCTTAACACATACATCTAAGATATGGAAATCAGGACAGAACCTGTGTTAGTTGCCTCCAGGAATCACCTCTGACCATTGACACCTAAAGTCCATGTGCCTTGTGTCCTACGGTCAAAAGGCCTTAAAAAAAAAGGGGGCGGGGTTAAGACTCTGAGTTGTTCCTCTCTTATAAATCTTTTTAAATATAAAGCAGATAATTTTTCTAGCCATTTTTGTGCTGAGCGTTCCTAGTCATCCCATAAATACAATGACATCACCCCAGTTTACTGGCAAGGAAATGAAGCACAGAGAAGTTATTTGCATAAGATCACAAATTGATAACTTCAGAATTTATGACCCACATCCTACTTCACTGTTCCAAAAGATCCCTGCAGCCTACGTGCTCTTGTGACCAGTTCAAAATTCCAGCTTGTGGCTTCTAGGCTAAATGGTTCGTAAAGCAGAGAATTGGCTACAGATTCTCCAGTCGCCTGGCCAGCAGTTGAGCACAGCCTTCTTACTGCCTCTGGCTGACATACCCAGGACTTTGCCAAGCGGCAAGTTCAAGCTGCACAGTGGGAGAGGAAAGGGCTGAGCCTTCTCTGCTTCTTCACCTTCTCCTCTTTGAGGATCTTTCTAAAGCTCACTTCAACTTACACTAGCCAGCCTTGCCTGGCTCTGAGAATGACAGGATTCATGGCTGTCCACTACAGATGGCTTCCCATCCAGGTCCGAGAAGTCACACTCTCAGCAAGCCTGCTGGCCCTTTCTGTCTGCAGCAGGAGCCATCATTACTCTTTTCCAGGCCCTGAGTGGGAGGTAGGGTTTCAAAGGCACGGAAAGAGTTACCGTCTTGGGGTACTGGCACGTTGACTGTGTCAGCATAGTTCCCGTCACGTTTCACTGTAAGCATATGGAGAGTCATTACTTTTGTATCGTGCTCCTATAGACCAGGGCTCTGCTCACAGCCCATAGCCTTTCGTCTGATGCTCTCTGTTGCAGCGAGCACACCTGTTACTCCTATTGTGTGGGTAAGGAGAGCTCCATCTTTCAGCAGAAAGAGCAACATCCTCCAAGCTCAGTCCAGATCAATAGTCTACCAAAAATTCAAAACTGGACTTGTACTGCTCACAAATCTGCCCCTTTGTTTCTTCCCAGAAGAAGGCAGGGAATGAAGTCAGCCCGGCGGATATTCTTTAGACATACAAGAATTGACCAAATGTTGAGGGAAGGTGGCCAAAGAGGGACATTAAATGAGAATTCTTGACATCCAGGCCTTAGGTGTGGGCACTGCCAGCCTTCCCTGATGCTCATCTATGCAATAGCAGAGAATAACCACAGTAGAGCCAGGGACCCTCTCTTGCTACTGACAAATACCCTTCTGTATAATTGAGTTAAATAGTCATTTGTTGGAAATGGTTTCACATAGAAAAGGAGTTAGTGGGAACAACAGCTTATTCCCCAAATATTCTATTGTTGTGGCTCACGGAAAGGCCTGGTATCCAGGACTGTGGGCTCAGCATGAAACACAGTGCTGAGGAAATGCTTGCCTTGAAGGTTTCTCGAGAATTGCCAGGAAAGGCCTCTCAGCATTAGGCCATGTGCTTATGAAAATACATCAAAGGTTAAAGAGCATCCCATAACCACTAACCAGTAGTCAGTTTGCAAACTGATGGTGCCTCTTCCTGTCTCATTGTTCTGGCATTACAGAGCATTCTGCCCAAGAGGTCTGCTTGCAGCTCTACTAGTCTCTCCTGATGGGTAGTTTTGTTTGGACTGAGGGGAGAGTAGGTATTGAGAGTTTAGACTCTGGAGAGGGCCTCTGGCTGTGTATCCCTGCTGGCTCTTCCCCTGATGGTTCCCCTTGGGCCTTTGCTTTTGTCATCTATATGTAGGTTGGAAGAGATGGTTATGCTACTTCTCATGAGCATGACTGCCTACAGATACTTGGCAAATACCATGCTTGTGATAACTACTCCATGAACGTAGGTGATGTCATCTGTGCTGCTCTCAGGGTATCCTGAGAGGCCGGGCAGAGCACACAGCAGTGGTCAGGATTCTTGGCCTCACCATAGCTATAGAACCCCAATGATTCATCAACTAAGTCTCTCATTACCTTCTCCTTTAAAGAAGGCTGGAGTGCCAGTCTCTCATGCTGTGCAGAATGGCAGCTGATAGAAGCGAACACATGATATATGTTGTGCTGTGACATGGAGCAGGAAATAATTATTGCTTTCTTGTCCCCTTTCTTGTCCCCTAATGTCTACAGGAACTCTGAGGCCCGGCTCTGCCATGTACTTCTCCAGCTGTACAGTGATCACAGACAGTCCCACTTAGGTCCTAACCAGTTCTGCCCACCTGCACAAAGCACACATCTATTCTTTTGGGCTCTGCTAGTTTGGATGCTGCCCCAGTAGAAATTCTCCTTCCTCTTCCACACGCCATGTCCTCGCTCACCAGCTGGGTTTTTTGATAACTGTTTCTTCATTTTCATAGCACCCTGCCTAGTTCTCTCTTATTCCACAGTACTAAATCATTCCTTCATGTAAATTCTCCATGCCAGATCCTAAGCACTGTGACAGCAGCAGCCACATAGTCTTAGCTTCTGTTCTTGCTCTGCATTCATGCCTTGCACATAACACATTGGTGCTAAACAGTTTTTACACTGAGTGGATATCCACTGCGCAAGTCCCCATGGTGTTGCTGTCAGCCACCCACACATACATGGGCCTCACTTGTGAGTTGAGTGTGTTATCTGTGCCTGGTAACTGCCTCTAGACCAGCAGTTCTAAACCTGTGAATCTCTACCCCTCTGGTAAACCTCTATCTCAAGAAAATGATGACACTATAATTCATAACAGTAACAATATTACAGTTATAAATTAGCAGTGGAAATAATTTTATGATCGGGAGTCATCACAGCATGAGAAACTGTGTTAAAGGGTCGCAGCATTAGGAAGGTTAAGAACCACTGTTCTAGTTTGAAGTTGATGTTTAATTGATGTTTATCTGTCCTTCCAGACCAAGGACCAGATCAGTAGCCACTGGACATCAGCAAGTTCCTATGATCTTAGAAACCTACCAGGGGCAACCTGCTCACCCTCGTCCTTAGCTAGCAGTAGAAGTGTCAGTCCAGACACTGTTTGGTTTTTGTTTTAACACAGGAAGAACATGCTGCTCTGACAGAGGTCTTGTGATACTTTCTGGTACCTTCAGGAGGCCAGTTTGTTTTCCAGTGTCTCTCATGTCCATGACTGAAGATATACCTCTGACTTTCCTTGTAGGTAATGATGTGGGCCCATCATCTTCAAGTAAGACGGCAAACAAGTTTGAGGGGCTGTCTCAGCAAGCAAGGTGAGCCACCACCCCTGCCTTCCTCTCCTGTTGTGCTCATGGTTGCTATGGGCAGACTTACAGACTTGGCCTTTACCAGTCTTCCCAACACTACTCAGTGCAGCACCTGGCAGCATCAGTTAGGAAGGGAAATTGGGCATCCTTGCTCAGTCTACATGGTAGCTCCCTGCTGAGCCCCAGTGGGGACCCTTGCCTGGAACAGACCTGTATGCACAGCTGGCTATCTCCCTGCAGTAACACCAAGAGTTACCCAATCTCTGATGGTCACACAGTTATAGAATGATCTAGACACTGTCAGAATGAGTCTTCTCTTGTTGTTTTGTTTTGTGAGACACAGTGTCACACTCTAGCCTGTGTTGGCCTAGACTTGTGTACTCCTCCACCCCCGCTTCTCAGAAACACAGGGTTATAGGCACAAGCCAGCATAACCAGCTCGTTTTTTCTTTACTCTTCTCTTTTCTTTTCTTTAGGAAAAAAAAAAAGCAGGGGGGGTCTTACAGTGTAGCCCTGGCTGTCCTAGAACTTGCTATGTATACCAGGCTGACCTCAAACACACAGAGATCCACCTACCTCTCTGCCTTCCCAGTGCTTAGATTAAATGTGCACCACCATGCCTGGCCTATTTCTCACCTTTTAACTGAGCAAATCTTTAAGTCTAAAGATTTTTTTTAACATAAAAATGAGACCTCGCGCGCGCGCGTGTGTGTGTGTGTGTGTGTGTGTGTGTGTGTGTTTTAAGGAGAGAAGGGCTTGTTTATTTGTTTTTAAACCAAAAGTAGTGTTTCTTCTCCCACCCCCACCCCCCCATTCACTGAAGCATAGGCCCTTTGGAAACTTTCTGAGGACTCGGTTTTCCACCTCTCTTTCCTCTAGAACGTCAGTCAGGTTGCAGAGCTACCTCCACACCCAGCCAGAGAGAATCAGCCGCAGGTGGAGAAGGCTGGCTTTGGGTCCATAACAAAGGGTAAATAAAAAACCAATAAGACCGCACTTCTTTTAGAACTCTCTCTTTTAGTCTCTAAGCCAGTGAGATCAGCCAAATTACCATAGTTCTACTTCAGAGCATTTAAATGAGCGAACACATGTCAGAGTGGCTCTCTATACCTTCACTCACCTCCAGCCTGGGTGCATTCTTACTCTTCCTTCTGTAGCTGCAGTTGGGCAGGTCATCTGCAGAGAGGGTAGAGTGACTTAACATGCTCACAAAGTGTTTGTAAACAGGATCAAGTTGCTATGAACTAGACCCATTCCCACCCTCACCCACCCAGAGTCCCCTAGAATACCAGATCTCATCTCAGCCTTCCTATTGCTGCGACCCTTCGTACAGCTCCTCATGTTGTGGTGACCCCATCCATCAAATTAGTTCCATTGCTACTTCATAACTGTAATTTTGTTACTGTTATGAATTGTAACATAATATATGTGTTTTCCGGATGGTATGAGGCCATCCCTGTGCAGTGCTGGTACAGGGGCTTCCTGAAAGGAATCTCTGATCCTCTAGGCTTTGGCCTTACCTGTGTTCAAGGGTGACTGATCAGGCAGCTGTGACTCCCCAAGAGGATGCTAAGGCAAAGCATGAGGAAAACACAGTCAAGATTGGAAACCAGGCCCTCTCCTATTCACTGTTACTCATGTCCTGGTAGCTTCCTCTGAACATGGCTGGCTATTCCCTGCCCCCAAGAGCGGAAGGTTGTATTGCCCAAGAGCTGGAGAGGGTAGGGAATCTCAGAGCCAGGCAGAAAGGGGAACTTTTATCACATCCTCTTTCTTTGACTCCTTCTGTTTAGTGGTTAGGTCAGTAGAAAAAAGGAAAGGTCAACCAGCTCTTGGAACACCAGGGGGCAGAGGAAGAGGCCTGAGGCCCAAAAGGGGTTCTCAGAGGTGCATGCCAGGGGCTTGGCTGTTCTTGCTCCTTGAATGCAAGGTGTTCTTTGGGACCCCTGAAGAGCATTTCAGCCTCTTGTGAAGGGGAAGTTGTGGCTTCCAGCTAGCAGATGTCACATTTGATTATTCAAACAACATAAAGCAGCCTTGGAGCCGGGGCTTAGGTGTCACTTCCCCTACTTATTTGCATATCCTTCGAAGAGAAGCCACTCCAGGGCAGAGCTGAACAGCCATCAAAGTCCGTTCTCTGGAAGGGAGGGTGAAGAGGGCTGCCTGTGGAATGATGTGAGAAGAAGGGCTTCTGTGTAGGACGTCAAGCCTCACAGTGTGCAGAGTGAGTGCCCAGAGCTTTCACACATGATCACTTCCCAACAAAGCTTTGAGATGAGGGGCTTGGTTGGCTGTTGCTCACGTATCCAAGTATTTCTCCATCTGGACCAGACCATATAGAAAGTACATAATCTCTGTGTGTGTGTGTGTGTGTGTGTGTGTGTGTGTGTGTGTGTGTGTGAAAGAGACAGAGATATAGAAAGTACACCATAATCTCTGTGTGTGTGTGTGTGTGTGTGTGTGTGTGAAAGAGACAGAGATATAGAAAGTACACCATAATCTCTGTGTGTGTGTGTGTGTGTGTGTGTGTGTGTGTGTGTGTGTGTGTGTGTGAAAGAGACAGAGATATAGAAAGTACACCATAATCTGTGTGTGTGTGTGTGTGTGTGTGTGTGTGTGTGAAAGAGACAGAGATATAGAAAGTACACCATAATCTCTCTCTCTGTGTGTGTGTGTGTGTGTGTGTGTGTGTGTGTGTGTGAAAGAGACAGAGATAGAAAGTACACCGTAATCTTGTGTGTGTGTGTGCGTGCGTGTGTGTGTGTGTGTGTGTGTGTGTGTGTGTGTGTGTGAAAGAGACAGAGATATAGAAAGTACACCATAATCTGTGTCTCTGTATGTGTGTGTGTGTGTGTGTGAAAGAGACAGAGATATAGAAAGTACACCATAATCTGTGTCTCTGTATGTGTGTGTGTGTGTGTGTGAAAGAGACCAGACAACATATAGAAAGTACACCATAATCTCTGTGTGTGTGTGTGTGTGTGTGTGTGTGTGTGTGTGTGTGTGTGTGTGTGTGAAAGAAACAGAGATACAAGCAGCTCTGCTGGGCTTGTGGAATTAAGAAGACAAGTTTTGTGGACTGTTTTCTCCTCTCTGTGGGTTCTGGAGATTTGGCTAATGATGCTACACCTGTGTGGCCACACCTTTCCCCTCTGAGCCACCTCTCCAGCCATAAAGAAGTCTGAGTCTTGGCATGGTATCTCATACTTTTAATCCCATCACTAAGAAGGCAGAGGCAGGTAGAGCTCTACATAGTGAGTTCCAGGCCAGCCTGGACAACATAGTAAAACTAAGACCTGTCTCAAAAAAAACAAAACAAAATAAATCTTGATGATAATTTTAAAATGACTGTAATTAACTGGATCAATGTTGGAAAATGGTACTTTTAGATTCTAAACAACTGTTATTTGTTAATCAGCACCAGTTCTGCTAAGACTGCCCTTGGCCCGAGAGTGCTTCCTAAACTACCTCAGAAAGGTAAGACTCTTCCTCTTCCTATTCCCATGTTACTAAAGTGTCACTACCTCTCCGGGGGACAGAGTGCTGCCCCCTTTCATTTGCTGATCTGTCCCAAGTGTCTGGAGCAGTATGGAGAAAGTGCCCAACAAATATTTGTTAAATGGAGAAAGTAAAGCCTGAATCTGTCACTATAGCAAATACTGTAGTTTCCTTGAGAAAATAACCCTTCTCAGAAGACACGCTGCTAACCCTCAGGTACTGCTGAGACCTTGGGCAAATGAGTTGTTAACTTTACCCGCATGGTGCACTCATCTGTAGTGCTGAGGTTGTGTAAGGACAGGGTGAGGTCATGCTTCAGATGGCCCCCTCACAAGGCAGTAGCACAGGCAGCCTTTCCTGGGATGGCATCTGTCATGCAGAGCAGGGACACCTGTGCCTGGGAAGCACAGGAAAGCAGTGTCTGCAGTGCTGCTGCTTTGCCAAGCACACACTTGGCTCTCTGACTAAATCTTCTGAAATCCTGACCATGCTTTTCATTTACAAAACGAAATGTTCAGCCTCTTACTACACAAATGGGTGCACAGAGAAAGCTCCACTTGCCTTTAGAGTCATGAAGCCCCATCTGAAGCGCCTGCTTCATTAAGACCTTGTGAATGCCTCCTGCAGGCCTCTGTTAGACTTGGGTAAATGCTCAGAGGAAAGAACTCTGATGGCTCCAGGTTGTCAGTGCCTGTGCTCAGTGTCCACAGCAGAACTGGTCGGTCCCAGCTCAGTGCTTGAGAAGAAGGCAAACTAGAGGTTAATGTAGAGACATCAGGATGCACCGCTCTGCAGAGCTCTCTGTCAAGTGGCACATCTGCAGTGAGTTGCACAAGGCTGCTAACTGTGGAGCAGGAAGGCTGGCTCCTCTGCTCTACTCTGGCTGTCTCCCTCAAAGTGGTGGTGATTTGTCCCACATGCAGCCACAGTCTTTGGTGGCTCCTGGTGCTTTTGCCCAGATTCTGCCCTGTCTCTCATAATGACCACTGAATAATTCTACCTGCCTCGCTGCCTGCTTTCCCAAGATTCAAACTGAATGGATTCATAGGCACCCTGTGGCTGTTGCCACTCTGCCTCTTGTCTGTTTCACACCCTCCCCATCCTCCTGACCCAGTGTGAGTCCAACAGAAAAAGCTCTCCCTGACATTCACCATCCTCCACTGCAAAGTGCTCAGTGGCTGACCCTGTGTGGGCTCTGACTTGGCACAGAGCCTACAGGAATAGTCACAGTGGCAATCACTGACCATGACCTCATGAAGTCCCCTGCTGCCAGATAGATACTCCTCACAAGTGTCACCCTCCCTTAACACTGTCCTTATTTAAAAAGAAGAAGAAGAAGGAGAAGAAGAAGAAGAAGAAGAAGAAGAAGAAGAAGAAGAAGAAGAAGAAGAAGAAGAAGAAGAAGAAGAAGAAGAAGAAGAAGAAGCAGCAGCCAATGACCCAGTTTCTCCAGTATAAGCCTGCCCCTGCCACTACTCTGTGCCCCAGCAGCCTGTGTGTCAGTAGTCCCTGGTCAGGACTGCACTTCAGCTCCTGGCCCCTCCAGCATCACTATCCTCCAAGACTTCCATCACAACACAACCATGTTTACCAGATCTCCCATCCTGATCTGTGCTCCCCAGAATACCCCCACTTTCTCTGTCAATATTTTCACTGTTTGAAATTTCCCCATAACAAACTTGCTAGAAAATGCAAAACTAAAACTCAAACTATAACGTAGCCTTCCAGGGGCTCTTCATCTTCCACGCTGAAAAGCATTTCCCTGGTCTTGTTTCTGATTCCCTACTTAGGAATCCATTGTCGTTCCAGAGCAGATCCCAAACCCCATGTCATTTCATGTGTGTGCAACCCTGTCTTCGTATCTTAAAAAAAAATCGAAAAAGTTCTTTGACCTCATAAGTGGGTTTTTAAAACAAATTAGTGGAATAAGGAACAAAATAAAATACAGTCAGTCATGTCTTAAGTCTCTTAAAGTACTTTTGTTTATTTTTTTATATGTATCATTGCTAAAATAAAATTTCTGAGGCTGGTAGCCTTCTAAAGAAAAGTGCCTTATTTAGACTGACAGTTCCAGAAGTGTCAAGTCTAGGAGCTGCATCAATAGCTGCAACAGCCTGCCTCGTTGCTAACCTGGAAAATCACATGGCTGAAGACAGGGAGTTTGTGGAAGCCTGTGTGCTCTATTCTTATAAGGCCTCCAGAATCCAGTCGCAGGAGTTGTATCCTCATGACCTTTTCTCGCCCATACTACCTCAGAACCAAGACAGCATTGCACATGTGGGGCTTGAGGAGACTCTCAAGTCACATAAACATAAACTACAATGCCTGTGTCACACTATCCATTAGTGCTTCAGAGCCCACAGGGCTTGTGTTCTGGATCTTGCTCTTTGCATCCTCAGTGTTCCTTTCTCATGTTCCTCTCTCTCCTCTGGGTTTCTGGCAGCTGTCAGCAGATGCAGATTCATGCTTTTGCAGAGAATTTTCTGAGTCACTATCCATCATTCTACAGAGAGGCTTGTAGCTGCTCTTATAACCAAGGTCCATTCCTTCACCTGCAGCCTGGAACCCACATTGTCACACTTGGTCATTGTCAAAGCTGAGTCCCTTTGTCGAAGTTTCTTGAAACCTGTGTGGCACTCTGAGAGCCTGTGGAAGCCCGAAGAGAGCATTGGATCGCTGAAACTAGAGTTACAGACTGTTATAAGCCGCCATGTGGGTGCTGGGAATCAATCCTGTGTCCTCTGGAAGAACAGCCAGTGCTCTTAACCAGTCATCTCTCTAGCCCCTAGCTTTACTTTTTGAGCCATGCCACATGGAGCTGCCTATGAACATGGTTCCCTGAGCTTCACCTCCTTAGAGAGGGGCATGGCAGGCCATTAGCAGATGCACTCTCAGGACTGCCGGACAGCGGATAGCACTGAGGCATCCCCTCTCTGTCTTTGGCCCTCTTTTCTGAGGATACTTTTTCTAAACACATTACAGGGTGAGGGCAGCACCCTTAGCGTGACTCCTTGGTGTACCTTCATGAGCACACACTAAGTGCCCAGCTCCCATACCAAGGAAAGAACCACAGTCATAAGACTACAGCTCTTACTTAGCCTCAAGGAACCCTACTTAGTAACAACAACAATGTCTCCCCTGTAGAGTACTGATACCAGTCATGTCTTCACTGCAAACTCTTTTTATTGACTAATTCATGCCATCCTCATGATCGTCCCTTGAGACAAGAGTTTTGAAGGTGAGGAAGTTGAAATTCAGAGTGGTTGCATAATTTGACCAAAGTTATATACTGACAAGGTTTGTTAGTTACTACTGTATTGCTCTTGAAGAGACACCATGATGACTTTTTATAAAAGAAAGCAGTTAATTGGGGGTTTGCTTACAGTTTTAGAGGGCTAATTCATAATTATCATAGCAGGAAGCATACAGACATGGCGCTGGAATCATAGCTGAGAGCCTTACTTCTGATCTGTACTCAGAGAGAAAGAGACAGTGAGCCTGGCGTGGGCTTTTGAAATCTCAGAGTACACACCTCCTCCAACAAGGCCACACCTCCTAACCCTTCCTAAACAGTTCTAGTAACTGGAAACCAAGTGTTCAAATATGAGCCTCATTCAAACCACCATATACACTGAGTGAGTGAGTAAGTGAGTGAGTGAGCGAGCGAGTGAGCTGGAATGTCCTAAAGGTATCACAGGTGGTGCCCTTCAAGTCCCTACTCTGTTACAAGGATTATTGTACAGAGTGGCATTTTCCAGATGTGGAGTAGGGTGCAGCTGTTAGAGAATGGAAGACACTGACCTAGGAACGTCCAAGCATGTGAAGTGGCAAAAGCAGCTTTGGATAATGTGTAACGTAGCAGTGCATGTAGTGACATGTTTATCTGTCCATGTGTGTCATCAGAGTTTAACACCGTGTGCCATGATAGTGGGTGGACAACAGAGGAAACCTCTTGCCAGTACTGAGAGTCATAAAATGAGGGTAAATAGGCACAGCTAGAGAAGTGAGTAGCACGCCCCTTCACAAGTAACTTTGTACTTTTGTTTGCTTGTTTGTTTTTTGGCTTATCAACAAGGTTTCTCTGTGTGGCTGTACTTTTAATAAACTTAAATACATGGCAAATGCTTTTGCTAAATAATATATTTAAAAAGTTATGCCTGCTGGGCGGTGGTGGCGCACGCCTTTAACCCCAGCACTTGGGAGGCAGAGGCGGGCGGATTTCTGAGTTCGAGGCCAGCCTGTTCTACAAAGTGAGTTCCAGGACAGCCAGGATTATACAAAGAAACCCTGTCTCGAAAAAATACACTGACAAAAACAAACAAAAAAAAAGTTACACCTGAGGAAGAATACAGGAGATAGCAGAGTGTGGTGGCACACAGCTTTAGTCCCAGCACTCAGGAGGCAGAGGCAGGTAAGTCTCTGAGTTAGAGGCTAGCCTGGTCTACAGAGAGAGTTCCAGGACAGCCAAGGCCACACAGAGAAACCCTGTCTAGAAAAAATAAAACAAACAGAAACAACAACAATCTAGGAGAAAATACTTAAAAATTTTTAAATGACTAAATTTATTAGTAGACTGACATACGAGGAAGTCTTCTTTTCATAAATCATATTATGTGTTCTTTAATTCTGGATTGATGTGGTCAGCACACACTGGCTTAGTGAAGGCCCAGAGCTGTGAGCTGTAATGTAGATCTTTCTCGGCCTCCGACTTTATCCTGGCCTGGGCTAGACATGGGTGAGCTTTGGGCTTGCTCCTCCCCAGCGCACACTCAGGTTAATACTCTGGATAGTGTTTGTCCTTTGTTCCATGACCATGACGCTGTCCACCGTCATCTGCTCTGTACCGTGACTCCTCTCTTGTCATCATTTCCCACAGTGGCACTAAGGAAGACGGAGACCAGCCATCATCTCTCCCTCGACAGAACCAACATCCCACCTGAGACTTTTCAGAAATCATCACAGTTGACAGAGTTACCCCAAAAGCCACCACTTGGAGAGCTGCCCCCGAAGCCTGTGGAACTGGCCCCTAAGCCCCAAATTGGAGAGTTGCCACCTAAGCCTGGAGAGCTGCCCCCTAAGCCCCAATTAGGTGACCTGCCCCCCAAGCCACAGCTCTCAGACTTACCTCCCAAGCCACAGATGAAGGACCTTCCCCCTAAGCCACAGCTGGGGGATCTGCTGGCAAAGTCCCAGGCTGGTGATGTCTCAGCCAAGGTGCAGCCACCCTCAGAGGTCACACAGAGGTCACACACCGGGGATCTGTCTCCAAATGTGCAGTCCAGAGATGCCATCCAGAAGCAAGCATCTGAAGACTCCAATGACCTCACACCCACGCTGCCAGAGACACCCGTACCACTGCCGAGAAAAATCAATACGGTGGGTGGGAGCCAGTGTCAGGCTCTTCTCGCAAGGCTCCAGCACTTCTTTCGTGGTGCTAGGAACTGGACCCAGGGCTGTATGTGTTCTCTATACTCCATCACTAAGCAGCATCCTCAGACTGCAGTTCCCCAGGGTAGGAGGAGGCTGTATGCTCCACCATAGGAAGAAAGCAGCAGCCCACACTCACTCTCCCACCGACTGAAGCATTGGCAGTGGTGCGGAGCCTGGTGGGACCAGCATTTGGACCCCAGCTGGCAGGCTCTGAGACCTGGCATCAATGCCTGATGTAACTGCCTAGCTAGCAATGTCCTTCCATTCTCTGGGTCTGATTCCTCAAGTCCAGAAAGGGCCTATGTGATACTAGCACAGTGGCCACATAGCATACACTCAGCAATTGTGCCTCTGACTCGAGCACCTCAAGGGTTGAACTCACTCTTCCAGAGGATCAGTCTCTGTCCTTGAATTCTGAGTAGCTTTCTGAATGCGTGTTCCTCACTGTGTCTCCCCACTGGAACCAGAGGGAAAGGCTCTCGGGGTTTAGTAGCCCTCCTGTCATTCCTCTGTCACACAGTCTCACACAGAGATTAAGGGAGAGAACCAAAACTCTTACTACTGTGTGAGCCACCTCTGCTGGGTGATTTTATTATCCCAATGCTGCACTAAAGGTAAAGCGGCCGTCCTCACACAGACCTGAGCCCACTGTTGGCTTGCCGGGCTTCCTGCCTTCCTCAGCACTGTTGACAGCTGCTCTAGTCTTTCTGTTGTGCACAAAACTCCAACTCCTGCTGCCTGCATTAGTGACAGTATTCCACGTAAAACTCCCTATAAGTGGACACACTGCAGGCCCTCTCAGTCTCAGCGCTGAGATGAAAGTCTGCTGCCATGGCTTTACCGATCTTCCAAGCACACGTGTCCCAACCCCTCCCCCCAGGAGCTTAGGAAGGAACCAGGATCATCAGGAAAGCCAGAGAGAAGCCAGGGACAGAGAGGAAAAGACACTTGGCCCAGAACACTTAGAGATAACTTGCTGTTCTTACTGCCAATGATCTAAGTAACTGGGTGCTAAAAGTATTCCTTAGAAGGTGTCAGACTCTGTTTCCATCTTCCTGTCTTCAGAGAACTAGAAGTACAGCCAAAAAGCACTGGTCAGAATCACAAGTGTTTAGACCCAGGCCTTCCCTGGCCTTCCCTGGCCTGACCTGTTTTGCGTGAGGCATTAAGAAATCCATCTGTGTTGCACATTCAACATGCAGAAGCTGCACATGGTGCTTTATGTCACCTCCAAACAATTTTTTTATGGCTTCTGCTGTCATTTCTCTGCAAGCTGATGCTGGGGCAAGCTGGACAGAGGGGAGGCAGATCCCCTCACGCATTTCGAGAACGCTGAGCTGCGGTTGCTACTTGGATTGGTTGCTCTCTGCCAAAGGTTACCTGGTGATGCCAGCCAGAGGAGGAACTGCCATTCCTGGGAATGTACAGTACCCAGGGAGCGAGTCAGTCTTCTACATACACACACACACACACACACACACACAATAATACCCAGGGAAGGTGTCAGTCTTACACACACACACACACACATGTGCAGTGCCTAGGGAGCATGTCAGTTTTTTACACTCAGACAGACAGACACTCAGACACAAGTACAGTACCTAGGGAGCGTGTCAGTTTTCTACACTCAGATAGATAGACAGACAGACACACACACACACACACACACACACACACACACGTGAAAGCCTAAGCTGGGCACAGAGAAATCACCTGGCTGAGTGAGTACCCTGTGAAGAGTGCTGTTCTGTTTATCTGTTCTCTACTCAAACCAGTTCTTCTTTTTTTAATTGCAGGGGAAAAATAAAGTGAGGCGGGTGAAGACCATTTATGACTGCCAGGCAGATAATGACGATGAACTCACATTTATTGAGGGGGAAGTAATCATTGTCACCGGGGAAGAGGACCAGGAGTGGTGGGTATGTACCTGTATTTATATGTCTGACCCTGCGTTTCTCTAGCCACCACGCCTTAGATGGCTGTAGGATCCTGCCTTGCAGGTGTGTGACTCACTCCACGTCACTCTCATCTGCCCCTCTGTCACTAAGTTTATGCTACAAAGAGACCATCTTACCTTGAAAACGCACCAAGAACATTTAGGTTACACTTTCCCCGTGATGTCCTATGGCAGCCAACTTTTTGTGTGTACTTTCTAGTTGTTCAAGAGCGTGGGTCACAGTGCATGGCCCCAGAGCTAATTCCAGGTCAGGCCAGGCTCTAGAGGTGAACTGCTGCTCTCACCTCAGTCACTCTCTGAGCCAGGAGGCAAAAGGCCATGGCCCCATGCAAGCTCAGCCCTTAAGCCAGTCCTCAGATCTTCAGGAAAGAAAGCACAGTGGCTTCCTCACACGCTGTTGGAATGTTAAATGACACAATCACAGTTGTGTCCACAAACACAAGCCTTGTTTCCATTTCTCAACATCAGCATGAATTCTTACCTCCTTCCAAGAGAGGCTCACATCTGTCTGCCAGGAAGTAACCTGCAGATCCTGGTTGGACCAGCAGAACCGGTGACTGCCCAGAAACACACATTCACTTGCTTGCACATGAGTACACATACACCTTCAACTTTCTTTTTCTGGACCTGCAAGAACTTTGTTTTGACTAAAGGAGTTTTCTCAACAGGGGTCGGAATGTTTTTGCTACCCTAGGTCCTTGGACACTGTCAGGACATGGTTGTTTTGTTTTGTTTTAAAGATTTATTATGTATACAGCATCCTGCCTGCATGTGTGCCTGCAGGCCCTGAAGAAGCCACCAGATTTCATTATAGACGGTAGTGAACCACCCATGTGGTTGCTGGGAATTGAACTCAGGACCTCAGGAAGAGCAGCCAGTGCTCTTAACCTCTGAGCCATCTCTCCAGCCTATCAGGACATGTTTTAATGATCAGGACCTGAGATTAGACTATGGATATAAAACAAGTAAAAGTCAGGTATGCCACTGACACTGTACACTGCTTAGGGAATCTCCCCAGTAGAGCACATCCACGGTGCTGAGGCCAGCAACCCTGTGGGTGGGCTTTGCTTAGGTCAGGATGAGCTAGGGATACTCAGACACCCTTCCCTGGCAGAGGATCTTCTCTGGCCAAGCCAAGTCTGTTCCAAGTGTACACTAAAAGGCCAGCTTAGGACAGTGACTCAGAGTCCGTAGCCCCCCAGTGGTATCAGTTACTAGTCCTGGGGACTTGACATAAGCTCATCCTGTCTGTAAACCTGTTTCCTCTGGAGTTGGTAATATCTAGAGCTCTCTTTTTTTTTGGGGGGGGGGGGGGGGCTTGAGACAGGGTTTCTCTGAATAGCCCTGTAGACCAGGCTGGCCTCAAACTCAGAAATCCACCTGCCTCTGCCTCCCAAGTCCTGGCATTAAAGGCATGCGCCATCACTGCCAGGCTCTAGAGCTCACTCATCTTCAGTCTGTTAATGTTACTACACTGATCCAGCAGTGACCATAGTCACTGCTAAGAAACAAGTGACTCCATCTGAGACTCTTGGAAGAAAAAGGAACATTTTTATGACTTCAGAATCATGCCTCAGAAAAATGCTATAAGCCATCAAGACCCCTCGTCCCAGTTAAGAGCTTAAAATCCTAATACTCAGGAAACCTGAGCACAGAACCAACTAAGATTGGTAGGAGAGAGGTAGGCCAGGTCCTACCCCTAACCACATTCCTCCGAGGAGACCTGGAACATGGAGGCCTAGGCACAGCTCTTGAGTCCACACCACACTCTACTACAGGAAGGAAGCAGAAAGCTGGCCTGTCCGGCTTTCTGCCCAGCTCTCTTGTGCAGCCTTCTGTGTGTCCAGTAGGCGTTTGCAGCCAGTGCCCATGCTCTTGCTGTGCTTCCTATGGAGAGCCTACAACAGGATGCTTTTCAGTGCAGTTAACGTTGATCTCGTGGAGGTAATTAGGGAAGTTCTGCAAGTAACCGTGGCGTGCAGGTTATGCTGCAAATGGTAAAACTGCCATCAGCCACTCAGTCTCAGCCCACTGACCACATGTGCAGTAGCCAGAAGGCACAGGGCCCTGCCTGCTGTGTGCACAGTTGTCCTTTTTCATCCTAATCACGCAAGCCTCAAGAGGTACTTTTTTTTTTCAACCAAGTTTTATAAGCAAGAGGTTTGTGAAGGTTTGTCTGGGCTTATCCAGGGGATGACTGCGTGGACCCCTGACTCTTGTGGAAAGTTTCCTCAGTAATTCCATCTCTGCGCAGCACCAAGGGATACCCTGACACCTCCGAAAGGCCCAGGACTTGCTCTTGGTGCTGTTGCTTTGCCACACTGCCTCTTATTATCAAACACTGTATAGTTCACCACAGGGCAGGGCGGATGAGCTTGCTGCCACCCCAGGCCTACAGGCAGATGTGGGGTGGGCTCTCATCCAGTACACCCATCACTGGGTGCTACCTGCCATCTCCTGTCTAACTACTCCTTTCTTCCTACAGATCGGGCATATCGAAGGACAGCCTGAAAGGAAGGGTGTCTTTCCAGTGTCCTTTGTCCACATCCTGTCTGACTAGCAAAAAGCAGAACCTTCTGTCGTCCGTCCACACCCTTAATGCCAGACCGCTGTCTCCATGTAATCTTGTATACAACATGTATATAGCTGCTGTTACAGACCAAGAACTCATGGAAGGGCCACTCAGGAGGGGAATATAGTATGTATTGTAAATATCCTGTGGTCTTCTGCCTTCACCAGTATTAGGGTAACCTCGGGACCTGGTGCGCCTTACCGGTTTGCCAAAGCCATCCTTGGCATCTAGCACTTACATATCTCTGTGCTGTTTTATGAGCAAACAAAAACCAGGAGTATAGGAACTGCTGGCTTTCCAGGTGAGGAGTCTCCAGCAGCCGTTGAAGGGTGCAGTACCGACTCCTAACAATGCAGTATTCTCAACGGCGTTACTGAACGTGCAACATTAGCAGAGGTGGGTTCTGCGCTCCCGGTGGAACGTAAAGTTAGTCCCTGGCCAGCCAGCCTGTAGTTATCTGTGTACACAGTTTACAGCTACAAAAACCTACTTTGGTATTTATTACAGAAAAGTGTTCAGTTAGTCGTGTTATTCCTTCAGCAAATACTCACTGACACAAAACCCTCTGCAGCATTTTCCAGCATATGCAGCCTCGTGCAAGTTTAGATGAGTGGATTTGTACATCTTATGGCGAGTGGCCACCCCTGAGATATTACCTCATTATGCAGAAGTAACATATCCTTCATGACTATTTTGACAAAAGCTTAAAACCATGTCTGATGAAGTCCAACTTTCAGGAACCAAGGACTGCCAGAAACTCTCTGCCTCTACGTTATGCATGCATCTAGACGCTTACCCGAATTCTGCCTTTTATAAAGGAACAAACAGGATGAAGAAGTGAACTGTACAGTTTTAAACTTGATTGCCATTAAAGCAGAAGTTACAAGATTGCAACAATGCTTGTTTCTGGTCACTCATTTGGCCTTTTCCAGAGTGTTTGCACATGGTGTGGACGCAGCACCCCCAGCGGTGTTGAAAAGCGTCTAAGGGGTCAGTTCGACATGATTTTCTTCACTTTGTTCTTGATTAAACCTTTACTATTCAAGTTGGAAAACTTGTAAAGTCAGTCTTTCCGTTTTCTCGTGCAGAATCCAGGTGCTGACCCCACGCTTTTCTTTTTCCCCTCCTCTTCTCTTCCTTAAACTCCAATGCTAGAGTAATTTCATACCCTCAACTTAGCCAGTAAACACGTGCCCTTCAGGTCAGTTTATAACCGAGTTGTGGGACGCTGCTATGAATTGCACTGTGATAAAGCTCTCTGCAAGCCATCTCTGTCTGTCTGTCTGTCTGTCTGTCTGTCTCCGTTGTTGCTTGTGTTTTGCTTTCTTTTGATTCTTTTCCCTCTGCCCATTCAGCACATTGCATCTCCACCTTTGGCTTCAGAGTGAGTTTGGGGAAAGGATGGATGCGGTAGCTGTTTTACTCCTGGGTCCAGGACTGTTGTGATTCTGAGGTGTGCTGTCATGCCATGTCACATTTGGTTAAGTTCATTTTGAGCACAGCACAGAAGACAAATACTCTTAAACAGATAATCTTGGCCATGAATAAAAAACCCACTGATTTCACAGAAGCAGAGTTCCCGCCCCCCCCCCCCCCAAGCCTGTGGGAAGGGCCACAGTGCGCAGTAAACACTCAGTTCTGCCTGAGCGGAGACAGTGAGAACTCTGAATAGCCACCCAAGAAATAACCTTGCAGGACAAACCTGCAAAATGCTCCATCAGCTGCTACTAGGAACCTATCGTAAGCAATCGCTTCCATAGTGTCTGGGTACCCGGGTACCCGGGCATCAAACCCAGGAGCCAAAGGTGCCTGACAGCACACTGGTGTAAGGCCGGCAGCACCCGGCAGCCATGGTTTAGAGGCCGTAATGGCTTCTGGAATGTGGTGGTGGTCATTTTGTTCACACGTCCTTAAGATGCATCGAAGTTGCATTTTGGAGGTCTAGGCTGTCCCCTGATGATTTGAACATAAGCTGGTTTTTTAGATAAGCAAGTTCCATCTCTAAAATGACAAGGAGTTGTTATTCTCTTCTGCTGCCTGCAGGGACTCACACAAATGTATGTTCATCTCTTTCTTTTCTGGTTTTTTGTTTGTTTCCCATCAGGAATTTGAATTTCCTTCACTCCATCGTACTGTGGGACATAGGAAAACTAGGTAGACATTCCTTTGGCAATCTTGTTAAGTTTAAATCTGACCTTGTTCTAGAATGGGGTAAGCCACTATCTACAGTTTTGTACATGACATATTATTTTGAACATATGCAACCTTAAGAAAGAAAGATCAAATTCATTCCTTTTTCCCCCCTCAGAAGGGAAAAATTATGTCTGCAAACAGTGTGTCTTATTTTCCTGTTGGACAGCAATTGTTATTTATTTTTTTATTGCCTACTACTTGGACATGGTATCTAGGAGCCCAGTCATGCCTGCCACTAGTTAAATCCCACGTTCGTACCTGGGAGTTACCACGAAGCATCAGTACACTTTTTATTTCACATGTATTTAATGTGACAGTTTCTCAGTACTGTATGTGTTCATTTCTACTTTTTTAATATTTAAAATTGCTTTTAAATAAACATATTCTCAGTTGATCCCAAGCATCTGACATCAGGCCATTTTGTGAGTTGTCCACTACTTTCTGACTGGGAAAAAAAAAAACAAATGGTGTGGATTTCGGGCAGAGATGGGAAGCACAAGACACTCTTGTCACAGCTCCTGCTAGAGACGTAACAGGGGTGTAGCCTTCCAGGCTCACCCTAGTCCCCTCGCACTCCCACCATGTGTGAAGTTTTCATGAGGTGACAAACAATTGTTCATCCCAGATATGGCACTAAGGGCAAACCAGACAGTGTGAATCCGTGTGTTTTAACTGGGGCTACTTAGAGGTTTCCAGGAGAGGTTTCTCAGGGTCGTGGGCAGCTTATAGTCAGCTACACCGCTAAGAACTCTTCACTCCGGAGGGGAGGCCTTGTAAGCCTTACCTACCTGTTTCTTCCTAGGGAGGAACCTCCTGAGTCCCTCCTCCAGGATGAGTGTAAAGGCTCTCCCATGGTGGTCCTTGCAGGGAGTCTACTGAACATCCAAGGCAACAGAGGAGATTATTTGCATAACTCTAATTTTGTGCCTTTTTCTGTGGCAAGGATCATATGTTAATGTGCTGAGTGCTGCATCCACTGTCTTGCATGGTTGTCACTCCTGATGCAGCCACAACGTTGGGTGGATGAAACAAATGCACTCTACAGTATCTACTGTCCCCTCTATGCGCCCGAGGGTCCTGGAAATGAGGTACAGGGAAAAGTATGCAAGGGTGGAGGTTCATGGCTGGAAAAACCCTGAGTCAGGAGTCCACATGAGGCGTTCTCGCTCTGAGGCCATTCTCGAGATCCCTACAGTCAAGAGGCTTCATGACACGGTTCTAATCAGAGATAACTGGGAGCAGAAGAAAGCTGCATCAGGAAGATGTTGCCAGTTCCTCTTTTGAAAGCTAGTACACTTCCTGTCTGTTCACAAAGCGACACAAACACCATCCACCCAAGGAAAGCAGCTTTGACGGGGAAAGACTGTGATTTCCTATTGGGATCTTTCCGTAAGAGGGGGACAGTGACCTGTACAGTCCAGGATCCAAGGAGAGCCAGCTTATCTTGGGTTAAAATGCCAGTCTCCCATTGGTTGCTTATGGTTTCAATCCCATGACACACCAACTTAGCAGCTGACCTCTAGAGAGCTGCAGCCATATCTAGGGGAATGGTCTAGAAACTGGAGGGTCCCTGGGGTCACCCCTGGCTCTCTGAGTGCTCAGTACAAACAGCCCATATTCCTTCAGACGGTACAGCCTTCTAGGAGGTGAGCTTCCATGAGGCATAGCTGGATGATCCCCTCCAGGCCACAGAGAATGGCAGGTAACAGTTGCCAGCCCAAGTCCTGTGACCTCAATGTCACTGTCCCTCCCTTTTTCTCCTTGTCTTTTTCTACTCTAAGCCTGTGCCTGATCACCCCTATTTGTAAGTCTTCCTAACTCCCAGAGGGGTCGGTGGGGTAGTGACACAGACAAATGATGTTCAACTTTTATTCTGCCCTCTTCGGTGGGTTCTCATGTCTGGAATAAATTTAATCTCCCCCAGTTTTGCGTCGTGGGGCTATTGAATGGGCTCACTTTTGTCATGAGTATCCTGTTCACTGTGTGCCAGCATCTACGGGTGCCAGGCTGATACACTCAGCCTGGCTTCAGTGACCAGTCGTCCCTGTGAGGATGAAATCAACTGAATGCTAACATGAGCCTACTAAGCTGATTTAGACATTTCCTGTGTAGCCAGAGGAGACAGCTCCATGTTCTCCCTGCAACAGTCACAGAGCACGAAGAGGTCAGGTAAATGAATAAAATATATGAATCTTACAAATGTGGGCTCAGCTACAAGGGGACTGGCAACAGGGAGATGACTGTTAAAGATTCAACTTGCAGTCTTCAGGGCTAGATAGAGGGTGGCACCCCAAAGCAGCCAGGGCAGGTAGCAGTAAGCAAATAGGCCAGAAACAGACAGATGATTCCAGAATCATCTTGGCTGCACTGCTCCCAGCCCTGCCTTCCCTTACAGGATAACGGTGCTAAGGCTGAGTTCTCTGATGCTAGTTCACAGGTTAAGGAGTCACTTTAGTAAGAGTCAAGCCGTTCCTGGTCCTGGAGGCTAGATTGGAACCTAGCCTCCTAGTGTAAGCTTCTGAAAACAGGAGTGAGAGCTCAGAGAAACACAGCTGTTTGCCTAAGTCTTAGCACCCAGGGAACCCCAGCCAGGTACTTTGATGGCTTTTTGCTTCTACTAGGGGAGATGCCTCTGTTGGGATTTAAATGCCAACTTACAGTTCCAAGCAGACCGGAAAGCAAAGGGTAAATGTGTCACCTGCACCAGCTTGAAAATGCACTGGCTGATCTCTGAGCTTCTGGACTCAAAAGAGAACCAGGTTCCCAGACTCTGTCTCTGGAAACTGAGCCCCAGGAGAGAGCCCAAGAATCAGCATTTTAAACGCAGCCCTCAGGTGAGCCCCATGTACCAGCAGTAGACATGGTCACTCCAGGACTCCAGCTCCAATCTTAACTCTAGGATTGTCACCAGAAGTGAGGGTGGCCTAGTACCCTGTACAGGGCTTTGCACAGGGACCTGCTTTGATAGTGTAAACCCTGCCCCATCATGGACTTGGCACTTAGAAAACTGTACCTGGCACTTGCACCATAGAAAGGTACATGGAAAAGGACATAGACATTGGCATTCTACAGGCCCAGTTCATCCCAGCCACAGCCACATACCAGCAAAGGTGTCAACAGATATTACTGAGAGGCTAGCACAGGTTGCTGAAGCCCCAAGAGCCTCGTTTCCTTTGATGTGTGTGTGGCACTTGGTCCTCAGCTACAGTAGATGGAAAGGTGTCTTCCAGAGCCACCCACTGGTTTCCTTTGTCCCCTGTAGGCCAGGGAAAGCCCCAGGACTTCCTGTCACCTGCAGTGCATCTTCTGGTCAACACCAGGGTGACAGTTTATGGGCCTGACCGGACCATTTTTCCCCTTTTTGGGGGGCTTGGGGGAGAAGAGGGGATACTTCACTTAGGCTCTGAAGGGTGGGAATCGAATCAGGGGTACAGTTCCCACTTTGGCTTTTGTTTTAGGGTTTCTATTTTTCTGAGCAGAAATTGTTTGGTTATGTTTTGTTTCATGTCGTTTGAGACAGGACTGACCTGGAACTCACTATGTAAACCAGGCTGGCCTCAAACTTCAGGTGACTGCCCTGCCTCTTTGTCCTGAGTTCTGGGATGACAGGACCTGGGAATAAAACAACAACAAACAAACAACAACAAACAAAAAATAACACCTTGGGCTTGAGCCTTCATCTTTCCAAGCTTCAGGTTTTTCCTCTGTGTACATGGATAAACAGCAGCCTTCGAACTGAACTGTGGTTCCTAAATGAAGACAGGAAGTCGGAAGGATTCCCCTCACCTTCCTCAGTGACAAGTGAGAAATTAAAGAATCCACTGAGTGCTGACCATGCAGTCGGTGATCACTTGGCAGTCGTCGAATGACAGCACGTGACACGGTCAGTAGCTAGAAGGGACTCTGCTGCAAAGAGTGCTTGCTGCAGGAGGCACCAGATGGGTGTGCTGACACAGCTCAGTCCTGATGCCATCTCTGCCTAAGGATGTTGACAGATCCCATAGGGAAGGACTTGTTCCCCCAAGTCCTCAGCAGGAGTGACAAGCTGACAGTGGCTATCAGTTGGGGTTCCCACAGACTCCACTTGGACTCACTCGCTAGGATGGTCACAGAACTAACTGGAGGAAAGTCCTTCACCAGGTTTTTATAGAGGACATGGCAGAGGAACGAGCTGGAGATGTAAGTAGAGTAAGGTAAGATAGAAAGCGGGCTTCCAAACCAGGTTAGTTTCCCACCCTCCAACCAGCACCAGGCGCTCAGTTTCCTTCCTTGAAGCTCTATCCTTTTAGGGCCTTGTAGAGGCTTTGTTCTGTGGATGGTTCCTAAGGCTCCCCTTAACCTTCAGTCCTCTGCCCTTCTGGCTGGCTGGGACACAGAACTGTAAAGTCAGAATCCTCTTCTCTTACCTTGCTCTCTCCATAGTCAGCCTTGGGGGCCACAACCACCAACCAGTCATTGGCATATGAAAAAGACACTTGTCACTTCTGAGATTTAAAGGAATTGTGTGCCACAGTTGTGTGCCGGGGAAACAGGAGGAAGACCTGTACACACATTTCGGGATCTCTCTGGGCCACTTTTTGCTAAAGAGAGTGATAGAAAGGCATAGAGCTGCCCCCTTAGAAGCCTGTGGAGCCCCCTCACCCCCATGGGAGGTCAATGTTAGGGAGCCCTGCTGCACTTGGCTCAGCAGGCATAAGCTGCATAGTGCTGACTCCCACACAGAAACAGGCAGCGGGACAATGGGCCTCTTATGGAGTCCTAAGCCACAGAACAAAGATGCAAAGGGCACATTGTCTGACAGTGCAAACTTCGTTCCTGCTCAGCTGGAACCACTTAAGCCCTAATTGGGAACAGTGACATAGGCCTGTCATCCCAGCTACCGGGGAGGCTCAAACAGGAAGATCTTGAGTTCAAGACCAGCCTAAGCAACACACACACACACACAAATACTTCAGCCACTAGGACTCTACCTTCAGTTACCAGTCAACTGCTCCTCGCCGACACTCTCTTCATGGCTATGCCAAACTAAGAAAAAACCAGTGGATATGCCCAACCTGTCCCTGGGGCCTCAACTTTGCATCTCTACCCAAAGCCTAGAAGGCCCACCCTTGTCTGTACCACAGCAGAAGATGCCAATATATAGGATGTATTCAGTAATGAGAATGAACATTCCAGACTAGACAGAGATCCTACTGGGTAAAGGCACTTGTCACAGCAGCCTGACCACACAAGGTCCATGTAAAAGCTGGACACAGAGCGGCATCTGTCTGCAGTTCCAGCATATCCCTAACAGGGAGGTAGGAGTGAAAACCTGGACAAACCAGAAGCTCACAGGCCAGCTGGACTGATGCAGAATGCTTTAAACAAGAGGTCCTGTCTCAAGGTAGGAAGTTTGGACTGATAGCTGAGGTCCTCTGACCTCCAATGTGTACTGTGACACCCACGCAGGCCCACTTACACACCTGCACATAAACACACATGCGTACATACATGCACATGTACACACAAAAGGAAAGAAGAATGAAAGGTCAGTCTACAACCACATGTTAACAATATGCCGAATCTCACAAATGGCTGCCAAGTCTAAGAAGCCAGACTCGAAAGAATTAGGCTTTAAGATATTTAATCATCCAACTGGATGATCTGTGAGTTACGTGGTTATGTGGGAGAATGGGGTGACCACCAGAAGGGTCAGGGATTGGGGTACAAACACTAATCTATTTGTGTAGGGGCCTGTCATAGAGGCTTGTTCTGTCTGAAAATCAAGCTTCTTGCCCTTTCTTGTCCAGCCTATGCGCTTTTCTATGATATGCTGGCAACTGTCTAACTACCTCTTGCACGTTGTATTTGTATATTTATTCCTTTATATATTAAATTTACTTTATATAAACATATATTACATAACAATAAATAATGAAAAGAGGCTATGAATCTGAGAGGAAGCAGGGGACCATGGAAGAGGGAGGGAGGAAAGGAAAGAGAAAATGATATAAATACAGCACGTATGTATGAAATTCTACAAAATTAATTTAATTTTAAAGTAATTTCTAAGCCAGGTTTGATGGCACACGGGTGACCCCAGAACTTGGGAGATGGAGGCAGAAGGATCCCAAGTTCAAGGCCAACAACAGCTATATGATAAGACTCTATCTAAAAAGGCAAGGCAATGTTGAAAAGAAACCCTCATTTATGGCAAGGCCAGTTCTTGTGGCATCTCCATTACTGCCATAGATGTGATGAGCTACCAGTACCTGCCTCTGAACACTAGGCTAGGAAGAGAGGATAAATCCTTCCTAGGGATTTGGTGACCAGAAAGAGGACTGGAAGTGGTAGGGAGAGGGGAAAGGAAAGACTGTTGGAAGCAGGTTGTATGCATATACGAAATGTGGCAATGAAACTACTACTATTGTTTGTACAATTCGTGTACATTGTTAAATAGCTAATAAAACACAAAAATAATGTCTTTTGTCAAAAGTTGCCTTGCGCACCAGCTCCAACAGGCTATAAGGTATACCTTAACAAATATCTTTTTTTTTTTTTTTTTTTTTTTTTGGTTTTTCGAGACAGGGTTTCTCTGTGTAGCCCTGGCTGTCCTGGGACTCACTCTGTAGACCAGGCTGGCCTGGAACTCAAGAGACCCACCTGCCTCTGCCTCCCAAGTGCTGGGATTAAAGGTGTGCGCCACCACTGCCGGGCAACAAACACCTTTCTTAACTGTCTGGGACTAGCCAATGGCTCCCTGGCCAAGAGCACTTGTTGCTCTTACTGTTCCCAGCACACACATGGTAGCCCAGAACCATATAGAATTCCAGTTCCAGGCCATCCCATGACTTCTTTTGACCTCCGAGGGTGCCAGGAATGCACATGTTGCACAGACAAACATGCAAGCAAAGTATACACACATTAAATAAAAATGAATGAATGAATAGATAAGTAAGTAATAAATAAATCTGAACAGCTGCTGAATTGTAAGACCACTGGAATGAGCCTCTCTCTCTCTCTCTCTCTCTCTCTCTCTCTCTCTCTCTCTCTCTCTCTCTCTCTCTCTCTGTGTGTGTGTGTGTGTGTGTGTGTGTGTGTGTTTGAGATAGGGTTTCTCTGTTTTAGCTCTGGCTATCTTGAAACTCACTCTGTAGATCAAACTCGACCTCAAACTGGCCTGCCTTTACCTCCCAAGTGCTAGGATTAAAGGCATGTGCCACCATCACCCCAGGGAGATGAGTCTGTTCTTATCCAGTTCCTGGCTAAAACGTATACATTTGTTCATTTTAGACTACTGTGTTTGACTCAGGCTGGCCCCAGACTGCCTATGGAGCCAAGCAGGACCTTGAGCTTCTGACTCTGGGATTGCAAGTATTGGCCATAAGTGTTTTATACAGTGCTGAGGTTCAAATCCAAAGCTTGGTTGCACAAGGTGAGCATCTCCCGGCCAAGCTATGCTGCCATCCCAGCCTATACTTTTTAATAATGTATAACAGCTTCTCTGCAATATAATTAATAGACTGTTTATTCAAAGTGTGCCTTTAAGTGGGTTTAATATTTTCACAAGTTGGACAGCTGTCACCACCATCAAGAGAAGAAAGTTTTGATCATCTAAGGAAGATACCTTGGGCCCATTAGCAGCCAGCCATTGCCATTTCCTCCAGCCACAGACAATTATGCATAGCCGATCTCTTCAGGGAATTTTGTATTATACAGTACATACAAGCTGTGATTGGGTTACTTGGTATATACTATCTCCAAGGTTGATCCATGGTGTTCCAATTCTTTTTTTCTTTTGTAAACAGTCTTGCTATACATTGCAGGCTAACTTTAAATTTAACTATCCATCTGCTCCTGCCTCCCAGTGCTGGGATTACTGAAGCACACCATTTCTCTTTTCATTGCCAAATATTCTTCCACCATGTCTGTGGCTACACTTCCTCAGGGGTTTGCTGTTGTGTTGTGTTGTGTTGTTTGTTTTTCTGAGCCCTGTTTTGGGCTGGGATGAACTATACAGCTGGGAACACTTGTGTGATGTTTTGCATGGGCTCTCTCTTCTTGGTGGGTCATGGGGTAGTTGTATGTGTGGCCTTCTGAGGACCTGTCAGGATGGTTTCTAAAGCAGTCACCCTGATTTCCACTCCAGCAGCGATGCAGGAGGCTTCCCATTTCTCGGCGTCCTCACCCACACTGGGTTTCTATTTTTATAGCAGCCATCCTAAAAAGGGTACAGTGATCTCTCACAGTGGTTTTGATTTGCATTTCCCAGAAGACTTAGGATGCTGGGTACATTTGCAGATCTTTGAAGGGAAGAGGTTTTCAGATCCTTTACCCATGTTTAATTTTTTCAGCTGTACTATTTATTTATTTGTTGTTTTTCTTCTGGCTTGGTGGCAGGGGGTAGAGGGGGCTGTTATGTTTTTCTTGTTTGATTTGGGGCGTTAGTTGGTTGATTGGTTAGTTAGTTGGTTGATTGGTTAGTTAGTTGGTTGATTGGTTAGTTGGTTGGTTGGTTGGTGGGTTGGTGGGTTGATTGGTGGGTTGATTGGTGGGTTGGTTGGTTGGTTGGTGGGTTGGTGGGTTGGTTGGTTGGTTGGTTGGTTGGTTGTTTGGTGGGTTGGTTGGTTGGTTGGTGGGTTGGTGGGTTGGTTGGTTGGTTGGTTGGTTGGTTGGTTGGTTGGTTGTTTGGTGGGTTGGTTGGTTGGTTGGTGGGTTGGTGGGTTGGTTGGTTGGTGGGTTGGTGGGTTGGTTGGTGGGTTGGTGGGTTGGTTGGTTGGTTGGTTGGCTGGTGGGTTGGTTGGTTGGTTGGTGGGTTGGTGGGTTGGTTGGTGGGTTGGTGGATTGCTTGGTTGGTGGGTTGGTTAGTTAGTTGGTTGGTTGGTTGGTTGGTTGGTTGGTGGGTGGGTTGGTTGGTTTTTTTGGCTTTGGGGGATGGGACCGTGTAACCTAACCTGGCCTCAATGTCATGAAGCTCCCCGTGCCTTACCCTTCAAAGTGCTGTGACGATGAATGAGCATGGCCAGTTTTTCTGTTTTCATATTCTAGACAAGTCCTCATCAGCTTGAAGATTGACAGATTATTTTTTTTCTGCCATTTTGTAGACTGCATTCCTCTTGTTCTCTTCAGACCAACGGTTCCCTTTTCAGAAAGATGAACTTTCTGATCCATAAACTCCACAGCCTAGAGAGGCTGGCCAGGTCATCTAGAACCTGTGCAGTGGTCTTTGGTTTCAATCCTGGGATGAGCACTGTGTTTGGGCTCTGGTTCCCATGAACGCCGTGATGGTTCTTTACCTGTAGCTGTCACAGAATCCCTGAGGTTAGGTAATTTATAAAGATGAGGCATTTATCTGTTCTTAGAAATCCAATTACATGAGGCCAGATCTACTAGGCATGAGATGGGATTGCTTCCTGCCTTATAACAGCACAGACGGGCCCACATGTTGAGACACCTTGAAGTGCTAGAGAGAATGATTAAGAGGCCACTTCCTCAGTAACTCATTGATGTATTTAAGAAGGCAGAGGCTCACCGCCCCCTCATCTCCCAAAGGTCCTGCCTTCAAATGTCACTAACATGACTTAGAAGATTGAGTTTCTAGACAAATAGCTGTCTCCTCTTCAAAGCTGAGCAGGCATGGGCAACTTACCTGACTCCTCTGATCCCTGGGTTTTCTTGTCAAAGAAATGTAACTGCCATAAACTGGGCAGTGATGGTACATGACTGTAATCCCAGCAAAGGATTGGGAGGCAGAGGCAGGTGCATCTCTGAGTTCCAGGTCAGCCTGGTCTACCTTACAGAGTGAGTTCTGAGACAAGCCAGGGCTGTTTCCCAGAGAAACCCTGTCTCAAAAAAAAAAAAAAAAAGCAAACAGACAGACAGACAAATGTTGTAGCCACCACTGGCCTCCCAGGGTGGACATGAAACTCAAAGTATTTTAGAATAACCTTTCTAAACAGGGTGGTATGAGGCCGGAGAATTGCCAAAAGTTAAGGCTAGTCTGGTTTACATTGTAAGTTTCAGGCCAGCCATAGCTACATAGCAAAACCTTAGAGGGGGAAAAATATGAAAGTAAAAAGTGGGGACCTTTTTATATGATTTTAACTATGTACACAATTCATCAACACAGGTGTGTGCACATATACATGTCTACCAATGTGCATGTGTGTGTTTGTGGGTGGGAAGGCAGAGGTTAACAAGTCTCTCTCTTTGTCCTCCTCTCTCTCTCTCTCTCTCTCTCTCTCTCTCTCTCTCTCTCTCTCTCTTTCTCCATGCCTCTCCCTCTTCCTTTCTCTCTCCCTATTCCTATCCCTCCTCCCTTCTCTTCCTCCTTCCCTCCCTCCCTCTGTGTGTGTGTGTGTCTGTCTGTCTGTCTGTCTGTCTGTCTTTTTGACACAAGGTCTCACTATGCAGCTGTAGTTAGCCTCTAACTCCCTGTGTGAACCAAGTCACCTCAAATTCATGGAGACCAACTTGCCTCTGGCTTCTGAGTGCTGGGGCTGCCCATTTTCCATTTGAAACAGTATCACTGCACTTGACATTCAGTGTCTGGCTAGACTAACTGCTCAGCAAGCTCTAAGAACTCACCTGCCATCACCTGTAAGCACTAGGGGTATGGCTACTTGTATCCATGCCTAGCTTTTTACCTGGGTGTTAGAGACCTGAGCTCAGTTACTAACTAAGCCATCTCCCTAGCCCCTTTACCAACAGTTTTTTTTTAATTACTCATATTTTTTTTTTGCAATCTAGTCATTGCCCTCCTCCCCATCCTCCCTTCCACAGTTCCTCATCCCATTCTTCCTCCCTCTGTCTCCAAGAGAATGCCCCCCCTCTCCCCACCAAGCCTCCCCACTCCCTGGTGCCTCAAGTCTCTCAAGGGTTAGGTGCATCTTCTCCCATTGAGCCCAGACCAGGCAGTCTTCTGCTCTATATGTGTCAGGGAGGGGGCTTAGACCA
This sequence comes from Mus caroli, assembly GCF_978045245.1. Classification (NCBI taxonomy): domain Eukaryota; kingdom Metazoa; phylum Chordata; class Mammalia; order Rodentia; family Muridae; genus Mus; species Mus caroli. Next base: position 40,007,477 of record NW_028227271.1, read on the forward strand.
GCTCTTGTATGCTTCCTGGTTCTTTACCAACACTTTTAAAATAAAATATAGACTTGCATCTGCTCTGGAGTAAAGTTGAGGCCCAGTAAGAACCTGCTGTCTCTTGCCCAGGTGCCTGTGCCAGCCCCCAGCACAGCCCCCTTAGTCCTACGCCCTATCCCTGCAAGGGAGGCTTGGTTTCTCCTAGACTTTGGTGGGATTAACTTGAACCTGATCTCCCAAAGCAATAAGGAGGGATAATGGGGAGATACCATATTTTTCATATATTATTAACTTAGAGATAGTCTTTTCCACTTATATGGAATGCCTATCAGATTTCCTGTCCACTGAAACTAAAGGAAAGTCACATGTTAGTCTTTCCTAGCCAGGGAAAATGGCCTTTTGATCCCAGGAAGGATTTCTTAGTCTCCTGTGAAGTGTCTGTCACCACACTTTTAAGGGTTCCTAGACTAGCTATCCTATGCCCACAGGGCCCTTTAGCCTGAGCCCACCATGCTGACAATGAATGGCTGTGCTGTTTCCTAAGTCAGGCTTCAAAGCAATCTGGGTAGAGGGGTTTGGGGGAAGGACTAGGACACCAGACCTAGAGCAAAGGGTCTGGAGGTTCAGAACCTGACTTCCTGTAATAAGTTGATTCATCCGCCACAGGCGTGCTCTCGTAAGAGTTAGTGAGCTCTGTGGATTTAAGAGTAAAAACGAAACTCTTCAAGTTCCTCTTCTTTGGTCCTCAGGTCCTGGTGGTAAACCCCCTCCCCACTCTGAGTCAGTTTCAGAGTCGGGGTATCAAGGCGGAAGTACTGGTGTCTGGGCAGCTCATCATCTCCGGGGCAGGCAGGATGCCCCTGCTCACACACCTCCAGCAGGGCAGAGTCCCACTGATGCCATAGAGTCGGATTCAGAGCCAAGATGAGGCCGTTCTTACCCCTGCCAAACAATAAGTTCAACTGTTCACTTGAGTGTATTGGTCCACTAACTAATCCAGTATGGCCATCCATCCAGGAGATGCAAACCCTGAGCGGGTAAACTGTAGGGACTTCCCAGTCTCCTCCGGGTGTTAGAGGATGCAAGCTGAGTCTGTAAGGGTTCCTACTTCTTATACCAGAAAGCCTCCCAGGGGCTTTCTGAGTAGATGGTTACAATTGTTCTTTGTAAGGTGACATTCACACTTTTTTGTTTTTAACTTACTGGAAACAGCGTGTGCATGTGAATGAAAAGAGACAAGCTGAGGCGGAAGTGGCTGGCGCCTCAGCACTGGCCTCTCCAGATTCTCCTGGGCCCACAGTGTCAGGTCGCTCACAGCCCTCCCCAGACTCTTCCTCACCATGGAGTGTCTGTTGGCCTTGCCTCTTCCCTACCCTCTTAGTGTTCTATCAGTGCTTCCTCATCTCAGTTAGCAAGCTCCTAATGGATGTCGAGTATGCCCGCCCATCAGCAAGCGCCAGCCTGAACGAGCACAGGGTGAAACCTCGATCGAAATCTTCAAGTAGGCGGGGCCACTGAACCCTGCCCCTCCCTCTTACCCTAACCATATAGAAGAATCCTGGAGAAGCAGATACTTCCTGATGGCCCAGCAGAACGTTCCAAATCTCTAGTCCAGTTGGCATTGGTTGGCCTTGGTATAAATAAACTGTAAGCCTAGCAGTGAGGAGGCTGAGGCAGGAGGATTTTCTAGACTTCCATAGTAAGTTTGAGGCTGGACTGGGTTAGAATATAAGTCTCCATCTCAACAAAACCAAACATAAATGGAAAAAAACGTAATTCTATTTGTCGCACCCTGTTAGGAAGGAAGGAACCTTGAGAAGGAGCATCTTTAGCAGTCACAGAAAAGGGGCCCAGGTGTGGGGATCACCAACCCAGAATAGTGGGCTGAGGGGGAGTAGAGTCTGGTTCTGACACTTCTTGAGGACCTAGCCAGAAGCATGACCTTGAACAAACCTTCCCATCTCCCACATTTACTTTCTTCAACCGGACACAGGGATTGCACGCTCTGTCCATGTCTTGGTATCACAGAGAACACCTGTGTGTGCCTGTGTGCTTTATGCCAGTTTACACTGTAGGTCCTCCAACACCGAAGAGCCCACCTCCCACCCAGCCTTGTAGAAGGAGAGGGAGAAGGGGCTCTCAGTTTTTGCCTGGCTGCTCACTTGAAATTAATCAATGCAGCAAAGTTGGGAGCTGGGACTCCTCCCTCTGATTAGCCCCTCCAGTCAGCTCCCTGCCCTTCCCTGTGCCCTGGGCAAGAAAAGTGGTGGGCTGCTGTCTGTGCCAGGGTGACCTGGACACCCCAAAGTACAACTGAGGGAGAGAGAAAAACCCAGGAGGGCCAAGGCGACCTTGGTATGTAAACCCCCTGAGAATAGCTGGACCCCAGGTGCAGCCCTGCCCATGCCTGCAAGTGTCTGGGTTCAGGGAGGCTGAGTGAGTGACGTGCTAGGTGCATACTGCGTGCCAGACAGTGTCCTAACCTTCCTGGTTGCATCCCATCAGCTGCACGATGCAGGTTGAGTTGTTGCTGCTTTACAGATCAGACCCAGGGCTCGGGGTTGGTTTCCTATGGCCCCTAGAACAAAGTAAGCAGATGCGATAGTTTAAATCAACATATTTCTTATGACTGTGGAGGTTAGAAGTCTAAAATCAAGATGTTAGGGGCGGGGGTTCTTGGAGGTTTCAAGAATTCATTTGGTTGGTATTTCTATTGAAGCTGCTTGCATTCCTTGGCTTGGGACCAATTTTTCTCACTTTAGGACATGACACTAACTTCTAGTATCATGGTCAGCTCGTCTCTTGATGTCACCGTGCCCCTTTATCACTGTTTGATAAGCTCTCCTGTGGTTGCAATGTGGCCATGCCAAGATTCTTCTCTTTCCCTATGTCACCCAGCTGGAGAATAGACATTCTTGGTCAGGAGTGGCTTAGGTGCCTGGCCTCTCCCTCCAGAGTTGGGTACTGTAGTCTTTCTGTCCCAACATCAGCAGTTGTCATCCATAGCACTGGTGGCTTTGCCCATAGGCCATTCTCTCTGTCTCTCTGTCTCTGTGTGTGTCTCTCTCTCTGTTTCTCTCTGTGTGTCTCTCTCTGTCTCTCTGTGTGTCTCTCTGTCTCTGTCTCTGTCTCTCTCTCTCTCTCTCTCTCTCTCTCTCTCTCTCTCTCTCTCTCTCTCTCTCTCTCACACACACACACACACTACTCCCCAACCAGGGCAAGGGTCAGCCCAGCAGCTGCCTGCCTGTAGTCAGGACTGACAGAGGAGCAGGCTCTTGGGTAGCTTCTGGTGACAAGTAGGAACTACAATATTGCTTTCCACTCCTCTGTTCTCTAAGCAGTTCTCAGCATCAGGCCACCTCTTCCTAATGCCCCAAGGCTCATCCTCCTAGACTGATTCCTTCTTTCTTTTAATGAGCATTTGCCGTGTAGGTACTTTATCCTAGGCTCCAAGGACGTGAGACAGAACCACACAGACCTTCCCTGGAACGCTAAGAGCCCATTCAGCAAAACAAATGCTTACACCAGATTGACAGCATGTTCCGGGAGGGGGCTCATGCTCAGTCCTCTCATACACGTAGGAGGTGTCAGGAATACCAACCCTGGCAAGCATGCCAAGTCTTGGAAATGTGCAGTCCATCCGGACAATGCAACATTGTGCTCTGCTAAATTCCTTTTCTTTTTTTCAGAGATGGTCTAACTTAGTCATCCTGGCTGGCCTGGAACTCAATACGCAGACCAGGCTAGCCTCAAACGACACAGAGATCTGCCTGCTTCTGCCTCCTGTATGCTGGGATTAAAGGTGTGGGCTACTATGCACACCAAACTCAACTAAATAATAAGTAACCAGTAAAACATGCTAGTTCTTTGTAATGTCACATCCATGTAATTCTAGCTGCTCAAGAGGCTGAGGCAGGAACACTATAAGTTGTGAGATAACCTGGGGTACATTGTACACATTTTACCCTTTTGAAGGAATTTGTAGTTCGCAGGTCAGATTTTCCTCACTCTGAGTCTAACCTTTCTGAAAGTGGGTCAAGTTTGAAGCTGCTTGCCTCTATGTCTTACCCAGCTGTCCCACACTTGGTCTGCAGACATTCCAGCCTCCATGCTGACAGGGAAGATACAGAGAAGGACACCCTGCAGAGGCACTGCTGATGGGCCAAATAGCCCACAATAAAGCTGTCCACAAAAGACCGAGGAAGGCAGCTGTGTTCAGTTGCCTGGAGAGGATTCTTCCTAGGAAACATAATATTTATGGCTACGAGGGAGTGACTGAATCCCCAACTCTGGCCATCTTGGAGGAAGGAGGCGCAACAGAGTATCAGAAGAGGGTGTAGTGCGTCTCCTACCCACTGACATGGGCTGGACTGGAAAGTGAGGCAGGTGAGAAGGTTGGCCACAAATGTAGCAGAAGGTACAGTAAACAGAGACAGGAAGTTGGAGCTGGCCAGAGAAGAAAGAAACTTGCAGGCTGTAGAATTGTCGAGCAAGACCCTGCCGCAGTGTCTTGTGTGACATCAGAGTCTGTGTGACAGACACCCATCTTTCTGTCCGCATGCTGACACTCTCAGAGCGCCAGTCTGATGAAAGACTGAGACAAACGATTTTGTGTTTCCCAGACCTAAGCTAGAAGCAGGAAGTTCCTCTTGCTGTTCCCTGCCATGCCATTCCCACCCAGCCTCTCAGAGTCTGTGCTCAGCTTTGCCTCTCCCCGCCCCCTTTCTTATGGACATTTTAGCCCGGTTGGTTAGATCTGTGGTGTGGGCGAGTGCCTCAGGTAGAGCCATCATCCTGGGGTAGACCAAGCTTCACGGGCTCTGTGCTGGGGTCAGGGCCTATTCTAGGAGCTGAGGATTGCACAGAGACGAAGCACCTGTGATAGTAAAGTTGGTTATCAACGGACAGGATCTAGACTCACCAAGGATGAGCCTGAAGCTGTACCTGTGATTGACTGATGACATCAGGTGCTGTGGGAAGGCTGGCTCTAGAAGATGCACTGCTCCCTGGGCTGAGGCCCTGGATTTCATAAAAGGGGGAGAGCGAACAGAGCACCGGTACTCCTCTCTCTCTGCTTCTTGACTGTGGATGTCATGTGATCAGCTGGTTTTGGGCCGGCTACCACCCCTTCCACAACATAATGGTGAAAACTAACTCTTCCTTCCTTAAGTTGCCTTTGTCAGGGTATTTTATCACGGCCAGGAGAAAAGTAGCCATACACCCCCTGTTTCCACAGAGCTTACAGTCCGTGGGGGTGGGGGTGGCGGTGGGGGACAGAAAGAACCTCAGTACTACAATTTCTGGTACTAAGCCCCAAGATGAAAACCAAACACGAGAATGTGATGGTGGCTTCTGTTACTTGATGTCGCCAGAGTAACTTAGAAAAATTTTTTTCTCTCTTCGAACTTTAAATTGAATTTTGCTCAATAAAAAAAAAAATGTTTTAAAAATATTTGATTTGTTTTTGTTTTGCCATGATTTCCTTCCCTCCTTCTTTTCTCCCTCCCTCACTCCCTCCCTCCCTTTGTTGCATAGAGAGGATTTCTCTGTGTAGCCCTGACTATCCTAGAACTTGCTCTGTAGACCAAGCTGGCCTTGAACTCAGAGATCCACCTGCCTCTGCCTCCCCAGTGTTGGGACTAAAGGTGTGCACCACCGTGCTTTTCTTGAAAGCAGAGGAGAGGAGGGACCTGGAAATTTTCCCAGTGTTGGAAAGACTCCCTCTGCTCCTCCTGCAGCTCAGGAGCACCTTTGGTGCTGCAGGGTTCTATCTTTCCAGCCTTGATGATGACCATAACAATGTCTGCCCTCTCCCTGCGCCTTCTGCGATACTTCGTGGTGCCCACTGCAAGGAGTCACCAGCTGTTCCTCTCTGCAGGCAGAGAGCCTTGTCCAGAGAGTCACCCATTCTGACTGCTCAGTCAAAATTTCAAGAACCTTGGTGGTTATAGGACATTCTCTTTCAAAGAGACTTCTTTCAGTGATAAATGGAGCGGAAAGTGTCACTGGATCTTCCTCCCAGGGGTGTCTCAGGAGCTGCTCTGCAGACCAGTGATGCACAGAGAGGTGCAAAGGTGGGTGTGGCTTCCTGACTGTCCAGGTCCCAGGTAATCTGAGCCACCACTGTGCTTGACCTAAGGACATCAGGCAGAGCAAGGATTGCCTCCCACAAGAAGTTGGGGACACAACCTGGAGCTGGTCACTAAAGCATAGAAGATGCTTTATAAACAAAGTTAGTGGCTATTCCTTGTTGTCAACTTGACTATATCTGGAATGAACTACAATCCAAAATTGGAAGGCTCACCAGTGACCCTAATCTGGAGGTTGAGAGATAGAAGTTTCTGACCTGGATCTTGGTATGGAGATCTTGAGGCATAGTGGCTATGGATTCCAGAAGATTAAGACAGGGAGATCTCCAAGTTGAAGGTCATCTGGGATTAAAGGTGTGGTGGGCTACACCTTCTGCTGGAGACCATATAAGGACAATGGAAGAAGGGAGTCTCTCTGTCCTTTGCCTGCTTGCTATGTGGGAATGAGCAAGTGCTAGATCCTTGGACTTCCATTCACAGCTGCTGCTGACCATTGTTGGGAGTTGGTCTGCAGACTATGAGTCACCAATAAATTCCTTTACTATATAGAGACTACCCATAAGTTCTGTGACTCTAGAGAACCCTGCCTAATACAGAAGTTGGTACCAGGAGTGGGGTATTCCTGTGCCAATCTGACCATGTTTTGGGGAGGACTGTGGAAGGATTTTGGAACTTTGGGCTACAAGATCCATTCGGTGTTAAGAGCTCTGTGGGATGTTGTGTAGGAACTTGGAAGATAATGTTGAGAATAGTGTAGAAGATGGAGGCCTGGCTTGTGAAATTTCAGAGGGAAGATTAAAGACTTTCCAGGGCCATTGCTATTTTGATTGTGAAGATTCTGTGGTTCTGGTTAGCTGGGGCTGAAGAATCAGCTGTGATTAACAAGATACCAGAACTACTAAAGTGAAAACTTTACATTACTGGAATTATTGATGCTGGTTAGCTGGAGCTAAGAAATTAGCTGTGATTAAGAAGAGACCAGCATCATTGAAGTGACATCTTCTGGAAGTGTTTTCTGAAAGCACAAAGAGGCTGTGTTCCAGAGATAGCCAAGGTTGTACATCATGCTGCAGCAGGACTTGGTAATGTGTAAGAGTCACTCAGGTAGTACTGGTTTTGAAGGGGTCATGCAGAGCAGCTGAGGCTTGGCACTCTGAGAGGCCATGGAAGGCCATTGGTGAAGGTGCAGCCTCAGTTGAAATTGATGGCCCAGGACTGAAGGGGTCATGCAGTGTTTTGGAGATGCCAGTACCATGAGATGACCACCAAGAGCAGCAGCAGTAATGGAGTAGAGGTAACTGGAGCCTAGAAGACAACATGTATGCTACAAAGGGCATGGCTGGACAAGTGACCCAAGCCCTTGGAGGAGCCCAGAAGATCGTGAGTTGGATCCCAAACATTGGATGGTTGGAGAATGATTTTTGCTTTTGATTATGACTATGCCCTGATATTTTCCCTCTTGAAAGAAGGTATTTTAGTGGAACCCACAGTTAAAGACTTTTAATTGTAAAAAGACTTTGGATTTTTAAAGATATTGGATATTTTTTAAAGAATTGAACTTTTAATATGTAAAGACCGTGGGACTTTTAAAGTTGTTTAGATCTTGGGGATGAATAAGAAACTAAGGGTTGCGGCTTACTAGTGATGTGTTTGTGTGTCAAGTTGACAAGGGGTCAATTGTACTGGCTGGCTTTATGTGACATCTTGACACAGGCTGGAGTTATCACCGAGAAAGGAGCTTCATTTGGGGAAGTGTCTCCATGAGATCCAGCTGTGGGGCATTTTCTCAATTAGTGATCAAGGGGGAAGGCCCCTTGTGGGTGGGAGCATCCTGGGCTGGTAGTCTTGGGTTTTATAAGAGAGCAGGCTGAGCAAGCCAGGGGAAGCAAGCCAGTAAGGAACATCCCTCCATGGCTTCTGCATCAGCTCCTGCTTCCTGACCTGCTTGAGTTCCAGTCCTGACTTCCCTTGGTGATGAACAGTAGTATGGAAGTGTAAGCTGAATAGACCCTTTCCTCCCCAACTTGCTTCTTGGTCATGATGTTTTGTTCAGGAATAGAAACCCTGACTAAGACACAGAGCAAATGGTGTTGAGGCTGGGTACCCTCTTTGCCCACAGCTCACCTCCTGAAAGGATATTTTCATTCACACTCGCACACACAAACAGACACCTGTTCATATATATATATATATGTTTGGCTGGGGATTGTTGTGTTTGTTGGTTGTTGGTTTGAGTTTTTAGAGACAGTCTCATTGTATGACAACTCATTAAGTAGATAAAGTTAGCCTTAAACCTAGCAGTGATCCACCTGCCTGTGTCTAGAGTTGGGATTACAGGTTGTGCCTCCCTGATGCTTGGTTCATGAGCTTCCCCCCACTCCCTAGTTGCTTAGGTCTAAAGGATAAATCTACTTTTTGCTTAGCCCATCTTAGCCAGAAATGCCACCCAATCTGCTTCTGTTGACTCCTTAGTGTTGTGATCGTGGTTAGTAAGTGATGTAGTTTGATCGGGACCCCCAAGAATCAGGTTGAAAGTGTAACTGTGTTGGTTGGGTCGGGTCAGGGGACTTTCCACTGTTACAGTATGATTAGCTTTAAAGTAACTGTCATGTATACCCAAGTGTAAGGAACATGGGCAAGCCCTGCTTTCCTTCTGGCTGGCAGCCCCCACATAGCTGGCTGAGGTTACTTGCCAAAGCTGCCAACTCTGAGGTAGGCATATCACTGTGTAAGCCACCGGGCAGAGTATGTATGTTGACCTTAACAGTGAATGTAAGTTACTATGCCAGACATATTCAATTGTAGATTCCTGCTAGGCATGGTGGTATGCCTATAATCCCAGCACTCAGGAGGAAGAGGCAACTCAATGCTAACCTAGACTACATAGCAATACGCTGTCTCCAAATAGCCAAGGGGATAGAGCTCAATGGTAACATTTGTGCCTGGCATGTGCAAGACCCAGGGCTTAATACCCTGGACTGTGGAGACAAGGATTCCGGCACCCACTCAGATTCAGGGGTCAAGAATCCGGATGGTCAGAGCCTGAGGATCTGTAGCTTTAGCAAGCTCTCTGGTGTTTTGATGTAAGCAGCTCTGGAATCAGGTGATAGTCAAACCTGGTTTTCCCCATCTTCATAGGGGACTAATAACGACACTCCTGGGATGGATGGGTATCTGAAGAGCTGACCTTTAGTCCACAATTTATTTCTAACTCCTTCCATGACTCTAAATCATTCTGTGATTCCTTCTACTTATTAGAGGCAAACGCTAGTGACATGCCCTGCTGCATCTCCATCTTGGGCTGCTGAGTGGGGTCACTAGAGACATTGGCTATGAAGCCTACAGAAGCATAGAAGTGCTTGCTTTGTGAAATATAATCCCATGGAAAAATGAATGTAGAGTGGGCAAGGAAGGTGAGCGCAGATAGCCAGGTGTGGGAGATCAGATGCTCTGCGATTTACTTTGACGCCACGAGGGAAACATCCTTGAGGTGTCAGAGTGGAAACAAGAAAGATCACGAGTGGGGATGGTGAAGACAGGCCTGGATGAGGGACAGCCTTCCACAGGATGCCGATGTCAGGCCACTGTGTGAGCGGAGGAAACTGGAGCAGAGAAAATCCACAGCCCTTAAGTGCAGTGAATGGACGTCACTGAGCTGGGATGTAGGTCAATGGACATAGTGCCTACCTAACATGCACAAAGTCCTCGTCACCATCCCCAGCACCACACAAACAGGATGGAAGCAGGAGGATGGGAAGTTCAGGGTCATCCTCAGTTACATGTCGAGTTCAAGGCCAGCCTAACTTCTATGATTCCCTGTTTCAAAAAGGGAGAAAGGAAGGCAGGAAGGCAAGCAGACACAGCATTATAAATGTCTCAGAAGTGTCACTGAAGTGAGCAACAGACCCCAGGGTTGCAGTTGGATATCTTTGAGAACTTCTGAAGCAGGGCTCTACCCACAGTCACTGACTCAGACCCTTGGGCTGTGACAGCATCCCAGATGCACTTGCATCAGAACACAGTAGTTCATATATGTGTGTGTGTATATGTGTGTGCATGTGTATGTATATATATATATGTATATATGTATGTATGTATATATATATATATACACATATATATATGTGTATGTGTGTGTATGTGTGAGTATATATATGTGTGTGTATGGGTATAAATATGTATGTGTGTATATACATATATATGGGTGTGTGTATATATACATATATATGGGTGTGTATATATACATATATGTATGTATATATACATATACGTGTGTGTATATATATACATAGGTATATGTGTATGAGTATGTATATGTGTGTGTATATACGTGTGTATGCATATGTGTGTATATATATATACATATATATATGTATATATATAAATTTACATACAGTTGTAGTTGTCTCTTGGTGTTGGCTCCAGGACCCTTGTGGGTACCCAAATTCAAGAATGCTCATTAAGTCTACACAATGGTATAGTACACAATACAAGCTATGGACAGCTTCTGTATAACTGGAATCATATTGAGATTACTTATATTATCTAGGTAATACAAGGACAAAGATGAAGAAAATCTAAGACTTTAGTATCATCAGATGTGGGCCGAAATTCTGACTCCAGAGGACTGAGTTGTATCTCAGTGGCACAGGGTCCTACGATCTTCATATGAGACCCAGAATTTATCTGCATGCACCCACACACTTGGAGGGCAGGGTGACCAGTGGAGGAAACCTGTTCCTTATCACAGGGAATTATTTAATATCTTACAAGATCTCTCACATCACCTCAGGCAGAATGAGGTTTATCCTCAAAAGTGAGTTTTTTCTGAACAGCAAAAATTCTCCATGTGGGGTAAATCTTCCATATCTGACAAATTCCCAGCAACTCCTTGAGAACAAATGTGCTTCTCACTTTCTTTAGGGAATGAGGTCTGAGGGACACCTAAGGGACATGCTCAGGACTTACAGTTTGTTTGATTGAGACAGGGTCTCAATAGATAGATCAGACTAACCTTAAACTCACAGGATCTGTGTGCTCCTGCCTCTAAGTTCTGGGATTAAAGGCATGGCCACCACACCAGGACGTTTCTTCATTGCCTTTTTTGATAGCTAGCTTTTTCTGAAGTCCAGCAACATACCCTAGCAAATGCTCTTTCTCTCCCATCTCCTGTCTTCAGAGTTTAGTGAGGAGAGAGAAGAAGAGGAACTGGTCATGTCTGCTCCAACACCACACCTCTTGACAGGGATACTTCTAAAGTCTCCTTGCAATGGACAGATCCTTGATGTGGCCCTCTATATCCATATATTAAAGTCCTAACTTCAAATGTCATGTGACACTAGGAGGTGGGACCTTTGGAGGTTATTTGGGCATAGGGCAGAGCCCTAATAAAAGGTATTGGTACCATTTAGACAAAGGCCCAGACCCTGACCTTTGCCCTTTTACCATATGAGGACATGTGAAGTCAGTAATCTTCAACCTGGAATAAGGCCCTCTTCTGAACCCAACGTCTACCAGGACCCCAGACTCCAGGCAAAAACAAAAGAGAAAGAAGCCCCTGGGGTTTAGATTTGTGTCACTGTTTCTCATGGCTGTGAGCAAATACTGGGCCAAGTCAACATGGTGGAGGAAAGAGTCTTTGGCCATGATTTTTTTTCTATAGATTTTTAATTCATGAGCCTGAAGCAGAGTATTGTGGTGCCCGTCAGAGAAAGGATAAGATCCACCCAAAGACACTTTCAGCCACCCACTCTGTGAAAATAGTCCCTGCCTCTTAGCACTTCCAGCTATGGGTTTGTCTGTCAATGGAGTCACTGACCACACTTGAGTGGCCTCTCCATAGCTTCGGTTTCTGGAGCCAAGTCTGCCATGCCATGTGTGACACAGATATCTGTCCATCACCTCTGTCGCTATAGCCCAGGTCACCAAGGTGCTCTTCAGTTTGTTCTCCTTATGGGTCCACACTTTGAAATACTTCATCTACCTTACAGTGACGATAGCCACACTCCCATTATTAAGCATCTTCCAAGTGAAATTTTACCTCCATCACCCTACTGTCTCCCACAATACCTTGCTGTAGGCCTCACCATCAGCCCATTTCACAGGAAGAAACCTGAGGTAGAACATGACTAAATACTTTCCTCAGAGCCTTCCTAATAAAAATGCAAGTAAAAAAGGAAATGAAAAATGGGCGTGGCAATACACACTTGTAAAAAGGATAGAGGCAACAGGAGCTCAATGTTAGCCTTGGCTATCTGATGAATTCAAGGACAGCCTGGGCTACAAAAGCTCATGTTTCAAAAAAAAAATGATAGATAAGATTTGACTTAAAAAAAAACTCTCATTCTTTATTTTCCTAAAAACACAAACTCAGTCTTGTAACACTGATACACGTTCTCAGTTAATAAGTTTTGTTTTAGTTTCAGTTGCTGTAGAACTATTTGTAAAAGGCAGTGACCCCTCCCGAGGACTCCCCACCACACCTGCTTGCTGAGAGCCCCCCACTCTGATCCATTTCTGGTTGCAGATACAATGGGATACCGTAGTACAACGTAGTTCATGTAACATCTACAGAGCCCAGATTCGAAAGCTGTTCCAAGACATTCCATGCGCTCTTCATGGCTATCCATCCCTGGGATTTGATTAAAGCATGATTTTTATTATCTCAAAGGAAACCCTTTACACATCACACACTCACTTTCCAACACTTTCTGCTTCCTAGTCCAGCAGTCCCCAGCAGCCCCCACAGGACACATGTTGTTTAGTTATCTGGTTGTTTTGTTTTGTTTTGTTTTGTTTTTCTTGAGACAGGGTCTCACTGTGTGGCTCTGGCTGGCTTGGAACTCACTATGTAGACCGGACTGTCAAACTCACAGAGATCCTCCTGCCTCTGCCTCCTGGGCACTGGCTTTAAAGGGATGTGCCACTGCACCCCACAGATTTTGTGTTTTTGAGACAAGGCCTTGCTCCATGGCCCCGCTGGCCTCGAACCTCTGATTCCTGAGCTTTGGAAGGCTCAGACTCCTTGTGCTGTCCATGAGAACCACTGTTCCAGCTTTAGCTTCATGCTACATACAGTAGGACACGCTACTTCACGGAGGAGGATGTCCGTCCGGCCTGATGTGATGTGCTGATGATCCATCTGCAGGCATCTTCCCTGTGCACTGCTATGTCCCCGCACAACATCTGGCCGGGCTCCATCTAGTTTAGCAACTTCTGCATCATCTCTGGGACCTGAATGGCCAGAGGGGTGGGGAGCCAGGCAAACAGGTAAGAGGCCTTCCCTGAGTTTGCTTTGGTCATGTTGGGATGCAGCATGTGTTTAATTGTAAACTGCTGACCCAGCAGGACAACAGTAAGTGCCCGAGTCACCTGACCTTCACCTTCTGTTGATTTTTAGGCAGGGCAGCATCCACTCCTGCAAACGCACACACAAAAGAAATACAAGTTTTTGCTAGAAAAATGCCAAGAGATCCAGATTTTAATATCAAGATAAAAAGATGGCACCACAGTTGGCAAATCATGTAAAATTCATCATCTCATGTAGTTAGTCCTTCCTATACCGGAAGGTGACATTATCATATCCATTTACAGATGGACGAGTGACAGTGGGGGTGGGGGGGTGGGGGTGGGCTACATGACTTCCCTGTGCCTGCGTCGCTGGGAATGGCAGGTAGTGTTCCTTACAGGATGTTGGAGTTCACTATTTATTGTCAGGGTTGATATCTCAGGCCACCACAGACTTGCCACAAAGACTCGGAAAACACCCTTTCCAGCTCTCCATTTGCTTGCATCTGACAAGCATACCAGAGTCTGATTGAACGAGCAAGACTCAGCCTCTCTGGGGCTGGGAACAGACTTTCCTATCTGAGGCATACAGAAATGACTGGTTGGACTCTATCCTAGCAAGTGGTGAACTCAGTGGTACACAGGCTAAGCATGGACCCCTGACCATGCCCTCCTCTTCCCCTGCTCTTCCCTGCCTCCTGCCCACACTCAGACTGCACTCCAATTGCCCTAAGCTATTTGAAGTCCCCCCCAGCTTCCTAGAAAACTTTAGGTCCTTGAGTCTTTAACACTTATTCCAATAGTAGCAGCAGCAATGGTCATAGCCTTTCTAGGTTCTGTACATGGACTCAGTACAGTCGGTTCCATTTCACATGGCTCAGACTGGGCAAGTCCTTGGGCTTCAAGTGACACAACCTGGGTACTTGCCTGGCTCCTCTGGTATGTGATAGGCATGACCTCAGGTTGATGCCATCTGTCCCTGTGTTAGCCTCTTCATGTGTAACTCTGGGCAGGCCGCTTCGTGGACTGTGGTGAGAGCTAAATGAGGTGGGCACAGCCTCTGGCACCTGGCTCACTCTGAACATCCAGACTGAGGCCCTCTCTTTTCGCATGCTCTCTGCTGTGCCAGGTTTAAAACCTCTTCCTCTGTCTCCTCAACTTTATAGCTGACCATTGATTCAATATTCAGACCACTTCTTACACTGTTAAGATGGCATTTGCTCCCCAGAGCCAAGGGTTCTGATGCCCCTGCAGGCTCTGACGTTGGAACAGGGTCTTGAAGTGCAGTGGTAAGGGAGAACTTGAACTCAGGCCCTTAGCCTCCCAGGCAATTCTTCCCTTGGCCTAAAAACCTCCAGAAACTTCTAGAAAGCACTTCTGCTTTCCCTTCGGGTCTGCTATGCCAAGTGGGCCACACACCCTTTCTTGCTTGTCCCAGTGCAAGCAAGCTTTCATCATCAGAGTGGCTCTACCCAGCACTACAAAGTTTCCTTGCAACCAAAATATTCCCTGAGAGCCCTCCTGGAGGGCTCAGCAACCCCAAGCTCCCCGAACTGGCCCAGGTTAAGGAAAATCTGGACACACACCTTTGTTAAAGATGAAATAGACCAAGGTAAATCAGTCCCCAATATTGTACCCCCAAGCCCCCAGCACAGGTGGAGGGGTGATAAGAATGAGAAGTAGGGGCAAAAGTTGTGGATGTAAACCTTTTGATACCACGTTAGAGGTCAGGGAAAAGATATTTCATGGAACATTAAATATTCCTGAAAAATCTGATTGAAAATCAAGATAACGATGACATGGACTTGAGGGCAGAGGAGTAAAGGAGAGGGGGAACATGCCCCTTAATGATGTCCTAGGCAAAGAGAAGGACAGGGGTTCCCACACCAAAAATCCCAACAAGGAGATGGTATTTGGGGAGTTTCCCCTTCGCTAAATCACAAGTCCTGGGACGACCGTGTGACCGTGTGGGTAGCCCAGACCCCCTCCTCGCATCGCCTCTGCTTTATTGGTGCCCGGGCTTGCACCACTGGACCCCGTGGGTGTTTCTGCCCCGCTCCCGCGGTCCAGGGGCAGCCAGGCAGGTGGCGCCCGAGCCGAGCGCATCTCGACCCCTCGTCCCAGGTGAGGGAGGGGCCGCGGGGACCCGGCGCCCTGGGGGTCGGGCCTAGGCGCCCGGGACTCGCCCAAGGTCACCGTGCGGGCTGGGGCGGGGGCGGTGCGGGGCGGTCCCGGGCGCGGTGACGCGGGGCCCGTGCTGCGGCGGGGCCCGGGCGCGGGGGGCGGCGCGTCGCCGCGTCCTCCTTTTGTGCGGCGCCGGGCTGGGCTGCGAAGGTAAACAGCGCTTCCTCTTCCTCCTCGCCGCCTCTTCCTTTTATAGCGATTTCTGGTCACGCCGGGGCCGGGCCGCTGCTGCCGCCGCCGTTTGCTGCTGCTGCTGTCGCTTGCTGCCGCGCCGGGGCCGCTCGCGAACCTGCGGCGGGGACGCGCGAGCCGCCGACCCGGAAGCGGCGTGTGTGCACCGCAGGCTCCCGCCGCCAGCTCGCCCGCCCGCCCGCCCATCGGGCCGCCAGGTACTTGCAGGGCCGTCCCGGAGCCCGCTGCGGCGTCGCCGCCCTGGTTCACCGGGCTGCAGGGAGGGAGCGAGCGAGCGCCTGGGGCGCCGTGCACTGGGAGGCTGGGGCGCGGGGTCCGAGTGGTTGTCCCCGGGCACACCCCTCTTGCAGGCCAGGTGAGCGCTGCAGGGCCTGACCCGGGCTCCGCGCTGCCCTCCGCTAACTTCATTTTGGGGGTGGGGGTGGGGGTGGGGGTTCCAGGCCAGGAGGCTGAATTGAGGAACCAAAAGGGCGAATAGACTTGCACCAGCCTGACTTCCTCCTGCTCCGACCCCCGCCGGCGTTTAAACAGCACTTCCTCTTTGCCCGTTATGTTTTCATCATCATCCGCATCATCATTATCATTATCAGTTTTTTTTTTTTTGAAAAATGGAAGTTTAGTGTTCAGAGGTGGAGGCATTTGCAGCCCACAGGGCTTTCTGGGGGTCGTGCACACACAGTAGGTCTGGAAGGAATCCATGTGTCCTCTGAATGTGGGTCTTGTGTCTGGGGTGGGAGGAAAGAGGAACCCGGACTTCCTTTGCAGGCAGAGCCCTAGGGGGTTGTCTCAGATCCCCACCCTGCCGCTAGAAATGGAGGGGTGGGGGAGGGCTTGAGTGAGAAGGTGGCGCAGCAGGGAGAGTCACGTGGCTGTGCACCTCTGTCTAATTCTTGGTTCTACCACTCACTAGCTTTGTGACCTTGGGCAAGTTGTCTGCCTTCTCTGAGTCTTTCGGCCCCTTGTGTCTGTAAAATGGGCTGCTCTCAATTCTGGCCTGCAGTAAATGGGACTAGGTTTCCTGGCCCTGAGGTTCAGAGTGGGAATGTCACCTCCCCTTGAATGCCTTCATCCCTTAAGACACGTGCCGGGCGGGAGCACAGGGAGGCTTCCTATAGATAGTTGTGAAATGAATTGGTGGCTTGTAAATTTTGAGAAGTGAGCCCGTAGGCTTCCTCATTTTTGCCTTCTTTGCCCTTAACTTCCACCCCATAATCACCAGAGCCATGTTTTGTTACCTCAGCCTCCAGAAATCCACGGATCCCTGGAGGAAATAGGGACTCCCACTGAGGAAGCTTCCACTCTGATTTTGATTGAGACTCTCCCTATTCTTGGAGGGTTGTATTCAGTGTGGAGAAAAAGGAAGCTTTTTTTTTTTTTTTTGCGATGACAGTGGAGGTGGCTGGCAGGGTTGCCAGCTGGAATGATTTCCCAGGCCCTGGGCTCCATGTAACTGGGAAGGAGGCTGGGGGAGAGGTGGCTTTTCTCCTGTGGTGGAGCATGCAGAACAGGTCACCTGGCTAGGCTTTTTTCCTGGAGGCACTTTGTAATAAGTATGCTGTAGATTATGTGAGTGTGTGTGTGTGTGTGTGTGTGTGTGTGTGTCTGAGAGAGAGAGAGAGAGAGAGAGAGAGAGAGAGAGAGAGATTTGTGCACTTTGGGAAATTTTAAGGAAATGTTGCTTTGTCTAACAGCCATTCCCCCCTCTCCCTTTTCATGTCCAAAGCCTTGTGTGCACGTCTCTGAAGACCTTGGAGGAGGTGGTGATATCCCACCTCAGGCAGGCAATAAGTCTGAGAGCGACTGCTTCTTGCTTTGTTGATTTCTTGACGTTTTGAGACAGGATCTTATGATGTATCACAGGCTGGCCCAGAACTTGTGAATGTTCCAGCCTCTGCTACCCAAGTTCTGAGACCACAGGTGTGTGGCGCTGTGTCCCTGGTCACTTCCATTCATTGACTACCGAGGCAAGCAAGCTCCTCCACGCAGAGACACTGCTACACAGCTCTTGTTAATGCACATGGTGGCCACAGTCACCTGTGTGGCAAGAGAGAATCTTTCCATTTCACCCAGACTTGGTGTGAGGCCAGGGCTTCCTGTTACTCAGCCTGGGAGAGGCGGGTGCAGGACCTTGGGGCTGCAAACCTAGCCTGGGGTTCTGGTGGTCCTCTGCATCCTGAATGGCTTTGGGTCACCTTGACAACTGTGCCTGGCTTATCCTGGGAAAGATGGACCCGTTTTCTGAATGAATGAGAAAGTGATGGCTTCCTCTCTGTGCTTTGTGTCTACATCTCAAGGTCATCATCTGGCATCAAAGCGACCTTGATGTTGTTCTCTGGTGGCTCTTCCTGAAGTAAAGTCCTGGCTCCTAGTCCCTGGCGGGCCTTGCATCTCGAGACAGGTGCACAGAAAGGGCTCCTAAGAGACACTGATGCCAGGAGATTGTGGCTGCATGTCCAGCATCTCTGCCATCTCTTTGATTGGAGAGACCACCTTTCTTGTGGCTTTGGTGGTGTGGGCACTTGGCTCTCTTTAACACATCTGTCTGAGGCTGTGCTGTGTCGATTTAAACTGGTTGCGTGAACTGGGTGTGGTGGTGCCTATCTGTAATGTAACACTATGGATGTTGAGGCAGGAAGATCACTGGTTCGAGACCAGCCTGTGCTATGTGGTGAGCTGCTGTCTGACACAGACAAACACCCATAACATCAGTTCATCTGTGTGGGCAGCAGGTGGTCTTACATCAGTATCACCTTGAAGTCCCCTTTTCCTTCCTGCAAACTGGTGAGCTAGTTCTAGCCCTTGCCCATCGCACAGGGTACCCATAAGAGAGTAGGATCCAAATGTAAACCCATTTTTCTGTTGCTCACACATGTGCATCCAAGGTTCTGTGCAGTGTTCTCATCTGTAAAATGGGCAGATGAGTCGTGCACTTGAATCTGCATCAGTTATGTGATGGAA
Source organism: Mus caroli (assembly GCF_978045245.1). Lineage (NCBI taxonomy): Eukaryota > Metazoa > Chordata > Mammalia > Rodentia > Muridae > Mus > Mus caroli. The sequence continues at coordinate 40,026,169 of NW_028227271.1, forward strand.
GTCCCGAGAACAAGACCAATTATGGCAATAGCAGTGGCAGTCTTGCCTGTCAGAGCATAGACAAAATGATTGTAGGAGCCCCTCTCTGTTTTAACTGCAGTGAAACTTCCACAGACAAAACGGGAAGAGGCCAGGAAGGAAGGGCTACTAACTTTCCTAAGAGGGGGTGTTTTTTATAGGTTGCTGAAGATGGAGTGTGAGCTCTTGTGTATCCGTAGCCCCAGGTACAGAGGCTTGCCAATACATGTTACCCCCACCTCTCTCTCTGGTTCTCGCTCAACCCACCCACCCTCTATGTGTTGGTGACACCCCTCCCTTATCTTCCTGAACCCGTGTATCTTCTTCCTGTTTTTAGCCAAGACTTGACTTCCCCTGTGTCTCAAGTGGACCCAGTGTAAATTGTTTTTAGTAGAACTTCAGAATTTAGACTTCAGATAGACCTGAAGGCTAGATGGCCTCAGGTTGAAAGATAACTTCCTCGTCAAGGATATAGTTAAGGGACAATTACCTGTACCCCACTGCCACCCCACCCTCCACCCCCGCCATCCATTTCTATTTCCAGAGGCACGGAGAGTGTGGGTTTGGGGATCAGATTTCCTACTCGTGGGCAATCCTTCCTTTCTCTTTGAACCCTCATCATCTGTAACGTGGAGAGTCATGCTGGCCATCTGGAGGTGTCAGTGGGATCAACACAGAGGTTGATGGAACAGTATTGCACACAGTAGGTGCTCAGTAAATGTTTTTGCTTCCCCTCTATGAGGCTTTTTCTATCCTCACCTAGTGTCACCATCCTGTCCTCCGTAACCCCCCCCCCCCCTCCTGTTCTGCTTTGGGAAGCAGCTCTGGGCTAGCGGACTATTCCTAGAAAGATCTGGATTCTGCAAGCACTTGGAAGCCCAAGAGTGTTCTTTTCATCCAATTGTTGACTGGCTGGTGTATGGGCTTCCACTGAGTGGGAGATGGTTCCATCAGAGCTTGTCGGGAAGACGAAACGGACGAGTCATTCATTCAGCTTCCATTCTGTCCCATTCATTCCTGCCCCCACTTGTCGAAGCCTTAGTAGCTGCCATCTGCTCCGTGAGTATCGCTCATAAATATATAAATAATCGAAGTGGATGAAGTCTGCTGGAAGAAATGTGGCCCAGAGTGGCTTTTATAATATTTAAGACAATCTGAAACTACTAAAGGAGTTGCAGGGCTTATTTAAAAAAAAAAAAAGAAGAAGAAGGAAAGAAAGAGTGTTTCGACAGGCTCCCTTTCGTGGCAAGAGCAAAGGAAATGTGTTTTTGGGATGTGGATGAAGGACCTGTGAGGGATCAGTGGACAGCTTGTGCATCACCCCGTTTGAGGTGACAGGGTGAGGACAGCTCGATTCAAGGGACAAGGACCAGTGCCAGGGTTTAAAGCTAGTGTGTGAGCACTCTGTGGCATCCTTGAGACTCAAAAGGGTTGTGATGGATCCCATGCCTTGATATGCTCTGGAGTATATACATTTCAGGTCCCAGTTTGTCTTCCATGTAAGGTTCCAGAAGGTTCCTAAGACCAATCTCTTTTTTAAAAAATTAATTACACATAATGGGTTTCATTACATTTCACACACACACACACACACACACACACACACACACACACACACACACACTCTTTCATGTCTTTTTGTTCATTTTAGTGACTCAGCCAGTTTAGTTAGTGTTGTGGACTGGCCCATCTCCCTCCTCCAACAATCTTAACCTGCGCATAGTTTCAACCCATTCAGTGAGAGGTGGGGCTGTGTGAGCTTCTCCCCTTTTGTGGCAAGCTGCTGATGGTCCACTCGTGTCCAGGTCATGGCCGAATCATGCCCAGAAGTCAGTGTTCCCCAGCGCTCCACCCAACCACTTGCTCTTAGGAACCTTCTGCCAGTCTTTTCTATGATGTTCCCTAAGGCTAGGCTCTTTTAATTAGCGAATGGCTATAGTGAGTCCTATTAGTGTCCCCAGTTTGAGAGGCCTCATCTGAAAGGAGCCATTCCCAGGCTTGTGTGTGGCCCAGTCACTTGGGCCTTAGCCCGCAGCCTGAGTCAGGTGCTTGAGAAAGCTGGGTGGCCTGAGAGGTGATGCCTCTGGTCTGCAGGCCACACGGCCAGTAAGGCAGACTTGGCATTCCTCCTACATCACTGTCTTGCTTCTCCTCTCATCACTCAGGACCAGGAAGACAGGCCACATGGATGTAAACCTGGATGGTGACCCTGGAGGTTCCCGAGGCAGCTAGCAGCAGAGGCAGTATTTAATATATCATTAAATGCTGAGGCCCAGCTAGACCTCAGTCTAGAGCACTAGAGGGGTGCAGCTGAAGGAGAAGGGAGGTCTCCTCAGCTCAGGAGAAACCAGAAGGGCTAGAGATGATACCGGGGGCGGGGTGGAGATAGTGTGAGCAGACTGTGCATCCCTTGGAGTCTGATTGTGGCTGAGCCTGAGTCGGACCTCTTTGAATTTCTAGAGCTTCAACTCAACCCTGTCCTCCCATTTAAACTGACAAGGCAGTGGGGACCCAGAGGCAGAAGACATTCCAAGAGGCAGAATCGGGGCCGTGAGTCAAGGCCTTCTGGCTGCGAAGCCTAGCATCTCCCCCTGGCCCCACTGTGCCTGTTCATTTGTACCGCAAGCATGTCTAGCGACTCTGCTTCAGAGATAGTGGGATGCAGGGGTGCTAGATGGACCCCTGCCCCTGATGGTCTCAAGCAGCAGGCTAAGGTAAATGAAAAGGAAGGCTCAAGATGGGAAGAACCGTTAGCTTTGAAGTCATCCCGTGGTATCCAAGGGCCACTGGCTGGCCAGCTCTTCTCGTCCTGTTTGATTAGGGTGAGGGAGGACATGGGGAGGAAGGGCTCTATACTTACTCATCTACTTTATGTCATTGACCTTGAATGACCACTTTGAATTTCTAGAATTTAAACTGGACCCTGGCTCTGCCACAGTACTGTGTGGCCTTGGGCAGATCACATCACCACACGGAAGCAGAATGGTGCCTGAGAAAGCTGGGCTGATGTCCCTGCTTTCTTGGGATACCTGTACCTAGGAGTGCATCCTAGTGTAGCCAACACCCCTCCCTCCTCCACCGCACCTCCCTGTGTAGCTGCTCTAGCAATGAATGCCCCCTTCTGGGGACATACAGAAAGAAGCCAGGTTCTTGTAGATCAGAGAAGGCTGTGGATTAATGTTTTTAGACTGTTGGGTTGGCTTTATGGAACACTAGATGCTCTCTGCCTTGGAGGTCAGCATCTTTGGAAAGAGCCAGCGGTGGGGTGAGAAATGGCCCTTTGGAGCCAGGATGTCTGTGCTAGACCTGACTCTGAATTCTCTTCTTGCAAGTTGTATGACCTTGCTTGGCATCTCAGCGCCTATTTCCCAGCCTCTTGTAGCTCTTTGAACAATGCTTCCATGAAGTTGCACATCCAGGTGCTGCTATCGTTTGAGTCCCTGGTTCATACAACGCCCCCAGAGCTAGGACTCGGAGCCTAGGGACACTGGGTGGAGGGAAGGTCTGTACCGCCGATGTCTCCCCCAGCCCCGGCTCTGTTCAGAACCAGGATGAAGTAGGTTGTAGAAGACAGCGTGGAAGTGAAGCTTGGGTAGTCACATCCGGCAGTGTCTGCCCTGCTTTCCTGAACCAGGCTCTGCTGTACTGTTCTGTAATATTGGGCACCAGAGCCCAGCTAGAATACACACAGATCTAAGAGGCTTTCGAAGGGAGTGACTCATCAGATGGCAATCCTGTGTGTTCTGCAATGTGTTTTCCAGCCATTCTAGAACACGCGTCCCTAGCTCACCTGTTTGTGATGGAGGCCTGAGATCTCTCCTGCCGTTCAACAAAGTAATAAAGCAAATAGCTGCTGAGCATGCTCCAGGCCTGTGATGCTGTCCCGTGGGGGAGCAGACAGTGTCTGGCAGCCACTCACACAAGTCCCTATGGGGTCCGAGGAGTGTGGAGCTGGGGGGAGTTTGGGTTTGTTTCTTCTGGCTGACCCAAGCCCAGCCCAGTTATCTTCATTCAGGTGCCAAGGACCAGGAAGGCAGCTCTGGCGAAAACCCTCGGATAGCGGATAGTGTGTGTGTGTTCTGCCTTTTGAGTTTGGGTAGCCTATCTCCCGGTCACTTGGTGAGGCAGATTGTACTTACTATCACGTTATAGTTGAACAAAATCGAGACAGCATGGAGCCTAATAAGGAGAGCGGGAGCCCAGACGTTCCACGTCATCAACTTCAGTGCCCACTTCTCTCTCACCTCGTTCCAGGGACTGTAATGGAATTCAGGAAGTATGAGGTGACCCCACCAGAAGCGGAGGCTTTCCTGGGAGGGTTTCTCCCTAGCATCATGGAGAATAGTTAGCCGGAGAGCACCCCAACCCTTGGTTGGCCTATGACTGTGGGTGACCCACCAACTCTGGGTTCCTTATTGCGGGGAGAGTCCATGTGTAGAAGGTTTTGGACTGGAGTCATGGTGGCGTGTGTGCGTGCGTGTGTGTGTGTGTGTGTGTGTGTGTGTGTGTGTGTGTGTATACAGGTATGAACCACAGGGGGTGTTATTCCACAAGTATCTTTTTTTTTTAATTGAGTCTTATACTGGCCTAGGACTCACTAATTTGGCTAGGCTGGCTGGCCATTGAGCTCCAAAGGTCTGCCTGTCTCTGCCTCTCTATAGCATTTTGAAACTATGATACCCTTTCCTAAATGTGGGTTCCAGGGATCAAACCAAGGCCCTTTAGCTGCTGAGCTATCTCCCCAGCCCCTGTAATTCCTCTTGATACTGTAGATTTGGTGGGATTTGTAACTAAGATGTGGTCACATGGTTGGCTTGTTTCAGGCTGTGACAATCACTCCTCAGGAGGTGAGCACTCTCAAAGAGGCATTAAAGCCTGGTCCTTGATGCCCATCAGCGGTGTGACAGTTTGGACTAAGCTATCACCCTTTACAGATATCTCAGAGTCTACATGGCTAGGGATCGGTCAGTTGGCCTAAGATAGGAAAAACCCTAAAGGTCACCAGATATCTTCCCCGGCCTTTCTCAGGCCGTTGCCCACACAGGAAACAACTACAGTTGACTGAGTCCTGAGCCTTGGGCCAGACATCGAAAGAGGGAGCACTTCCCCATGGGAGGGGACTGACCCTGGGGGCCTACTGTCCCAGTGTTGAGAGGTCCATGTAACCCCATCCCTCTCGTTGAGACTAACTCTGATGTCTCTCAGAGTGGTACCTGTTCACACATGCAACCATGGTCCAGAAAGGGGATGTGAGTTTCCCAGTGCCACACAGGAGTTTGAAAATCATGAATGAGTTCCCAGGACAAGGACGGCTAAGCCCTGCTAAGGGTCATGTACCAGAGCATGGCTACAGGAAAAACTAGTTCTCTTGATTAGACTGTCCTGGGGAGGTGGGGTGGAGTATGAAGTTATTGGGTCTTATGGGTGACCATCAACCTGGTGGAGTACTGTCTTTCTGTTGTCGTTTGAGACAGACTGGTTTTCTAATAGTCTCCAACTGACAGTCCTTGCTTAAGGCCCAGAATACCAAAGAAGAGGAGACCTGACTAATGAGAGTCGCATCTTTACCATGGAAGTGGAAGTCAACCAAGCAGGCAAAACTTGACAGAACCAATGCTTTCTCACCCAGCCCTACCCAAAAGAACAGTGCTCTGCACACAGAGCTGCGCAGTGAGGTCGAAACTTGGATGTATGGATTGAGCTGTAGTAGACAGGACACACTTAAGGACAGTACCTGGGAACCAAGGACATGGTTCAGTGAGGAAGAAAGGATGCGGCTGAGTTGGAATCCCAGCACCTGGGTGAAAAACTAGGTGTGGCCTGGGGCACACTGTGGGCAACGGCAGGGATCACTGGGGCTTGCTGGCAGCTAGCTGAGTTCAAGCACCCCCTGATTTAGAAATAGGTGGAAAGAGAACAGTAGAGTACTTGGTATCCTCTGTGCACATAGACACACACACAGAGATACACACATAAACACACACACAGACACATGCACACACACACACACACACACACTGAGTGTTAAAAAAAAAGAAGCAAGTACAGATGAATGTGTCACACAGCACAAGAATACTCGTCTAACATTATTTACTGTTTTCATTATATTTGTTCATTTTTCTTTATTTTTAGGTGCTGAGTATGAAATCTAGGGCATAGCAATGTTATTTATGTAAATTACCTACCACTGTGCAGCAGTCACAGCTCAAATTCCTTCCTTCCTTCCTTCCTTCCTTCCTTCCTTCCTTCCTTCCTTCCTTCCTTCCTTCCTTCCTTCCTTTCTTCCTTCTGAGTTGAGGATTGAACTCAGGATCTTCCTGAGTAAGCACTTGCTCTACCGCTTAGCTAAATCAACAGCCCCAACCCCCTTTCTGTTGCAGGGACTCATGTAGCCCAAGCTAGCCCCCAGCTCTCTATGTACTGAGGGTGACTTTGAAGTGGTGACCCTCCTGCCTGCACCCTCATGAGTACTAGAATTATAACCCATGTTCAACCATGCTCAGTTTCTTAGGTGGCGGAAGTCAGGGCTTCAGGGGTTTTAGGCCTGTAGTGGACCAGCTGAGCTGTACCACAAGCCCCGCCCCCTAAGGTTTCTAAATGAATAGAAAGAATTTTTTAAAAAAATTAGTCTGAGTTCATTTGAATCTGGCTTAGGTGAGCAAGGTTGGTCCATTGCAACACACTGAGGACATAGGCAGTGTGCCCTGGGTTCTGCTGGCACCCAGGGTAGGTTGTGCAGGTTTGTTGTGCCTGACCTCTGTCGCCCCAGGACCAGAGTCTGGTGGCCCTTCAGGAAGGTTTTAGGGGTTCTGGCTGTCTGGTGCGGGACATAGGGGACAGGGGAGTGACCTCTCTGGACTGGACAAGGCTTGGCTTCATGATTTTGAATGAAAAAGTCTGTATCACACAGTGAGTTTGTGGTTAGTCTCTCACCCCTACTTGGAGCTGATCTGAAAGCGCTGGCACAGGGGACATTTGCACTTGGCCCCCAAGGTCCCCCTCTGTAGGACTATGTTTTGTTCCAGCAGCTTCTTAGACTTGCAGTTCTAAATGCAGGAAGTGAGGAGACCTTGTGTATGCTCCTGGCTTGCCTTCTGACCTCCCCTCAGAAGGGCCGAATGTTCCCTGGCCTCTCTTCCTTCACGATGGGGAGTGTGGCCTGGAAGTTTCTCTCCCAGTGTAAGCTCATCTTTGGCTTAAGACATTGAACACTTTCCTCAACAAGGAGCCTGGTCTTTTGTAGCCCCGTTCCAGCCTTACATGGCTTTGAAGAAGGGCATCTGTTTGACTCCATCTTCTGGAGTGTTCTCCAATGTCTTGTGGAACTCCAGGCTGGGAGGAGAGCTGGGGAGCACGTAGGACCAGCTGGGTTGATTGGTAGAGAAAGACCTGGTGCTGTGAAAAGTGTCACTGTCTGAAGGCGCTCTCGATGGTCTCTGGCTGTGTCTTGGAGTGACACTTCTGTATACTGTGGGGACTGATAGCAGGAGCTAACCGTCGTTATAACCTTTGATCCGGCTGACTCACTTTTGGGAATCTCTCCTAAGGACACAGGAAGAATGTTGTCTGGAGACCTTGAGCCTCAGCTGTTACCTGTTCAACTTGAATAGAAACGGCAGAGTGTCTGACAGGGCCAGAGTCTTGTCATTTGTGGCCACAAGGTTAGAATGGACATGGGGCCTCTGGGAGTCAGGGCCACAGAGGATATGGAAAAGCTGTCAGTGTTTGGTAGAAAAAGGCCTGAGGGAACTGTACAGAAATGGTGTCAGAAGGTCTGGGGCAGGGCGGGGGTGGGGTGGGGTGAGAATCCAAATGAGTTTCTGGTTTTTTGCATATTCTCTGTCTTGTGATTGTATCCTGTTCTCTTTTTCCTTTCCCCTTTCCTTCCATCCCCTGGCCTCCGCCTTCCTTTCCATGAGTCTCAGCAGGGTAAAGGAAGAAACCCAAGTTTCTTAATAACTTAATAACTAAGACACAGCCAGCCAGCCAGTCAAAAATTACTGCATTTGTTTGTTTATTTTTACTTATTTTATGCCATTGTGTGTCAACATGTGTGTGTTTGTGTGTGTGTGTGTGTGCGCGCACTACAGCATAGCAGTAGATGCCCAAGGACACCTCAAAGGGGTTGATCTTCTCCTTTCACTGTGTGTGTCCTGGGTTGTCAGACATGGTAGCAAGCACCGTTACTCTCTGACCCAGCAGCCAATTAATTAATGAAATGTAGGACTTGTTGAGGTCTGGTGACACTACGAGCAGACAGCTGGTCCATTTTGAATGATTGCCACCCTAGGCCAGCCTCCCCTAGTTCTATACAGACATTTCCATTTCATGAGAGACTTTTCTAGAATCACTTTGCTTCTTCCCAGTGAGCAGCTGGTAGGATTGATGGAACTTAGAGGTTCCCGGTTCAGTAACACTCTTAAAATCATAGAAACTGTGTGGTTTTTTTTTTTTTTTTGACAAAAATGAGTGTCAGTTACGGAAAAACAGTAGCAGAGGGGTTTCTGTCTGTAAGTGCCAAGGCGAAAGGAAGTTGGCTAGGTGGCAGCAGGGAAGATCCTTAGGCCTTCAGGTGCCTCTCCAGCACTGGGCCTCTGTGCTCTGGGATGCTAAGGGATGTGTTTCTATTCCTTTCTGAGAAGGCCAGAAGGAGGAGACAGCTGAAGGTGCCCCCATAGGGGCCGTTCTGTGCTGAGTGTGGAATTGCAAATTCCCAGACACTCCATGGTATTTAAAATGGCATCTCCTCAGACTTCTGTGTCTGTCATGTGGCACACTTGTCGCCTCCGCCTGTGCCTCCGAGGGAATCGGGTTGAAAATGCCTCAGACAATTCAGATTTCTGTTTTCCAGTGTTGAAGATTGTCCAGAGGGCCTTGTGTTTGCTGGGTGGGACTTTTTTCTTTTTCTTTTTTAAAGGAAGTGTACAGAGCAGCCAAGGTTCTAGGTGCCCAGTTTATGTCTGGTGAACAAGTGTACACATTACATTTCTGCTTTGGGTGGACAATTCAAATTGGGACCTGTTAAACATCTATCTCACCCTCCCCTGAAATCCTCACTCCCTCCTCCCTTTATTTCCTCTTTCCTTCTATTCATTTTGAGTCTCACTATGTCTTCCAGGCTGGCCTGGAATTCACCATGTAGCTGACCTTGTACTCTCTCCAGAGGCTCCTCAGTGCTGGGGCCACAGTGTGGGACACAACACACGATTAGTTGTTTTTTTCCCCTGTAGTATGGATGGGGCCATACACATGCTAGGTGAGTGCTCTACCACCCAGCTACATCTCTGCCCATGGGTTTATTATTTTCACATATATGTGATTTTTTTGTTGTAGAGTGCCCGTGTTAGGACCTTGCGTTTGGTATTTAGTTATCATCAAGTGTCCAGAGAAATCTCCGGTGTGCCCTTGTATTGTTAATTTGATTACAATTGAAGTGACCTAGGAAACGTGTCTCTGAGCGTGTCCTTGAAGCCACCTCCACAGAAGAGGGAAGACCTCTTCTGGATGTAGGCGGCCCTGTGCTATGAGCAGAGATGCTAGGTTAAGTAAAAGGAGGAAGCAGTCATAGCACCAACACTCAGGTCCTCACTTCCTGACCGTGGGAGCTGCCTGCTGTTATCCTCACGGCTTGCTGGTCTCTCCTGGCTTTGTGCTCCCTGCCCTCAGCACCTTGGAGACGAAGTGACATGTCCCTTGCTTCCCTGGGCTGTGTTGAAATGAATGGGGGAATGGTTGCCTTCCCAGGACTCTCTGAGCTGAGTCAGGCAAGCTCCTCACTCTTCAAGGAAGAAGGTGGAAGGAAAACTCGGATGACTGACAAAGGAGCATACAGCAGGCACCCAGCAGCTCGCTGCATCCCTGCCCAAACTGGAGAATTCCATGAGCTCAGCAAACCCCTGCTGGCTGCCCATCTGCTGTGAAGCCTTTGCAATGGGGCTTGGTCATGTGGAGCCTGGGAAGCAAAGGCAGCGCCAACATGGGCTTAATGATGGAGTCACTCCATCTCTGAGGATGCTGGGCACACCTGAGGCCCGGCTCTGCTATGTGCTCCATACTCTATCATTAGCTGGATTAATGTTGTTTCTTGAGGGGGATGAGGTGGAGTGTGTGTTCCTCAATTGAGGTCCTTGATTGTTGTCCCCTCCCACCTCCAGCCATAGGCAAGGGTGCCCATCATGGGTTGTGGCTGCTGTGGCTGTCATAGGGGAGTCTTTCTGTCTATCCCTTCTAGTGTCCTCGCCACCACACAGGTCTCACACACGGGACGAGTCCCCTGTAGTGTGACTAGTTGAGAGCTCGCTCTAGGAACAGGCATCTATGAATAGATTTTCCTGCACAATGCAGGGCGCCAGGTTTGAGTGGAGCAGTGTGTTGTCAGCACTGAATTTCAAATGAGCCTCTTGGCCTGTGTGAGTCGCAGTGGTGACCGAGCACTAAGACTTAAATCTTAAAAACAGAAAGAAGGAGGCCAAGAGTCCGAGAGCGGCTTAAAAGTAAGCATTGGGGAGCAGCGCATAGCCAGTTTGTGCTTATGTGTTGGCTCCGCTCTGGTAAACACCACTGAGGTCAAACTCACAAGGGGCCACGGTTCACCAGTACTTGAGGAAGCATTTTAGAAAGTTGAAACTCGGGTTGAAAGATGTGTTGGAAGCTGCATGGCCGGTCTGTGCCAGAGTGGGGACTTATTTCCTTAGCGCTGACTCCTGTCAAGGTCCACATGTGTGAATTACAGGAGGGGGTGGAGGGGAGAGTTGAAGGTTGACGTCAAAGCCACAGTGTAGTGGGAAGGACACTTTAAGGAGGTAGGGGACATTCTTCCCTTTACTCTGAAGTCGTGTGGAGTGCCTTGTTCTCAAAATGAGCCTGTCCTCTTGGTGGCTGTCGACCACCCCCCATGCCCTCACCAGCCCCTCCCTGTTCCTTGCCTGTTGGAGCGTTTTCTCCTTTGTTCGACACTAGGTTCCCTCCAAAGATCCTAGAAACCACATGGAGCTGTGTTGTTCAGGGGACTGAAAGCCAAGGTGGCAGAAGTAGACAAGGACTCTGTGCCCTCTGAGAACTAGTCCTGGCGGCCCCTGTTCTCCTCCCCATCCCCACCCCTCATGTAGAAGGTACTCTGCTAAGTGCTGGGAATGCTGACACTCAGAGAAATCCTGGTCCTTGAGGTGGACTCTGAGTGGTGTCGTACTGGGGACCTAGACGCTCTCAGGCTTCTAGGACAGTCTGAGACATTCAGAAGGAAGTAGATATCACCGTGGAAGTCCCCGTGTTCCCTTCTCCTTTCTCAGACCTTAGAAGTGCTATATGGCCTGGGGTCATGGGTGGGGTAAGCCCATGCTGTGGTATGAGCCTGCACTCCATGTTCTGCTTTTTTTTTTTTTCATGTTTATAAGCAAGTATGAAGTATGAGCTATGCTCAAGCTGGATCAGTGGCAAGGATGACAGTAGCACTGGAGACAAGTGTTGCCCTCAGATGGTCCCAGACTCGGGCACATATTGCTGTGGACACATATAAAGTGCTGAAATGATGAGCAACTTATAACAAAGCAATGCCATTCAGTCTTGTTGTTGTTGCCACCCTCCTCAGATCCTATGTATTCCAGCTTGGCTTTACAAAATTCACTATGCAGCTAAGGGTAGCCTTGAACTTCTTGATTCTCTGAGACAGCTTATGTGCTACTATACCTGCCGAAATGCTTCGAGTTGACTATAAACTTGACAGGATTTGGCATCTCCTAGGAAACAAGCCTTTGGGGCCCATCTGAGAGATTATCATGGTTGGTTAGGTTAATTGAAGTGGGAAGCCCTACTGTGAAAGTAGGCGGCATCATCCCCTAGGCTTTGGTCCTGAAGGCGCAAGCCAGCTAGCATAGGAGCCTTCCATCCTGCTGTCTGCTCCCTGACTGCATATGCATTGTGACTGGCCTCACGCTCATGCTCTTGCCATTGGTACTTTTCTGCCTGCCACGATGGACTGAACATTGAATTAAGCCTTGAGCCACATTAAACAGTCCTTCAAGTTGTCTTTGTCAGGGTATTTTATCCTAGGCTAAGTAACCAGCAGTCTTGTTTTGTAGGATGTTAAGGATCGGACCTGGGGATTTGTGCAAGCACTCTGCTAACTGAGCTTCATCACACCAAGCTTGTGCATAAATAAAATATAAAGAAGTGCAGAGAGGAGAGAGGGGGGGGGGGGCTATGACTTGGCTACCTGGGAATTAGCCATTAGACTTTTTTTTTTTAACTTAAGCTGGTGGTAGATGTAAGAGGTGCGATTCTTATACTTGATTTTTGTATGTTTCAGATATTTTTACATAGAGCTCTGAACAGAAACTCATCTGGATATGTATGGAGGATGTGTATGTAGCCAGACATAGATGAACCTCTAGCTACGCTCCAGGCTTGCCGAGGTTACTCAGGAACTGAGGAACCAAACTGCCTGGAGGATTCGGGGAGGGGAACATAAAGAAAGGGCTAGTTTGGATTGACTTTGAAGTCAGTGCAGGGAACTGCAGTTCATAGAGAGCCCGGTGCAAGCAGAGATGGCATTGATGAGTTACAGGTGGATCTTGTCTGAGGCATTGTAGCAGTCCTTCCATAGTTCCTTGACTGGAACCCGGATTGGCTTTGATGAACAGGGAGCTACTTCAGGGTGGAATTAAATCTCCGACAATTGCCAGAAAGTTCCTTGAAGTGTATGGGGGCCCCAGCAGAGCTGAGCCGCAGTGGTGGGCAGGCTGAGAAAAATGGTCTTGTAGAGAAATGAGGCAACACGGCTCGCTGAGCATCTTGGGGTGGCTATTGTCTGGCGTGAGAGGCCATCTGGGACACTGCTGCCTGGCCTGGGGCTGGGCGGCAGCAGCGGAGCCAAGCCCTGTGTTCAGTGGCTTGGGGAGTAATGTATATTCAAGATGGTTTTCTTTGAATACATCACAGAGCCAAGGAAAGCCCTCGGGAGCGGGATGAAAGCCGTGATGGGGAATTTCATCAGTGCGTAATCAAAGGCATTGATTGTTTTCTGGGCCTTCTGCTTGCCCTCTCATTGTTGTCTTTATTTGTGGAAACTTGTTCATTATGGTTTCATTAAGGCCAGCCCTGGGCGCCACCCCTCTGAAGCTCCCTTTGATGTCTGGGAAGCCATCCCTGTCCTTGGGGAATCCTTCAGCCTCCTGGTTCCTAGACTTCTTGGCCACTCATTGCCATCTAGGCCACATTCACATGTTTCAGAATAGTGGTGCTCCATGCTGTCCCAGCGTGGAATAAGGAAGAACCTATGGCATGGGAGGCAGTCTCTGTACAGGACCCCTGCTGGTACCTAGGACAGGGGTCCTTTCGGGAGACAGAGGTCCCCGGACACGAGGTAGCCTCAGCTTCTGGACTCTTCCATTGACTTCATATTTCCGAGTCTTCTCTGAGTTCTCCCTCCCTGGGCAGATCTATAGGCGTTTGAAATGCTGCCTTGGCATGCTGAGGGACCACCTGGTGGCAGGCGGGCAGGAGAAGGAAGCCACATTGGCTGCATCATCCTCCTGGCCCAGAACAGAGAAACTTCGTACACATCTCCTGCCAGGGAGCAATTAATTTGCAGGAAGTGGTGGTTTGCATTTACCCTGGCAACACAGCACCGGGTTCACTTCTGGGCCTCAGCCTCTTTGCAAGTTATGCTGTCAGGATTGAAAATTCACAGCATCTCCTGATTTTATTAGCTAGTTCTGCCCCACATTTCATCTGCTTTCTCTTAAACACTTTTTTTATTTTTTGTGGGTCTGTGTTTATCAACCCTGAATAAACACACATCCCAAACTTTAATTAGGAAGCCTGCAGCAGCCAAAAAGAAAGTTGGCACTGTTTCTCTTCTTGGGTGACTCTTGACAGTGGGGGAGACGAGAGCCCCACCCGTGGTGGGAATTCCGGCTGACTGGCGTGAAGGATGTGCCCTCTGCCTTCTCCACAAGCCGCGTGCCTGTGTCAGCTGAAGCCACATCTTGAGTAATTAATTCACTTGGCAGGTTCCTGACTCTGTCCATTTGTTCAGTATTAATTTTTAAAAGTTTATTTATTTATTTTTTTCTTTTTGAGACAGGGTTTCTCTGTATAGCCCTGGCTGTCCTGGAACTCACTCTGTAGACCAGGCTGGCCTTGAACTCAGAAATCCGCCTGCCTCTGCCTCCCAAGTGCTGGGATTAAATGCGTGTCCCATCATCACCCGGTTTAATTTTTTTTTTTTTTAAACAGGGTTTCTCTGTGTAGCCTTGTCTGTCCTGGAGCTCACTGTAGACCAGGCTGGCCTTGAACTCAGAGTTGTGCCTGCCTCTGCTTCTTGAGTGCTGGGATCAAAGGTGTGTACCACCACCTCCTGGCAAGCTTAATTTTTATTTTTTGTACTATAGTATGTATATGTGTGTATGTATAGTATGTGTGTGTGGGGGGAGGCACATGCTATATAATGTACTCAGAAGACAGAGGATAAGTTTTTGGAGTTGGTTCTTTCCCTTTGCCTTCTAACACCCTGGTCCTGGGATGGCACTCAAGTGCCAGCATCATACAAGTGCCTTTACCTGCTGAGCATCTCGGTGGCCCTCACATATATTGCCTGTCAGTCACTCTGATCTCTGTGCCTTCCTTACTTGCCTCCTCCTTCCCCTCTATCTCCCTTAAACAGGTAATGCATTTTAAAACACTTATTTCATGGTGTGTAGGTGTGTATTGTGTCTGCACGCTCATGCCTGTGGAGGTGGGAGGATAGCCCATAGGAGTTGGCTCTCTCTACCATGTAGGTTCCAGGGTCATGATCCTTCTGCCTCAGTTTCCCAATGCTAGGATAACAGGCATGCCACCAAACCCAGCACCATTTAAAAATAAATGTGCAGAATATCATGAAAAGCCTTCCAGGGAAGGGATTGAGGTGCATTTATGTCTCTAACAGCAAATTGCTAACAGAAACATCTTGAGCAGGTCATCTAAGCTGAGACACATTGCCTGTTCTGTAAGCTCAGAGTGGGAGGAAACAAAAGCACTGGGGTTGTACCTTCAGAGTCTTCCTGGCCTTTCCTGCTCTGTTTCTGATTCTCAGGATCCCCCCAGGTTACTACTTTCGCCCTGGGAATATAGCCGTGTCTGGTCCAGATGAGTGAGTGTTCCACTCAAATCAGGATGCTTCAGTGGAAAGATGGAGGGCAATGGTAGGGATCTTCTAGCCTGGGGAGGACTGGAGGGCACTAGGTTTGGAGCAAAGGGGAGGACTTATTAAGGAGGACTTCAAACAAATGGTGTCCATGGCATCAGGGCTGTGTCATCTGTCCCCAGCTTTATGCAGCCTTAGCAAAGTGCATCAGAGGTGGAGGTAAAGGGAGAGGTAGTGTTTTATAAACAGGAAGATGTGGTGCGGGTACGAGAACTGTGGAAGCACCTAACACATGCTGCATCTCATTTCCTGAGGACCAGCCGATGCCAGGACCACGGCCTGCTCCAGAGCCCCCAGTACACTGGGGTTGGGACACCCCCTCCCCCCACAATCTTTGGCACACTGACTGCCCAGGACTTGGCATTTGTAGCTTACCCAATCATCAAGCTTTCCTATGAGGGTCTTCTATGTAGCCACCTAGCCTTGTCCTTGGGACCATGGTTCCAGGGCTGCTGCTGACAAGGAGTTACTCATTGGGATGTGAGTGTACAGAAGTGGGATAAGGACTTCTAACCCTCCATGGCAATCAGCAGCCCTGCAAAGGAAACCTCCTCTTAGTTCTCCTGCTGCCACTCAAAGGCTGGAAGTTTGGCATGGTGCCCAGTTCTTCTCTGAAACCCTAGTCTCTGGCATGGGAGCCTGATACTCCTGCGCCATTTTCAGAATGGAGGAAAGGACGAATGACTGCCATCAACTGCGTGTACATAATGGCAGCTAAGTTCTCCAGAGAGTAGCTGCCCTGGAGGTCGGGAGAGGCTCTTTCTGGAAGCGACCTTTCCATAGCACTTGAGGTGTTTTGAAATAGCCAGTACTTCAAACTACTTCATGTTTGGTCTCTGTGGTGAGTGGTGGAGAAATACTTCCTGTGTCAACACTGGGCTCTGGGCGGTGTAGACACACAGAGGCCTCACTCTTACTCTCTTTCCCTGTCAACAGTAACCTGGGGCTCATGGGTCGGTGTTCATCGACTTTTAAGTTTGGAGGATTGGGGCATCTCTTGGGTGCTTCCTATATTTGTGGGCATAGAGTGTCTATGTGTGAATCTTGCTGCTTCTCAGCAGGCAGCCAAGGTAAACCAGAACATTTTTTTCCCAGCAGCCTCTGGGCTGTGAGACCCTAAGCAGGACGACCTGGAGGTGATCATGGCAAGAGCCCATGGAGGTGGTTCTGTCATGGGTGACACATGGTGGCCTGGCGGAAGCCTCTGCTATGTCTCTCTCATTTTTCAAGTGTATTTCTCCAGCTGACCTCTGGGTTTGAGGGATTCCTCATTACACAGCAAACTCACATACAGAGTTCCTTCCAGTGGTCCTGGTTGGCTTCTGCTGTCTGCCATTGTGTTACTGAGAGGACAAGAGGGCATGTGGGCCATAGTGGAGCTTATTGACTGATAGGGTTGCTCCCATGACTGCTGACCCAGACAGGGACCCTCCAAGGGCCTGTCACATGAGCCAGGTGTGGCAGGGATGAAGGGAGTAACCTGGGCAGGTGGATAGATAATGAGAAGGGTCTTTCTGTAGGAGGCCTGTGAACCAGGGAAGGAATGGCAGTCAGGCAGGGAAGGCAGGAGCCAAGAATGATGACTTTCATGTCGGGGCCTGCAGACTCTTCCCGCAGTAAAGATGGACTCTGTTTTGGGGCTCTACTAGACACCTGGTCACTGCTGTGCTTACACTGCCTGTGGGTGCTCAAGTATCCTTGGACAATCTGCATTGGAGTGGGCGTGGCTACTTCTCAGATGCTGGGTCTGATTTGGTCTGTGAGCTTTAGCTGACCCTTGTCCACCCTCACGCCATGCCGAGTGGCTGTTATTCCTTTGACATTATGTACGTCTGATGGAACTCAGGCTAGGCACTGAACATACTCAATAGAAACGGCTGGGGTACGAGAGGCTTCGGTTGGTTTGATGTGAGCCTGGTCCATTTCTCTGCTGTTTTCTCAGCAGTCACCTCTTGTGAGAGCTTCATCTTCAGGCTGCCTACCTCATAGTTATAAAAATAGCTGCAGAACTTCCAGGCCTCAGATCTGTTTCTTTTCCGCATTCTCTTTGGACTGGCTTAGGTCGGGTGTACATCTGAGCCTGGTGAATGAGACTACTTCATGCTGACTGACTCTGGCCTTCATCGGCAGATCAGGATCAAATAGCTCATCCGGGCAGGGGGAGATAACACCAGTCTCTCGTGATCCTGCATGTGGCAGCCTGCTGGTGGGAGAGGGTGGAACAAGATTGCCCCAGAGAGCACAGAACAGGTTCACAAATTCTAGAAAAAATACCAGCTCTGCAGTGATGTGAACATGAGAGGGAGGCACCCACATTCTGTGGCCTGTAAGACAGCAAAGTCACACTTGGCAGTTTGTTCACTTAACTACGGTGTGGGGGCCTGCAGTCAGTAGAACCTGTGGCCCACCAATGATGTGAAGGAGGGATACCCAAGACTCATCGTTGATGTCTTTGTCCTGCTCAATACCTGGAACCAGGTGCAGGCACTTGGGCTAGAAAGACTGTGTTCTCAGTGGGTGGAGTGGATTAAGGAGCCTATCTGCCAGATACACGAAGACTGCAGCCATGCCCATCCAGAGCAGATTCAATTCCATCTTTCAAGAAAGGAGTGCTTTCTTATAAACTGCCTTGAGTTTGTTTGGAGAGAGATAAACAATGATAAAGAGCGGTGGATACAGGGCTGGCTACTGTGCTGCTCGGGGCAAAAGGAGTGCTGCCTCCTTTGCAGGGGATGCTTGGAGTCCATACTTCTTGTCTGGGCTGAGCTGACTGATCTTGCACATGGGGATTTCAGGCTGTGGAAGACCAGGCCTGGTGTCCCTGTCTCTGTTCCTGCATTTCTCACACCATGGGTAGGTATACTGCACTCATGACATAGTGTTGACGGATGAGTGAGTGACACCCAGTCTTGGTGGCTTTCTGCTTCTACGCACAAGGGGATGAGAAGGTGGGTCTATCTCAGATCCCCGAGGGACATTCCCTACAGTCAGCTCATTCTTCAGTTTTCCTCAGATCTTTTGTTTGTAATTGGTTTTGTTTATTTTGGACAGAGGATTTCACCCTGTAATCTTTACTGGAATTTACTATTTAGATTAGATTAGCCTTGAACTCAGAAATCTGCCTGCCCCTGCTTCCCAAGATTAAAGGCGTGCTCCTTCATACCTCCATGCCCTTGACTTCCTATGTATGTTCTGGCATGTAAGAATGTACACCATATGTGTCCCTGGTGCTGTCGGAGGCCAGAAGAGGATGTCAGATCCCCTGGAACTGGACCTATACGTGGTTGTGAGCCTCCATATGGGTTCTGCGACTCGAACCAGCATACTATGAAGAGCATTGAGCCATCTCTCCTGTCCCTCATCAGAGCTTTTAAAAGGACTGGTGAGTTCTTGCTTTCCTTGGACCTAAAGCCCTCAGTAGCTCCCTGTTACCACTAAAACACCAAGCCGACTCCAGGATCCAGCTGCGCAGCCTGCCTTCCTCGGTGCCCAATGCTTCCGCTCTTCCTCAAGTTCTGTAGCTCCTCCCCTTCCTTCTGTGTCAGCCTATCAGCCTCTGCCTGGCATTGTGTGCACCTCGCTCTGCTTCTTTCCCCATTTCCTCCTGTTTCTGATAGGCTTCCTTGCAGGTTACATCTTTTACTTATTTATTTTTTAAGACCAGTTCTCGTGTGTGCCTGGCTGGCTTTGAATTCCCTATACAGCTAAGAAGGATCTTGATTATCGGGTCCTAGGCCATCTCCTGAGTGACAGCTGTTTATTGAGCACAGGTGGACACTGCATTACAGCTCTGGCACTCTGGCTTGTTTTTGTTTTTTAATACAAGGTCTCTCTCTTAGTAGCTCTGGCTATCTAGAAACTTACCATAGAGACCAGATTGGCCTTGAGCTCACAGAGATCCACCTGCCTCTTCCCCCAAAGTGCTGAGAACGAAGGCGTGCACCACCATATCCAAGCATTGCACCTGTTCATTTATGCATGCATATATCTATATACTACATGCATTGTATGTATATAGCTAGGCATGGTGCCACACACCTTTAATCCCAGCACTGGGGAGGCAAAGGCAGGCAGAGACTCTGTGAGAGCAAAGTAACTCTGTTTATATTGCGCATTGAGGCCAGCTGGGACCACAGTGAGCCTCTGTCTTTTGTTTGTTTGTTTACATTATTTTATTACTTTATGTTCACTGGTGTTTTGCTTGTGTGCATGTCTGTGTGAAGGTGTCAGAAGCCCTGGAACTGGAGTTGCAGACAGGTATGAGCTGCCATGTGGGTGCTGGGAACTGAACCTGGGTCCTCTGTAAGAGCAGCCAGTGCTCTTAACTGCTGTCACTCCAGCCCCCAAGGCCCTATCTTTCAAACAAACAAACAAACAAACAAACAAACAAAGAGAACCCCATTTATTTTTGTGAAATGTGCATGATCAGCCTTTGAACATATATACAGTCTTGGGACAAGCGTTGGCGGGTCTCCTTGGCACCTGCTTCATGTCGGGCACTTGTAGGGTGTAGCCTAGAGAAGAAAAAAAGTGCTTGGAGGGGCAGCTGCTCTTGCTTTGGCCTCACTCCCACCACCAGAAGATGCCACGGAGTCAGGGAGCCAGTTGTGGTTTTGTTTTGTTTTGTTTTGTTTTGTTTTGTTTTGTTTTGTTTTGTGTTTTCCCTCCTGTCTTGATGAGGCGGCTGGTCCAGAACCTGCTGCTGTCTTCTGAACGCCCTTGCTGAGAAAGCACCGAGTGGCTCTTAACTTATTGATGGGGATATTGGCAAAAGTCTCATGTCTCTGGACTCATTTTGTGTGTGTTTTCAAACCTCTGAGAGATTTAGATCCATGTAAGCCTCTCTCTTAGAACTGACTGTAAGTGTCTGTGCGTGTGAGAGGGGATTTGAAATCAGTACAGACTCGACTCTAAGCCCTCCCTCTTCCCCTCCCCCTCCCCCTTCCCCTTTCCCCCTGACCACACAGCAGCAATTTCTCAGGTCCTCCTGTCATCCCCTTTCCCCAGTCTCCCCTAGACTTAGAAGCCTAAGTGAGAAGGCCATTCTTGGGTCATTCAGCCCCAGGACAGCCCTGCTCCGCCCTAGGCCTCCTTGGTGATGGATCCACTCCGGTGTGCTGCCCCTGAGCTCTGTCTTGTGGCTTTGCTTTTGGTATTATGGCAGCTTTATTGTGGTGAATGTTAGACAGAAAAGGAGCCCCTGGTTGTCCTTGTCTTCATCCTCAAGATCAGAGAATTTCGTGACTTCCATGACCACACGGGTTTCACAGATGTGACTAGGTGAGGGGCCTTTACGTGGGAAGCTGAACCTATTATCCTGTGAACCTCAGAAATCATGAGAGTACTAAGAAGAAGACACCCAGGAGTCAGGGTCACAGAACATGTGCAGATGTAGCCAAAGGTCAGGGGGGATAGAGCCAAGGATGCTATGTCTCCGGGAGCTGTGTTCTGCCAGAAGCTAGAAAAGGCAAGGAGGTTGCATATTCCCTGTACCCAGCCTCTAGAGACTGTGGTCTGTTGACACTTGGATTTCAGCTATGTGAAATAATAATCTGCAATAATTGCCTACAGCAGCTCTAGGAAGGTGTATTTTGCATAGTAGAGCCTGCCCGTTCTGAGATATTTTGTATACCTTGTGATTGATGTGACAGACTCATACTATTTCAGAGCCTCCCAAATCCATTGCGATTTGAGCTCGGTTCCTCTCCCATCTTCTCCCTCAGCCCAAGGTAACCAGGCAGCCAGCATTTGAGCTTTCTGTCAGCCTACCTTTTGTGCATTTCATATACATTAAATGATAGTGGGTGGTCCTTATTTTGACGTAGAGCCTCAGGCAGTCTAGGCTGGCCATGAAATTTGCTGTTAGCTGAGGGTGGTTCTAGTGCTAATCTTCCTGCCTTTGTCTCCTAAGTGCCGGGATTGCAAGTGTGACCCACCATGCCCAGTTATTTGGCTTCTTTTTAAGTGAGCGTGTGTTGAGGGTTCCCCCACATTTTTATCTGTATCTTATTGGTGCGACATGTCTTGTGTGGACCGTCGCTACCCTGTGGAGTGCAGGGTAGTCCTCAGCCTTCTCACGCCGGCTGTGTGCGTGTGGTGTGTGGTGTGTAAAGGAACAGAGGATATTCAGACTCCTTGCTATGTCTAGCGCCTCCCTGACCTTGCAGGATGCTCTTTGGTTGACTGGTGAGATAGCAAGAAGACAGAGTGACCCAGAGTGTGGCAACTTGCAGAGTCTGGGAGATGCTAGACGGTTTTACAAAACACCCCCACAGCTGCCCACCGTGGACCGTTTGCCCATAAGGCGGAGAGTGTGAAACCGCATGAGGCCCAAGACATGCAGGGTTACGGTCATCTCCAGGATGCCATGTTTCAGAGTCCCATGAGATGCTGTCCAGAGAGAAGACATGTAGTGAATGTCTATGTGCCTTACAGTTCTAAATAAGTGTTCATATTTGAGTGTAAATACATAGAAATGAAGATATGGTCATTTCTAGGTGATGGAAGGAAAGATGGACTGGGGCCTCTCTGCCTTTGGATGCGATGTCTGAGGTGACGTCATTGCCTGGCATCTCAGCTCTGTCTTCTGTGAGTGGGAAAGTTTGGGGCTGAGGATATGGCTCAGTCGAATGCTTGTCTAGCACACATGAAGGGGTGGGTCCCATCTCACTCACCTGGGGAAGCTCGGTGTGGTGGGGTGCACCGGGGAACGCCATACTTGGAAATGGAGGCAGGAGGGTCAGAAGTGCAAGGTGGTCCTTAGCAATGACAGAATTTGAAGCCAGACTTGGGTACATGAAGCCCAGGGATATTTGTGCCATGTACCGAGAGTCTTTGGAATTAACTCCTGGAACGAAGCAATGTCAGTGTTGTCTGTGTTCAGTGTCTCCACAAGTTTTGTTCATAGGCTCTTTTATTTTTTATTTTTATTTTTTTATCTTTTTGTAGACTCTGTGAATGTCACACCATACACCCAATCTCACTCATGTCTCGTCCCTTTGTATCAATCTACCCCCTAACAACCCTCCCATCAAAATAAAATAGAATAAAAAAGTGTCTTGTCATGGAAGCTGCAGTGTGCCATATGTGTCACACATCTATCCACTCTTGCAAATACACATTGCACAGACTCACTGGTCTGGTTCCAGGCCTCTGGCTTCTGCTACGAGATCAGTACTGGATTCTCATATGCACTCCTCTAGGATATCCTGTTGTTGTTGCCTTGTGTCATGGAGATCCTGTAGCTTTGGGTCTGCAGGACAGGCATGCCCCCCAGCAGATCATAAATGGGGTAAATGTTTGGGTGGACCAACTCAGAAGCCCTGGATCTGGGCCTGGGAGGTAGCTGAGTTGGTCAGCCTGCTAGCCCTCCTGTGCCTGCACTACCAGGGCAAGTTCTCCAGCCAACTTACCCAGTGCAGCAGCCACCAAGGGGCAGGGTCTGCTCTCCTGTGCTCACCTCCTGGGCTGCTTGAGCCCCTCTCTCCCCAGGGGTAGCTCTATTGTGCTGCCCAAGAGAGGTGCAGGGCCCACTCTCGCAAGTAGGATCTTTCTTTAGGGCTCCAACTGAAATATAAACAGTGAACTGTTTTTTTTTTCAATTACAATAGTAAGTTGTAGTTGTTTGTTTTTGTTTTTGTTTTTTTTTGCTTTAATTTACATAACAAAGGCTATTGAATCCAGAACCTTTGAGTGAACTACTGTTGGAAAGGTCTGGAGGCCCTGAGGCACTTGGAGGGAGAGTGGGTTTAGAAGTCCCTTATAAAGTGGACTTCAGCCATGGGAGAACCTAGGACTTTCACCCAAGAAGAGAGATGTGGAAACCTGCGTGGGTTACCTTTGTCCTCGAAAGGCTTGTATCATAAATGAGAATCTTGAAAACCCTGTTCCTCCCAGGTGATGTGGATGTGGAAGGACCTCCCAGAGCTTGGAGAGTGTTTGGTTTGTGGGTCTGAGCTATGGGGAGGAGCAAGAGGGGAGACTCCATGATGGCTTTTCAGGACCTTGAGCCACAGTTTGTAAGCAGCCACTGGTATTTACATCATGGGACAGATGACAGAAGGAACACAAAAAGTTAAGAGTTGCATCCATAATGAAAGATGGATGTTTAGGGCCCCACCTTCCTTTTTTTTTTTTTTTTTTAAGATTTATTTATTATATGTAAGTACACTGTAGCTGTCTTCAGACACTCCAGAAGAGGGCGCCAGATCTCGTTACGGATGGTTGTGAGCCACCATGTGGTTGCTGGGATTTGAACTCTGGACCTTCGGAAGGGTGCTCTTACCCACTGAGCCATCTCACCAGCCCCGGGCCCCACCTTCCTTACAAGCCAAGAGTCAGACCTGACATTGGGCCAGGACAGGAAGTGAGGAACGGGTGGCAGCAAGCAGCAGCCTGTCACCCCCTGAACACTGAACCAGTTGCTCTCTGGATTGCAAATGACTCTCTCTGAACTTCAGCTAGCCTAAGTTGATAAAATTAAAGAGAATTATGTGCCAAGCAATGACCTGATTGGGCGGGGCTGCTCCAGTGGTCAGTCCATTTGCTGAGGTTGGTCTCTAGTCTCTTTCTTTCAGGTGGCAAGCGGCTAGAGCGACTTGGACACAAACTAAGTCTCCTAGTGGGATAAAAGGCACCTCCCTCCCAGCAGCCTCAGTCAAATTTACTGGCCAGCTAGAATCTTAGGTCTGTTGGTTCTGGAAGGTTCCATGCTTTGACTGTCTTCTCTTAGGGTACATGCCACCCCTGGAACACATGTAGGGATAGTTAGGGTGTCCCGTAAGAGACATTGGGTGCATTTCCAGAGGGACATGGAACTGTCAGACAAGACAGCAGCTGTGCATGGCAAAGCATGGCAGGGCCTTGCAGGGTGTGGCTTTCTTTCCTGGCCACTGAGGTTTCTGTTACATTGGTAATTTGTACTTGACAATGAGTAGCAGAAGGGAAGGAGGGAGGGAGGGCGGGAGGGAGGAAGGAGAAAAAGGAGGAGAAAAGAGACAGGGAGAGACCAAAGTGCTGCCCCAGCCTGTGGGCTTTCCCTGCTGGATGCTGGGAAGTGTGAGGGCATGTGGGTAAGTGGGGAGGGCTCCGCAGCCAGTGTTTCCTTCCCAGCTGGTCTGGAAGCAGGCCAGCGTTGGTGAGCCGCTGAGGGTAGCGATTCCTGCTAGTTAGAAAGCACCACGTGGTTGGGAAGAAAATGCTTTCTCCCTTCCCTATGCCGCACCATGAACCCTCAAGGACTTCCAAGGGGCCTTTGCAGAACGGAGCTTCTGTAGGTCTGGTGGGTTGGGGACGTCCTTGCAGATGTCAGGAGGTGACTGCTCTGGAGTGGGCCGCTTCCTTGGGCTCTCAATGGGTATTAGCCTTGTTTCACCATCTACTGTCTTCCCCTCCCAGGTGATGACGGGCCACCTTGGCCAGTCACACTTTGTTTGCATCCATTTATTTTGTGGGCCCCCCACCCCTTGCCCTGCCCAGTTCAGTTTTATGGGCTTTGGACACTGGACAAATATTTGACATTGATTATGAAGGTCTTGAATGGAGAATGAAAATGGGTTCTTCTCATTAGTTCTGGGCCCTGGGGGGATACGAGGTGCCTCTGGCCATATGGTGGGTCATCAGTGCCAGTGGGGGACTGGGCACCCAAGAGAAAAGCTACAAGAGTAGCAAGGGTCACCTTGCCTAGGGTAGGGGGCTGGGGGCAGTGAGGAGAATAAGGCAAGCGAGACAACAGGCCATTGTGTGGCTCCCACTGGCTGTGGTCTAAGCCCTGCCTCTTTGAATGACATCACTTAATTGTCTTTGATCAAATCCTTAGTGGTTGATATCACCATCACCATTT
This sequence comes from Mus caroli, assembly GCF_978045245.1. Taxonomy (NCBI): domain Eukaryota; kingdom Metazoa; phylum Chordata; class Mammalia; order Rodentia; family Muridae; genus Mus; species Mus caroli. Next base: position 40,051,212 of record NW_028227271.1, read on the forward strand.
CATGGTAGGGGAAACTGAGCCCAGAGAGGTTAGGAAGGTTTTTTTTCTATGTAACCCAGCTACAAAGTGGTTAGCCTGGGTTGTGGGGTTCTGTATCTGTGTCAAAGCTCCCACCTGTGGTGCTTGAGGACATTTTGAGTATGAATGGATTGTGATAAACGAGACTCCTAGAATACGTAATGAGGTTTTTATACTGACTGGCTGTAAGAGGAAGATAAACAGGTATTGAGGGAGAGAGGTCATTGGGCTGCAGCCTGGGGTATAGGTGAGAGTACCCTGAGCTGGCTCCTGTCCCTGCCCTTCCTGCCCTTTCGTGTACCATGTGGCTTTGTGTGAGTCATACCATCCTGGGGCCGGCTTCCTTCTCAAGAAGCAAGGGTAGCACCATAGTACTTACTGTGAACTCCCGAGTGGCAGGGCATGGACCAACCTTGGATGTTTAGGGCTCGGTGGGAAAGAAGCACTTTGCCTACTAGCTCAGCACAGATTTCTGAGGCCTGGGGAGGTGGGAGGGAGGGAAGCAGCCCTAAGGCAGCCATCTGACTGTTGTCCCTGAAGTCACTGGGAAAGGGAGGTGCCATGAGCAAGAGGACTTCTAAATAGTGCTTCTCTCCCTTGGACCTCTTCCCCAGCCTGGTGGCTGAGCAGAATGGCTGCTGTGGCATTGGCTTTCAGAGGGAGAGGCTCCAGCTGTGTGGCACCATCACCCAGGAATCCCTGATCCCCAGGTCTGAGGTGTGCAGTGTTTGGAAAACGTACCCTGGATGATTAGGGCCAGCTGCTGTTTTCTCCTGAGAGCCAGCAGCCACTTCTACTGAGGCACCATATTCAGTGCTGGCCCCAGAGAGATTCCCAGTATGCAGCTGCTCCTGAGGGCCACTACCCTGCCTGGGGTCAGGGTAGCATCCTCTGCAGGCACGTGGGCCTGTTCGCCAAGCACCGCCCCCCTCCCAGTCCCATGCCTTATGGCCAGCTGACAAGCACACTTCCGGGTAACACTGCCCCCTGTCCCATCTGGAATCCTGCTCAGTTTTATGCAGTAGGATATGTTTATGGTTTCCTTAAGGTGTGTGTGCTTGGTGTGCACAAATTGCCCATATTTAACTTAACTTTCACATCTTGGTGAGTTTAGGCACAGCCATGTTTATCGTGTATACAGAGGCGATGACTAGGTGTCTTCTGATGAAACTCAGCGGCAGCAAGATGAAGGCTGGGGATTTAAAAAAAAAAAAAAAAGGTGTGGCGAGCTCTAGAAGTCAGCCCTGACCATAGAAACTCATTTAAAGTGGACAGGGATTTGGAATTTTGATCCAGTTGATGGTCAAATGGTGGCTTTTTGTAGTATGACATTTTTCTTTTTTCATTTTTCATGAATTTTGTCTGGCTACATGTTGAGGAGTGCTATTTTTAGAAGTTCTATGGACCAGTCACTTTCTGAATATTGTTCAGTACACTTAAAAGAATGACAGAGGAAGAAACAAGTTTGTTTGAGACACTGAGTGCTGTCAGGATCTACATAAACCCAGACTGGACCCAGGCGTGCCTGCCTCCGGAGCTCCACGCCATGTGCACTGATTGGATGTTCATGAGCACACACCAGGAGTATCATGGGATAGGATTTAAATTTCTGTTCTTCGACTGGGCAGTATGCCAGTGCCCGTAACCACACAGGCAGGCAGGTCAGCTGAAGCCAGTCTACATCATGGTGTAAAGTTCTGCTGGGTACCACTGACCCCAAGAGCCAGGAGCCAGATCAGAGCCAGGTCTGTGAATGAGCGTGTGTTTAGAGATGATGAAAGGCCTGAGCAGACTGTGGGATCAAGTGCCATCCACTATGGAAGTGACCTGTCAACCTGGTTGGGACTTGGCGTTGCCAAGTCTGTAACGACTTGGTCTCTTGGTTCACTACACACAGTTTGCATGTTGATGCCACTGCTTACTGTCCTAAGAGCTCTAGGACACAAGAAGGGATGTGCTCAGCACCTCCTCTAGGCCCAGTGCAGTGCATGACCACACCCTGGGTGTTCACCTCTCTGGAGGGCATGGGGACCCCAAACCTGGGAGATTTACCATGTAGAAGGGCTTGGAAGTGAGAGCTGCTGAACCAGGAAACATGTTAGTTGGACCTAGCCCTCAGAGCCCCTCATCCATAGACCAGGTCCCCAAAGGAATATTCTCTACCTTTCAGGTTAGCAGTGACTTTTCTTTAAAGACATCCTGTCTTTATAACTAGAAGATATTTGATAGGTAATTCTCCATTAATTCAGAAACACCATTACTATTTGTTCATCGGCTAGGGGTGTCTGCCCTTGTCCCCACCGTAGTTTATCTCACAGGATTAGGTAGGGTATGACTGTGATGGTTCTGGGATTCTCCATGTCTATTCAGCATGTACTAATAATGTGTCTATTCACTGATATAATTCCATCCTTATCTGCCTCCTCCTTACCTCCACAGTCTGTTCATTCAATCAAAAGAAGGTTGAATTGTTGTTGTATAAATAAAACCTTGTATAAGATCTGAGGGGTGTAGCTTGTTGGTGGAGCTCTTGGGTAACATGCATGGATCCTGGGGTCAATTCCCAGTACCACAAACAAAACAAAACCTTATTGAAGTACAGTCACTGTTAACATTATTAGGCTAAACAGATGGTTGAGTTAAGGCTTCCAAACACTTATTTTTAACGTTTGCCAATGAGTTAAGTAGCTCCTGTCTAGTTGCTGTCCCCCTTTTAGGACCACTGGTCTTCTAGGGTTAAAGGCAGATTGGTTACTGTGCTGAGGCAACAATTAGAAACAATTGTATACGCCTGTTTAAATAGATCTTGAAACTATGGGAAATATATTTATTTTATTTTGTTTTGAGACAAGGTCTCACTATGTAGTCCTAGCTGGCCGGGATCTTGCTTTAGTAGACCAAGTTGGCCTGGAACTCACAGAGCTCTGCCTACCTCTGCCTCTACCTCCTTCATGAGAGGAGGCCCTGACCCCCCATGCTGACTCGGGGAAAAGTATGAATGGAAACTTGCCTTCTCTAAGTGCTTGGAAGAAAGAGGGAAACATCATTTAGTGACCTTGTGCTGTATTTTGTCTTGGAACAAGGTCTAGTGTCCTGGCACCACTTGAGAGATGCATGCTGGGGCTTTTTTTTTTTTTTTTTCTTTAGCCTTATAAATGAGGCTCTTTTCTAAATGTCTTCAGTGGATCAAAGGGTATCAAATGTGAGGAGACCTCAGATGTGTGTGTGTGTGTGTTCATATGTGGGCATATATGCACAAGAATAGAAACTGATATGAAGTGTCTTCCTCAATGCTCTCCACCTTATTTTTTGAGACAGTGACTTTCATTGAGCCTAGAGCTAGACTGACTGGCCAGCATTCCTGTGAGGACCTCCTCTCTCCCCTCCACCCCGGCTGGAGGCACACATTGCTGTGCTCAGCTTTGTGTATGTGTGTAGAGATCTAACTTAGAGCCCCATGCTTCCATGGCAAGCCCTTTTCTGACTGAGCCATCTCCCCAGCCTCTGACTGCAGCTTTTCTATCCAAAACTTCAAAGCAGCCAAGACAAATTTGAATCCCTTGCGTGAGCTTCCCCCCAGGCAGCGCGTACTAGCAATTTAGTGCTCAGCTGGCCAGAATCGAAAGCTGAAACACGAGTTAGAAGTCTGATATTCAGATAATCTACACGTCTAGCTACATAACACACTGATAATATCCAAAATTAAGATTAGTACTTCTGTGACCACCCATACAAGATGTCCACCGTGAGGGTGCTTTTGATCTAATTACAAGTGTCAGGATGGCTACTAGTGGATAATAGAAAATGGCAATAAGATTAGGGGTGAAGTGTTTGACAAGGGCTGAGACAACCTTTAAAAGTTACCGCTGTCTACAACTGTTCTCTTCATTGTCTTTGAGGACAAGTGTTCGGGCTGCCACTGTGATCCTATCATGGGTGTTCTCATTTGAGCCGCAGTCACTGTGTGGCGCTGTCACCAATGTGAAGACTTCCCTGGGCATGAAACCCCAGTAGCCGTGGCCTCATCTCATCCTAGGAAGTGACTGTCAGCCACTCCAATCTTACCAAGAGATCATGACATCATTTTTACGACCCCTAATGTTTGGGCAGGGCTTTTGAGTCTTGTTAATTTAAGACATGGAGTGCCGATTTGGGGAGAGAGGAGGCACAGGGACAGGATGCAGAGCTCAGAGGACCGGTAGGAAGGCCCTCTCTGCTTGGCACATAGGATGGGATGAATTCAGCCCAGCAGGGCAGCCAGACGTGGAGATGTTCTGTTTATAGCTAAACCTCCTTCAGACTCAGAAATTGCTTCTGTTTTTTGTTTGTTTGTTGTTTTTTTTTTTTTTTTTTTCCAAGACAGATCTTCTAGACTGCCCAAACCTGAAGGCTAAACGCCACTCAGGTTCCCAGAGGCTACAAGGAGAGGTTTGAATGAGGGACACTTTGTAGTTAATTGAGATGCTGTTTCCAGGTGACTCCGAGAACAGTTCTGTGCTAAGTGCACACCCCTTGAATGCCTGTACATCCATGGCTTTGAGGTTTTCTCCCCCCCCCCCCGCCAGATTTCGAACATAACTGATTTTCATGAGTTGCTCTTTTTGTGTCTGTTAGCCTCCTAAAAGGCTCTTTTATTGTGTTCTTGCTACTTTATTACTGCATCCTCTCAATCCTGTGTCTGTGTTTCAGCCTCATCTAGAAAAACGATGGTGAATTCCAAGTGAAAATAAATGTGAAGACCTCGTTCTAAGTAGCGAATGTTTATTGCGTAGTTACTATTTATTAGTCCTCTTCTTGGGGGAAAGTCTTACCAGCTGAAAGAAGTGACCAAGGCTTGCAGGGACACTTTTACAGGTCTCTTGGAATGGAAGAGGATTATGGGTGTAAATTTATAATTTTATTATCGGGAATAGAATGAATCATGGTCACCAAAAAAAAAAAATCTCAAGTGATAAACAAGCCAATAAAGTTCGAAGATGAATTCTCGGAGGGGAAGGAGTAATTATTTGAATTATATTTGCCTGTTTAATTAACATTTATTGTCTTCTGGGTAACAGGCACTGCTGGGTACTTTTACATCTGCTATTTTATTTAATTACAAAGAGTTCTTCACTTGCAGATAAGATTTCCCAGGGGCTTCCCAGGGCTAATGAGTTAGCCTGCCTGGTGTGTCTCGGGCCCAGCTGCTCGTGGGGATCACCTAGGGAGCTGCAGGGCCATCTGGTGCCGGGCCTTCCTCCTCTGGGATCCTAGTTACCTGGGCAGGGTTGGCACCCTGCAGCAGCGGGTCAAAACTCTGGACCAGCTACCCAAGCCAGGTATTCCACTCGCAGAGGAGAATACCACCCGAAACTTCTCAGCAGTAGGCAACTGTTGTGAAGTTCGGCAGCTGAGTTTGTGGTGCCATGTGGAATACACCCGACACCTGTTTTGGCTTTTTTTTTTCTTCCTTTGTCTGTTTCCCATTGAGTGGGGTGTGGGGAGTGTCCGGATAATTATGGAATGAAGCAGGCTGGCAAAACGTTTCCTGAAATGTCTCAGCTCCAGAATTCCCCGGGGTTGATTTATAGTCTGACTTTCCTCTGCTGTGTTGATCAGGGACGTTCTGTAGGTGACTTGCCTGCTAAGAGGCCGTGTCTGTGTGTGGTGGAGTTGCACGTGGGTAGGGCTCAGAGAGTAATTTGTAGGTGCCGGTTCCGGATGGAACTCAGGTTGTCAGGTTTGGTGGCAAGCATTTTAACTCACTGAACCTTCTCATTGGCTCTCTTTCTTATGAGAGAAACAGAGATAGGGAGACAGAGAGAGAGAGAGAGACAGACAGACAGACAGACAGACAGAGCCAGCATGCACCTCGGTACAAGTATGGAAATCATAAAACAACTCTGTTGAGTCAGGTCTCCCACCTTATGTGCGTTCTTCATGGCAAATGTCTTTACCCCTTGTGTCCACGCTTTGATTTTTAAAAATATTTATTGGGAGCATGCACATGCTGTGTGACACGAGTGTGGAGGTCAGAGGACAACCAGTTCTCTTTCTCCTACCATGTGAGTCCTGGAGACCAAACTCAAATCATTGTTTCCCAGCAAGCATTCTGTTCAGCCATCTTTTTTTTTTTCCTTTAAAAATATGGAACGCTTCATGACTATGCGAGCCATCCTTGCTCGGGGGCCATGCTAATCTTCTCTGTATCGTTCCCATTTTAGTATATGTGCTGCTGAAGCAGGCACCTGTTCAGTCATCTTGGCCCCAACACCTCCTTGTTTCACTGTCTTAGACCTGTAGACAAAGAAGCCAGGCTGGATGGCCAGTGAGATCCAGGGCTGACCGTTCCAGGTGTGGGCTAGGTGGGCGTCACTGGCAACTGGCCCCCTAACATCTAGTCTCATCCCTCCTGCGCTTGGCCTAGCGGCAAGTCAGACTTACATGGGCTGTTGGCTCTGCTTGGATACTCTCCTGCCTCTGGACAGCTGGGACTTGTCTTGTAGCTGTCTTTGTGGACAGAATCCCCTTGGGGAAGCTCTGCTCTGGCCCTCACTACTTTTTTATCTGGCTGAGCTAATGGAATACCCTTGCCTGCCCACGCCTGTCCTTGTACCCTCTGGCCATTTTAACTGCACTAGCTCTTGATGTCAGAGTCCTGGGTGGCTGGAAGGCTCAGTGTGTGGCCTCTGAAGCCACAGTTCTACCTTTTATATTGTCACTGTAGCAAAGGCTGCTGGATCTCAAAGAGGGCAGGAGACTTGGCCCAACTTAGGTGGCCCTGGAAACTGTGATGAGTCTGCGGTATAGCCCAGTTTCTCTTTGCAAGAAACTTGGGAGTGAGAGATAGTCACCTGTCTTCAGATACCACCTTCCTGCTGCCATAGGCACTGTGTCCGGCGTTTCCATCAAGGTTACACAGTGGTCAGCTTCCTTAGTGGTTTTAAAAAACAAAGCAAGTCAAGGCTTCTGTGAGAGTCCCCATTGCCTCTTCTCATTTCTAGGATTCTGTGCAAGGCCTTTAAAAGTTTCCCAAGTAAAGAACTTGTCCCCATGTTCTGTTCTAAAAATCCTTGTCAAAGAATCAGAATAAGAGGGATGGGAGAAGTGGCAGTTGTGTGTCTATATAATTTGCTTATGATATATATGTGTATACACACACACACATATAAATATATATATATATATATATATATATATATATATATATATATATATACCTATGACATGGTGAGTATATGTGTGCATGTGTGGTGTACTCATAGTGTGTATCTGCTATGTGATATACATGTATGGGGTATATGATGTATGTGTCATGCACGTATATGGTATGAATATACATGATATGCATGTGTGTGTGCATGTGTGCTTTCACATTGTGTGTGATAGGCATGTTGTATATGTTTAAGTGGAACATGTGTGATGTGTTTTCATTGTATGTGTGATATGTGCTATATATGTACGTATGTGGTTTTAGGTGTGTGGTGTGTGTTTCATTTGTTCATGTATATGGTATGTTATGTGTACATGAATTTGTACGTGTCTATGGCACGTAATGTGTTATGTGTATGTTGCGCTTGTAGGTATGCAGTGTGTGTGTGTGTGTAGTGTGGCATATAGGTATTTGTTTGTAGACTGTGTGGTGTGGGTTATACTTATATATGGTGTGTATATGTGTGTGATAAGGTATATGTACATGTGTGCATACACATTTGAAGATATGGCTGTGAGCATGGCTTAGACAGCCTTTCAGTTGGGTCTTCCCTTTCTTTAAGCACTTGTGATGAGTTTAAAAGGGAATGTTAAAGCATACAACAAGAACAAGGGGAAGGCACTTGTCCCTGTGAACAGAAGCAGAGCTGGCAAAGCACTCGGGGTGACAGCAGCAGACAGTGGCCTCCTGAGACAAGGAGGCCCCGCCCCACACCTTTTGTGAATAAAATGAAGCTGGTTAAGTGGCTTCCGGTATTTTCAGAACTCAATGAAAAGCTAAGTGAGAACTTCACCGGCAGCTGAAGATTTGATCCTGGCCAAGGGCGCTCACTCCGTTCCATTCCATCTGGCAGTGAGTGTGTGTAGACGCCCCTCTGCCTCCATTTCAAGCAGAGTGCTGGTCACGTGTCAAGGAGGCTGCTGTTGAACCCTGGTTTTCTGAAAACTCTTTGATGCCTAAGCTTCCGCTCTGAGAGATTGGTTTCCAAGAGTGAGACCTCTGAGGGCACTGTGCATGCTTGCTTTCTTCTCTGTGCAGAACAGAAACCCCAAACAGGAAATGATTCAGGGACAGAATGGCTGAGATCAGTTCAGAGTCAAGTTGAGCTGAACATATTTTTCTGGGACCAGGGTTTCTGTAGCCATCCAGGATTCCAGGACCCTTTATCTTAGAACTCAGAATCTCAGAGCACAGCATGACCCCACCCCACCCTCTACGTCTGAGACTAGGGTGTCCATCCTGATGGTCCTTAGTTACAGATGTTTGGGGCTTTGCCTTCATCTGTGCAACTGTCAGCAAATGACTTCTCAGAGTCAGCTCCTTCTCCCCCATCTCCATCTCTCCCATCCCCCCCTCCCTTCCCATCTCCTCCCACCCCCATCCTTGTGATGGCTAGTGTTATTTTCAGCACTAAGTGAGAGACAGATTTGAGAAACATTGCTGCTGTGCGTCTAACCTGTGACCCATGGGCTGCATGCTGCAAGGGTTGTTCTGAATGTAGCCCAACACAACATTGTAAACTTAACTTAAAATGTGACATTTTAAAAACTCTTACTTCATTTACTTTTTTTTTTTTTTCTGAGGCAGGGTCTCACTCTAGTTCTTGATGATCTGGAACTCACTGTGTAGACCTGGCTGTCCTTGAACTCACAGAGATCCACTTTCCTCTGCCTTTTGAGCACTGAGATTAAAGGAATGTACCTGCATGAGTTTCTGTGTATCACACATGTGCAGGTACCTGTTGAGACCAAAAGAGGGTGTCAGATTCCTTAGAGCTGGAGTGACGGTTGTAAACTGTCTAGTGGGAGTGATGGGAATGGAATCCTGGTCCTCTGCAGGATCAGTAAGTATCCTTACCATTGAACGATCTCTCCAGTCCAAACGTGAGAAATCTGTGTGATGTTTGTTTTTGTAATTTGATTGCATACGTTTGTTTGTTTTCTTCTTGTTTAGTTTTTTTTCTAGACAGGGCACAAAGCCAACCAACCAAAAACAAAACCCCAAAATGGTGGCTTTCCTGAAACTCACTATGGAGACCAGGTTGGCTCTGAACTCACAAGAAATCCTGCTGCCTGTCTCCCAAGTAGTGGGGTCAAAGGTGTGTGATCAAAGAACTATGCCTGGCACTTGCATAGTTCTTGAGCATGGTCTTTGTAGGTGACAGTCCCATGGTACCATGTGTAAAGATGGGACGCTTTGGCCTGGTCTGTGTAACTGGCACTTACAAGACGTCCTCTCAGACCATGTTACTAGTATCGGAAGGGAAGAAGTAATGGTGAAGGCCAGGACTTCTTGGTGGCTTTCAGCGTGCTGCTGTAGCTCGCTTAATCCTTGCTGTCACTCTTCTTACAGGAGAAGACACCGAGGCCTGAGATCTGAGATCCTTTCAAGGCTACTGCATTGGTAAGTAACAGAGCTGGCATGGGACCCTAGCCACCTGGCTCTAACCCCTCACTGCTCACTCTCACTCTGAAGAAACAGCAGTGAGCCAGATGTGACTTTCACTTCAGTAGAAGTGTCCCCACCCCATGGAAGTGACAGCACATAACGCATCATCTCCTTCGGCCCATGAACGCTGAGCTTCTGTAGGCTGTTGAGTCAGACTAGGAATTTAAATAACTAATTTGGAAGTGAGGTGATACTTCTACACTTCCTGCCCCAGGTAACAGTAGTAGCAAAGAGTTCTGAGCCATAGACTGTGTGTACACATTACCCAAGTCACAGTAGCCCTACCAAGCTCAAGTTCACAGGAAGGAATGACCTGGACCCCAGTCGTTCTGTGAAGGAAAGCAGAGTCAGTATTCACACCTGGCTTGCAAGCCGGTGCTGTTAACCAGCGTAGTTTTTGTCACCCTCTGAGGGCGCCTGTCGTGGGGGAAAACCATTCTCCTTGATCCCAGGTGCCCCCACCACATTCCACGTGGCTGGCCAGCTTTGTGGTGATGCGTCAGCATGGTAAGGGGCCCTCAGCACAGTGGCCCATGGCAGCCTTTGCTCTGGCGTGCTTGAATGGTTTTAATGTTTTGTTTTGTTTTTTAATGGAATTATGTGTGCAGTTAAATACAAATCTTATTCTTTACAGCTGGTTATATAAATGTTTACTATCCTACCCAAGTTAACTGCCCTGAATCAGGAGGCTCAGTATTCCCACCATGCTAGGATGCTCCCTAGAACTGCCTGATGAGTCAGCACTTTATCATGTCTGTGTTTTCAGCTTATACAGATGCAGGCAGGCATAGTTGTTCAACAAAGCAAACTGAAGGCAAAACCACCTTAAATAGCATAGGTGGCCATATCATTTCACCCGGCAGGCCTCTGTCTCCGAGTGAGTATGATAGGAGGCTTGGATCTGCTATTCCTTCTGTTAGTCTTTGTTCTCAGTGCCTTTTAAAATTTGAGCATCTCATGCCATCAAGTGTCTCCTGTATTTATAGACTGTAATTATCACACAGCATGCCCCCCTACATCCAAACCATCTCTTCCATATGGTGCTTAGCTTAAGACATTCAGTCCAGTGCTAAAAGAAAGACGATGTTGTATGTCATAAAAGACAGTCGGCCAGTCTTCAGTGTGAGGCCATATGGGATTTTCAAACCATTTTAGAGTTTTCAGTTTTTATATTACATTCTGATGTTAGATGCTAAACCTGGAGTGAGATGCATTTTATAGAAATCTTACATTTATTATTGAGTGGGGAGGGGACAGTGTCACGGGGACAATGTTTGGAGCCTGTTCTCTCCGTTGTCCTTTATGTGAGTTCTAGGGACTGAGCTAGGGTCACAGGGCTCGTGTGGAAAGTGCCATTATTTACTAAGCTAGGTGGACAGCCCGTAAGCTGGAATTTTAATACCGCTAGGTCTGAAGCGTGAATGAATGACTGCATTGGGTTCAGTGACCTGGAAGTTTTTGCTGAGATGATACACCGAGCTGATTTGCACAAATACTTCCCAGTACAAATGTGTGGAGTTGATGGAAATAAGAGCAGTGGGTCTTGGGGAGTCTGTAACAAAACATTCTAGAATCAACCAGAAATTTAGAGAGACGTATGAGCCAGTGGTTATATGTGAACAAAAGCTGTGACACATATGGGACTTTTGTAGGCAAAGGGTCCAGTGAGTGGTGTGTTAATTGTACAGAGTCTAGAAGTGAGGCCTGAGATAAGGTAGGATTGAGTATCCAAGAGCCTTAAAGGAAATGTTTATTTCTTTATGACAGTGGAGCTAGAAAACGTCACTGTCTGGAAGTTTAACTATGAGTTGAACGAGTGTTACCCACAAGAAATAAAAACTTGGTACTGTACCACACACACACACACACACACACACACACACACACATCAAATCTATTTTGATTACTTATAACATGATGTCCTTCAACCTGAACAGTTAACGTGAAACTTAGTTTAACCAGTACCACAAACACAAACGCAGTCCTAGAGGATGTTTCATCAGTGCATTCCCGACAGGATTCGCATAAGAAGGAAAAAGACTACCTGTGCAGAAGTCACAGATAGACACTATAGACTGACTACTCAGGACAAGCCATTCCAAGATGCTGGTAAATTTAACTGTTCAGTAAAACCAACAAATAGTATGTTTAAAATGATTGAGGACTAGTGACATCAAAAAGTAAAGTAAAGGGGAAGAAGATCTATAAACCAGCCAAAAATGAAATGAAATGAGAGTCATTTTATTTAAAACCTAAGGGAAGGGCTTAAGGAATGACTAGCTGTGGAGAGCAAGTGAACTGTCGTACAATATTAACCCTCATTAAGTGTGTTGCCAGACACTGTTCTGAGTTCTTGGCTCAACCCACTTAATCGGCAGAACAAATTGTGAGGGGGCATCATTATGGCCATCTGTATTTTTATTTGTTTATTTTACATCCCTAATTAAAATATAATGACGTCATTTCCTCCCTTCAGCCCTTCCAGCATCCTCCCTAGTCTCAACTTGATGGGCTCTTTTTGTTTATTATTGTTACAAACATATAGACAAATATATAGATACAACCCGCTGAGTCCGTTTTTATTTTTCCTGTGTATATGGTTTCAGGGCTGACCGCTTGTATTAGATAACCAGTCAGGGACTCAAACCTGGAAGGGGCTAATTCTCCCTCCCAGCAGACATCAGTGCCCTGTCTCTGTCAGTGTTCTCTGTCTAGGGGTTGGGTCACTGTGAGATTTCCCCCTTCCATGTTAACATGTCTGGTGATATTGTTGTTTGGGTCTAACTCAGCAGCCCTTTCTAAGAGTCACATAGTAGACTTAATGGTACTCTGACTTTCAAGTGTTATACCTCCTCATGCCCTCTTCTGTGGTGTCGCCTGAGCCAGTGCTGTAGATGTGTCCATTGGAGCTGGGCTCCCCACAACCCACTGACCTTTGCATTGTGAACAGTTGTCATGTCTATTTTATAGATGGAAAAAAAAACACTAATGCAGTTCAATCTTGTTATTCATGGTTGTACACTTGTACTGGTAAGGACAGAGCTGGGATTTGACCCCAGCAAGAATTAAGAATAATCACCAAGTGGTATACGGATGTAAGTATGAAAGAATAGTAAAGAGACACTGCATAGTGGGGCTAAAGGAGAAACCATGCTGGGGGAATGTGAGGGTTAAATGTCTTCTGGGATCTCCTGTAAGCTTTGAGATGTAAGAATTTCCGAGCAGATGAGCATCATGGGTACAGGATGCAGGGGAGGGTAGCAGAGCCTCACTTTGCACTGTAGTATATATTGATGTGCCGATAAATGTTTATAGCAGTCTTCATAGGGAAAGGCCAAAAAAAAAAAAAAAGCCTCTTTGTAGCATCCAGTGATTTCTTTTTACTTTTAAATTTTACTTTTTATGTGTATGGGTGTTTTGTCTGCATGTCTGTCTGTACACCATGTAGCACCCATGGGGGCCAGAAGAGGGCGTCAAGTCCTCTGGAACTGGGGTTACCGATGGCTGTTAGCCAATCATGTGGGTGCTGGCAAATTGAACCTGGGTCCTCTGAAAGAACAGCCAGTGTTCTTTACCAGTGAGCCATTCACTAGGCCCGTGTTTGCTGCTTTCTGTGGTGTAAATATCCCCGCAACGACTAGTTTCAGGCGAGCAATGCAATGTCTCTGAACTTGGAGTTGAGAAGCTGTGAACATCGTCACGTCTCTTGAAACAACATGATCTGGCTTCGGCATGTCAGTGGCTCACGTGTTCACGCTATTTTAAGCTCCGATTCTGGGTTGTGCACCTAGGAGCGGAATTTCCAGGAAGTAGTAATGTCACGGGTGATTCACGGGGGCAAGAAGAGACAATGGGACGGGAGCAGCCAGCGCGCTCTGCCCTTCTTTCTTCCCCTGGACTTAAAAGCATAACAGGAAAGCAGCCTTTTGCGAATGCGGGCCGAAGCATGGCATAGTCCTCACAGTTGGACACTATGCATGTAGCTAAACGCTAGGGTTAAGTCCTCGTCCTCCCAGGGCTGATGACTTCCCAGCCATGGGTTTCTGGTAGGAGTTACAGTATCAGATATGAGCTCCATCTTGTGCGGTGGGTCTCAAGTCTAGTCATAGAACAGTTGGGTGCCCCATGACGATGGCGTCACCATTGCAGGTATAGAGGCATCTTGCCTGGCAGGTTAATGTTGCAATTTGTAGGGCTCACAGCATAGCAAGGCCACTGATGCCCTTTCTTTCCGAGTACTCTGTTATAGAACTGTCCATCATCACAAAAGCTAGAGAGTAGGAAGGGAGCTTGCTCTCAGTTCCAGCTTGATTTCTCTCTTGTCTTGCAACCAAGGTGTGTGTGTGTGTCTTCAGGAATAAGGTCTTACAATCTAGTTTCAGTAGGCCACCAAAAGGAGATGCTAGAGCCTGTATTCTTTGGGGCTTTGCTAACCAACAGCTTATAAGGTAGTCATGATTTAGTTTTGAGTTGCAAGAAAAGCAATATTCAGAAAAGTAGTCATTCATCTATATGGAAAGACAGGAGCATGGATATTTTTCTGTATCTGTCGTCATACACAATATGGATACTTAACTTGGCTCTGCTTAGAGTATAGCTGGAAATCTGCTGTGGGCCGGTGATACCCAATTCCATGTCCTTTTATAGGCATTTGAAGTTTTAAAATTATTATTACTTATAGACAGTCTTGTTTTGTATCCTGAGATAATTTATAACTTGTTTGTATCCCAGAACAGTCCAGACCCTCCTGTGTCATTATAATGACTTGTTTGGTCACATATTGCTGTTTGATGAAGAATCAATTGTACCTAAAAGACTACTTGGGACTAGGCATGGAGGTACATGCTGATAATCCAAACACTTGGAGGGGTGTGCAGATTGGAAGTGAAAGACCAGCCTGGACTCCACAGAGGACGAGACAAAACCACTTAGGGAGCCTTGCACACAAGAGCCCTTCCCAAATTTAGAGGGAGTTAGCAAGTCTCCCGTGGGAATCCACCACTAAATGCTAGGCACTTCCCTGTGCCATCTGGTGTAGCCAGTACATACGCCACTGCAGGTCTCCTCAGTGCTTGACTCTGCACTCAAGGAGTCTCAAGGAATCTGTAAATAAGTGATAAATATCTGTGAATTCCATTTTCAAGACGTGTGTGTGGGGAGAGAGAGAGAGAGAGAGAGAGAGAGAGAGAGAGAGAGAGAGAGAGAGAGAGAGAGAGAGACTTGTGTGTCAAGTCCTGGCATGCAGTAGATGGAGTTTGGTGGCATTATTTAGAGGGGTTTTATAAACAGGCACTGCTTAACCATCCAAAGGGTTTCGAATGTATCTCAAGCTTCCCTACCACTAATCCCTGGTGCCCTCCACCTCCTGGGTTACTTGGAGGTATTCTGTCATTACTAATTGTCTCAACGTGAAGTCTATTTGCTCTGGAAAGTCAGAACTCTGTTTCTGGAACAAATGAGACCTCGATGTGTTTAGCAAGCGACAGAGGTGAGAATTTGTCCCACTGTGTCATCCTTTTTTAGGCTTATTTGATCCGCCCACCGCCTGTCCAGGATGGATCATCAAAGGCCCCAAAGACACTGGCTTCTGTTCACTTGACAAAGAACATTTATGGCCTTTCTTAGTGAAATAGATGTTCTCAGGGGAGCTTTCACTGTTGCTGCTGTTGCTGCGGCTGGCCACATGTCGAACTCATGAGCTGGTTTATAGAACCAGAGGTTTCTCCTCATGGCGCTCCCTGGTTACCGTTTGGAAATAAGTTCCCTAAGTGGGTTATACATCTTAAAAGGCCTTTAGGACACTGTCTGTGGTTGGTGAGGAGCTGGGGATGGCAGCTAGCTTACAGAGTCAGGAGATGGGGGCATGGTCGCTTCAGCTGACAGGGGACATCCTCTGTCACAGGCTCCCAGTGATCATGGTTCATTTGGCTATGCAGTTTTCAGTTCTGGGGGGCTCAGGGTTCCATTGAGCTCTCCTCCGCAGAGCATTGTCTACGCAGCAAGCTGGGATGCAGAGTTTCAGTTTACTGAAGATGGGTGTGAATCAGCGGTGATATCTGACTCCCTCAGACAATCATCCTGTCTTCATTGCCAGAGTGAAGATGGAGAGCCGGTTTAAATACCGTTGCCCTGGGAGATCCTTTCCTGATGCCCCTTTCAGGCTTGTGTTGCTAACTCGACTGTCATCTGACTGGCTCTGCACAGCTGTCGGAAAGAAAGGGTGGCCACCTCCATGTTAGACTGTGAGCCTAGAAAGGTGATGTGGGTCCACCTGCTTCCTGTGCTCACGGGAACTCAGACCTCTCTTGTTGGGCTGCTTCCCACCTCTGAACAACCCCAGCTTGAGCTGCTTTCCGTAGCAAGGAGCTTTGATTGCTTCTTTACTCGAAAAGTTTAAAGATGGAATTTTAGGCGTTAAGAATCGGAAGCTGAAAGTCTTGCCAAGTCTGGACACAGTTTTTCATCTCTGGATGAGACCCATGTCCTTTACAGATTGGGGCATCATGTAGCAGTTAGTGGTCCTAACAGCTTTAGAAAGGTCACTTTCCTAATCATCCAGCTGGAAGTCACAGAATTGATCTTACTGTTCCTCTGGCTATCAGTGGCTGTTGCTAAGTGCACTCTGTAATTTGATTCGCCATTCTAGGACAGTCCCGCCCACTGGTGAAGGTAGGCTGGTTTCTGAATGCCTCCTGGGGCACAGGGACAGAATGTGGCTAGGGGCTCCTTCCCTGAGGCCATCTGGGAACTGCTGTTGAATGATGGGTAGGCAAGAGCAAAGGAAGTCCAAGGAGACAGGTTTTTAATTCGTGTTTATTGGATGAGTGAATGAACTGAGGAATGAGCAGAGGAGAGCAGCAGCGAGGGCTGGTTGTACAGCGCTTGCCGTGGGTTTAACAGATGGAGCTTTGTAAAGAGGAGGGATACTGCTTTGAAGTCTAGCCATTAAAGTAACTGAAATATTTAACAAGAGACAGGAGAAAGACATGCGATAGCTGTTTCTAGGTGTATTCAGGGCATTGACAGGGCAGGGACAACAGTTGGGATCCTACTCTCTGTCCTAGGTGCTGGATAGACACCTTGTTCTCACCTTACTTTAATTTTTATTAGAAAAATCAATTTTTTGCTGACCAGCCAGGTGGCTTAGTGGTTAAAGTTCTTGGTGCCAAGCCTGATGACCTGAATTTAGTCCCTGGGACACACACATAGAGGGAGAGAACCAAGTTCTACAAGTTGTTCTCTGGCCTCCACATGTATGTGCACACACACAAACACACACACACACAGACATACACAGACACATATACACACAGACACACAAGACACACACACACAGACATACACACATATACACAGACACACATACAGACACACACACAAGACACAGACACACATAGACATACACACAGACACACACAGACATATACACACAGACACAAACATATACACACAGACACACACACATACACACACAAGACACACAGACACACACAGACATATACACACAGACACACACAGATATACACACAATACAGACACACACAGAGACACACACAGACACACATACTGAAAGTTTATTAGCTTTATGATCTAGGACTAATTGTAATTAATATCTGGGATATGCCTTATGCCATTCAGTCTTTTTCCTAAGTTACATTGCCTTTGGGGATTGAGGTGTTATATGCTTGTTTATTTTGAGATTGCTTGGTTGTATAGCCTTTGGACTCTCCGAAGTCTGCCTTAAGCCTCTTGGGTGCTGGGATTTCAGGTATACACCACCATACCTGGGTCTTATTTACTCCTGATAATTTGTTTTTGTCAGAGAAAGAGACTGTGTCTCAGAGAATTGCAGAGGCATGGACACTGGGGGCTGGGTCAGAGTTCTGTCTTTGGCCAGATTCTCGAACAAAATCCCCCTTTTGATTTCTAGGTCTTTGGCTTGGCTGCTGTCTGCCTGACAGGCTGCACGGAGTCCATCGGGTTTCTAATCAGGATCTAATCCTGGAGTCTTAATGTCACTGCCTTCAGTATTGTCCACTCATTCAGGCACTCAGTCAAATACTCAGGAATGATTTCATCAGTGCTTGGAGGTGTGGGGCAGTGAATGAGGGAAGCCCTCATTTCCCTAGTTTCAGGTTACCTGAGTTCCACATCCCTTCTGGTTGTTAGCCAACCTTCTAGGAACGTGGGGCTGTGATATTGACAGCCACACTAAGTAGCCGGGGACCACTGATCTGTAGGCGACCACCACATCCGGAAAGCTGGGAGACCTTGATTAATGTATCCATACACTCTTGTGGGTTGCTGCTCCTAACAGGAATGGGTGTGTATGGTGGGGTGGGAGGCTTGAGGCAAGCCTTTCCTCGGCTCACTTTCCTGAAGCTGTGAAGCCCATTATTATGCACATATGATGACCCTGGTTTCTGAAATCTCAGAGCAGAGCCATGGTCAGCAACAAGGTCAACTGCAGAAAGGAAGGGAAATCACACTCTGTGGGTGTGGCCTCTCCTGTTCCTTTACACGGCTTCTTCAATCTAGGCCCTGCCGCCGTGCAGAACAGGGAGCTGGGGCCTTGGCTATACTTATAGCTTCATCCTAGGCCTGCGTGCTTCTCTACACCTAGGGCATCTTTTAATGCCCAGCTAGAACCTGGGGCCTTAGATGCTTCTGAAACTCCAGGTGGTTTGATTCATTCTTTCTATTCATTTACTGGGGGGTGTGGGGGGGGAGAACCCAAAAAACCAAAAAACTTGTTTGAGGGCCTCTGTACAGAAAAGCTTTTAAGCCCAAGTTCCAGGGTGACCAAGACCTGTTTGTGCCCTCCTCTGAGAGAACCTGAGTCTGAGTTAAATCATCAGAAATGTGCTTACATTTCTGCCCATCCTTTTAGTGAGTCATTCAGGATGGATCATCAGGTGGGGTGTGCTAGGCTTCAACTGACCGAACTCCCAGGTCAAACGGGGGCAATTGCAGGGATGTGGTTGACAGGAGCAGGAAGTGGAACGGCCTCCAGGCACACTTTGATCAGGGCCCTGCCTTGGTTTCTTGGTGAGGCTTTGGGCTCTGCACATCTTTCTCCTGGCTTCATTCTCAGGTTCCGGTCCTTTACAGCAGCTTAGGAGGAAGAGGTAGCCTCTCTCTGCAGAGCCCTTGAACAGAATTTCCACTCTTCTCTCTGGCAGGATCCTCTCAGGACCTGCATCCCCTTCTCAGACCAACCATGGTGGCAGAGCAGAGGGGACAGCATTGTCTTAGACAGCTCAGGATCCACCTTTGGGATTGAGGACAAGTGTGTGTGGCTCCTGGTAGGGGATGTGTGGAAGAGATGTGACCAAGAGGCTTCCAAGTGGTTTCTCTGAGAGGATGGAAACAAAAGATGGGCCAGGAGGCCCCGCCTCTTCTCATGGCAAATTCTCCTAGCAAGTCCACCTTGGTTGGTTTGCTTTGTTTGTTTGAAAGCTTAGCATTTTGCATGGTTTCACAGTGACTTGAGTCATGTCTCTTTCCAATGGGAAATTATTTCTATTTTACAGAAGAGGAGACCAGCATAGGGAGCTTAGGGTACTGCTGGTCTGCAGGCACTAGCGAGCCTGCCAGATGTGTCTGGCCTGTGGATTCCACTCTATTTCTCTTTGGGGTAGTTTGCAGAGAAAATAGAATCTTAATAGAGGCCCTAAAAGGGGTTCCTACTGATTCGTCACAGTAAGCAGGGCCTTGGGCGCAGTTAGCACTTTTCATTTCCAGCTTTTATTAGGAGAATCCTGCCTGCCTTTTTTTTTTGTTGTTAGGCAACTGTGGATGGGAGGAAACTTCATTTCCCAGGTTCCGGGAAGTAACAGAGTGAGAGAGTGAGCCCCGGAGAAAAGCAGCGCCATTGTGGACTCACAGTGATTCAGAAGATAGAGCCTCAGACGCTCTTACAGAAATGGGTTTTCTCTTCTTTTCACTTTTCTGCCTGAGGCTGCCGTTTGTTTTCTTAAGCAATAGAGTAACCATTATGTAATCTATACAATGCTTCCTTCCCTTGGGCCCAAGTTAACTGTGCCTTCAACAATGCGGAGTGTCTTTTCATGTTGGCAAAGAGTTTACATAAAGCTAGTGGGAGTCCTAAATTAAACTGCCAAAGCAAAGGCAAACAAGCTGGGGTTTCTGGGCTTCTCCAGACACTGCAGAGACAACATCCCACAGCACAGGCAGCTGATTTGTTGAAATCATCTTGTGCTGGTGCAGGATGCAAGAGTGCTGTGCTCTGTGCAGAGCATGCAATGCCCTGAACATAGTGGCCAGGTGAAAGGGCACTGTTCAGAGCTCCCCCCCCCCCCCGCCCACCTCTTTACTACCCCAGGAGACACATTTATCTCAAGAGAAATGAAACAAAAGTGGAGCCGCACATGGGAGGTGGTGACTACTGACAAAGGAGCTTTGGTAAATGTCCTAGTTTGATTTCTCTTGTGATGAACCAAAAGCAAGTCCTGGGGAGGAAAGGGTTTGTTTGGCCGGCTTACTGATTACAATCTGTAAGCACGGAAAGCCAAGACAGGAACAGGTAGGAACTGGAGAAATGAGCATGGAAGAATCCTGCTTACTAGCTTTCTTTCCCTCGGTGGCTCGGGTACCTTTCTTAATACATCCCAGGCCACCCGCCCACAGATGATACGGCTCTTTGAGGACTGGGCCTTCCTACATTGACGAGCAATTAAGGGAATACTTCATAGACATGCCCATAGGCCAGTGGTTCTCAGCCTTCGTAATGCTGGAACCCTTTAATACAGTTCCTCAGGGTGTGCTGAACCCCAACCATAAAATTATCTTTGTTGCTGCTTCATAACTGTACTTTTGCTACTGGTATGAATCGTAATGTAAGTATCTGATAAATATGCGGCCCCTGTGAAAATCTCAAGAGACCCCGAGAAGGGTTATGATGCATAGGTTGAGAACGTCTGGCACAGGCCAGGTTGAAGGAAGCAACTTTTCAGCTGAGATCCTTCTTGTCAGGTAGGTTGGAGTTGGTGCTAAGCTGGCAAAAACTCCAACAAGTAACTTAGGTGCTGTCAGTTTCTTTTTTTGAGTTCTTGTGTATGTGTTCTCACTTTCAGTTTTCTGTGTGTTTCCCTTATGTTCTCTGCTTACTGTTCTGGGTCACAGACGAAGAGCAATTCAAAGCGCCGCCATTGGTAGACCTCCTCTCCTTGGATTCACTCCCATCGGTTCTCAGCCGTGTAATTTTGGAATTCCGATGACCCTGAATGTGGCAGAATGGTTCGGAGGGGGTCTAGAAAAGGTGTGAAGTAAAACAGGCCATGAGAAATGCCTGTGGTTAGGCGTAGGGTTAAATGTCAGGTAGACATTTTATCCTTCAACGAGACTGTTGAGACTTGCTGACCCTAGAGACCCACCTTGATGGCTGTCATTAGGTGTCATTCAGGTTAACTCCCCACAGCAGAACCTGGCTTTACTCTGTTATAACTACAGCTCCTAGAGACTGGGGTTGATGGCATCTGGGAGGTGCCAGGTTGTATGTGTATATGTGTATATGTATGTGCATAGAAATCTTGCTGCCTCTGTGACCTTGGTTTCCAGACTTGTCTGCAGACTAGAATCACCCACAGAGCTTTTTAAAGTCAACGATGAAGACAACATGCTAGCAGGTTTAATTTATTCACTTTGGTACTTTGGGGAACAAGCATGTTCTCTCTCTCTCTCTCTCTCTCTCTCTCTCTCTCTCTCTGTGTGTGTGTGTGTGTGTGTGTGTGTGTGTGTGTATACCTGTGGAGATCAGCCTTGGGGTGTTATCCCTCTTCAGATATTGTCCTCCTTGATTTTTAAGGCAGGATCTCTTACCTGGCTTAGAACTTGCCAATTAAGCTAGGCTGGCAGGTTGAGCCATAGAGATCTGTCTCTCTCTTCGTTGCTGAGATTACAAGCACACACACCACACCAGATTTCTTTTTAATGTTGGTACTGAGAATCGAACTCTGGTACTCCCGCTTGTATGAGAAGCACTTTACTGACTGAGCCATCTCTGTAGCCAAAGTCAGTAAGCTCTTTGGCTGATTCCAGTTGCCGACAGGTTCTGCAACAGTGCTGTGTAATGACTATACCATGACTATGGTCTGGGGATTATTCTCTATGGAATGGGGATTGTCACAGTAACGATGGTAATGGCCATTTAATGGCTGACATCTCTAGGCCAGGCCATCTGCCGAATTTTTACAGATGTTCCCACTAGTCCTTCCTTTGTTCGCTGTGGGAGGCTGGAGAAGAAAGGAGGGGCCGTAGCTTCTGACTGATGTCTGAGGAGTTGACTGATTGGCAGGTAGAGGCCACAGAGGAGGCTGCCATGCTTGTCTCATTCGCCCCTGAGAGACCACTGTGGTCATCCTAAGTCTGAGATTGAGGTTTCTGTTGTTGTTACCACAGCATAACCTGTCCACATCCTGGTGGATATAGCCATCCTTTTAATAACCACAGTGGATTGAGAAGTCAATATTCAAGACCATATTTCTGCAAAGTTGTGCATTGAGGGTGAGTTTATTTTGACTTGTGGCTTGGGAGGGGAAAAGAACACAGTAAACCAGGCTATTAATCTTAGTCTGGTTGATTTGTCCATGAAAACCACTGTGTATGTCCAAGAAGCCAGATTAAATCAATTAATAAAGCCCTCGCTTGTGTTTTTGCAGCACTTTTCTCGGGGCATGTCTTGGTGCTCTGT
This sequence comes from Mus caroli, assembly GCF_978045245.1. Classification (NCBI taxonomy): domain Eukaryota; kingdom Metazoa; phylum Chordata; class Mammalia; order Rodentia; family Muridae; genus Mus; species Mus caroli. The sequence continues at coordinate 40,073,582 of NW_028227271.1, forward strand.
AGACCTCATACCGTCGCTAGTGTGTCTGATGCCTCCCAGAAGGATGGAGAGGCATACGTTGGTCTGTGGGTTTCCATCAAGTGAGAAAAGGAGCCGTGCTTATCCAGTGGTGACGGTCTGTGGAGGGGAGCGGTGGGAGAGTGCTAGGGTATGTGGTCCTGGGAGAGCAGGAGAAATGGGCAAAAGCCAGGAAATGGTATTGACAGGAGCTCTGCAGCTAGCTCAGAACGACATCAGGAATGGTAGCATTCCCCACCACCGAGGAGACTGGAAAAGTCCAGCAAGTGGGTGTTTCTCCTTGTGTTTTTCATCAAGCAACAAACATATCTCTTAACTTTTTTTTCTTATTTCAGTGTTGGAAAACATTTGTGTGATGAAGGGCAAGGTAAAGATGATTTCATGGATACCCCCCCCTCCATTTGTCCTGAAAAATCATCCCAGATACCAAACCAAGGGTTGCACATTGCTTATTAGTAATTATTAAACACACACACACACACACACACACACACACACACACACCCAAACAGGACTCTTGTTCATGCTTCAGGGAGTCAAACTGAGCTTTGCCCTTGAACTCAGTTGTTCTCTGGCAGTGTAGACATGAGCACCTGTGAGCTACATGGCCTAGATCCCAGGTCTGGTGGGGCTCGTGGTATGGATTGTGCTCCTTGTAATCAGTAGACAAGTTTCTTGACACCTTGGGCCCTCAGTTTTTTAAAATGTAAAATATTAAAGGTGACTTTCAAAGTTCTTGCCTTCAAAAATTAGGGAGTTCAGTGGAAACCCAGTAGGCTGCTGTGGTTAGTTTTGTCTGCTTGATTCGTTCTAAAATCACCTGGGAACAGAGTCTCAGTGAAGCGTTGTCTAGATCGTTGAGGTCAAGTTGGCTTGTGGGCATGTACATAGATGATGATCTTGACTTGATTAACTAAGGCGGGAAAGCCCATCCACTGTGAGTGGCAGCATTCCCTAGGCAGGGTTCTCCACTCCCTAGGCAGAAGATCCTGAATGTTGTTAGAGTGGAAAAGGCAAGCTTAGCACAGGCATGCATGCATTGACTTAATGCTCTGCTCTTTCCTGTGGATGTAATGGGACCATTCCTCCCAAGTTCCTGCTGCTTTGACTTTCCTGCTTGATAGAGGGTAACCTGGAACTGTGAGCTGAAATAAACCCTTTTACCCTTAAGTTCGTTTTATCAGCGCATTTTATCATAGCAACAGGAAAGGAAACTGACATGGGCACACACAAAACAAGTGACCTGTTACATGAAAATGTTAAGCCTAGGGCTTAGGTTAAAGGTATTTTTCTCCTCCTTTGTTGCTGAGAAATGGATGCTGAGTCTCTTGGTGTCTGTGCTCTTAACGTGAAACCTGTACCAGGATTTTAGAGAGGTTCCTGGTTAAACCATTTGAGCTTCTTTGTGACATGGACCATAGTGATATCCCCCCCTCCTTATGCAGTATCTTTAACTTGAAATAGTAACTGTGAGAAGCTGAGTTCATTCACACTTTTAGCTCATGTATGAGTTGTCCTATTATGTTGTTTAAAGTTATGAATTTCACATATCAGTGTCTATAGCTAATGACTTAATCATTTAGGCTTCTTGTGAGTGCTATTCAATTCATTCCTCCATGGCACCTCAATGAGCTCTTGGTTGTCGGGCTGGAGTGACATTAGTCCCCAGACTGGGGTAAGTCAGCACTGATGGCCACATATGCTCCTGACTAGCTGGCTGCAGCTGTGTGCCAGGTACATACTTTGTATCAGAGACTCTACCAGAGTCAGTGCTGGCTCGGGAGTACTGGGCTAGCAAGATGGAATGGCTTTTGCCTAGAGGAAGCTCCTAGTGTTGGAGAAACTGTCATACCATCACAGTAGCTGGAGGCTATCAACAAGCATCTAGGCTTTTGAGAACACGCACAGGAAAGGATCTGACTTGGTTTGGCAAATCGCTGGACATGGCAAAGAACCCAGGCGGGCAGCTGGGGGCTGGAGGTACTAAAGGCAGCATGTGGTCCCAAGTGCCAGGGGCCACCAGAGGGAGCATCAAGATTCACTTGACAAACAACATGGCTGTGACTTAAGGATATGGCCTTCTTGGGACATCTCCTTCCTCCCCTGACTTCTTGAAGCTGAGACAACAATCCCCACTTTTGAAGTTTACTTTTGAAGTTTACTTTTGAAGTTTTCATCTTTATCATTTGTCAGTTGCAAGGCCCTGTACCGGAGTAAGATAGTGTATCTTTCATCCCTGGAAGGAAAGGGGTCTTCATGCAGCTCTGGGTGGCCCCCTAGCAGTATGTGGCATGGGCTGGAATGTGTTGGCTACATGTTTAAAGAAATATCTGGGGGCTGGTGAGATGGCTCAGCGGGTTAAGAGTACCGACTGCTCTTCCAAAGGTCCTGAGTTCAAATCCCAGCAACCCTATGGTGGCTCACAAATATCCATAACAAAAATCTGATGCCCTCTACTGGAGTGTCTGAAGACAGCTACAATGTACACACATATAATAAATTAAAAAAAAAAAAAAGAAAGGAATATCAGAAGCTCATCCGTGAGCTTCTGACTGTGGGACTCTAATCAATCGCAACTGCAGCCGTAGGTCACAAAGCACATAGGGACTCGGAACAGTAGCATGTGACAGCCCCAAGTGCATGTGTGTGCATAGAGACTGAAGCTTCCATTGACCGAGGCAATTAGTGGGGGGAAATGGTGTGCACCTGGGAGTGGTTTAATAGATATTAACTTGTAATTAAAACTTTCAGGTGAATTGGCTTTTCTTCAGTGGTGTCATATTACCTACTTTTCTTTCTTCCCCTGTGGTCCTGTTTCCATTAATAGATTACCAGTCCCCAGTCTTCTCTGTGCTGCTGGCTCTCTTCAATGCTGTGCGCTTTCTTCCAGATCTTTCCGTATCCCTTGGCCCTGTCTGTGTTTGCCTGCCTACAGCCTTCCCATCCCAGTTGCCATTGTTTGAACAATAGGCTTTTCAAGACATTAAAGGATTCATCCCTACTCCTACCCTGTTATCACAGAATTTTAACTTCTCTGGTCTTTCCTACCACAATTTCCTCACAGATCAGGATAGTACTGCATATACAGATTACACTCTATGATATACACGATTTTGTACTTTATTCTTTTCACTTACTAGCCATACATTTTGTTTTGAGTTAAGGTCTCAGAAATTGAGGTTGGCCTTGAACTCAGTTTATAATAGCTGGGATGACCCTGAACTTCGGATACTCCTGTCTCTACCTCTTAAGTGCTAGGATTAGACTATCGTGCATCACCCTGCCCAGTTTATGTGGTATTCAGGATTGAATCCAAAGCTTCCTACCTAAATGCTAGGGAAGCACTTTAGAAAGGAAGCTACTTCCCCACCTCCCAATAACCATAAAGCTTTTTTTAAAAATGGAAAGATTAAAAAAAAGATATTTTACACATGTGAATGTTTTGCCTGCATGTATGTACATGTACTACATATGTGCTGTAGAGGTCAGAAGGAGGCCGCACTGAAGATATGGACAGTTGAAATCTTCTATGTGGGTGAACTTCACCAGGGTCCTCTACAAGAGCAGTGGGTTGCCCTTAACCACTGAGCTGTCTCTTCAGCCCCAATACTCAGAAATTTTAAATCAGGAAATGATCTCCTGCTGTGTGTCAGGCATTGTTTTAGGGGACAAACCAGCACAAAGCAGGTGTTATCGATCTAGGTCTAGTTCTTGGAGAGAGACAGAAGACATTCTGTGTGCTTTCTCAGGAGGTATGGACATGGGGAGAAAAGGTCTGTCTGGAGACGAGTCACCAAGCATCGTCTGATGTTACTGTGTACTTACTAACCACATCAGATCTTTGCTGTCAGCACCCTGGAGTGTATGTGGAGTGTCAGGACAATGAATGTATAGAGAATGTGTGACTCATGGAGGACAAACTCTTTACTCAGAGATGAGCAAGCAGATTCAAGGAAAAGAAATGCCTTGCTCAAGACCTGGTAGTTAGGATAGTTTCCGTTCGTTCTAAAGTTTCTCTTAGAACCCTATTGTGCCACTTCCCTCAGAAGATCATGTTTATTTCTGTAAATAATACTGCAATGAGCACTTTATACCAGCACCACCAGAGTGAAAATCGTCCGTTCACAAATAATGAAACCAAAAGGAAAGGCCGTTATTGACTGAGTTCTTCCATTTGCCAGGTACTGTGCTGTGTTTCTGGCAGCAAGTGTCTGCACGTCCCTCTTTTCAGGTGAGCAAAACATTCAGGCCTGGCCGAGCCCTGACTGTGTCGATGACTTTCCAAGTCTGAACATGAACATAGGAATGTCAGAGACCATCAGTCTCAGTTACTTTTCGCCTTGGACAAAATACCTGGCCGAGAAGGGAGGGTTTGTTCTGGATCACAGGCTGAAGACACGGTCCACCGTGGCGAGGATCTGATGGCAGCCGGAGCCCGAGATAGCTACACACAGTACATCCGCAGTCAGGGAGCAGAGGTGAACGATGCTGCTCAATTTGTAGCGTGGCCTTTTTATTCAATATGAGACCCCAGCCCATGAGCTAGTACCACCCGCCTGCAGCGTGGATCGTTCCTCCTCTGAGGAAGGAAACACCTGTCGCAGACATTCAAGCTCTGTTGGGCTTTAACTGTATGTAACTGCTCTTCTTCTCGCAAAGGCCGAAGACAGTTTGAATACTGATACTTCCATTTGTTCCTGTTATTTTGCCCAATCATCACTAGAGCAATTATTAGGGTGAAGGTTAGGTCAGGAACGGAGTCTGGACAGTGAGGGATTTGGCTAATTCTGGCTGAAATAACAGGAGAAAGTGCGGGGCGGTGATGGCGCACACATTTAATCCCAGCACTTGGGAGGCAGAGGCAGGCGGATCTCTGAGTTAGAGGCCAGCCTGGTCTACAAAGTGAGTTCCAGGACAGCCAGAGATACAGAGAAACCCTGTCTCGAAAAAAACAAAAACAAAAACAAACAAACAAACAAAAAAACCCCCAAAAAACCCAAACAAACCCAAAAAAGAATCAAAAAGGAAAGGAGAAAGTGAGGAAGGCGGACCTTCCTGCAGATAGACAAACTCTTTGTTCTTGAGTTTCTTAATCTAAAGCCGAGCAGAAGTAGAAAACTCTCATGATGGTGCTGGAAGGCCTGAGTGTGAAATGTGCCGCAGTCCTGTGGACAGCAGCAGGATTGGGAGGCAGTGGGCCTGTCACTCTTTTCTTTGTGTGTGTGTGTAAGCATAAGATTTCTGTAAAATGCATTTAAAAATGTTTTAAAATGTCATTGATAAATAGGTGGCTTTGGCGACAGCAAGGATTTTCTTGGTTTACAGGGAAAGCTGTGTTTTAATTTTTTTTTACATTGTGTGTGTGTGCACACGTGTGTGTGCATGTGACATATGTACAACATAGCATGTGTGGAGGTCGGAAGACAACTTTGGAGAAGTCGGTTCCCCCTCGCTGCCTTGTGAGTCCCAGGAGTTGAACTCAGGTGGTCAAGCTGTTATTCTTTCCCTCCAAGTCATCTCACCAGCCCAGAGCTCATGATGCCCAGGGTGTGCTGTGGAGGTGGGTCAGCAGAGATTAGGGGTGTGGTGACAGTGGAGTGAGGCTCCGAAATGAATGGCCAATCCAGACACCTTCCTTTCCCATTGCTCTGCTGCTATCTGAGATCTCATGTCATCTTGTCCCTTCCTAAAGGTGACACCACCCCAACCTGTGTCCTAGCTTAGGGAGGGCGCGTGATCGTCGGGCCTAAAAGGCCCAGTGAGCGGTCCTTTGTGCACCGGGATTGCACCCTGGGTTGAAAGATGTGTTTGCGGCAAAGGGCCGAGCATCCTGAGCGAGCATGCGTCTTGAATGTTCTGGCAGCCACCAAGTCTGCAGACAGAGCAGTGGGCTTTGAACTTCACACTGCGTGCCGTATCAGCTGCTCTGTGCCAGCCTACCCCTCATGGGAAAAGCTTTGCCTTGGCTTAGAGGGGGGAAAGGACAGTGTGTACAGAAGATCTTTCCTTCTCTTTCCATTTCAAATCTTGGCACAAAAAACATGCTTGCCGTTCCTGTTGCAAGTCTCAGCCGCAGATCCCTGTGCTGAAGACTGAGCCGTTGTCGTCCCCTCCAATTTCAGCTTTCCCAGTGACACACAGTTTGCTGCTTTGGGTGGTGGGGCTGCTAATAACTCCAGGTGGTAAATGGGTGGTAGGGAGTACAGCTGTGTGGAAATACAGCACGGAAGAGATACAAACACGGGGAGAAAATGGGAGCCCGTCAGGAGGTGGGTGCAGTGATAAGGCCTTTTGCTTTCCTTGATGTTGAAGAAAGCCCTCTGTTATCTTACCTCAGACTCAACTGGTTACTTATTTCATGCTGTGTCTATATGGTGAACTATTATTATATAGCCTCTAACAGTGATGTAACTCTAGTACGTTCATTGAGCAGGGGTAGCTAAGATATGCTGTGAGGTAGAACATAGCAGATTAGTATTCATATATGAGCCATTCTTACAAAAATATTCTATCTTTATATAGATACATAATAACATTTGGAAGGGTATCCATATGTTGTGGGTGGTTGGATCATGAGTATTTATATATTTTTCTTTTTGCTCATATGTATTTTCAAAGTTTTGCTTCAGTCAACATATTACTCACAAAGTGAAAAAAAAAATGGTATGGAGGTCCACAGCATCTCAGTTACTGCCCAGCCTTTTATGTGTGGGGAGTCTTCTAGCAATTGGGTATTGTAGCAGGGAGTGCGGCAGAGCCCACTTCCTCTTCCTCTTCTTGTTCCTCCTCCCTCTCCTCCTCTTCTTCCTCTTCTTCTTCTTAAGCTAAGAATCATTAAAAATCATGACAGTTTATGAAAGTTAAGTGCTCTGAAGGTGAATGAAAGAAAGTAAGTAGGGTTTCACCTTTAGGAAGGAGTCTGGGAGAAATTTTTGCAGCAGAGAGCTGAGACACAGTCATGGGAAGCGAAAGTGGATGTACAGTTCTGAGATGTCACAGCTGATGCAGGACAGTGGGGTCCTTTTTTCTTGATGTAGTTTACAAAGAGGGCTGGAACAAGAGCCTTCAACACCTCCTCTGTGAGAAATGTGTTCCACTTGGAAATGTGACTGGGACTCATATACAGACCTTTAACTTAAGGGGATCTTGGTCACGAGGACTTCAGGGGCTTCAGAGGGCTGGTTAAGGTTTTGTTAAATAGCAGGAAGGTCTTGGGTGTGATAGGGTGGCCTCATCTTTGGTTCTTTTGAAATGGCAGTTCTGACGTCTTTGTCCAGTGTGAAATGAGCTTCCAGCCCTATCCCAGGCTTCACTGTCTGCTCTCATCAAATATTCATTGGCTCCTTGTCCACTGGGGGACTGTGGAGTCTTTGCTTGGAAGCCCTGGCTATGGAGGAGATGGTTGGGAGGAGCCTCTGGTCTGGAAGATTCCCTGTTTTGCTTATCCCAGGAAGAAGAAGGGAGAAATTATTGAGCAGGTTTTGAATCTGACCTGGCTGCATCCAGATCTTGAGGTGGCTTTGGCTCTGTTGTTAGCCAGTGCTATACAAGAGTACCATGTGGGACAATGAGCCCAGTCCCTGACTGTCAGTGAGGTGGGAAGGCGAGCTCTCCTCCTGAGTGTGCACGTCAGGTGGGTTGTAATGTAGCTTAGAAACCATAAACGTGTTTAGATTCTTGGACCCAGCAATTATAATCCAGGGAATTTATGTGGTCACTACTCATCCTCAAATAGTGGAACAACCAAAGCCGAGATGGCTGCTCCAGCGGCAACAGTTAACAAGGACAACTCTTTGGGGGTCAGAAAGTGCCTTGCTGGACAGTGGATTCTTATCCCCACTGGCCAGGTAGGAAATGGGAGGTTGGAGATCCTGAGTGAATGAATGGTGCGCTTGGGCTCTGCGCTCCGGTGTGTACTTCCTTGTCCTGTGGCATTGCCTGGAAATGCAGGGTGCAGAGGCAGGAATCAGGAAGTTGTCAGGAAGGAAGAGAGACAGTTAGACAGTGTTGGAGAAACTGACACTGTAAGAGGTTGAATTAGTGTAATTCCGAGAGCAGGCTCTGAGCCTGACCAGGCTGTACACTCCAGAGTTTTGAAGTGGCTTTGGCTCTGTTACTACCCTGTGTCTCCCAAGAATGCACATGGGGTGAATGGATGAATGAAAGAAAGACAAAGGGATGAGGACATGAACAGCAGCTTCTGTAGGGAATTAGACATCAGGAAGGGGTTTTCCCCCCCTAGAGTTGTGCAGCGTCTGCATATAATTCAGTTGCACAAACTTCTTCTCACTAGGGAGTGTTGTAGTCTGCTGGCCCTGAGGCCACACTTTTCCAAAACCCTTTACCTAAAGGCTCTTTCTCCTGGCTTCGCTCCACCCTTGCAAAAAAAAAAAAAAAAAAAAGCCCCATTGTGAGCAGGTCTAGGGTCAGCTGGCATATTGGATATGGACACATAGTGGAAGGGAACTGAGCTATTGCAGTGTGATGAAATACTCTGTAGCTGTTAAATGCTAAGTGCATCTGTGGGGAAAGAGGAGAAAGGCTTGGGAAATAGTTAATGCTTATCTCAAGATAGCAGTTTAAGCCGTGTGTGCCTGTGTGGGTGAAGGTTAGAGAAGAGGCATGAGCACCTGGTAAAGGTAACTGGGCTCTGATGGAGACGCCATCCATGTAGTGTCCTCAGCTAAGAACCCTTTGGTTGCTGTCCCTACAACTCTGGTTTTCTTTGACCCCAGTTCCAATCAGTTATAAACCCAGGGAAATACATGACTACATATCTTAATTTTAGCATTTATTCTTTGCTTGGCTCGGGAGTGATATCTACAGGACCTTGAACATGCCAGCCAAGTGTTCTACAACTAAGCCATCCCCCAGCTCCAGACTGTTGTCAACTTGGACCCCTCCAGAGCCTCTCTGCTGGCCTCCTGGCCTCTATTGTCTCCCACAGTGGGTTCATTTGGACATCCTGTACCAAGTGGTCTTGATAGGAAATATATCAGATTCTGTTTCTCCCTTGGTTACAAGTATCTTTTCCTGTCACTGTGTTAAGATTTGCAGTGGCTTTGGCTTCTTATTGTCCTTCTCTCCTATCCCAGATGTCTCAGACTTCTCTTGCTCCCTTGCTGCCCTGTTTTCTTGCCTCAATTCCTCAGGACCAACTCTAAAGGTCCCCCAGCTTTGGCAAAACCTTCAGAGCTGGCTGAAGCAGAGATGGCTCCTTCTTACAACATACATTACAACATTCTCTGTTACAATTTCCAAGCTCTTGCTCTTTTATAGAAACCTCCAGAGACCTCAAAGAGGGACCATGCGTTCTCTACCTCAGACCCTCCCGTGAATCCTGGGATATAGTAGAGGGGATAGCACAAAACGTTGATTGAACGCAACAGTTTATCTTAATGTTATAAAGATTTATTTATTTTCACGTGTGTGTGTGTGTGTGTGTGTGTATACATACACATATGTGTAAGCATGTGGATACAGGTGCCTGTGAAAATCCTGAGAGTGTCAGATTCCTTAGGAGTGGAAAATGGCAGGCAGTTGTGAGTGGCCTGATGTGAGTGATGGATACTGATACACACTCACACACACACACACACACACACACACACACACACACACTCATGCACACACACATTAACACACGCACACACACAAACGTGCACACACACATGCACACACACAAACAGGCACACACACACACACACAACGCATGCACACAGACATACACGCACACTCACACACGCATGCACACACATGCACACACACACACATCTTCTGTAAGAACAGTTAAGTGTTCCTAACTGCTGAGCATCCCTTTAGCTCTGTCATCATCGTCGTCGTGCTTTGAAATTTGAGAAGTAGACAGAGTGTAGTATATATGTGCAGAATTCAGACAGATCTCGGAGCTGACAGATTGCGTTCGAATCCTGGAGCTGTCACATACTGAACCCCGCATTCCTCATTTACAAAGCGGACATGAAAACAGTACCAGATGGGGTGTCTATGAAAAGCAAAGGAGGAAATGCATGTCAAAGGCTGCATACAATGCTTGGCACCGTGTAAGTAGTGCGAGGATTCTAGAGATCTGAGGTAGCTGCCGCGACTGCAGCATCTCTGACTGGCCTGTCCTCTTTCGCCAACGTCCTCTTGGTATCCTTCTGCTTGCTTTTGTAATCTAAAACTTCTAAACCTTTGGCCTCAGCTGAATGAAATGTGATCGCAGTGAGGCAGAAGGAGGGAGAAAGAACTGTGGAAGAAGAAATTTAGCCTTTCTTGTAGGGGGCTTGTTTCCTTAGCCAGCTTTCTGCACATGGGCAATGGTGGAGCTTGCTTGTGTTTCTCGCTGTGTCCAGAAAATGGGTCCTGGGCCGATGAGGGGAAAGCTGCTCAGAAAGGAGCCTTTTGTGCTCTCAGCAGACCTGTCTTGTTGTTTTTACTCACCAGCCAACTCTTTTCAGAGTATAAGCACCTCAGGGCCAATAACCGCTTCTGATTCCCACAGATAGCATTAAGGCCAGTGGGTGAAGACTGTAGCGATGCACTCCTTAGGGTTGGAGGTGTTCCAGCTAAACTGGATGTTCATGGAGAGATTTCTGCAGTTTTTGCGTGGTTGCTTAGAGGGACCGGTCAGATACATACATGGTGTTACATTCATGGGCCAATGAATACCAGTGTGTGTCAGGTAAATGGAGCAAGCCTTATTGGATGGTGAGGATAGTTTAATAAAAAATGATGAAAACCCGATGTAGTGTTGAATCCAAAGCCTCCTGAAGTATAAAGATCTGAGATATAGGATTCTTGCCCTCAATGTACAGCCCCCACCCCTCACCCCAGGCTCTCCTGACTGGATTGCATACCATATTGTCTTCATGAAATTGAAGAGGCAGACAGGCTTACTACAGTAGAAGACACCACATTGAGTTTACTGGCTACATTTATCAAGGCCAGCGTTTCTTAAATGATGGGTGTTGGGAGTAAAGGGTAGGCTCGTGATTAGGGTTCGAACTGCCCCTAAGTTCATGAGTCGGAAAATCATATGCAGATTTGTGTCTATATATGCATCCTCCTAAGGAGAAAAAAGAAAGTCCATACTTTCATGGGATTTTTCATTTGGGGTCTTAAACCCCCAAAATGCTCAAAACCCTTTACTTTCATCTTAGGGCTGTGCTCAGAAAACTAAATATAGTTATGGGAGAGGTAATTGTGCTAAACGTTTATATTTCCCTGCTAGTGCTCCGAGTTTTACAGCAGGATTCGAATGAGCTATGAGACCTTTTTGTGTGTGTTCAGAGGGGAAGGGAGCATTTATTTACCGAGAGTGACAGTAGGATTAGACAAGTAATTAAGTGGTGTAGCTCTGCATCACATCAGAATTGCAGCCCACTCGACGTTTCTGCCGAGTCGACGACCCCAGAACAAGGGTCTGATTTATCTAAAAAGACTGCATGTGGTAAGCCACGTTATCAAGTGAGTCTCATTTCTGTTCCCAGACTGATCATTTAACACCTCCCAAGGGCGTCTCTGCGATAGCATCGCAGGCGATAACGGAGCTTCTCCCTAGGCCCTGGGGAGCCTGCCTAGTGCCAGAGCTGCCTCTGGAAGCGCGCGAGAGAGGCTCAGTACCAGGCCCGAGGGAAAGGCTTGCTGCCAGGAGCCAGACCTCTCCAGGTGCGGGATGCTGGAATGCGGCGTCTCCCTGGGTAATTAGCTCAGAGCCTTGGTCTCTTTTTGAGCTTGTACTTGTTCACCGCCGCAGTAAGACCCTTGCAACCTCCCGAACGCCGCCTCCCGCGAAGGTGCTGCCCCTTTAAGGGAGGGCGTGGTCTCGTGCGGCGTGGCCGCGCCCCCCGGCTTTCCGCGGGGCGCGCCGGACCACCTGTCTCCGGCCGTGCCCCGCCCCTTTCCCGAGGGGTGGGAGAAGAGGGCGGGGAGGATGGTCGAGGCTTTACCTTGCGCAGCGGTCGCGCGGCGCATGCGCACAGCCGGACAGGTCCGCGGCGCCCTCACTTCCTGGCACTCCCCCTCCCCCCTTCGCCGTTACCCTGTACATCCGGGTCTCTTGCCCTCCCCACTCCAAGCCGCCGTCGCCGCCGTCGCCTGGCTCTTCGCGGCTCCGCCAGAGGGGCAGGTGCGGAGGGGCTCCCGGTCCGGCCGCCGCCGCCGCCCCGCTCCGGGCCCGGGGCTCCCCCTAGCGCCGTGACGAGCCGCCGGCGGCCGAGAGAAGCGCGGCCGAGCGCCCGAGCTCGCGGCGGGTGAGTGACCGGCCGGTCGTCTCCTCACGCCCCTTGCGCCGCGGCGGGCCGCGCGGCCGCTCTGCGCGCTCCCGGCCCTGCCTGGGCCCGGCCTCCGCCCATTCATTCTCGGCGTTCGCTCTTCCGCCCGGGCCGTGGCGCGTGCGGGAGCCGGCAGCCCCGTGCCGGGCGCTTCTCGGCTCCCCGGCTTCCTTGCCTGCCCTCCTGTCCCTGTGCTCCGCTGCACCCCGACTCCCAGGCTCCTTCGTGCCCCGGCGTCCTCTGCTTTCCGGGCCAGCTCTCCCGGGGCCCTCACCCCTCCTTTCCTCGGACCATGCCACGCTTTGCCGGGACACCCTGCGCCCATGGAGGGTTTGTGTGTCTTTGCACATCGCTGCGTCTTTCACCTATGAGGCCAGCAGACCTTTCAACTTTTAATTCCCTGCGTTTAAAGTCCAGATGCTCAATCCTAGGGTGTGGTCTTAGTGTGTTTCCAACACACACACACACACACACACACACACACACACACACACACAGCTTTTTATTATAATTACCCAAATTTATGTCTGTCAGAGTCTCGTGAGAGTGGCCATCGGGATGTGTGTGTAATCTGGTGGCTTCTTTGGTCCACTCCGCCTCCGTCGTATTTGGTACATTTTTCTCTTGAGCATAAAATTTGTCAAAAAGTGTTCTTTTCTATGATTCCATGCCTGCTTTGCAGCATCACCTGTTTGTACTGTTAGTGAGACTTTTTCTTGCCTCTGACAACACTTATAGCACTCCTGTTATCCCTTTCCATTCCACATACTGCTGGAATGCCTGAGCCCTTACAGAACCACCAAAAGCCCGTTCTGGATAAAGCAAAGTTTTCTCATTCGTTGACACTTTCTCTCTTCTCCTGACGTGTATTAAGTTTGACACCTTTGAACCCTGCTGCGTGAGAAATGTGTGCCAATCAATTTTGAGTTCTTTGAGTCTTACAGTTTGGTAAACTGATGTTCCTGTAGCCGAAGGAACTCTTGTCACTTGTGTGTCTAGCACCTTATTGCACATAATTTTAGATTAGTATGCCCCAAGAAAAACACACAGATTCTTTTAATTTTTTTAATTGTGTTTAGTAATAGAAATGGAAGCTTAGTGCTGAGGATGACTGTAGTTGGAACGTATTTGATAGTCTGTTGTAAAGTTTAACTAAAATTGCCTAATCGGCATCTATAAAATGACCGAACAGCGCTTTCTGCACTGTGACTTTCATGGTCCGTTATGGTGAACTCCAGTTCATTTCAGAGCACACATGCCATACCACCCTGTAATGGCCACAATAGCATTTTCTAATACTTTTTTCTTTCTGAGCAACTAGGTTTTTTTGTTGTTGTTGTTCTTGGGTTTGGAGGTTCCCCTACACCACCACCACTTTAGGCTTTGAATAGCCATTTTACATATTTCTCTTAAAAAAAAAAAAAAAAAAGATGTGTGTTTGTGTGTGAAAGTGCAGGAGTCTGCGTGTGATTCTGGAGTTGATTCTGTTTTCTTCTTCCACCATGGGATTCAGGGATTGAACTAAAGTAGCCATGCTTGGGCCATCTCACCCCGCCACAGCAGTAAGATTTCTCATCCTTTTTTTTCCCCAGAGTGATTTTTTCAGGATGACTTAGAAAATCCCTTAAAACATCAGTAGTGATGTGGCTGCCTTGGAGGAAAGCCTTGCTTTGTAAAATGCTCTACATTTGGTGGTTCTGTGGTGTTACAATATGTAAATGCACAGAGTATACTTTTTTCTTCACTAAGAAAGAGACCATTTAATCAAGGCCGGCTAGGTTAATAAGTTGCTTTTGGTTGTCCCAGCAAAGAGTGAAGGCAGTTGATTTCTTGCATGGTATAGGTGATATTTAATGGAGGTTAAAGATTCATTTCTCTGAGCTTTCTGAAAATAGGTTAAAAATAATGTATGTGGAATTGTGCCATGTTCCAAGTAAACAGTAATTGTTGGAGAAGTACAGAGTGATGGGTTTTTCATATTATTCCTAGTCTCTTTAGGGAAAAGCCTGGATTATCACTCTTACTAAGTATTGATGCTTCAGTTGTTAAGAGCCAGTAATTTTCTTTTCCCTGTTTAAGGAAAGCAAAAGACTATATTATCTGAAAACACTTGTGTTGGTTTTTATATTCTGTCTATTATTTTTGGTTATTCTTTTATAGCACAGCTTAGCAGTTTCTGCCTGGTGTATAGTGTATGAATTGTTAATATTTTGGGTATCCTAGACTGTAACAGCACTTTGGAACTATTGTAACTATGTGGCAAAAGTTTCAGAGAAAGATATTTTTTGCTCTGAGCTGCAGATCTCGAAATACTTAGTATTTTGAATTTGCTACGTAGGGTTATTAAGTTATTTTGAGATCTTTAGGGGACAAAGAAGAATAGACATATGTAGTGTTATGTTCTCGTTTATAGACTGGATTTGTTTATTTCAAATATCTTGCCAGTATTCATGAACAGTAGTCAATTTAGAACATTTCTCATGTGTTTAGTTTGTTTTCCAGAGTTAGCATAAAGTGTTTTGGTTATGGAAGCTCTTCTATATCTGTTTACTAAAGTAGATTAATTTATTCAAAGATATAAAAAAAAAAAACACATAGCAAAGATGGCATAATCCAAAGGTACAGTGGTAACTTGGTTTTGGACTAGTCATGCTGATATGCTACCAGTAGCTAACACTTGTACTAGGTTTCTTTAGGCCAAGGTAGTACTTTAAGACATGGTTTAATTTTAAAACAGTCTTGTTAGATAAATACTTACACTGCTGTCTGATAGATGAGGAGTCAGGTGCTAGGCTGCAGTGTTGAGCAGCTGCCTTATACCCAGTAAATTAGCTAGATGACAACCCTGGAAGACATAAGTTAACTTTGAATTCATTCTTGATCAACATTAGAAAACTAAGGCTCAAAGAGCTTTGACTATTTGTTCAGATGGCTTCTAGGTGGAATACCTTTTTGACTCACAGTCTTTAAATAAATTTTTATTTCAAGGTATTCGTTTGAGGCCTTATTTTACATTAAATATTTAGATGGTATTTTTTAGGCAAGAAATCTCAACTTTTCAACCACCACAGAGATATTCGCTTGTTCTGTTTTCTCCTTGGAGTGTATACATTCTTGCTCACCAGTAACAACTTCCTCCCCTTTCCACTCAAGCAAGTAAATAGAATGCAAATTAGTGCCATTTGTAAAACTCTTCAAACAACGAAATCATTTTTAAGGTTTTTGTACTCTCTTTATAAATAAACATACAAACAGACACATATCGAATAGATGTACTTAATTTCTTATATCTTCACATCTGAATAATACAGTCATGGGTGAGAATGGCTGGTTTGTAGAAATATACTCTTGGGGTCTTTTGTTTAGCTAGAAGACATGATGCAAACCATTTTTGTAGCTGTTTTGATCAGGTTCATACTCCTCATGGGAAAGATTGAGGAGTACGTATTGCGTGGGATACTGATACTGCAGCTCTGAACATTTGCATTCTTTTCTCCCCTGCAGTAATTTCTACTTAGTGTACTTTGCTAGTGCATCATGTGGCACATGTTAAGTCTTGGACTGATAGTGTCTGGGACACTTCTTCCAGTCCATCAGTTGGCATGCTTTCAGATAATTTAGATGATACTGAATTGGAGGTCAGAATAAGCATTTTTGGATATTATTTGCTAAGGAAAAGAATTATGACATTATTAGTTGGGATTACTTGTGCCACCTCTCTTCTTAGTAAGGGTAATAGGGAATTGAGTACACTCATATAAATGAATCTGAGATTTAACTAGATTTTGAGCAGTCACTTGCCACTCTTTCTTCTTTCCCTGGTTGAGATTAAAACCAGAGCCTTACACAAGCTTCTCTGCATATGCCCTACTATTGATATCTGCTTTAATCCCTTGAAGTATATATCTGTAGGGTTTTTTTCTTTAACTTAGAGATTCTTTTCATTGTAAAATTGTAGTGCTTATATGTGATTTTATAAAACAGTGTATATGGACATAAAACATGACATTTAATTTCTAGTTTGAAATAGAATAATCCTGAGATTATAAAATGTGAGTACCAGATCACACCTGTAATCCTAGCACTTGAGAGGCAGAGGTAGGATTACAAGTTCAAGTCCAGCTTTGGTACACGAGACTGGATCTCTGAACAAATTTCTAAAACAGTAAAATGGAAATGCATAGCCCTGTGACATGATTGTAATTTTCTTTCATTCTTTTTTAAAGACAGGGCCTCATTGTGTAGTTTTAGGTTGGTCTTGAATTTGAAATCTTGTCTCAGCCTCCCTAGTGTTGGTATTATAGGTGTTTGCCTTCACACAAGGTGTCTTATATGTCTTCACACAACAGAAGAAGCTGGATATAAATTCTTTTTGGTATAATTCTTGGTATGTGAATGGCGATTAATTTACTCAATTAGTTATTGAGCACAAATTGGTGTAACAGTGAAAAAAATCAGTTGTGGTCCCTTCTCATAGAAGATAGCAAAACTGGAAAATGTGAATGTTCTGGTTTTCTTTCTGTTCCCTTGATAAAACACTGACCAAAACTAGCTTGGAGCAGAAAAGAATTTCTTTGGCTTACAAGTTATTGTCCTTTGATGGAAGCCAAAGTGAGGACTTAGAGTGAGAGAAGAACTCTGCTATGACTTCCTTTCTGTACCTTGTTTAGCTTTCCTTCTTATATAACTCGGGACCACCTACCCCTGGATAGCACTACTCACAGTGGGCTTCCACCTCCTATATACACATAATAGTTAATCAAGAAAATGCCCCACAGACACACCCACAGGCCAGTTTGTCTAATAGAAGCAATTCCTCTGTTGAGGTCCCTTTTTCCCATCTGACTCTAGTTTCTGTCAACTTCAGCACAGTGACTTAAGTGCTAGTACATTATGTGGGTTTCCAATCTTAGAAGATCAGGGTGAACCATCCTGCTGTGTGTATTACCTTCCAAGGCAGGACCTGGGAAATTGGCCAGGCAGATAAATAGTGAGTGCATGGGAATATGGCGAGAGATCATATTAGAATCTTAATATTGTGTGGCAATAATGGGCATGGTTAAAGGAGAACTGGGAAAGATGCTGAGGAGTGAGTGTAAGGCCACCTGCAAGAATCATAGTAACACAGTTTTGAATAAATGCAATGGGAAGACCACTATAAAGCGCTTTATTGGATAAGTGAAATACTCAGATTGTCTTTTCAAAAGAATGAATGTGGCTTAGTGTTAGGGGATTTATATTCAAGGCAAAAGACCTTGGAGTCCATCTCCAATTTGGAAATTAGGAAAAGGAGGGTTTTGTTTTTTGTTTTTATTTTTATTTATTTTTTGTTGTTTTTGTTTTTAATTTAATTTTCAAGTTTTTGAGGCAGGGCTCTAGAGTAAAAAGTGCTAGGTAATACTTGGAAACATTGGGCTAATACTTCAGTCATGTTTTGCCATTAGGAAACCCAGGCCTCTCATAGGGAGCTTGTTGCTTTGTTCTAGAGAGATAGTTGTCAGATGCACAAAGGACTAAAAGCAGGCCTGTCTTATGGAAGGAGATAGGATTTTTATTTTTCATAGCTGTATAGAAATCTTAGAAAGATATAAAGTAAAGGACAGCAGGTACCTCCTCAAAATAGGCAAAGAGTTATCTACAAAGTGTAATTTTCATTCATATATATGTGTGTGTGTGTGTGTGTGTGTGTGTGTGTAAAAATATAAATTGTCTTGGTACATCTGCTTTTTAAAAAGAAGAAGGTTCCTACATATAAGAACAGTTCACATTGTGATTGGAGTTCATTTTCTTTTGAATTTTATTTATTTTTACTTTATTGTGTAAATGTTTTGCCTCATCTCTATTTTGCCTTTATTTGTATGTGTACCACCTTCTTGTCTCATATATGTGGAGGCCAGAAGAGGGCGCTGAAGTTCCAGGTAGTTGTGAGTTGTCATGTGATTCCTGAAACCAAACCTAGGTCTTCTGAAAGGGTAGCAAGTGCCTTTAGCAACTGAGCCATCTGTTCAGCCTTGATTATTCATTTTCTTGATATATATCAACTTGTAAGTATGACCTTGATAAGAGAGGTTTAATTAATTTCCTCTGGGGTAAATGCATAGGTCAATAATTACTGAAACCTTTGATATCTTGCAATCTGGAGTTTATTCATTACATGTGGTCTTTCAGGGGTGTTAAAGTGAAATGTGAGAAACTTCCATGGAGTAAAAGATTTGAGACTTTTGATTTTATTACATGAAACTGCAGTAGCTCTCGGTAT
Organism: Mus caroli; assembly: GCF_978045245.1. Lineage (NCBI taxonomy): Eukaryota > Metazoa > Chordata > Mammalia > Rodentia > Muridae > Mus > Mus caroli. The sequence continues at coordinate 40,092,134 of NW_028227271.1, forward strand.
GAATCCTTTTGAATGACAGTATAGATTTGTGGTTAGAAGAACACCTAACACAGGTAGCTAGAGGAAGTTTATACTTGGAATTTTTCTTTGATTTTTAGTTTTTTACACAAACTAGAACTCTTATCTTCTAGTTCTTACTTAATAAGTTCACAATTTTCAGTTCTTTTGGTAAAGTTTGTACACTGTGTGTGTCTGTGTGTATGTGTGTAAGATAGAGGCTCTGTAGCTCAGGCTGGCCTGAAATTCAGTGTGTAGCTTAGGCTGGGCTCAGACTTTACAGTGTTCCTTGTTTTTCAGATTCCCAAAGTATTGGTATGACACATTTGAGCTATCTAGTATGCCTGGTTCTAAACAAGTTAACTTCAGTCAATGGAGATTATTAATTACCTTCAAATTTTGTGCTGTCTTACATAGTTAATGTCTTACAGCACGTCATACATTGTTTGTAAAAGTAAAATAGTCAACTTCATTTATTTCATTCATTTAAATCCAAGTGTTCATGAATTTAGATACTTGGAATTGTCAAACAGTCTAGTTATGCCAGAGCTGGTTGTAAGTTGCTAGTGGGAAATGTGGGTACCTCAAAATCAGGGATTAAAGCATTTTGGTAATCATTTCCTTGATAATTAGGACTTCCATATTAAATTGTAGGTGATATTAACTTTTTTCCTTTGTATTTATATAGTAGTATGTAGAAACAAGTACCTGGGGTTGACATCCTTTGAAGTAGATATGCCTGTTCCGCTATGGTATGAGTGGTGTTGACAACTGGCCAGTGTTGTCTTTGGTATGTAGTATGGACTCTTAAGGGTCTGTTAGCATACTAGGTACGCATGTATTAAGAATTGGAGTGGATGACCAGCCTCTGTTTTGGGGGGAAAAAAAGGAAAAAAAAAAAGGTTTAAAATTGTTTTATTTACTCAAACTCAGCAATGATTGTAAAGAATTAAAATTTCATTTCATTCCTCTTCAAAAACCAGTTTCACTGAAGTATACTTCGTACATGAACTATTTGTATTTAAGTTGAGCTTTAATAGCTCTTTTTATATTCTGGACCCAAGCCCTTTATCAGTTACATCATTTCTTAAGTATTCTCTCAGTTTGTGGCTTTTTAATTTTTTTTAGTGATATCTTTTAAGGTATTTGGTAGTTAGAATGAGAATGATCCCTGTCATTTAGGTTTGAATTCATGGTTTCCAGTTGGTAGAACAGTTTCAGAAGGATTAGAAGGCTTGAGGTTTCAAAAGATTCTTTCCAGTGTGTCACTGCCTCATAGTTGTGGATCCAGATGTGAGCTCTCAGCTGTTGATGCTGCCATGCCTTTTTTTTTTTTTTTTAAACCATTGTGGCCTCTTAACAGTGAAATCATAAGTCAAATTAAATGCTTTCTTTTATAAGTTGCCTTGGTCTTAGTGTTTTGTCAGAGCAACAGAAATGGTGGTATTTATGCAATTAATAGTTAATGGGGAGAGAGAGACATTTTGTTTAGTGTAGCTACTGAAAAAGTGCCACTAGATCACCAAAATAAAAAACATAAATAGAAGCAGTTTAGGAAGAGGAAAGGACCAGAGAGTACAGAGAGGAGGACAAAAGGGTAGCAGGGGTGAACATGATTGAAATATAAGTGACATGTTGGGAAATGTTCTAATGAAACCCATTTATTATGTAATTAATGTATGCTAATAAAACATTTTCACAAGAATTGTAAACATCACAAAATAAAAAAGATTGGTGCTTTTTGGCTACATATGAGAGGTGGGAAAAGGAGGATCAGGAGTTTGTGGCGAGTTCAAGGCCAGCCTGGATGACTGAGACCCTGTCTCTATAAAGCAAACAGATACTTTTAGTGGCAGGTCTAAGAAATATATGCCTGGCAGTAGGCTCTAAGATTCACTTCACTGTTTTCTTTGAAAAGTTTCATGATTTTTAAGTTCTTGCTATTTGGGACAACTTAATAGTGTGAAGTAAGTTTCTAGTTAATCTTTTCACATGTGGACCACATCTAGTTGCATCAGTATCTGGTTTGGCATCTTGTGATAATCAGCTGTGTGTAGATGAATGTGTTAATTTCTAACTTTGAAGTTTGTTGTCATTGATCTCTGTCTTTGCTAGTATCATATGACTACACTTTCGTTTTTCATGTGTGTGTGTGTGTTCATCTCTATATTTAAGCTAGAGGTTGCAGTTGAATGTCTTCTATCACTCTCTCTCTCTCTCTACCTTACCTTTGAGAATCTTTGATTGTCCTGGAGCTTGTCAGACTGGCTGACCACCAAATTTTAGGGATCTAACTGCCACTATCTTTCTGTACGTTGGGGTTATGGGCACATATTGCAAAGGTTTAATTTATTTGTGGGTGTTGGGATCTGAACTCAGGTCCTCATGCTTAAATAGCCATCTGAACTGAGCCATCTGAATGCCCTTTTCCTGATAATGATAGATTTTCCTACCGTATTTTAATAGCCAAATAACAATAGCTTCCTCTTGTCTACTTTTCAGAATTGAGGATTGAATCTAGAATCCCACACTGCTAGCAACCACTCCACCACTAAGCTGTGTTCCTAGCTCCTTTTTGTTTTGTTTTTTTCTTTTTATTTTGAAAGAGATGCCTAGACAGTTCTTGAACTTATGTTCCTCCTGCTGTAGACCCATGAATAGCTGGGATTATAAACTTGGCACCAGGCCAGGCAAACAGTGCGATCATGTTTATTAAAACAATGAAGAAAACTAAAACCACCATGTTGATAGTAACTAGGTGAACATCTTCCCAGTCATCTGTATAGACTACTTAATGCGACACGTGACTACACAAATTCTTCACATTCCACACAGGGCGGCACAATTGCCCACACTTGATCTTCCTGGGTTTTGACTTTCTCCTTTTTGTGAATACACTTACTGACAGCTTTAAAAGAGAATTGATAGTTTTTCTTAGGCACATTTGTAATTCTTTGAGATATATTTACTTATGAGATTAATTACTAGGTGTGTCTTTTGTTGGTGAAAGTAGAATTTACTTATTTTACTTTTGGGAAGATGACTTTAAAACAAATGTTCAAATGTGTATTTTATGAATGACATCCTGTGTGAAGCTTGAACAAAACTAATCCCCTAGTCCAATTTCAAACATAGGTTTTAAAAATCTGTTCTGAGTTTTAGTACTGTATAATTTTTTTTTTAAAGCATTTGGTGACAAGAAGTATAGATAGGACCAGAAAATCTATAAATGTGTAGGGGGAGAGAGTTCTGTTGTTATTGTGAAAACAACTCCTCTGTATGCTCAGTTTACCATGTGAATAGAGGAATGGCAGCCTTTGCTATATTGCATTTTGTGAGTTAATCCTGATACAGCCTAAGATAAGGTCCGAAACAGAGGGACTTTGGATAGTCAGTGAAGGTTAAATCCTGCTATCAGAAACTCCCCTGCTGTTCGAATTTTTCTTACATAGTATTTAGTATCATGAATATATGATTTAAAACTCCCCTCCTCTCCTCTCCCCTCCCCTTCCCTTCATCCTCCTCTCTCCTTCCCTTCCCCCCTCCCCTCCCTTCTCCCATCCTCCCTCTTTTCTTTTCTTTTGGTGGCAGGGTCTATGTGGCATGAAACTCACTATGTAGACCAGGCTGGCTTCAAACTCAGAAAGATCCACTGCCCTCTTGAGTGAGTGCTGGGGTTGAGTGAGTGCTGCCATATCTGGCCCCAGATTACAGGTTTTTATTGTCCTTTTATGGAAAATTTAGAAAACATAAAACATGTTACATAAGAAGAAATGAAAGTGAAACTCTTGTTCTGGATTTAGCCAACAGATGCCCCTTACTCAGATAAATTGTAAAAACATCTTGCAAGCCTTGGCTTTGTTGGTTTAATGGCAGCAGTGTTAAGCATGAGGCCAAAGTTTAGCAGACATGTGAACCACCAAATATCTTGGAGGTGAGCATTTGTAGACCTAGTGCTGGTGAGGCAGAGACAGGCAAGTCTCTGGAGCTCATTGACCAGTCAGCCTACCTGATTTAATGAACTCTTCACTGAGAGATTCTGTTTTAAGAGACAAAAGTGAGCAGGCCGTGGTGGCGCACTCCTTTGATCCCAGCACTTGGGAGGCAGAGGCAGGCGGATTTCTGAGTTTGAGGCCAGCCTGGTCTACAAAGTGAGTTCCAGGACAGCCAGGGCTATAAAGTGAAACCCTGTCTTGAAAAACAAAACAAAACAAAACAAACAAAAAAAAAAAAAAGAAAGAAAGAAACTTAAGAAACAAAAGTGTAGACATGTCAAGATGACTCAGTGGCTAAAGGCTCTTGGCCTCCAATCTCCAGAACTCAGATGAAGATAATGAAAAGAGAGAACTGACTCCCCAAAATGTCCTCTACCTACAAGTACACTCTGTGGAGTGAGTGCACACATAAGCAATAAATAAGGTACAGAAACATACAAAAAAGACTTAAAAATGTGGAGAGGTATTAAGGGAGCTACCACATACATATGTGTACACACCCATATAATTTTTAGAGAGAACCAGAAATGGATTTTAGGACTTCTTATATCTGTCTTACCTGTTGATAGGAAATATAACCAGAATGCTGGAGAGTAGGAATACTTTCAAAAAATAAAAGGTAATTTCATTGATGTACATATTAAATTAGAGGATTAAAGAAATGGACTGAGATGGAGAGTCTTTCATTAATATCATCGGGGTAAGTTGGAATTATGGAATAAAAGGAACAGAGGAACAGTTTTATTATAGAGGGAATACTTTGCAATAATAATAATGGAATACAAGGAACAGAGGAACAGTTTTATTATAGAGGGAATACTTTGCAATAATAATAATATTATTAACAACAACAACAACACTGGCAGACAGATCTTTGAGATTCAGGCCAGATTGGTGTACTTAGGAAGTTCCAGGGCCAGCCAGGACAACATAGTAAAACGCTGTCTCAAAAGAAGAAAACAGCCAGAAAAAACTTATCAGCTGTTCTTAGGTCCTTACATTGTTAAAATATGTGTCTGTTTTCTCTGTTCCTGGGAAGTCTCAAACTTCTTTTTGATATTTTAAAAAGTAATTGCTGTGGTGGTCGTGGGGGTTTCCCCCACAGTGTTGTGGTTATTTAATTTTCAAGTAGTGGAGGTCATGAGAAGTGGGCTTGTTTGTTACAATTCTTACTTAAAAATAGACCTTCAGTCTGTCTCTTCTCAAAGGTCTTTCTCTCTGATAATTGCTTTCAGAGCCTGGGAATATCTGTTTCCTAAAAACTTGGACCCAGATGCTTAGCATAGGAGTGGGCAGGCACTCTATAAATGGCTGCTAACGTTTATCTGAATAGTAGCTATTGATTATCATTAAATTATGCAACTCACATTTTAACGTGTTTCAGGTTTTAGTACAAAAAATGTAAGTAAATACTCCAGTAGGCAACATTGTCAATTATTTCCTGATTAGCTGTTGATTGTATACAATTGCCTGTGAGCTTAAAAATGTATGTGTAGGTAAAACACTTCTACATATACAATAAAGTAATTTTCTAAAAAATCATGAATCACTAGTCATTAATCTTTTGTCCATTTAGCATAATTACCACTTTCCATATTTAGGATTTCCCTACTTACTATACATATGTTTGAGATACAGCCTCATTGTGTAGTACAATTGGCTTTGAACTGAATCATCCTGCCTCAGCCTCCTTCCAGTTAGCATTACAGGCTTATACTCTTGGCCTGATATATAGTACATAGCTACATTTGAATGTGTCTTCTATTTTAATTTACAAGTTCAGGCTTGTAAATATGAAATTAAGATGTTTACTTCTTAGCAAGTAAAAACAAGAGGGTAAATAGAAGGCTCAAGCATGTACAGCAAATGAGATAGTTACAGTTGGAGAATTGGAGGAATTAGAGTGGTTTTTGTGTTTTTTAGTGGTATTGAGAAACCTCCATTGGTTTTTGAATTTTTTGTTGCTGTAGACTAGCAAAACCTGTTTCTTAACGAATTAAGTTTCATTTCATTATGTATTCCTTTGTTACAATCAAATGAATGGTGTTTAAAATGCCTGTTTTAGGGAGGAATATTTTTCTTTTACAGCTTAGGGGATATACAAATACAAAACTTCTCTTTTAAAAAGTACTTTACTAAATTTGAAGCACATAAAAATGTCTTTGCAAGTTGTTAGTGCTTGTGGTGTTTTTTTTTAACACAAGGCAAACTCAGAAATCTTTCCTTCTCTAGCTTTCTCTGACACTCTTTAGACATGATGAAATTATTTTTCATCTCTCTCCCCATACAGTTTAACCACAGAGCTTTAGCATGGCATTTTCTTTAATTACAGTTTGGTAGCAGTCTGTTTCCATGTCATTTCATAGACCATGAACATCTAGAGGCCAGGCTTTCTTTCACTCAGCGAGCTTTGATTTGCCTTGCATCTGGGGTGTATTGGAGGATCCTTATTGACTTTGTTGAATTTTAAGCACTTTGTGTTTTAGATTATGTGACAAGGCATTTTATTTTGTTGCTATTTTTATATATTTACCTTTCTGAGTCCATTTTGTCTGTTCTCACCCTGGCTTGCCTGTAGACTGATCTTACATCTCTCAAATAACTCTTGAGACATGACATTTTAAACAGTTTTTAAAAACATTGCTTTGATTGCTATCAAGACATGTAATAATAAATTATGTATTTCTGCAAAGTGATTGTCACAATTGAGTTATTTTGGCAGTCTGGGAAAACCAGCACCTATAAAGCCATTGTGGACACTTGGACTGTTTTAGTTAAGGGTTTTTAAAATTTTATATTACTTTATAATAGAAATTACATGTTTGTCCAAATTTTTTTCATATATCCGATACATATATGTTAATATCTCATTTTCCCACACAAATCTTTTTAGCAGAATGATCAGTCTTTGTGGCCTTAAGCATAGATAAGCCACATTTCTTCAAGTCTCTTCTATCATGTTTGCTTAGTCATTGATTCAGCATATTTGTACACATACTGGAGTCTGCAGTGTACCAGAGGCATTGTGCTTTAGGGAATGCAGTAACAATAAATGGATTCTGATTTCAACATTCATCAGAAAGAATGGAACATTTTCATGAGTGATGTAACAGTGGATCCTCAGCCTATACTTTGAATATGTTCTTGACTTACTTTAGTACTGTCTTGTTTTCTAAATTTGTTATAACTGTAGTCTGTTCTGTTAATCTAGTTGTCTTAGTCAAAAGTTCCATTGCTTTGAAGAGACACTATGACTATGGCAGCTCTTATGTAAGAAAGCATTTCATTGGAGCTTGATTGGAGTTCAGAGATTTAGTTCATTGTCATCATGGTGGGAAGCACAACACCTTGCAGGCAGACATGGTGATAGTAGTTGAGAGTTATACATTTTGATCTGCAGTCAGTAAGAAGAGAGATGGGAGGGAAAGATACATTAAAAAAAAAAACCCCAAAACAAAAAACAAAAATTGGGCCTGGCATAAGCACTTGAAACCCCAAAGCTCTCATCCCTGATGACACACTTCCTCTAACAAGGCCTTCATACCTTCTAGTCCCTATCAAGTAATGCCACTCTCTAATGACCAAGAATTCAAATCTAAGCCTATGGGGGTGGCCAGCATTACTATTCAAACTACCAAACTAGTGTTGACAGATTATTATGAACTCTCTGTCTGTCTGTCTATATAAAATTTCAACAGTAACTCTTTTAGGGTAAAATTTTTTTGAGGGGTTATTTCTGACCTGTGTGTTTCTGGAACCTGTTCCAGCATCAGGAAAAAAGTAAATGTTTAATCAGTATTGCTAATCATAGCACCAGTTCATTGAATTGTTTTGTTTTTGCTAAATGCTTAAAGTGCGTTTTTACCAAAGCTCATTAATCCTTGCATAGTGCTACAGGAAAACTATTAATTCCATTTTCCATATCAGAAAATGTATGTTTCAGAACTGTGTGACCTTGTGTTGCAGGTAGCAGTTGTCAAAACTAAAATTTAGATTGCTTTAGGGCTAGCTCAGGGGCAATAGGCCTCGCCTGGCATTTTTGAGGCCTAGAGTTTTAGCCCCATCACTGCAAAGAATTCAGAGTGGGGTGGGATCTAGCTGGTTTCAAAGTTTGGGTTAAATATTTTCCACCTTTATGTTGGTGCTGTTCAATATAAGTATGTATTGAATAGGGTACAAAAAATTGAAGATAAAAAGGCTCTTTCTGTCATTTGAGGCCTGTGGATTCCTGCTAGCAACAAGACTTTTGAAGGTAACTATGTCTAGAAAGCTGTGGTATAAAGCCAGTTTTGCTTGAATAAGGGGTCTCTGAAGCTCCATGGTACACACAACTTTTCCCAACTAAACAGGAGTAATCCTGGAACCTGTAGTCTGGGCTCATGGAAGTAGTGGCATAAATGGTGCCCATTTTTCAAGCATCCTCTCTACTGCCATGGGACACAATCCATGTGATGCTGAACCCTGCAAGGATTTAAATTAATAGAGAGTAAACCAATTAAAGTAGATTTGTGCTGTTTTGAAAATCAAATTTAGATAATTTTCATGAATTTGTCTTCCTTCAATAGTGTGACTGTTATGCTTTGAATGTAAAATGTCTTCCACAGACGAACACTGATCTCAAGCTAGTGGTGTTCTTTGAAGAGATTGTAGAATTTCAGGAAGTGGAGCCAGTCTGGTGGGGGTGGGTCACTGTAGGGTTGAGGATTGAGGGTTATCAACCGAGGTTTGTCACCCAAGTTCTGGCTACCATGAGCACCAATGCCAGACAAGCCACTGCTGCCACCATACACTTCCTGCCATTGAGGGTTTCACCATTTAAAATAGTGACAATAAAAAGTTTCTGCCTTTAGTTGTTTCTGTCAGATACTTGTCATGATGAGGAGTCAGTGAGTTTTCACTTAGTACTTGGGGTTTGCCTACTCAAGTAAAGAGCACTGACAAGAACAATAACAGATGCAAGAATAACTGTACAGCCAGGTAAGACTGCTTGGGAATTGCAGAGATTTCAGTTCTCTGGTGGTTGGAGTCCAAGAGCAAGGCCTACTGAAAATGGGAGTAGCTTTAAGTTGAACTTTAAGGGCAAAAATGTTTTAGAAGGAAGGTGCTGCTTTCCATGAGGAGGAGACGAATGTGCAGACTAGAAGTAGTGTGGCTGTTAGAGATGGTCATATCAGCCTTTAGAATGAGGTGTTCTAGAACCAGAGGTTCTTAACCTTCCTAATTCTGCAACCTCTTAATACAGTTCCTCATGTTGTAGTATCCCCCACCCTAAAATTGTTTTTGTTGCTATTTCATAACTGTAACTTTGCTACTCTAATGCATTGAAATGTAAATATTGGTGTTTAAAGATGGACTTAGGCAACCTCTGTGGAAGGGTGATATGATTCCCAAAGGGGTTGTGATCTACATTTTGAGAACCACTGTTCTAGACTATAAACACTAGTGTATATTATAGTCACTTGATCTTGAAAAGTGAAAATTCTTAGAAACAACTCATAGAATTTAAGAATTGGCATTTTCTGCAGATTTAGATGTATTCAGTCCCTGGTTTACTTGTTTAATTAACAAACACTAAATAGCATATGAAACACAGAATTTACTGAGCTCTTCCATCAGTAACCACTCCTTGATTCTGTCACTGCAGTCAAACTAATGGACAGATCTCTTACCCATTAAAAATTGATCCTGTCTCTTCAAAGTCAATCTGCCCTGTCAAAGCTCCAAACAACCACTTTTGTTGCTGTGATAAAATAATACAACCAAAACCAACTTGTACTAGAAAGTTTTCTTTAGTTTACAGCTTAAAGGGATAGAGTCCATAATAGTCACAGCAGATGACTGGAGCTGGAAGCTAGTGATCATACTGTTGGAATACCAGGAAAACAGGGAGTGTAACTACAAGCGGGCTGAGGCTATAAACACTGGAAGCCTGAGTATATAGCTGAGCATAAAATTGTTAAAAGATACACAGTGTTTTTTAGTTAATACAGTGATATGATTTGTGTGGTGACAGTTTATAATCCCATCGGATGCTATTTGATATTGTCAGATTTTGTAGTTATTTGTTCATGTGTGTCTGTATTATGCCACATGAGTACAGGTGCCTACAGAGGACAGGAGGGCATTGAGTTCCCTGGAATTGCCCTTATAGACAGCCTGATGTGGGTGCTTGGAACTACACTCCCATCCTATGGAAGAGCTATTAAATGCTCTTAACCACAGAACTGTCTAATAGTGTCAGATATCTTAATTTTTTATTCAGTCTAATGGTTGTAAAATGTCAAAACCAAAGATATTGTTTCTACTTGTTTATTTTTTTTGAGTATGCATGTTTAAAACTTTTTTTTTAAACTGTGGTTCATTTTGAAAATCAATTTTATTTATTATTCTATTCTACCAAACATTAGCAGGGGTTTTCGTATAGTTGATACTAATCCTTCCTCAGGTATATGTATTGCATCTTATAGTTCAGCGATTTACTGTTTGGTTTCTTTGAAGTGTCATGTTAAACAGTTTTTGTTTGTTTGTTTCTTTTGAGACAAAGTCTCACCTTGTATTCCAGGCTGCTTTAAATTCATAATTGTTTTGCCCTAGGCTTTAGCTGTGGACCACCATCTTAGTCTTAGAAGTTCTTGATAATTAGTTTGATTAAAGTGTTTTCATTGATAGGTAGTGCTTTTTGTAATTCTGTGAGCACCTTGCTGTGTCTACTTTGGGACCCTAAAGAAGTATTCTGAATTTCATTCCAAAAGTTGGGATTTTTCTGTGTGATTAAATCCCATGGGGTTTATTTTTATTTATGATATAGTATAGGCACTTTTTCTTATGTGAATAGTTCCCTTAAAAACTGATCAACAGTCTTCTTTCTTCAATGGTCTACATGTGCGAGCACACACTTCCTATTTTATATGTAGGTATGTGCTTGTTCTTAACGTGTGTATTCTGCTTTTCAATATTGTATTTTCTTTGTGTTGCTAGTTTGTCTTCATACCAGTACCATGATGTCTACTCTAGATTACTTTATATCCTGAAATCTGTTTGGGCAAGCTGACAACCTTGATTCCTTGGACATTTTGATTGTTCTTGAATTTTTTTTTATATAGATTTCAGAATTTGAAGTTCAAAAAAAAATCCTTTTGCAATTTTGGTTAAAAATGTCTTTAGGCTGGGCAGTGGTGGCATACACCTAATTCCAGCATTCAGGAGGCAGAGGCAAGCATGGATCTCTGTGAATTCAAGGCCAGCCTGGTCTACAGAGCTAGTTCCAGCACAGCCAAGGCTGCCCAGAGAAACCCTGTCTCAAAAAACAAAATCAACCAATCAAACAAAAGTCTTTAGTATTTATGTGAATTTGGGAGATATATGTCAATTGCTATCATGATATCCTCTCTCTTACGGACTTGGCCTCTTTGCCTGTGGCTTTTTCCATAATGTTTTATCTCTATGCAGGTAATTGCTCAGCTTTTGTTACATTTATTCCTTGTTCCAATTTTAATGCAAATTTGTATGTAGAAATAATTATTTCTCTTTTGTAGTTTGAGATAAGCATGGTAGGTATCCTTGTATTGGTAATATAATCATATCAAATGCTTGAGATCTAAAATAGTGTCTTTTTTTGTTTGCTTGTTTTATTTTATGTTTACTCTGTAAGTAGTTCTGATAGTGGGAACCAAAGGTTTTAGTTTTTCTTTAGGTGGGGGTGGGGTGGGGGAATTCTGGAGAGATGGCTTAGCACATACTGCTTTTACAGTACTCTTGTGATCTCTACGGGAACCTGCACAAACATGATATATATAAACATGCACACATACATAAAAAGCAAGTAATTTAATATTTTTAACCTTTTCCTCTTAACTTTTCACACCAGTTGTGACTTGAAATGTTATATAGGAACAGTGGGAGGCAGTTTTGTCTCACTTTAGGACTTAAGGGGAAAGCTTCTACTGTTTTGTTTTGTTTTTTTCTTACTCCCTCCTCCCCCCATTAATTTGTTTATTTTACATCATGATCACAGCCCACTCTCCTCCTAGCCCCCCCTCCAAGTAGCCCCTTACCCCAACCCCCTCCTTTTCTCCTCTGTGAAGGGGAGTCCTCCCCTGGATACCAACCCCCCCTGGCACATCAAGACACTGCAAGACTAGGCACATCCTCTCCTACTGTGGTCAGACAAGGCAACCCAGTTAGGGGAACAAGATCCACAGGCAGGCAACAGAGTCAGACAGCCTCTGCTCCAGTCATTGTTGAAGACCAAGCTGGACATCTACATATGTATGTGTTGGGGGGGGGACCTAGGTTCAACCCATGTATTTTTTATTTTAAGATTATGTTTATATTAGACTTTTGGTTGAATTAGATGACTTTATTGTTGCAAATTTTATTTTACTTATTTTTTTTTACCATAAAGTGACTATATTTCATTTGAGGTAATTTATACAGTTATTTTATCTTACTTTTTTTACTTTGTTAATTGGGTAAAGATAGTCTGTAGATAGACTGAACTCACTTTGCATTCCTGAAATAAGCCAGATCTTTTGTCGTAAATTAAAAACAAAGAAAAACTTTGAATTTAAAAATCAAAGTAGCATTTGGGATTATTACAGAACAAATGCAGTTTTGCATACTCTACATATTTGAGTAGCTATTTGATTTGTTACTTAATTGACCCTTAGGAAAATACTGTTTTCTTTGTATATAGAATTGAACTGTTTTTACTTGTCAGTGCCTTTTATTACTCATTATGTCATTACACTTGAATCATGTGTTTAGATTTTATAAGAGCACTTGAACATATCAGGTTGATAAAATGAACTGTACTACTCTACCTGATCTAAACACTGAACTTCTCAAAATTTGAACTTATAGAGCTTCAAAGCAGCTTAGTGTGTTTTGTGAGAATGTATCTTAGCTCTGCTTGCTCTGATTGAAGCACCTCCTCCAGAAGCCATTGTATAGTCTTTGGTTTATTGATCTTTACTCTAAAACATTTCTGAGTTGAGACTATCAGAAAAGTCCCACTGTCAAGTATCCACACCTGTAATTCCAGAATCAGGAAGGCATAGACAGGAGGATCCCTGGGGCTTGATCAGGTTGAAAATAAAATCTTAGTTTGTAAAGATTATATAGATAAATAATGGGCTAACTTCTGGCCTTGCATGTGTGCCAGGGTGTGGTGGCTGGTTTATATCAATTCAACAGCTAGGGTCATTGGAGAAATGAGAACCTCAATTGAGAAAAATTCTTCATAAAATTGGCCTGGAGTCAAGTCTGAGGGGCATTATCTTAATTTGTGATTGATGTGGAAGGGTCCAGCCCATTTTGGGTGGGTCCACTTCTGGGTTATTAGCTCTGGGTTGTATAAGAAGCATGCTGAGCAGGCATTAGGAGCAAGCCTGAGAGCAGCAACCCTCCATGGCCTCTATCAGCTTCTGTCTCCAGGTCCCTGCCTTGTTTAAGTTTCTGTCCTGACTTCCTCCATTGATGAACTACAGTGGAAATCAAGCCAAATAAACCCTTTCTTCCCCAACTTGCAATTGGTTTCACTGCAGTAATAGAAACCCTAAGATACCAGGCAAGTACTCTTGGAGCTGAGATTAGCTACATGCCCAGCTGATTGGATGAGATCATGTGTGAGTGCATGTGCATGTGCCTGTGTGTATTTTTTTTACTTGAAGTTCTTTATATATTCTAGATATTCATTCCCTGAATAATGGATAGTTGGTAAAATTTTTCTTCCATTTTGTATGCTATTTTCTCTTTTTGGGACATGGTCTGGTTCTGTAGCTTGTGCTCCTGGAACTCACTGTACTGTACAGGCTGACCTCAAACTCATGGCAATCTTCCGGCCTCAACCTCCCAGGTGCTTGAATTACAGGTCTATACTTCCACACCCAGCAAATATTTTGATATTGTCAATTTAAAAATATTAAAATATACTTGAAAATTAAAATTGATAATAATTTCCCTAAATACTCATTGGTTCCAAGGCCACTCCTGAAGATACCAAAATCTACAAATGCAAGTTCCTTGCATAAAATTGCATAGCATCTGGAAGTCATTTATATAATATAGTTTAAATAACGTATAAATTATGCATAATACCTAATACAGTATAAATGCTACATAATTATACCTTATCATTGTAATAACCACAAGGAAAGCTGCATACATTTAAAACATAAACAATTTTTGTCATCCATGAATAGTTTTCATCCTAATTTGTTAGGCTCCACAGTTGGTTGAACCTTTGTATACAGAATCCGTGGTTATATTTTATATACCTTGATGATAAGGCCATTGTATAGTAGTAATCATGGTATAAAATGCATTGAATGCCAAGATTTTTATTCAGAAATTTGAGTGCTGGTGTATCTTCAACATGGTTATTTTTAACAGTATAATAATACTAATGTGATGAAATAATATATATCTTATTCTATTTTTAATGATAAATAAGACCAGTTATGACCATGTTCAATAAAACATCATCTTCATTAATCCTCATATGTTCTTTGAGATTATATTTGCTGTTTTACAAATAAAGGAAACTTATGTGCAAGTGTTCCCTTTACACACAGTGAAACACTCAACAAAAATTAATTTAAATAATTGAAACTCAACTCTACTTATTCCAGAACCCATGCATTAAATCATGCTGTAGTACTTCTAGTTTATTTTTAGGGAGTGTGTGTGTGTTTACTGTTTTCTCTACTTGTTCTAAGTTATTGTAAGTTTTCCTCCTGACTATGAATATTGAAGAACTTATTTAAAACATTGGTATATTCTTTACTTTTAGTTAAATTTATTTTTGTGTGTAAGAGTTCATGGAGTTCAATAGGGTGTTGGAGCCCCTGAAGCTAGACTTACAGGGGGTTGTAAGCTGCCATGTGCTTTCTGGGTGCCAAACCCAGGTCTTCTGTAGTGACAGTAAAGCACTTGTAACCACTCAGCATCTCTCCAGGACTCATTTTAGCTTTAAATACCTGGTAACAGCTTTTTATCACGAATTTCTTATCACCCTTTAAATTACTCCAGTAGTCAATACGACAAGTTTTTTGAGATTTAGTTCTGAACTGGCTGCAAAGGGTCTCAGTTTTCCATGATATTATTCTAATATTACTTATTAAAGAAATCTTTAGAATATTCTTTTTTTTGAACATGCTTTTTTTTTTTAAAAAAAGGATATTTTCTTTATTTACATTTCAAATGTTTTCCCCTTTCTAGGTCTTTCCTTCAGAACCCCCCTATCCCATTCCCCTTCCCCCTGACTCTTTGAGGGTGCTCCCCCTCCCACCCACGCACTCCCATCTTCCCACCCTGGCATTCCCCTACACTGGAATACCCTTAGGCCCAAGGCCTCTCCTCCCACTGATGTCCAACAAGGCCTTCCTCTGCCACATATGTGGCCAGCACCATGGGTCCCTCCATGTGTATGGTGGTTCAATCCCTGGGAACTCCGGATGGTCTGGCTTATTGACACTGTTACTCTCTCCATGGGGCTGCAAACCCCTTCAGCTCCTTGGGTCCTTTCTCTAGCTCCTCCACTGGGGACCATGTGCTCAGTCCAATGGTTAGTCCTGAGCATCTGTCTCTATATTTGTCAGGCTCTGGCAGAGCCTCTCAGGAGACAGGCTTCCATCAGCAAGCACTTTCCAGCATCCACAATAGCATCTGGGTTTTGTGGCTGTATATGGGTTGGATCCCCAGGTGAGGCAGTTTCTGGATGGCCTTTTCTTCAGTCTCTGCTCCACACTTTGTCTCTAAATTTCCTCCTGTGAGTATTTTGTTCATCCTTCTAAGAAGCACTGAAGCATCCACATTTTAGTCTTTCTTTTTCTTGTGCTTCATATGGTCTGTGAATTGAATATTGGGTATTCCAAACTTTTGGGCTAATATCCACTTATCAGTGAGTACATACTAGAATATTCTTGAACTTATATTTCCTTTTCCAACTTTTCTTTTCTCTCTCTCTCTTTTTTTTCCCCCCCGAGACAGGTTTTCTTTGTGTAGCCCTGGCTGTCCTGGAACTCACTTTATAGTCCAGGCTGGCCTCGAACTCAGAAAGCTGCCTGCCTCTTGAGTGCTGGGATTAAAGGCATGCGCCACCACACCGAGCTTTTTTTTTTTTGGTTGCATAAAATTTTTTATAGGTTAGTATCTTAGTTACTTCTCTATTGCTATGTTGAAATGCCATGACTGAGTCAACTTATAAAAGAAGACAATTAATTTGGGGCTAAAAGTTCAAGAAGGTAGTACAGTCCATGACTATCATGGTGGGGAGCAAGGCGGCAGGCAGACATAACTTTGGAGCCATTTCTAAGAGTTTACATCTGATCCACAAGTATGAGTGAAGGAGAACAGGAAGAGGACTGCACTCAGAATGGTGTGGGCTTTTGAAACCTCAAAACCTACCCTCAGTGACATACCTTCACCAAGGCCACATCTCCTATTCCAAGTAGTTTTACCAACTAGGGCTATTCTCATTCAAACCGCTACAGTTTGATTCTTCTCTCTGAAGAAGTATAGGATATTTTATAGTATTTATTGTCAGACTTTTGAACCTCGTCGGTGGCCCATTAATCAATCCAAATGCTCCTTTCTGTTTCTAAGATGACTTTGAAAGTTGTTTCCCTGATTGTCAAGGAAACCATAAAAACATTGAGTTCAGTTTTATCTTGTGCCTAGGTTTTGTAGCTAGTTATTGAGTACTATGTAGCTCTAATACAGTGACCAAATGCTCTCAAGTCACAACTTTTTATGCCTTAGCTTTTG
The DNA here is from genome assembly GCF_978045245.1 of Mus caroli. Taxonomy (NCBI): domain Eukaryota; kingdom Metazoa; phylum Chordata; class Mammalia; order Rodentia; family Muridae; genus Mus; species Mus caroli. The sequence goes on from NW_028227271.1 coordinate 40,108,894, forward strand.
CTGGAGGCTAAGAAATGATTTTTAATACTTGGTTTGTAGATACTAAGTGGTACTTGGATTACCCAACTTAAATATTGCCTAGTATTTATGACTTGATGTTTTGTTCCAAAGGTAAATATACTTGCTGGTGTTTTATCAGATATTGGTTTATTAAGAGCTTGACAATATGACTTCAAATTTCCTCATGGTTTTATTCATGCGGTTCTGGTTTGTCTCTGTGGTTTATTAAAGTGGCTAGCCAAGAAGCCACTTATTTCTGGGTAGCTGCAATAGTTAGGGAAAGTTTTTCTTGTTTTTCTTGTTTTTGCAAGAAAAAGAAAGTAAAATTGTTCATTCCATTAGTATCAATAACATTGATCCAAGAAGCTTTCTTGTGGATAACCACAGTGATGTTAGACTTTGATCATGAGTGGCTCACGTATGCAGATGGAAACGAATGATTTAGAATTAATACTGTAATACATTTTAGATAGTGGGAAGTCTGAGACAGAGGTTTCAGATCAATGGATTAATAACTAAAGATAGTTTGCAGAGTATTTTGTTTGCTTTACTATTGGATAAAACATACAAATATGTGCAATGCCCTAGTTAGCACTTTTTTTTTTAAACTTTTTTTTTCTTCCCTTTTCTTTTCAAAACAGGGTTTAGCCCTGGCAGTCTAGAACTCACTATGTAGACCAGGCTGGCCTCGAACTCAGAAATCCGCCTGCTTCTGCCTCCCACCTAGTTAGCACTTCTACTTAAAGTGGTCACAGCTCTGTATTTGCTGACTTGTGACTTAATGTAGAACTTCAAGAGTTTATAGATTTAATACAACTAATGGGATGAGGCTTTTAGAGTAGGAGGACATGGAGTGCAAAGAAAGAAGTGGAAAGGAACCCAGAATTTAACTGGAGAACCTGGGAAAGCTGATTTGTCACATGAGATGGAGGTTGCTTCAAGTGATCAAATTTGAGTAATAAAAATGAAAAGCTCAGTTTGGGACATGTAAAGTGTGACTATCTGTTGGAAAAACTGAGTAGGTGTTTACAGTGTGAGTACCAAGTTAGACCCAATGTGAAAGCTTGAGCTATCTAGCTGTTCAGAAAAATTGTGAGACAGAATGAGATCCTGAAGGGAGCAAAGAACCTAAGACTATATGCCCTTGGTACGACAATTTCCAGAGTTTGAAGGAAGAGGAGATCAAGAAAGGAGATTAAGGACTGTCCAATGATGTAGGATGGTTTAGAAGGGAAATCACCTGGTTTGACCTCAGAAATAGCACAAGACAGACAGGCTTGAGTGCAGGGGTCTTTTTGGGGTTCTGTTACTAAGAAATAGTTGGAAGGTGGGGAAAAGTAAAACGGGAAGAAAAGACTATTCAAAGATGCATTATTGAGCAGACCATCTATGAGCAACTGACTTACTCTTGAAGAAGTCTTTGTAAAGAAAGGAAAACTATGCCGTCAAATAGGAGCCAAGGAGAGTATTTATCTTTCAGATCTCCTCTCCTGTTGGTCAAAAGTTGTCTATAATGTTAACACTTTTACTTTCTACGTTTGTTTCTCTCTCTGGATTCAGAATTTTATGGACATTTCTTAGGCAAAAATATTGTGGAGTCTATGAGCCACAGGAAATGCAATTGAGATTCCATTGGAGTAAGATGTCCTGTGTTGCCCATTTGCTGTGCTGTCTCTTCGATGGTGGTCAAAATCACAATAGATGGCTAGCAGAAGTCAGTAGAAAAAGACTCATTCTCATCTTCTTGGTCTTCCTTCCTTTTAGCGAGCACTGCAGAGGCTGATTCCTGAGTGACTTGGTCTTCTTCTCCAAGGGTCAAGTTGCTTTAGTTGATTTATCCTTTTTGTGGCTTAATTGCAGTAGCTGCTGGCTTAGTTGGCACTGGATAAGAAAAGACACTATTCTCATTACTAGGTCATTGATATTTGTCCTCTTGTTTGCACTATGAAGTGGTATCCATAGGGCTTTATGGTTGTTAGGATTAGTTTCTGGCCCGTTCTTTACCTCTTCTCCCCATGGTAAGTTTAACACACTGTTCTAAAGTAAGGAGTAAGCAGTCAATGCTTAGAGTTCTGCAGAGCTGTCCTGCATCCCCTGTAGAAGGCCTTTTCTTTCCCACCCCTGTCCCCCTTTAAAAAAAAAAAGAAAGCAAGCAAACAACTGATTTGGAAGACTTGGACAAATGGACTTTCTTTGCAGTTTTTGCTTCCTTCCATCTGTTGACTGACTTAATTAAAATCAGAGACATATTTTAGCATGTAGGGGACAGTGTTAAGCATAAGATCATTTGCCATCTGGGAACACAGTGCCACATGTCCTCAAGATGCTACCCAGTAATATTTCATGGAAATTGTGTTTTTTAAATCCAGGACTCCTGAGTTCTAAAATAAACTATCAAAGAAAGAAATCTCCACATAGAAGTCAGCGGTTAGATAATTTTATACATGACATGAGCAGTTACAATGGTTATCTTACAGGTGTTCTTAGTTGCAGAATTATAATACAGTCATTTTGAAGCGGTAAAACCCACTTGAAAGCACATTGTGGCTTAACTTTGGTTTTTGCCAAATCTGCCAGTAGCAAATGATGAGCTGTTATTATTGGAATGTGTGTTTTAACACCTCGATTAAGACAGGCATTGAAGACTTTCTCACCAGGTGAGCTTCAACTATGGTAAGAAGTACAAATAGATCCCTTTGGCCCCTGTGATAATGATAGAGAGAAATTTCCAATTGTGTCTCTAGTTAACTTTTTCATATTCTATGATGAGTATTGAGTTATGTTCTTGGTATACTGAGTGTCTTGAATGCTACATCCTTGCTGTTTGATCATTTATTTATGCTCTTATAGGGCTAATATGATACTTATAGTAGGCCCTTCATATACAGTGGTTGGATTCATCCAAGGAAATACACATGTTACCACATTTCATGAATGTATGATGTGGTGTGTATATGTAATATATGTGCTTTTTTGTGTAGGTGGTTGTGTGTGTATATGTAGAGGCTAGAGATCAAAGTCGGGTAATTTTCTTCAACTACTCTTCACTTGAGAGAGAGGGGGGCGAGTGTGTGTGTGTGATATGTGTGCTAGTCTTTAACTGAACCTGAAGCAATTTGGGTAGGCTTGCAGTCTAGTGAGCTTGGAAGAGTCTCTGCATTCCCTTCTTCTCTGACTCTGGAATGATAAGTCAAATACCACTGTGTTCGGCTTTGTATGTGGTTCTGGGGAACTTGGGTACTTAGGGTTGAGGTTTGTTGTAATGACGTACTTGGAAGTATAATGATGTCTTAGACTCTTCTTCCCTTTCTCTTCTTTAAACAGATAGAAGGACAAGGACAGAATCACCAGCACTGGCTGAAGGTAAATATGTCTTTGGGGGAAATGATTGTTGAGACATATGTGAAATATAAAATGAATATAAACCTACATTAAGAAAATATCATTTAGGGAAAAGTTTTTTTATATATTGAAGTCAATATAAAACTTACTAAAAGTATATGTAGATAATATTGTATAATTTCTGTCTCAGGGAGTAATGGGGAACATATAAATTAATTAGAACTTCTACTTACAGCCCTTCAAGTAGGAGAGGTATATGGGTTTTTTTTTGGGGGGGGGGATTTCTATCTCTATAACAAGTAGAATTGATCAATAAAAGTTCAAGATAAAACTTTAATAGTATAATAAGTGAGAGGGGGAAATATGGTACCTATCCATTTAGAATTAGAGAGAAAGAAACTTTTATACATCATCTTAAATAAGAATTCGATCTTGTTGTTAGTTTTAGTCCTTTAAGAAAAATGTCTGAAGGTTTCAGTGAAATGGCTCAGGAGGTGACAGTACTCGCTGTGAGTCTGAATGTGAGTTGGAGTTCCAGAACCTAAATGGAAGAAGCAAATGACTAGTTCTGGCAAGGTGTCCTCTGATCTCCAGGTGCACACTCAGACATACATATGTACATCGACCCATGCATATGAAATAGCAAAGATTAAGTAAAAATGTTTTGAAATCTTAGAAGTAATGAATGCTAAACATACAATTGCCATTAATGGGTCTTGAGTACATAAATATTTGTAATCCTTGGATTATTTATTTTGCCAATCTTTTACTTTCAGAAATGTATAGATATTTTAAAATCTTAGTTTTATATGTGTATTTTGTGGTTTTCTAGTTAAAAATGTGTTGTAGAAAATTTATTTTTATTTTAAAATTTTAAGGTATTTTAAAATATCTAATGTTTAAATGTTTAAATAATTTAAAATATTTTAAGATAAATATTTTATCTTAAAATTCTGTCCTCTTCTAAATTACAAAGGAAAACATACTTATATTTCAAAACTAGTCATTTTATTAGAGGAGATATGATAGTCCCAATGAGGACCCCTCAGAATTGTCATTATTTCCCTGATCTGTGTCACCAGTTGTCATGCTAAGGACATCTTTGGTAATCTGTAGGAGCCTGTGACCTCTGACCCACAGTAATGGTCCTAATGACTCATGCTTATGTGAGGAACCCAGTTAAATTGAAATACTGTCACACATATGCAGATTGTGGTAGGCTAATCTGTCCTTTCACCAGATTATAAGCTTTAGAACAGCAGTTCTCAACCTGTGGGTTGTGACCCATTTACTTGGTTGCCTAAATCTATTGAAAAATACAGATATTTACAGTTTGATACATAACAGTAGCAAAATTACAGTAATGAAGTAACAATGAAAATAACTTTATGTTTGGGGTTACCACACATGAGGAACTATATTAAAGGGTTGCAGCATTAGGAAGGTTGAGAATCACTTCTGTAGAATAACTGCTAACTACTGTAAACATATTTGCAATTTTAATTAGTAACAAGTTTATGGAAACTAATTTTGCTATACTTATTGACTATAATCTTGATGAAAAGACGTGCTCATTTTTCATGTAGAAGTTGGTAAAACATTTCCTGTTCCGTTTCATAGACATTGCAGTCTCTGAACAGTGAGAAACCACATCCTCCTTCTTTCTCACTCTTGCTCAGTGAGTGTAGTTCTCCTGATCCTATATAACTGAGCTTAAAAGGAAAGAGCTGCCTGGTATGGTTGTAAGACTGTATATAGACCCAGCTTTCTGGAGGTTGAGACAGGAGAGGAGCAATGCAAATTTGTGGCTAGCAGTTACTTGAGGTGCAGATAGAGAGACCTTGTCTCCAATGAAGAGGGTGTGTAGGGTGTGTATGTCCATTCCTTTGAAATACCCTAATAGTATAGATTAGAAGTTTGTGAAAAGGCTTTGAAGACAATTCTGTTTGCTGGTCAGTAACAACGGAAACAATATGTTTTGGGAAAGAACATTTGATAGGCATTTTCAGGTTCAGGGAATGGAGATCTATGGCAATTTGGTTGATTGCAAAAGCACCACCAACATTAGTTTTAAAGGGGCCACAATTGTATTATGGTGATACTGAGTTCTTTCTGTAAGTATGATCTGGCTTCAGTACTCCATCTTAAACATGTTCTTACAAAATGCAGTTCCAGGTTTCTTAAAGGAAACACTACTACTGTTCCACTAGTTGCTGGTTTGACCTAAATCACTGAATTTCTCTGGTTCTTAGGTTTCTTTCACAAGATTCAGAAGTTGAGTTTTTCCCAACATTTTCACACATTCTTTACTTGGTATGCATGCTTCTGTCCTCTTTCATTTATGTTCTTTTCTTTTTTATCCCTCCCAGAAACTTTGAACATATGGTAGGAATATTAAAACAATAAATGAGTTAAACTTTGGCTCGTATATGTATGTCTAACTTACATGCTATATAAGATATATTAAGATATGTGTGTTTATGTGTGTGTGTGTTATTGCAACTTTAAAAGCTGTAATAGTGACATACTTTGTTAAATTTATATGATATATGCATACTACATTTGGTCTTATAATGGTTTTAAATTATTTAAAATTCTATGCTATTAAGAAAATACATTTTTACTTTTTGTCTATAAATTTGCCTTTAAAAAAAATAGAAGCACCAGCATTTACATTGTTACTTTAAATGCCTTGGAATTTGAGGCTTACCAGGGCTACATAGTGAATCCTGTCTCATAAAATAAAATTTACCCAGGGAGTTTGTTTATACTCTTAAAATGAAGTAAGACAATATTTTTTAAACTGATATAATGAAAAAAAAACAATGTATTTATTTGTAATTACCACCTACTTGACAATGTAACCTTGTAATGATGGCCACTGACAGAGTCCAATTAGCATTGTAAGAGATAATGATTCATAAGACTATTTAAGTACTGTCTTAGTTAGGGTTTCCATTGCTGTGAATGGGTACCATGACCAAGGCAACTGTTATAAAGTACAATGTTTAATTGGAGCTGGCTTACAGGTTCAGAGGTTTAGTCCATTATGAAGGCAGGAAGCATGGCAGCATCCAGGCAAGCATGGTGCTAGAGGAGCTGAGAGTTCTACATCTTGTTCAGAAGACAAACAGGAGAAGACTGCTGTCTTTCAGGCAGCTAAGAGGAGGGTCTCAAACCCCATCCCTACAGTGACACATTTCCTGTTGAAATGGCTGAAAGCTAAATAAGTTCTATAAAGAACATTTAAACAGTAGCTGAATAGCTACTTGGATGCTACAGGGGAAATTCGAACTATGATAAAAATGGCTATGATTGATTGAGCCTCCCATTTTAGCATGGATGGTCCCTTTCTGGTTTAAGATTATTGGGTACCATGATTATTGGTAACCAAATGTAAAAACTATTTGATGTGTTTTAGATCTTACAGGGATATTAACTTAAGAAACCTTGATCCACATAGGAAATAAGGGACACCTGACTTAATAGAATACTTTACCTCTTAATAGAAATTATGAGGAGAAGAAGAAAGTGGAAACACAATTTAAAGGTCTCACTGTTTCAGCCATAGTGAGGTTAGCACTGGACTTGTATTCCTACTTGGGAAATTCTGGCAGATTTCTGAGCTCCTCTCTCTTTTATTCCTAAGAAGTCTAAGGGCATGGCATGGAATGCTGGTGTGGAGTGGACAATAATGTTTCTGTAGACCTTATTCTCCGTGCAAAAACTAGAAACAATGTTTTTATTGATAATGTTAGTATTACTTATTTTGGCCCTTGCTATAATGTTTATAAACATGTTCACCACTATTGAAGATGATGAGTTTGGTGATCGGAAAGAGCTTCATGGAAAACTCTTACAGTCTCTGCCAATTTAGTATCTTAGCAATAAACACTGCTCTCCAGCCTTGCTCTTGATTTCTACAATCTTTGTGGAATTTGTATTTGAATAATAATTTCATAGGTAACACAGTTTATAAGCTTATTTCTTAACTTATAAATTTATAGTGTTTTATGGGGTGATTCTCATTCATCTATTTGCTTTTTTGATGAATAAGTTTTTTTTGACATACTCACCAAAAAGTCCATGAATTCAATAAATATTTGTTGAAATGAGCTGTGAGAGTGTGTCTGCTATAAAATAGTTTGAAACATGAAAAAGATGAATACTGCCTACAGTTTTGGCCAACTTTGCTGTTAAACTCATTGTGGAACTAACATGTTTTGTAGTTTATAAACCACTCTAAGGGATATGAAGAGCGTATATATAAAATAGCCCTGATAAAAATGTCATTCAAGTGCAGAGACAGAAATTGCAAACCAATCTTGCATATAATCTAAAGCAGAATGTTAGGAAGCCATGCATGGTAATTATCTAATAAGCATATTAGAGCAAAGAACAAAAAATATGAACCAAATCTAAAAGTACCTAAAGATCTAGAGACCTAAGAGAATCTAACCATAGACACTTTAAAAATGTTTTGATCTTAGTGAATTAAAAAATGGTTTAGCAGTAGAAAAGGAACTCAATTTACTGTATTCATAGATTAGTGACAATGTAGTTGAGATATTGTAAGGTGACATAGTTCTGCTTGAATAAAGTATATAGTAAATGTAAATAAAAATCTCTTTAGGAATTTGTAGGGGTGGGAATAAAAGGTGTGGCTATTAATCCATATGTGCTTATACATGTTCATATGGGTGCACAGAGGCCAGAGTTCAACCTCAGATGGTGTTCTTCAGATGTCATCCACTTTGATTGTTAGAACAGGCCCTCATTAGCCTGGAGCTTGGTAGGTAGGCTGTACAATGTGACCAGTCAATCCCACAGATCTGCATGTTTCTTCAGTACCCAACTTTTGTGCATGGGTTCTGTGACCTGGCTTAGCCATTGTCCTATTGCTGTAAAAGATGCCATGACCACAGCAGCTCTTATAAAAGAAAAGCATTTAATTGAGGCTGCTTACATTTAGAGGTTTCCTTTATCATGGTGTGAAGGGAGCCTGCAGCAGGTGGACATGGTCTGCATCTGGATCAACAGGCAGCAGGAAGAGAGACACTGGTCCTGGGATGAACATTTTGAAATCTCAAAGCCACCCCTAGTGACATACTTTTCTCTAGCAATGCCGCACCTCCTAATGCTACTCTATTCATTCAAATATATGAGTCCATGGGGCCATTCTTACTCAGACAACTACAGATTTAAACTGAGAGCCTCATGGTTTTTGGCAACTACTTTAGTGACTTATCTCCCCAGCCCACTTGATAATTTTTGTAGAATTTGATAACCACACAGAATTAAAGGCTAAGAATAATAGGTGAGGCAATTCTGAAGAGTAATTCTTCAGAATTACTACTTAGCACTGAGCATAAAGAAAAGGTGACAAATTGAGCTGTTACTATAAATAACACATGAGCAAAGTTAAGAAATGTTAGGGACTAAATGAGGAAGCAGTTCCCTATTATGTAGGCATAAAAACTAGTATTATAGAAGTCCTTATTTAGAATTCTTAAAACTCAGGGGAAAAAATAGTGGCAGACCAGTTAGCGTTGAGTTAAAAAACAACAACAACAACAAAACAACAAAAAACCAGATCAGCTTGGGAATTTTTAAAAACAGAATATGATACAGAGAATTTCTAATTAAAAGGTATTAGAAAAATTGCAACAACCCAATATAGGATGAAATAGAGCAGTGAAAAGGAAAGAAATCCAAGATAGACCTATAATTACAGCTATTCAGGAAGCTAAGGCAGGTGTCTTAGTCAGGGTTTCTATTCCTGCACAAACATCATGACCAAGAAGCAAGTTGGGGAGGAAAGGGTTTATTCGGCTTACACTTCCATGCTGCTGTTCATCACCAAAGGAAGTCAGGACTGGAACTCAAAACAGGTCAGGGAGCAGGAGCTGATGCAGAGGCCATGGAGGGATGTTCTTTACTGGCTTGCCTCCCCTGGCTTGCTCAGCCTACTCTCCTATAGAACCCAAGACTACAGCCCAGGGATGGTCCACCCACAAGGGGCCTTTCCCCCTTGATCACTAATTGAGTTTGCCTTACAGTTGGATCTCATGGAGGCATTTCCTCAACTGAAGCCCCTTTCTCTGTGATAACTCAGCTGTGTCAAGTTGACACAAAAATAGCCAGTACAGCAGGAGAATCACAAATTCAAGACTAGCCTGGACAAATTAGTGAGACTCATTCCTCTAAAATAACAAGAGTACTAGGGACAAAAGTCAGTGGTGGAGTTTTTGCCTAGCATACCCAAAGCTGTAGGTTCAGTATTGACTCCACCTACAGAAAAAGGAAAATTAAAGACAGTTTGCTGCCATCACCCCATTCCCACTATTCAGCAGTTGCTAACCTGTCCGGCCTGGGTACTTTTGGTTTCCTCCTGCCTTCTCTTTGCCTTCCAGAGCCTTCCATTGGCATATCTAGCCGAAACTGGGATGTGGGGAAATATCATTTACAGGTTGTGTAAACACAAAAAGAGGGCATGTAGTTTATTTTTTGTTGTGTATTTTCAGCTATTTCTCAGCTTAAAGGATTAAAGCCCAATTCTCTCTGGATAGTCTTTCCCAGCCTCACTGAGACTGGATGAGATGCTCCACTTTGTTCATGATTTCCTTTGCTCATTTCACATTATGAATCTGTTTTCTCCATTTGTCAATGAATCCCTCAATTCTAGATTGTCATTAACTACCAACAGTACCAGATAATATATAATACATATAAAACCATTTGGGCCTTTATGTAATGTTAAATCAAATAAAATAGACCATCTATGATGTGTAGCATTTGTATTAGGAATAAGAGAACGTGTCTGAATTCTAATCCAAGCTTTTTGCTTAGGTACGTTTGATTGAAACCCATGTGCTCTGTAGTCACTGACCACATTTTAAAATGCTTTCTACCTTAATTGTACACTATAGTAATTTAAAATAAGAGAATTCCTTGAATATACCAGTAGTTGAGGAGCTAGAACATTATTGGAACCTTGAAGTTACCCAGTGTTATGGTTATTCCCCTGCGAATAGCTACTATATGTAACATATCTTTTAATGTTATCACATAGAGTTTCCTGACTTAGTTCCCATACTCTGTGTTGTTTCTCATTTAAGGGATTTGTAGCTAGATTTAATTTGTACTGTTTTGTAATTCTTTGGATACATATAGCACATGTACTTTGCATTGAACACCAAACTTTTTCTCAACGTAGCCATACCTATTTACACATCCATCGGCAGCACTCCTATTGTTCCTTCCCCTTAAGTTTGTATAGTACAACTTTGGAATCTATACTAGAAGAAAATCATTTTAAAAGGCTATGTTTCCAGATTAATCATTATCAAAACTATTGGCATATGTTTATTTTGGAATATGACATGCAAAGAAAGCCATAATTCAAAGGAAAATGCTACTTGAAAAAACATCAAGGATGACATTTTGATACTTAAATAAGACTGCTTTTAATATTGAATATTCATGGTGTGAATTGTAATGAATTGGCTACATTTTGAGGTCTTGAAATGAAGTATAAAATTATGTGATTATTGCTGTTATGAATTTTAAAAAGTATTAGGTTTAAGAAAGTGAATTTTGAGCTGGAGAGATGGCTCAGAGGTTGAGAGCATTGACTGCTCTTCAGAAGTCCTCAGTTCAGTTCCCAGCAACCACGTGGTGGATCCTCTTCTGGTATGCAGGCATAAATGCAGGCTGAACACTGTGTACATAATAGATAGATAGATAGATAGATAGATAGATAGATGCAGGCTGAACACTGTGTACATAATAGATAGATAGATAGATAGATAGATAGATAGATAGATAGATAGATAGATGTTTTTAAAAAGTGAATTTTGAATACTGTAGTTGTTTAATGATAATATATTTTAAGAGGAGTATTGAGCGTTTCCCTCACAGCATTCTGAATACTCTTGTATTGCCTGCATACTTTGTTAGCTATGATGGCTGAAAGCCATTCTAGTTAAACTCAGGTGCTATGAAAGTCAGATATAGTACCATTGTTATGATTCACTTCTAATTTCATATACTGATCTCTCAATTTCTTATATTTTTTATACATGACTTCATAGCTTTATAAGTAAAGTTTATTTCTCCATACCTATTCAACATTGTACTTGAAGTCCTAGCCAGAGCAATTCGACAACAAAAGGAGATCAAAGGGATACAAATTGGAAAAGATGAAGTCAAAATATCACTTTTTGCAGATGATATGATAGTATATATAAGTGACCCTAAAAATTCCACCAGAGAACTCCTAAGCCTGATAAACAGCTTCGGTGAAGTAGCTGGATATAAAATTAACTCAAACAAATCAATGGCCTTTCTCTACACAAAGAATAAACAGGCTGAGAAAGAAATTAGGGAAACAACACCCTTCTCAATAGTCACAAATAATATAAAATATCTTGGCGTGACTCTAACTAAGGAGGTGAAAGATCTGTATAATAAAAACTTCAAGTCTCTGAAGAAAGAAATTATAGAAGATCTCAGAAGATGGAAAGATCTCCCATGCTCATGGATTGGCAGGATCAACATTGTAAAAATGGCTATCTTGCCAAAAGCAATCTACAGATTCAATGCAATCCCCATCAAAATTCCAACTCAATTCTTCAACGAATTAGAAAGTGCAATCTGCAGATTCATCTGGAATAACAAAACACCTAGGATAGCAAAAACTCTTCTCAAGGATAAAAGAACCTCTGGTGGAATCACCATGCCGGACCTAAAGCTTTACTACAGAGCAATTGTGATAAAAACTGCATGGTACTGGTATAGTGACAGACAAATAGACCAATGGAATAGAATTGAAGACCCAGAAATGAACCCACACACCTATGGTCACTTGATCTTCGACAAGGGAGCTAAAAACATCCAGTGGAAGAAAGACAGCATTTTCAACAAATGGTGCTGGCACAACTGGTTGTTAACATGTAGAAGAATGCGAATCGATCCATTCCTATCTCCTTGTACTAAGGTCAAGTCTAAGTGGATCAAGGAACTACACATAAAACCAGAGACACTGAAACTTATAGAGGAGAAAGTGGGGAAAAGCCTTGAAGATATGGGCACAGGGGAAACATTCCTGAATAGAACAGTAATGGCTTGTGCTGTAAGATCGAGAATTGACAAGTGGGACCTCATGAAACTGCAAAGCTTCTGCAAGGCTAAAGACACCATCAATAAGACAAAAAACCACCAACAGATTGGGAAAGGATCTTCACCTATCCTAAATCAGATAAGGGACTAATATCCAATATATATAAAGAACTCAAGAAGGTGGACTCCAGAAAGTCAAATAACCCCATTAAAAATGGGGCTCAGAACTGAACAAAGAATCCTCACCTGAGGAATACCGAATGGCAGAGAAGCACCTGAAAAAATGTTCAACATCCTTAATCATCAGGGAAATGCAAATCAAAACAACCCTGAGATTCCACCTCACACCAGTCAGAATGGCTAAGATCAAAAATTCAGGTGACAGCAGATGCTGGCGAGGATGTGGAGAAAGAGGAACACTCCTCCATTGTTGGTGGGATTGCAAGCTTATACAACCACTCTGGAAATCAGTTTGGCGGTTCCTCAGAAAATTGGACATAGTACTACCGGAGGATCCAGCAATACCTCTCCTGGGCATATATCCAGAAGATGTCCCAACCGGTAAAAAGGACACATGCTCCACTATGTTCATAGCAGCCCTATTTATAATAGCCAGAAGCTGGAAAGAACCCAGATGTCCCTCAACAGAGGAATGGATACAGAAATTATGGTACATTTACACAATGGAGTACTACTCAGCTATTAAAAAGAATGAATTTATGAAATTCCTAGCCAAATGGATGGACCTGGAGGGCATCATCTTGAGTGAAGTAACACAATCACAAAAGAACTCACACAATATGTATTCACTGATAAGTGGATATTAGCCCAAAACTTAGGATACCCAAGATATGAGATACAATTTGCTAAACGCATGAAACTCAAGAAGAATGAAGACCAAAGTGTGGACACTGTGCCCCTTCTTAGAATTGGGAACAAAACACCCAGGGAAGGAGTTACAGAGACAAAGTTCGTAGCTGTGATGAAAGGATGGACCATTTAGAGACTGCCGTATCCAGGGATCCATCCCATAATCAGCTTCTAAACGCTGACACCATTGCATACACTAGCAAAATTTTGCTGAAAGGACCCAAATATAGCTGTCTCTTGTGAGACGATGCCGGGGCCTAGCAAACACAGGAGTGGATGTTCACAGTCAGCTATTGGATGTATCACAGGGCTCCCAATGGAGAAGCTAGAGAAAGTACCCAAGGAGCTAAAGGGATCTGCAACCCTATTGTTGGAACAACATGATGTACTAACCAGAACCCCGGAGCTCTTGTCTCTAGTTGCATATGTATCGAAAGATGGTCTAGTCGGCCATCAATGGAAAGAGAGGCCCACTGGACTTGCAAACTTTATATGCCCCAATATAGGGGAATGCCAGGGCCAAAAGAATGGGAATGGGTGGGTAGGGAAGTGGGGGGCGCTATGGGGGACTTTTGGGATAACATTGGAAATGTAATTGAGGAAAATATGTAATAAAAATATTAAAAATTTAAAAAAAAGTAAAGTTTATAGTTGAATTAAGGTTCTTCATTTTAAACCTGGAAGTTGAAATAAAAATTGAGAGTGTATCACTAGATGTCACTATAGGAAAGATGTCACACATGTATGCTGTAGCTGAAGCAATGCAAGAGTGCAATTTTATAAATAAACTCACTTTACATGAGACATACATTGTGAGACACACAGAATAAAAAAGCCAGCTTCCTCAGTTTTAGTTATTTTACCATACTAAAATTTTGATCTTGGCATATGCCTTTAATAAATCATGGTGATAGTATAATCTGCTATAGTGAACACTTAGTACTTTATCGTGAGCTGTTATAATAAGAGATTGTCAGGGGGAAAAAGGAGAGATGCAGGGTGACCACTTAGTGATATTGAAATAATCTTAGCAAGAAGCAATGATGTCAAGGGCCAGGATAATGAAGCAGTAAGCCAGCCATAAGCTAGTGACAAAAAGTATATTGATAATGTCAGTGTATTAGATGCCTTTGACACAGTGATAGGTGGGACTTGAAAACTGGCAACATAGCTGTTAGTTGATAGCTTTGCCACACTAGTTAAGTAATGTGGCTTTGGCATAGAGTTTGGTGGGTTAGGTTTGACAGAATGGAAACTGGTAAGGAAGCAAAGCTGGTGAGCACAGAAAACGGCTTTTAAGGAATGTTCCTGCAAAGAAGAAACAGGGAGTAATATGGGAGCTAGGGAAGAAAGAGAATAATAATAATAATAATACACTTTCGTTTTATTTTAAGAGAGGAGAAATAAATACATGTATCCTGATAGGAGAATACACAAAAAGAAAAACTATAAAATAGGAAGGAAACTTGGGGAAATGTATTATACTAAGTGAAAGCATGGGGCTGGAACAATGGCTCAGAGGTTAAGAGCACTGAGGTCAACCACATGTGGCGCACAACCATCTGTAATGAGATCTGATGCCCTTCCTCTTCTGGCACATGGGGGGTATACATGCAGATAGAGCACTCATATATTAAGTAAATAAATCTTTAAAAAAAAAGAAATTATGAGTATAAACCTAGTCAAATACTTTGGAAGTTGAAATATGATAGTTGCCTTTTAAATTTTCTCAGGAAGCAAGTTTCAGTGGCCTTGACAGGGAAAGCTTCATTGTAGTGGTAGATGTTAAGAGGAGGCAGATAGGAATGGATTAGAAGTTGAAAAAGTGGAGAAGACTGATGGTAGACAGTACTGTTTATATTTACCAACTGAGGTGTAAAGAAGATAGGGAACATGGTGCAGTAGTGGAGCAGGTAGGAGGTTCTGAGCTATGCAGAGCCAGTGTTTGGAAGGAGAGTTGCTTAGGAATAGGTGCAAAGAGAGGACCATGAGGTTACTAGTACAGCAGGTGGACATGGACAGCTTTGCCTCATTTTAGAAGTCCTCACCTTAAAGTGTGGAAAGAAAGGCTAGAAAATTGAACTAAGAACATTTATTCCAATATTAAAACTTATGATGTCCCAAAGTGTGTATATTCAGGTATTGGTGCATAGGTATGAATACTTATGAGTGTACATGGGGAATCGGGCGATATTGAGTGTCGTCCAGTATCCCCCACTTAGTTTTGACAGTCTCTCAACATGAACCATCTGAAGTTTACCTTGTTAGGCCTGCAAACTCTTGGCTCCACTGGCTCTGTTCCTTCAATAATGGGTTATAGGCTAGAAATGTTTGCATTTTGTATGTGAAAGATGGAGTAAGGTAATTTCTTGCATGGGAGAATGGTGGGAGGTCTGAGGAGATTTTTTTTAATGCATGGAATTATCCTTGGTGTAGCTATTCAGAGCATGTTTTGGTATTTATGGTCATGTATTTGAAAGCTACAGCTGTCGACCAGGAGTTACTTGTGCCTCCTGAGAAACACTTGTCACTATTTGGAGACACCCTTAGCTGTCAGTGAATATAGACATCGGGCAACAGTTGTGGTAGATCAGTCATTCTCTCCCAGAGACACTTTTGCCCTAAGGGGACATTTGTGGGACATTTTTTGATTACCACATGGTTTTATGAGCATATGCAGTTTTACTGATTTCTAGTGGGTTGAGAATCAGGATACTGTTAAATATGCCACTGTGTGAAGTAGCCCTCAGTAACAAAAGAATTATGTAGCCAGGTGATGCCAACATTGAGTAATACCAGATAAGCAATCATATTCAAAGTAAGCATTTATATTGGGGTAAAAGACAAGAAATCCTACTGTGGAATGAGTAGGTTAAGACCACCAGGTATATTGCAGTGGTGAAGAGTATAGGCCTGTATTAGGGCATGATCTCAAGAAAGCAGCATAGTTATAGAAGGGGATTAGGGCGTGATCTCTGGAAACCAGCAGATTTATAGAAGGGGATGTTGGAAAACAAACTTAGCCAGTACCAACATTTTTCCTGCAGGTGACATGGTGCACATATTGCTCCCTTCTTTCTCCCTCCTATATTGTGATGGTGGTATGCCAGGAAGACTGCTTTTAAAATGCCATTTGGCAACATTCTTGACACAAATGGGCTAAAAATAGGCCTTATTCTACTTAGACCTTTGAAATCCATTGATAAGTTGGAGGCCTTTCCTTCCCTGATGCTGTGATAAAACATCAAGGCCAAGGCAGCTTACACAGAGGGGTTCATTTGGGTTTATGGTTCTTGAGGATTAGGAGTTCATCATGGCAAGGGAAGCATGTTAGCACAAGCTGGAGCAAGATGCTGAGGGCTCATATCTTGGATTGAAAGTAAAAAGCATACTGGGACTGTTATGTGACTTTTAGACCTCTAAGCCTACCCTCAGTGACATACTTCCTCTTGTAAAAGCATACCTCTTAAGCCTATCCAAACAGCTCTGTCAGCTATAGAACAAGTATTCAAATAGCTAAGCCTGTTGGGAACATTCTCATGCAAACTCCCACTACTGTTTGTGTCAAAAGGAATAAGGCCACTTTTTACTCCTCTTTCCTCTTCCTCCTGACCAGTTTGAGGTAATTTGGATTTGATGATTTAAGGAAAATGATTCCTTTTCTTGGATATGAAAGCTTGGTATAAGGCTATCTCAGTCTACATAGTGAATTCCAGGTACGAAGACTACATAATGAAACTCTCTCTCTCTCAAAAAAGAGCTTGTTTTGTTTTGTTTTGTTTTGTGTTTTTGGTTTTTCGAGACAGGGTTTCTCTGTGTAGCTCTGGCGGTCCTGAAACTTACTCTAGATCAGGCTGGTCTCAAACTCAGAAATCCACCTGCCTCTGCCTCCCAAGTGCTGGGATTAAAGGCGTGCGCCATCACTGCCCACCTCAAAAAGAGCTTGGTATTAAACTTTTTACAATGTATAAGATAATTACAGTGATAACTATTAGATGTTTTCTTCTAACTTACTGAATCCACTTTCATGAAACATTGTACAAAGCAGAATGTTGAAAATTCTATTGAACATGACATATAGTGTAATAAAAATAGTATAGATTAAAAAGTAGAGCTGGGGATGTGGTTCAGTTGGCAAAATGCTTGCCTTTAAAGGTCAGTTTGACTCCCTAAAGTTCACTTAAAAGCTGGTTGTAAAGTATGCACCTGTTATTTGAGCACTGAGGAAGAAGAGAGAGAGAGGTTCAGTGGCCAGCCAGCCTTGCTGAATCATAAGCTCTGGGTTCAGTGGGTTCCCTGTCTCAAACAAACAACAAAACCCAGTGTAGAAAGCTGTTGGAGAAAACACTTGTCACCAACCTTTGGCCTCCACATATACACACATGTGTACACAGACATGTACAAGTATACTACTAAAGAAGAGGAGGGGATGATTTGGAAGAAATATTATCTAAAAGAAGTAGAACCAATTTAGTACTTAGTATAGTTTAGCATTTTATACAAGATATTTTTGCCTTACTGACTTTGGCCTCTAATAAGAAACTGTTAACCCCTGTATACTTATATCCTCACTGGGAAGCTGACAGGGACACAAACCAGTGTTGAAGAATAGGTAGGAATCAGGCCAGGCACTAAAGTTCTAGTTCTCTTAGGGTTTTGAATGGGAGTGAGCAATAAGGTATCTTTTGTTCCTTGGTGGAAATATCATTACTTTTAAATATTTGTATCATATAAATATTGTCTGTGAAGTTTAGCAAAGGAAAAGGAATATTGTAGTCAGAGGGAAGAGGGTTCTGAGCAGTCCTGACAGTATTCTTTGTTTGAGGTTGCTGTTGTGCTCTAGCTTCTAGGTTTGAGCCCGGTTTCCTGACAACACCTTTCACTTTCACAGAGCAAAGGCAAATCCTTGGGCAAGATTTATGCCAGTGTTTTTTTCATTACATTTTGTCTGCAAACTTACTAAGTTGTAACAGTAGCTTGTTCTGTATGTGGTGTTTACTGGGTTAACTTTTCAGTTCCATGTCATGCATACAGCCGAACACTCAGTTAAGAGTTGATAATAAAGTTTTGGTGAGTCTTAGAGGAGAAAAAGGTATTGTGGTTTGTATAGTAATTTTCTTAAGCAGATAATTAATTGATAACCTTCTTCAGTCTAATGGTTAAAAGTAGTTTAGATACTGTCTTCTTTGTATTTCTAATAGGATTTGATTTAACTTGAAGGACAAAACTTTCATTAATTTAAAAATAATGGTCTGGATATTTAAATATTTGAAAAACACTGCTGTTAATTTAAGCTTAGAATATGTACCTCAGAAGTCTTTAAAAAGAACATTAGCTTAGCTTTTAATCAAGTATAAATATTGGAACTTATATGTAAAAATATCTTTTCCCCATCTTGCTTATATAACTTTTTTACTGTGTGAAACCAGGGGGACAAGAGCTATAAACTCAGCTGAGTGAACCTTTGTTGTTCAAGTTACCAATGTGAGAACCATGTGAACCTGCACCTGTTGGCATCTATGAGCAAACCAGCCTTGCTGAGCCCCAGGCCTCTACTTCAGCCTTTTACTGGAACTAAATGATGTTGCCATTTTTATTTTTAGGTTTGCTGGCATGGGTAATCTCATTAAGGTGCTAACCAGGGACATAGACCACAATGCAGCACATTTTTTCTTGGACTTTGAAAGTAAGTCTCCTTAGCCCTTCACAGCTGGTGCATAATGGTAAAGGTGGAAGATTAATTATACTCACACCACAGTGAAGGCCAGCCAGAATATTTGTTAATTAAATATGGGGAATCAAACAAAGGTTGCATGACTTTTTTTCCCTTAATTGTAGGCAAACATCACCATCATATGTATAATTCTTTAGTTTCTCATTTGCTAAAATCATGTTGAGTCTGTAGCCAGTGGTGTCCTTTCATTAGTCCATGAAGCAAGTAGCCTTATGATGAATATTCTAATAGTATGCTTTAGTGACTATGCCTAAGGCTGTCCACTTATCATCCTGTAATAATCTGCTCTAAGAAATAAAATCTGTGCTGCATATCTAAAATGAATACTTTTAATAGCTTCCACAAATTTTCAAATCAGATTTGGTGAGAAATGCCTGCTTTATTCATTGGCATAAAGGAAGTAATTTTTACATTTTAAAATGAGATGTGAAGGTGAGCTTTGGCCAAACCTTAATATTTGGCCCTTAAATTACTGTTTCACTGCTATGCTTGGAAAGTTTCATGTGAATAATTCTTGATTGGAATTTTTTTTTCAGAATATTAGCACTATTGGAATACTTAAAGAATTTTTCATTATAAGGCCATTAATGAAACTTGTCTTGGGAGAATTTTGAGAAGAATTAGAGCAACAGTTGTACCATTATGTACAGGAAAAACCATATTTCACCTCTAGGTCCTACACATCAACACCTTGAGAACCCGGTTTGCTGTCTGCCAGAGCACAGTCTGGGTAACCTGAAGGATGAATTCATGGCCTAATGAACATTTTCCCTGTTACTATTTTTTCTTTAAGTCAATTTCAGATGTTCTTTTTATAAAGGGATATTTTCTCTTTCTCATTCTTGTCTTGACAGGTACCTTAACATGGGGAATCTTCTTAAAGTTTTGACATGCACAGACCTTGAGCAGGGGCCAAATTTTTTCCTTGATTTTGAAAGTGAGAAGATGATTTTATATCTATTTCTCTTTGCCTGCAGTAGACTGCGTTTGTCTTGCACTAATGAATGTTTCCACTTTGCCATCTTTTTAACTGCTTTGCATGACTGAGCTATGAATTGTTTGATTAAAACTTTTGGTGCCTTCTAGAACTGAATCATTTTATAGAGTAAATTATAGTAGTAAAGTGTTTCTTTGAATTTCCAAGAGATTGTGTCCCTTAATTGGCAATTATTTTATTATTAAAGCCCTATAATAATGAAAACACGAAAAAAAATTAAGGAAAAAAAACACTACCTCCAAATCTGTTAATAAAAGCAGTATTTGAGAGAACATTGTATTACAGTTGAGAAAAAAAAATGGAGCAGGTTTTGTTTATTCCTTCTGCGTATATAAAGTATTTTAAGCTTGGATCAGTTCATGATGGCTATTCAGAGCTCAGTCATTTGGGCATACTATTCAAAGGTAAGTGTGAACCTAAATTGTATAATTCTTATAACTTAAGAAGTTAAAATGATTTTGTACATTTCAGGAGTTCATTTTATCCTGACTCTGAGTAAAAAGAAAAATAACAGGTTCACAGACCTTTAAGTAATTTGCCTTGTATCTATCTGTTCTGTGTTGCATGACTTGTGTATTGTGGTCTGAGAGCGACAGGTAAGTGCCACTGAGCTCTGTGCATGCTCTGCTTTGGCTTTTGGCTGTCAATATTGCTTCAGCTTGTCTGATTGTTAAATTGAGAAAAATGATTTTAAATTGATGTTATAGTGTGAATGTTGCTCTTTTAACAGATAATTAGAAAATTGTTAGGAAAGGGTGAAGAGATATTTATAAATCACGTGTTTTGTTATATTTGAACAGATTTTTAAGTACTTTAATTTTAGATTTTTTTGATTTTGAAAAGCAAATAACTTGAAAAGAGAGTCATTTGTTTTTCACCTTCAACTTAGTTTTTATATAGTTCATTCTATTTTATGGCCGTTTCCACAATTTGTCCTTTAAGCCAGGGTAACGATTGATACATACATACATACATACATACATACATACATACATACATGCATATTTTCATTTCGTAGAATAGTACAAAAATCTGTTACAGTCTGGGTGCTGTATGTAGGCTAATAAAGGAGGAAGGCCAAAATCAAGGCCATTAAAATTGTTGAGATTTTAGGGAAAGTGCACCAGATGAACATTAGTTTTCTTGACCCTTCTCAACAATTAGACAGTGCTGTTCTAAGTGCATGTTCAGCATGGATTTTAATCAGCTTGAGGATGTTGAGCAGACTGCTGACTTCAAGAATGTTCTTCCAGATGAGGCAACTTACATTAAAGCTGTATTAGTTTATTTGCTCTGTTTGAAACTTGGTCCTCTATATTTTTCCGCTCTTCTGTCTTCTTTTTTCTTTGTCCCAAATGTCTTACATTTGCAGAATCTTGGCTTTGATATAGTCAAGATCTTGTTCAAGACTTGGCACTTGATCTTTTTATAAAGCTAGCATTCTGTGTTGTTAAAGTATCAACCATAATTTAAATATAGAACTTGAAAAGATTACTAGATCCTGGCTTTCAGGGCTGGGATAGGGGCATTTGCATCATTATCTTCACATTTTAAATACCTAATATAGTGGTAGGGAAAGGTTCAAGTCATATTAACAAAAATAGTCAATAATGTAGAACCTTTGAAAAAATGTGAACCTTTGAAAGTAAACTTTTAAGAAAAGCTAATATTAAAAAAATAGTTGTGTAAAACTATGTGTGAATCTTTAAAAGCAAACTTTTAAGAAGTGCTAATATTAAAAAATGTGTTTTTCCTTCATTATATTTGTGTACACATGTGTGTGGTGCTGGTATATACCAGAAGAGGGTGTCAGCTCCCCCTGGAACTGGAGTTTGCAGGTTGTACTGAGCTGCCATGTGGATGCTGGGAATTGAACTTGGGTCCACTGGAAGAGCAGTAAGTGCTCTTAACCACTGAGTCAACTCTCCAGCTTAAAACATTTTAAATGATACTTGTTGCTTTTTGGATGCAATATAGAACTTTTGCTTTGCTACTTGCTAGTATACCATAAAAGAGCCCTCAGTGAAGACACACTGTACCAGGCTAGAATTTGATCCTAACTTAGAATTCAGATGCTGAGGTATGTTTTCTTGTGGGATCTTAATTTTATCTTATACTTTTTTTGTTTTTTTGTTTTGTTTTTGTTTTTTGTTTTTATATATTTTCCTCTTTTTAAAGAAATACCCAGTTTTGAATTTGGGAACTTTATTGTTAAACTTCCATAAAGACCATTAGATAACTCCTCTTTAACTGGTAACTATTATGTACCAGATCCGCCAATTCTTTTTTGCTGTTTTAATACAGCCACATTATTTGATTAAAGTAGTTAGAGCTATCATATTTTTCTAGATATGGAATAATATTCAGGCCACCAAAGTAATTTAGAGCTATTATTCTAGTCATCCTTATTGGTTGGACCCAGCTTCGCATACCTTCAGAGTTGAGCTATTACAAACATAATTTTGTATATAATCTCTGAGGACACTGGAAAGAAGCAGCCACATGCACAGTGGTGTTAAGACAGATGCCATTCTATGTTTAGCCTTTTGGGCATCAGAATGTATCAAATTATATAATCTCGTGCATTTTAAACATAATTTGTGGTACTTAATAATTTATTATATAAATGAAAACTGTTGAAGTCATTATTCCCTTAACCCATACCTCCTTTACAGGTTTACACTTTAGTCCATGTACACTTAGAGCTAGCTTCTTGCATACTAGCCAGTAAGCTAGATAGGCAAAGGCTGTTGTTTGACTGCTGCTGTGGGGACCTTAGCAGTAGTGACTAGTATAGAGAGAAGTGAAGAATCACATACTTACTCTCATTTACATGCTTACATTTAGGATGTAGATTAGAAGGTAAGAGCTGCTAGAATTGGGTAACTACTGCTCAGTTAGGAAGGTGACTGTGGACAGAAGCAGCAACATGCACAGTGTTTTTAAGACGAATACCATTTTGTGCTCAGCAAAACATATTCTTTAAATACAGGAATTTCTCTTAAGTTCTCTTAAGATAATAAGTTCAGAATTGTTTCATGATACTTGGCAGCAGATATACTACTGACAGCATACTTTAAAATAGCCTACTAAAATGGCAGCATTGTATAGCTACTTCTAAGTCTTTAGAGTTACCTACTGTCGAAGTGGTTAATAGCTCATTCTAATAAGTCTTTAGCAACTGTTATGCCAGTGGTTCACACAATTCTGGTTTGTAGAACAGAAGAGGAACTTGGCTTTATGCCATTTCTCAGCCTAGGCTCCTAGTATTTGTTAAACTTGATTTATGTATATTATATCAAAGCAAATCAAAATAGAGTTTTTATAAAAATGGTTATAGGTGAGAAACAGAATCTTCTTTTTCTGCTTGTCTGGAGTGCCTTCCCATTACGTCATGCATTCTTTCTTCCCAAATCTTTTGTGTTGCCTGTCTTCCCTCTTTAAAAAAAAAAATTAGTACTTACTTTTAAGGCTAACTTTATTTATTTATTTTTTCAGTTAATCTCTTGCACATTTTCAATACCTTTTGCCTTATTCTAGGAAAAGTCTGCAAGATGCTGAGCTTATGTTCTGTGCCAGTAGGGTACAATATGCGTTTTGGTTCCTGACTTGATGGAACTTAGGTAGATAGGCTTTAAGTATTTACTGAGTAAATGATCGTAAGGTTGGAGCTGAAAGCTCATATATCACAATTGTAATTTTTATGTTGATCCCTTCTATTTCTCCTTTCATATTTAAAAAAACCCTACTGTCTCCTATTTTAGTGATTATTTTCAGTGATTCTTGGCTAGTATTTTTGAGGAAATTCTTCTACCTGGTAGGGAATTGGTATGATATGACTAATATATTTATTTTTGCCTTCAAACATTAAGAGCAATTGGAACATATCTTAGTTTCCATTTAATAGAATATACATTTGAGTCTGCTGAGCACTGAATATGTCTTCTCTCAGTAGATACATTGTTTATATTCAAATGAGTATGTCAGACTCTGTGGTTTGCTTTCCTTGGAAAAATAAAGCTATGAAAAATCAAAGTGACAAGTCTTGGTTGCATTATATAGAAAATGCCATTTTTTTTTAAGCAATGCTTTATTTTAGTCTTTTTCTTCCTCCCTAGTATTTCACCCTTTGCATGATTTGCTTTCAGTAAAGCAGTGCTTTCTTGTCTGCTCTTTCTGTCTGTCTTCATTTCTACAGCAGTCTTCAGCAGCTTTCAAAATTATAAATGTGACTTTCCTGTGACAGTCTAAAAGATGTTTGATCAGTGTGGTGCTGGGTGTTTTTCCCTCTTAGGGAAACTCGAATCTTCTCCTTTATTTTAAATTTCTTGGTACTCATTAAACCTTTACTAGTTATTAACTACTTACAAGGTCTCTTTAAATTTCCTGGATAATGTTTCCTTTATGTAAACTCAGTGTCACATTTTTATGTTACTAGCCTAGTGACCACACCCAAAATACATATTTTAGTCTTCAAATGATACAAATGCCTTCTGTATATACTGGATAAAAATACTGTCCTTTGTCATGAAATCCCACGTCATAATTTGAAACTATGTGTCTATTGATGTTGTGTCTGTAGTCCCACACTCCACATGAGAAAGAACTGAACTTTGATTTTTGCATGTACAAAGTATTTCTCTATGCTGCATCTGGTGTAAGTATAAAAGTCATGGGTGTGCTTTTCATTTTTTATTTATTTATTTTTTAAGTGGTGTGCCTAATCATTGCTTTGAAAATATGGTCTGGCTATATATGGAAACAGTACTGCTTTAAAATGACAACCTGATATTTATAAATCTAGACATTTATCCACAATTCAGTATTTGCTCTTAGTAGAACGTTTGTAACTTTGAACACCATCTTTTAATATTTCTAGTGGCTACTCTTTTAATTATTGTATTTTTATTTTTAAAGAGTAATTAAGGGAACAAATATCTAAACACATTTTTAAAGTTAGCTTTCCACACTAATGTTTTCATACTGTTTCTGTAGTGCTGTCTTATGTATATTAAATTTAAACTTGGGTACTGTAATTGTTCATTTTAAATGTGTTGTGTATTATTGACTAGTTGGCAGATAATAGGGGAAATTGAACCATTACTTACACCAAACATAAAATATAGAATTTAAGATGTTTTTATATTTAGTCTCATGTGTGAAAGAAAATTTTCTTTTTTAATTTTCAAAGTAAAGGAACAAAGAGGTAGAAAGCCTAGCAAGCAAGATAAACAGTGAGTCTGGCCAGAAATACTCTGAACTCATCTTTTAAATTTGGACTATCTCTCTCTCTCCCCTAAAGATAACATGTTAGCATGGAAGAATCATGCCAGCATAGTTCTTCCATAAGGCATTATTTTACATACTCTCTACCTTATTTGTAGTATTTATTGAGTGTACTCTAGTTGGAAAGACTCATGAAAAACGCTTTGCTTGAACAGTCCACTTTTTTTGTCTCAAAATAGAAAGGAGAATATTTAAAAAATTTACCCTTAGAGGAAACAAATGACCATGCTATTAAAAATGAGATTTCTGTTACCTTTTATCTAGCAAAAAGAAACCCAAATTTTGTCACCTTTCAACATATGTTTTCTAGTTAGCAACACCGGTAATAAAGATGCCCGTATGGTTTTACCCCAGTTTTTATAACTGTAATTACTACTTCGTTTTCTTCCTCCTCGATCCTAGATATGTAAAAAGTCATTTTTTGTTTTGTCATTTCAGAATTCCAGCAGTGATCATGCAGCTTAAAGTATCCGTCCTCAGCTGTTCAGGAGTTTTATAGTGGTTTTGTAGTTTGAACTCCTGCATAGGATCCTTGGCCCTCATACTCACCAAGAGAGACATTCAGTGACAGTGCCATAGGCTTTGTCTTAAGCACTTTGTCCTCTCTCATAACCTCATATGATCCCAGTTGTTAAGACATTTTTAAAATGTCCCCTAGCAACCTCAGTTATTAAAGCTAAAATGAATTGT
Source organism: Mus caroli (assembly GCF_978045245.1). Classification (NCBI taxonomy): domain Eukaryota; kingdom Metazoa; phylum Chordata; class Mammalia; order Rodentia; family Muridae; genus Mus; species Mus caroli. The sequence goes on from NW_028227271.1 coordinate 40,134,933, forward strand.
GTAGGAAAATAAAGGAAAATGAAGTGGCTTTAAATTGTAGATGAACAAGATACTTTAATAGATAGACTTCATTTCTATTGCATTAAAATAAAATAGTGATGCTTCATTTGTTTTGTTAGTGACAGTGAGGGATGCAGTACATATCAGACACTGATATGCTTTTTTGTGATCCCAGCATTCAGACTGAGGCAGAAGATTTACAAGTTTAAGGGCAGCCTGGGGTACATAATATGTTAAAAGCCAGTGTGGGCTATGTAGTGAGACGATTTTTAAAAAACCAAAACTGTAAGTAGTACCAGTCTAAATTTTAATTAGAATTCTCAGATTGGTTCAATATACCACAATAATTTGTAAATTAAATTAACATTATATAATAGCATTTATTTTTCTCTTGCTTCTTTATAGTTTGTATAAATTTGAAATTTAGTTTAAATGTGTCTTCTAAAAGTATAAAATTTATATTGAATAAAATCTACCTCTTCTTTGGAAATTGAGTTGTTAATTGTTTTTAGTTCATACATGTATTAAAATATTCATGCCACTGTAAATTTTCTTGTGCTTTCATGCTGTTTAGATGCCCAGCCTACAGAGTCTGAGAAGGAAATATATAATCAGGTGAATGTAGTGTTAAAAGATGCAGAAGGCATCTTGGAGGATTTGCAGTCATACAGAGGAGCTGGCCACGAAATACGAGAGGTAAAGTTTATAATTTTTATAGGCATTTTATCAGTAAAGGCCAATTGACTATTTGTCACCTTGGCTTACTTTCTAATGTTTTCTGGGCTTGTCTTGGGAAGTGTTATATTTGAAAGACTACTTGACATTATTTCAGAACCGGTTACAGAACTGCATGGACAGAGAGGTATTACAAAGGGGCAGTGCTACCTACTTGTATGTTACTTAATAGGAGTTATAGTCACACATGACAATTAGGTTTTCCTTTGGGGACTATTTAGTTATGCTTTCCTCTTGTGGAGGAAGAGTATTGCTTTCTGGCTCCCTTCCCCAGCACCCTCCCACCTCCTGCTCTATTTTTCAATTCCTAAGCTTCCTAGGAGAATGTGAAACCATCCAAGATAGTTCTTCCACCTCTAACCTCTCCCCACCTGCCTCTTCTCTAATAGTCTTATGCTACATGGAAAGTGTGAAGAGAGGTGTCTCTCTACCTCTGTTCTAGTCTCTGAATTAACCTCCCTTTTATATTTCTATTTTTCAGAAACTGAAACTTCCCTGCTTCTTTCTACTTTTTTTCTCAAGTTCCAGTCTAGAACTTTATTCTTTCACTATGTTTTCTCTTAATTCTACCTTTATTTTCTTTTCTTTCCTCTGAATGTACTCTGATACAGTGCTCAAACTCTCTTGCCTTTAGACCTGGATTTCTCATCACATTTCTTGAAGGCATTGTCTATCGATGCTTTGTTCCTGCCCTCCTTGTTTCTGTTACTCTCAGTAGCAAGTAGTTCAGAGGTCATCAACGACCACTCTTTTGGGCTCCCAGTCGAACGTCTGCAGTAGTAGCACCTCAGAGTAAAGTGGAGAAAGGAGAGGATGCTGTGGTTACTCATTAGCTCTTTTGTGTGAGGGGGGAGGGACACTGAAATGACTTGCAGACTTTTCCTGTGTGTGACCAAGCTGTCTTGCAGAGCAATCTCACCCTTGCTTTAGTGTGGAATGCTCTTCCTTCCTTCCCTTCACATGTCAGTAACCTACTTCCCCTTACTGTGTTCCTAGTACTTTACACGTGTGTCTTTTATGTACTCATGCGCCTCAAAAAAGTGATGACCTGCTGTTTATGTCTGTACCACTCACTCGCCAAGCTCCAGTGTTAAATCACCCTGGGTTCTTACATACTCAGTACCAAGCAAGGTGAAAACCCTTGAGGAAATAAATACTGAAGGTGTGGACTAAACTTCTGCTATCATTCTAAATCTTAACGTTTTTGTAAGTGAATGACTGTGACTTTTACTATGAAATCAGATACTGACAACACTTAAATATAATTTGAAAACTCAGACATGGAAGCAAAACAAAATAGCTTCATTAACTACTCAGTATATCTTTCCTTATAAGTCACAAGATTTCAGAGATTATTTTAAAATGAGTTTGATGTTATCTTCATGTTGATTAAATATAGATGAAATCTTATCACTTAATGTACTCACTAGTAAGTGGATATTAGCCAAAAAAAAAAAAAAAGTACAGAATACCCAAGATACAGTCCACAGAACACGATGAAGTGCCCAAGTGAAGTCTTCTCAGTCCCACTTGAGAAAGAGATAAGAAAGCAGTCACAAGTGGGGAGGCCGGGAGTGAGGGACCTGGGAGGGAAAGTGGATGGGGGTGGGGAGAGAACCTGATCTGGTATTGGGTGAGGGAAAAGGACTGAAGCCCTGAGGACCAGCAGAAAGAATGGAGATGGGCAACCTTGGGAAGTAGGAGTTTTGGGGGATTCCCCCCCTCCAGAATGCATCAGAGACCTGGGAGGTGAGAGACTCTCAGGACTCAGAGGTAGGGATCTTAGTTGAAATGCCCAACAGTAAGGAGAGGGAACTTATAGAGCCCATCTTTTTTTTTTTTTTTTCAATTACTTATAGTAAATGAAGAAAAAAATCTCATTCACTAAAAAGATACCTGTTGTGTATTTTTCTCCCCATAGGTAGAACTCTTAGGATTGAAAAAAGTTTTGTAATTTTCCATCAGAAGGTTTGCTCTATGTTTGTGTGGGAAAGACTTGGTCCCTATTCTCATGTACAGTTCATTGACTTCTTGCTTAGATTGAGTTTATTTCTAGAAGAGAGCACAATGGTAGGAAAGTTTCTGTAGGTCATTTCAGAAAGGCTACCTGGGGCTGTGATGCCAGAAACTCTGAATACCATGGCCAAAGATTGGAGCTCTCCACATGTCCTAGGTGTGCAACGGAGCTGACTTCCCAAGGCTATAGCTACATATAACTCACATTATTTCACAATTTTTGATGTGGAAAAGTAAACAACTGCTTTAAAGTGTGTGTGTGTGTGTGTATATATTTAAAGGCTTGTGTAGGGAAGCAAAAATATAACCATATAACACTAGAAAACATAAAAGGGGGAAACTAAAGTAGGGTAAGAGGCTGACCTTACCGGGTCTTGAGACTTCCTCTGACTATTGTGCCATCATTAACTATTTGGTAAAGGACTTACGGACAAAGAAGTTATCTGTGATGGTTCATACCTATAATCTGAGCACTTGTGAGGCAAAGACAGGAGCATGCCCTGAGTTTTGAGGCCAGCCTGGGCTATTGAGTAAGACCCTATCTTCAACTAAAACAAATTAACACAACAAAACAAATAACAAAAGGAGATTAAAGACGGAAGTACGTAAGTAGAATAGTAATAAAGTATGTGAACTGGAAAACTAGGAGTACATATCTGTGGGATGGATAGGTACAGACAGTGTTAAGGCAGTTGAAGTTTTAAGAAATGTATGGATGCATAGGTGTAATTAGGTTTCTGAATCGTAGGAAAGCAGTTCCCATGAAAGGACAGTGAAAGCCTAGTACATGCTAGGCTACAAAGAACTGATAACTGTTGGAACTGTAATAGGTGGCCTATGAAAAACAGACAACAGAAAATTATTGTTTTGCGAATAAATGTGTGTATCACTGTGAAGAAGTTTCTTTTGTGAAGAGAATTTGGCCTATTAAGTGAGTGCAAATTGACATTGTAAAATGGTTATCAAGAGGTCTCTTCATAATAGAGGTCACTATCAAAAACAAAAACTCTAAAATTATTTGTACTTATAAATGGGGTACTTATATCTGTGTGTTGCAAATTTTTAAAAAAAGTAAAGAATAATGGCTCTTTAACTCACCATAATAAAATGAAAGCAACTAGCAACATTTCTGTGGTAATAAAATTATAAAACTCCATATAAACAGTGTAGCATAGTACTGGCATGTAATAACACAGACTGTTTCCTGGTAGCTAGCTTGTTAAGGATGTGGACCTAAATATGTATTAAGTAAATAACATTTATAAAATGTGACTTTAAAATGGAATAAGTATGGTTTGAGAGATGGCTCAGCAGTTAAGAGCACTGGTTGGTCTTCCAGGAGGCCTGGGTTGTGTGTTGATTCAATTCCTAGCACACACATGGTGTCTCATATCCATGTGGAACTCGAGTTCTAGGGTATCCAACACCTTCTTCTAGCCACCAGACAACAGCCATGCGTTCACAGACACACATGCAGACAAAACACACATATAAGTAAATAGTGCGTTAACCATATAACCTTAAAAGGAGTAATTATGAATGAAGACGAGTATGCTCCTACTGTAAACCTCTAGTGAGGAGGGAGTAAGAACCTCCACTAGGGTTGAATTCTGCCCTAATTTTTCGGTTTTTGTTTTGGTTTGTTTTGTTTTGGCTTTGGTTTTTTTCAAGACAGGGTTTCTCTGTCTTGGAACTCACTCTGTAGACTCAGAAATCCGCCTGCCTCTGCCTCCCGAGTGCTAGGATTAAAGGCGTGCGCCACCACCGCTCGGCTATTTTTTTTTTTTAATGTATTTTTTTTCCCTAAATTTTAACAGACTTGAAAATGAGTTGTAGTATTTATTTCAAGATATCTTTGCCATTGATATTACTAAGTTCCATCTTGTATATTGAGCTATTATGAATACTGGCCCAAAATCTTACCAACAGCAGTGAATCTGAAGTGACAGGTGAAGGAAGCAGACACTTAGATCCATAGAATGTTAGCCATGAAGTAACATGTCATCCGTTCCATATGGCAAACCAAGTCCTAGGAAGTAGTTTACTCACAGGACACAGTAGACAGCATCTACAGGTACATTTGTGTATTATGAAAATGCATTAGTGCATCATAAGAGAAGTTGGGATACTTAAGAGGAAATCAGTGAAAGTTAGTTTTAATTGTTTGCTTGTTTCCTGAATAATAAACACATTTTCACTGTTTGCTTGTTATAAGATGAACTGAATCTGGGCTTCCCACCAGATATATTAGCATATTGTCAAAAATTGTTTATATGAAGTTATGATTATCTATTACATGTTGTGATCATTGATATTAATTACAGTATTTCTAGATAGTATTTCTAACATGAGTAATATTGACTTTAGGCTTCTGCTGTGTCTAAGAATTATTCAGAAAAGTACAGAAACACTCAAAATTTGAAAATATCAGCTAGATGTGGTAGCACATACCGGTATTTCAGAACTTGGGAGGCTGAAGCAGGGGGATCATGAGTTTGAGGACAGTCTATGGCTACATAGTAGGACCGTGATTTTGAAAATGCTTAAGAAGTGTTTATAGTGAATTATATACACAGCCCATTTATTTACTTATTTGTACCTAATTTATTCACAAAAATTTTAAATCTGAATATAAGTTTATTTTGCCTTCTTGAGTTTTGGTTTTGTGTACATAGATTCAGTACTAGTGCCTTGGGGGAACTAAACATGTCATGCCTGGTGACCCTTCCAAGCAGCTCCTGCCATAGCCAGAGTTTTGTCTCTCAGGTAGTAACTTTGGGTTATTTAAAATGTTAGAGAAAGCAGAGCAAGTTGTTAGAGGATAAACTACAGTGAATTTGATAAAGAATTAAGAAAGCATCTGTAGGCAAAAGGAAGGTAAAAGTAAGAAAACCCTTTCATCTGGGAATAACTCTGCACTCAGAAGAGACAGCATAAGGTCTTAAAGGACTAGCACTGACTGAGGGCTGCGTATATTTGTGAGCCCCGCCCAGCTTTGTCTTCATTTCTTCCCTTAGATCTGAAGCTGCGTTTTTGTTTTTGTTTGTTTGTTTGTTTTTCCCCTATCCTTTACTCAGGAAAGCTTGGAACTCAGAAAAGCATCTTAGTTCAAAACAATGAGTATTTGTAATATTTCTAACTTGGATTTTTCAGGTTGATTTGGGTTCCTGTTGGCCAGGTTTCTTAAAGCTGGTGTGAACCATGCAAATTGCATTACAGCTTCTTGGCCGTTTCTCAGAGTTGGTATTTTCATGTATTGTCTTACTTAAAGACATACCAAGAGTGTCTCTGCAATGGAAGAAACAGTATAAAACATTCTATTTTTGTGGATCTAAATGACACCAAGTTGTGAAATAGCTAACAAGCAATGTTGATTTTATTATTATGTTATCTATTGGGGGGGGGGGAGGAGACTTGTGGAGTTAAGAAAGTCCAAACTTGGAATGTTTGTCAGTCTATACTTTAGTTATCCAGATCTCCTTAATTTGCTAAAACTTTTGCCTTAAAGGAAAAAAGACGGTTGTAACTTTTATAAATCTTAACTTTATTTCTTGGACTTTTAAGGCAATCCAGCATCCAGCCGATGAGAAGTTGCAAGAGAAGGCATGGGGTGCAGTCGTGCCACTAGTAGGCAAATTAAAGAAGTTTTACGAATTTTCTCAGAGACTAGGTAAGCTTAAAACTTTGTAATTTTTACTTTCCTGGTAAGAAAACATGCTTATTAGGTCCAGAATTATTTAGATGATTTTGTTTACAGTACTGAAGTTGGCTGTGTATCTATTGTGCAGGTACAGCAGATTGTACTCATACTTTTCTCAGGCTTTTGAATTGTTTAGACGGTTTTCCTCAGTAAGTTGTGATTTACAGAAGGAGATCTGATTTCTTTGCATGCTTAAGTATAAGAAACTACATTAGCCTGATGACAGACTGTTTAGAGTCCCCACCCCTCAATGGGGTAGAACCCAGGGCCTTGTGTTTGGTAGACAAGTGCTTGCCACTGAGAAGCATCCTAACCTTAGGACAGACACTAGCTATAATCAGACAAGATTAGAGAAGGATTTTTATAATAAATATCATTTTAAAAACTGGTGTGTGTGTGTGTGTGTGTGTGTGTTTGGAGTCCAGAGATTGTTAGAATGTCTTTTAATGATTTCTTCTGCATCTTTGAGACAGGGTTGCTTACTAACCCAGAAGTATACCCTTTTGACTGCAGGTGAGGTAGGGTTTTTTTTGTTTTTTTGGTTTTTTTGGTTTGGTTTATTTATTTATTTATTTATTTATTTTTGGTTTTTCTAGACAGGGTTTCTCTGTGTAGCTCTGGCTGTCCTGGAACTCACTTTGTAGACCAGGCTGGCCTCGAACTCAGAAATCCGCCTGCCTCTGCCTCCCGAGTGCTGGGATTAAAGGCATGCGCCACCACGCCCGACTTGTGAGGTAGGGTTTTAACAGTGTCATTAGAAAACAAAATTTTAGGGCCTTTAGAGCAGAAGGAAATTATGGAAAGTCTGACAGGATGTTAAAGAAAAAAAAAATAGCATTTGCCTATCTTTGATTAAGTTTCAGGCTTAATTTCAGCATTTGGAATGCTTAGGATGCCAGAGCTACCAGACAAGGAAAACAGGACAGTTTACCCTGTGCCCTTAGTGTTTAGATTCATACTTTGCATCACTTTGAATCTGATAGATTTATGATAGAATTAGCTCTTTTAAAGTTTTCATTAAACTAAGTCTTACTTCAATAGATAATTTGAGTGTGTGCATCTGAATGTTGGTTGGGAATTGAACTCCCTGACAACTTCATCTTCTTTTCATTAGAAGCAGCATTAAGAGGCCTTCTGGGAGCCTTGACTAGTACGCCATACTCGCCCACCCAACATCTAGAGCGAGAGCAGGCTCTTGCTAAACAGTTTGCAGAGATTCTTCACTTCACACTCCGGTTTGATGAGCTCAAGGTAGAGTCTGCTGATTACTTTTTATGAAAACCACTTTTTTTTTCATTGAATAGTAGTACTAGGAGGAACCTTTTAAAACCTGTATTTAAATGATTTCTACCCAACTGGAAAGCCAGACTTGAAATGGCAGCTCTTTTAAAATGACAGCCAGCCAGGAGTTGGTGTTCATGTAGCCCAGTGAATTTGTAAGCAGAAAGTAATCCAGAGCTGCTTCTCTGTTTTTTTCTTTCTGTTTGTCCAATTTCAACTTTTTTTATACAAAACATTTTTCCTCTTCCTTCCCCACCATTTACTTTCTTCTTCCTGATTGATCTCATCATCTAGCTTTTTATTATATTTACACCTATAACTCCCATATTGCAATATGGGGCAAGTCTAAAACCCTACTTTTTTCTTTGAAGATATACCAGGATTTATGAGATTTTTTCTTTTATCTTTTTTCTTTGAAGATCTATCAGGATTTTTATACTCAGAGATCTGCCTCCTGAGTGCTAGAATTAAAAGCATGCACCTCCACCACCTAGCAAGCACTATTTTGTTTTTTTAATCGAAGTCCTGAGTTCAAATTATGAGGCTTGAGTTTTCAGGATCTTGAGTACCTTTTCTAGAAAATAGAAGAGTTATGTTTCTAACTGTGTTACTTCATATAGTATTATAGACAACTGTTAATTACTATTGATACTTTGGGCACAAAAGTACAAAACTATAAAGTACATACATATTCTTTTATTCAAAGCAAGTACCCTTACATTTGTTTTTTGTTTGGTTTTGTAATATCAATATTTTCGATAAACAAGCTCTTAAGATATTGAAGAGGAGTACTGCATAATGCCCACAATTGGAAACTAGTCTATGGTTTTACAGTTAGTATGAATGCTGATGTGTGTGGTAGCATACACCTTTAGTCCCAGCACGTGGGGAAGGCAGAGACCCAAAGGTCTCTGTGAGGTACAAGACCTTGTATCCAAGGGAAAAAATGCACTGAAGAGTTCAAAATACTACAGGCGTTTGTGAATATACCAGATAGTTTTTAAAGTTACATGAGAATGTTAGGTTACCACTTCAAACTAAATTAGATTTTCACCTAGCTTACATTAGCATTTGATACATAGAGTTGTCTTTCATACATTATAGTGTTGTCATACATGTGCTTCTTTTAGATGACAAATCCTGCCATACAAAATGACTTCAGCTACTACAGAAGAACATTGAGTCGTATGAGAATTAATAATGTCCCGGTAAGCTTTTGCTATGAATTATGTTTAGTGGTGATAAGAATAACTTGATTTTTTTCTTCCTTTTGTTCATTTATTTAGCACTTATTACATGAGTTGTTTTTGTTTTGTTTTTTGAGACAAGATCTCAACATTGCAGTGTCTGTCCTGGAGCTTACTATGTAGCCTAAGCTAGCCTGGAACTCACTGAAATCCACTAGCCTTTGTCTCCAGCTTATTCAGAAGTTAAAGCTTGTAATAATCAGAAACCATACTATGGAAGGAGAGCTCAAAATATAACATACAGCATATATTCAATCCATATAGCATATATTCTTTTTTTCTACTGAATTTAATTTCCACAACCACTTCAATAAAATTGCATTTTGCCTTTATATCAGTGATACTTTAAATCTCTTTGTATATTATTATTTTAACTGAACAGAAAAATTTGCATGAGAGGTTACAGTTACAGTGATGAATCCTGACGAAAATTGACCCAGGATGAGAAAATTAACTGCCAGTGGCAAGAGGTCATCTGCCTCATGTTGATGAGAAAGTCATTTCTGGGCCTGTGCCTTGGCATCATAGCTTCTTCCCTGGTTCCTTGGGGCTGCTAATCTCTTTTGTCCTCCTAAAGTGTTTAGCGCTTTTTTCTACTTTCTTGGCATTACAGGTGAAGATACTCTTTGTGTTTAGTGGGCCCATATTATGGTAATTGGTGTCAAAGTAGGAGAAATCACAGCACAACTCTATGCTTATGTTATTAGTTTCATTTAGATGTACTGGAACTGTGCAAGGAGCGATAGAGCGTCAGATAGAATTTTTAAGTCCAAAGGCAGCATTTACTTATGTTTTTATTGATACTGAAAAATCTCTATGAAATGGTTGTTTTAAAATGGGCACCAGGTTGGAGGTAAAGGGTTTCTCTGTTCTTAACAACACTTTGGATTTATACAGACCACCTCGTGTGAAACTGATTATAGTGTCTGTCTGTTTGTTGTTGTTTTGTTTGTTTGTTTAATTTTCACCTGGTAAATAAAAAGAACACTCAGTCTTTTGCTCTCTTTGCCATTCCTATCTCTACACAAGAGGCCCAAGACTTTAGAGAGATCTTCACACTGTCTTACACTCTCGAAAGTTATGTACAAAGTCAGAAGTTCTCAGTGAGATCACTCAGATTCAGAGTCTTGCCCAGGTTGCTGTGATCTCCTCTTTTTCCTGTTAACCTCAGAGCCCATTTTCCTCTCTCTTTCAGTTAATTTGTAGCACATAACTTCCTTTCTGACCTTTTGGAACTGTCTGCCTACTAATATGGGTTGGTTATCTTTTCTTTTTTAAAAAACATTTACTTGATACTCCTTTTAATCCTCTAAATGGATCCCTATTTGTAAGGAAAATGGTAAAGTTAAGTAGTATTTAAGTCTCTCAACAGTCTCACTTCTACTTTAATTTTCACTAGTTACCATCTACTATTACACTGAATATGTCAAAGTGTGCTCTGCTAAGTCATTTTAAAAATGTACTTTTCTTCTGCCAATAGAAATACCTTGCTCATTAATATATACATCATCACTTGTAAAAGCCCAAGTTTTCATCAGTCCTTCTCATTTTCTTCTAGTCTGAGATTCCCTTCCTTCTGTTGTTGCCTGTATTTTATCATGGTACTGGGTAGATCCTTTTTTCATACTGGAAGACAGGGTGCAACTTCATAGTTATCCTTTCATCTTCCAGAGCCTTCTGAACAGTCTCTTATGTAGTAAGATATCCCATCAACATATTATATTCTATCATACCATTTAATATGTTTGAGTAGACAGTTTTTCCTTTTAAACAATTGCTTAATATTATTTGCAGTCTCTTCATTCATTCATTGGTTTAATAATTTGTGAACATTAATGTCAAGTAATTTCCACACAGGCAGAAGGAGAAAATGAAGTAAATAATGAATTGGCAAATCGAATGTCTTTGTTTTATGCTGAGGCCACCCCAATGCTGAAAACCTTAAGTGATGCAACAACAAAATTTGTATCGGAGGTGAGTTGTTGGGGACCCTTCTTTGCATTGATGCTGTTCCACTCACTATAGATATGATGACATCAGCCGTTCTTTGATCCCAAGTACTACCCTTAGACTGGGACCCCTAAATGAGACCTGCATAGGCATAGCTACCCACTTGCTTTGCATTCACTCTGGAGGTACTTTGAATACTGCTGTGATCACATAGCCTAAGTGTGCTCTGATTGTCTTTTACAACCCTCCCCCTTCTTCCTGTTTTCTTCACTAATAATAAGCAAAAATCTCAAGGATGATCATTTTAAGTTCCTTTCTGCATTGATTTCATCTGATCCACAGAACCATTCTGCTGGATACTCTATATGATGCTTATGAAAACTTAACCCCTGCTCCTGCTGCATACCTAGATCAGACTGCTGCCCCCTAACCTATTTTTATTTCTACTCTTGTTCCACTAAATGTTTTCCATGGCCCGGAGAGATGGCTGGTCATTAAGCCTAATGATTTGAGTCTAATTTCTAGGACTCATAAAGTAGGAGAGAACAGACTACTACAAGTTCTCCACTGTGGCACAAGAGAATACCCACATAACTTAAGTAAGACGTAATGAAATAAATAAAATACAGTTTCCCTTCAGGATCGTCTCTATATCTGAGCCCCTCATCTCTTATATTTGAAAGGTGGTGCTTATTCTTGCTCACTTAACAGAAATCACTTTTAAAAGCAATAAGGTCTTGGCTATTTTGTACATGACTCTATCCCCGATCATGAAACAGTGATTAGAATCATGGTCATTGCTTAGAAAGTTAGAAATAGGAGCCAGATTATTTGCTGGTTTTACATTATTCTTAAGTATCACATATTTCACTTATACTTGCTTCTTTTGTTTTCTTTGTATACTTACAGAATAAAAATTTGCCAATAGAAAATACCACAGATTGTTTAAGCACCATGGCAAGTGTATGCAGAGTCATGCTGGAGACACCGTGAGTATTACCTGATGTGTTTTACCTCAGCAGCACTGCTGAAATGACTGGTATTTTAAAGCATATCCAAATACAAACATGTCTCTATGAAAAAAGAAATGAAGTTTATTCTGACCATCAAATGTTAAATGTATGAACAAAGTCAAAATAATTTGGCAGCTGAGTGTATTTATTTTTGAAACATAGAGTTGGACTATGGACACTTCAATATTTTTTCCCATCAGAACAGGAGTTTAAAGATTTTGAGAGTCCAGGGAAGATTCCTTTCAGAAGGCTGTATTATATTTCATTTGCCATATTCTCTCACTTTGGTTTTGTCCTTGTTTCCTCACAGACCTGATTTATCTGAAGGCATTTGTGGTACATATGATTGCTTTTGCTATCAGCACCAGAATGAATGGATCTTAGATTTTTTTTTTTTTTTTACATTTTTTTTTTTAAGATTTATTTTATATATAAGTACACTGTAGCTGTCTTCAGACACACCACAAGAAGTTATCAGATCCCATTCCAGATGGTTGTGAGCCACCATGTGGTTGCTAGGAATCGAACTCAGGACCTCTGGAAGAGCAGTCCATGCCCTTAACTGCTGAACCACCTCTCCAGCCCCGGGTCTTAGATTCTTGATAAGATAGTTTTTATTAAAGACCTTTTGTTTTTGCACCACTCATTTCCCAAAGTGCTCTTGTATACACTGTGTTATTGATGAACTTGAGGGGCAGGAGGACAAACACCTTCCACTCTTTCCTCCTGTGTAAGAGAATGGGGTCTAGGGAAGTAAAGGGATACACACTACCAGCCCACCACCTGTTGGATCAGTGTCCCCATTCTGAGTCTGGTCTACTGCTTTACCACATTGTATTCTGTGTGGATTAGAGTTCCATTTTCCTTTTTCTAAATGAGACAATTGATCGAATCCTGTAATATAATAGATACCCACGAATAGCAAGCCTGTTTTCTCCATTGAGCAAGTGACTTTTTTCATGTTGCTAAGCACCCATTCCCAGACTCCTATTTCAGGGTGATTTTTGCTTTCTCTGAAATTGTCAAAGAGGTAATATAATACCCTGATTGGTACAAATGTGGAGACCATGATATGTGGGTTGTAAGATTTCACCATGCCCCCTTCTTCTCCCTAAGGGCCTTATAGAGAAGGGATAATGTTGACATTCTTTTCAGATATCAAAGTAGTCAGTATCAGCCTGGCGTGGTGGTGCATGTCTTTAATCCCAGCATTCGGGAGGCAGAGGCAGGCGGATTTCTGAGTTCGAGGACAGCCAGGGCTACAGAGAAATCCTGCCTCGAAAAACCAAAAAATAAATAAATAAATAAATAAATAAATAAATAAATAAATAAATAATAAAAGTAGTCAGTATCAAGTGTGGGTGTGTGTAGTCAGTTCATTAGAGAGTTTGTAATGTGCCTCACCCATCCAAATCTTCTGCCCTCCAGGGAATACAGAAGCAGATTTACCAATGAAGAGACAGTATCATTCTGCTTGAGGGTAATGGTGGGTGTCATAATACTCTATGACCACGTCCATCCAGTGGGAGCATTTGCCAAAACTTCTAAAATTGATGTAAGTTACCTGTTTCTTTATGTGATTTCAAATTGATCTTACTCATGGAAATCAGTAAGGTTTTATTTAAAGAATAACAGTCTGGACTCACAGATTCTGATCACAGTTTGTGATATGGTTGGGATTCCTTTTTCTGGGCTGTCCTGTACTTCTGGTTGCTAGCCAGTATATGGGTATGTTAGATGATTGAATGATGTTACTGATAGTGAATGGTAATGGTGAATATTTCTTTGTAGTATTTCTAATGATTACATAACCAAAGATAAGGTTTATTCAGAACATACATTAAAAAGTCAATATTGATGCTTCTTTAAGAAAGTGGAAGAGCCTATGTTTTTTGTTTTGTTGCTACTATTGCTTCCTTTTCCTATTCATAATAGTTTATTACTTTCTACTTTCATTATCTGCCGGGAATGGAAGTTCCTATTAGAAATGTAGTGTTTTTTCTCATTTCTCTGTTTACTCTTAAACATTGTAACTAGTATTTGATGGGGATTGTCTGATAATTACTACTTCAAGCTTTTAGCATTTTAGTTCTCAATTATGGATTGCTAGCTTTCACATGTATCTGTTTTATATAAAGAAAAATGAGTTAGCATTAGCTTACTTGTGGTAACCATGTCCCCGAAGTTTTACCTTGTTCCTATGTACCTGTGTGAACATTGTCCTAGAATTTTCCATTCACTATAGCAGCTTTACTATAGGAGGTTAAGTAATACAGTTGTTAGGAAGTGGTAGAGTATGAGGCTAAACCCACACCTCTCCATTCATGCTTACGCTGTCATGTTTTTCAGACAACCAGGCTGATCTTAAAATAAGAACCTCATTGAGGTTTTTCTGTCTGAGTAGCCTGTAGAAGTGCCTACTGCCTGTCCGTGAGTCAGTTTTACCTCCATCATCTGCACTTCAGGACTCTTTCCCTCCCTCTCAGCTCTACAGGATTCCAATCTGTCCCATGCTTGTCACAAGCTACCTGTGAAACTCCTCTTTCCTGGAGCAGATCCGTTCTATCCTTGCAAATGGTGTATAGTATCTTTTTCAGGATGTCTTTCCTTAGTTCATTAATGTGAGTGGGATTTCATTTTGACTGGTTGTATTTCCAGAAAGTTTTGCCTCGCTAACAGACTGAAAATAATACTTGCCAGCTCCACCCCCAAGAACAAGTAATTTAGCATTTCTAGTATATGGTCCCTTCAGTTCTGTAGTAAAGGTTCCAATTTTAGTTTTGCCTTTTTAAAATGAGTGTTATATTAAAAAGTGATATTTACTTTTTCTTTTTCTCCTCAGATGAAAGGTTGTATCAAAGTTCTTAAGGACCAACCTCCTAATAGTGTAGAAGGTCTTCTCAATGCTCTCAGGTGTGTATATGTACCTACACATGACAGAAAAATATTTGCCAAGTGTTTGAATAGGACCTAAGAGATACTTCAGTAATATTCAAGCCGGAGAGTTTGCTTATTGGTAATGTTGCTTCAAAGCAGTGATTGTATCATATAATGAGGACAGTGTGTAGACGATGACAGTACTAGTTTGTTTCTTGGCTCAACACTTTGCTCTACTGTTTGCCCCTTTGAGGGAAGTCCTGCTTCTTGTAACCTTAATGCATGCTAGTTCACAAACAGGAAAGTTTAAAGAAAAACCACGTGGTCTGACCATGTGTAGCTTCCTAGTGGGTTGAGAATCATAGCTCAGTGTAATTACTAGCCTGTTGATAGAGCAATCCAGAGTTTTATGGTCGTTCCTTGTAACCTAGTAACATTTCTGTATTCATGCCCCCATGTCTGCACTATCTTTGTTTTGAGGAGTCATTGCTGATTTAGTCCCTGCAGCTTCTCCTGTGCTGCATGACATCTTTTTAAGTGAATACCTTCATGCTTTATAACTTAGTGGCACAGGATCAACTTAAAAGATTTTCAACCTAGAAAATCTTAAAAGATTTTCACAACCTAGAAGCTAATTTTCTATACTTTATTATTTTGAGGTTTAAGCAAAAATAGTATGAACATGGAAATATTTATGTAGTGGTATTTATTTATATCATAAAGCAAATATCAATTCATTTCACCTGAGTGGAACCTATACACAACTAGTGCTGTGTAAGTGGTTTCAGCCTGAATAAAGGAAAGCTACTTTAAATGAACATTAGAATGACAAAAACTTAGTTTAATTAAATCCATATACTTACTATCAGGGTATGGCAGCCACACACCCAATGTTTAGGAATTTTCTTCTTTCTTTTGCGTTGCATACTACATTTTAAATTTAGCTATGTAGGGCATGAGCCTCTTTATGTCCTATCTGGATATTATGTATCTCAGTGTATCTGTCGTCGTCCCCCCCCCCTTTTTTTTGGTAAATTTTCTGAGCTTTTTATTTTCCTAAAGGGTTAGTCTCTGCAGTCAGTAGGTGTCAGGAAATCTATTATGAAATTTATTGTTAAAAGTTAGGAATAAATAGCCTGGCATGGTGGTATATACCTTTTAAACCCAAAAGGACAACTTAGTTTACTTAGTGAGAACCTATCTCAAAAATCCAAAACAACTTAAAGGTAAAGGAGGTTGTGAAGGTTTTTAGTATTTCTTAGGTTACCTTAAAGGAAGCATGCTAAAAGAGTAGTTGAGACCCCCGCAGTGCAGTACTGCTTTTAGAACTTGTGTGTGTGTGTGGGGGGGGGGGATAGTTAAGTCTCATTTTCTTAGTGTTAGAGCCAAGGGGGGCATTAGAGTACAGGACTGGTGTGCAGGGTTTCCACAGGAGGCAGTGCTGAGGAAGGCAAAAGGATCCTGTTAGTTTTATTAAATTGTAAGGAAAACTTCTGAACCTACTGGTTCATAGCAAGCATATTCTGTGTCTAGCTCTCACTTTTTACCTGGGGCTTTGTAATGCTAATGCTTTATAGAAGTTCAGTTTTATCACATGAGCCCAGAAGTAGTTCAGGTTCTGAGGAACCAGAGTTGGTGCAGGATTTCTTTCCTAAAACTGATGTCCTTTGGATATCCCAATCTGGTTCATTATGTATTGAACTCGGTGTGTTGATTCAGAATAGATTGTAAAACATGCATATTTCCAAGTTACTACCTCTAGAGTCCCTTTCTTTATATCTGAGTTGAGACTCAGGCTCTCTCATTTTAAATAACCCTGGCTAGTCCTTTGTAAAACACTGTTGAAACTAAGACATCACAGCCTAGTATAGCTTTCTCGTAACAAGCAAAACCAAACAAACTTATGGCAAAATTAATGACCAAAAGATTTTTGAATGGAATTATATTTGTCTATGTGTTTTGAATTATTTATCCAATACCTTCTACTTTTAGAAGCAATGAGTCATGAATATTTTTTAATAGAGATATGGGATGAACTCTCTTTATCCATGAAGGGGAGAAGGAGTTGTGAATTCAGGTATAGTGCTCCAGTACTTGCTTCTTTGCTGAACTTCTGATAAAGGCAGCAATTGTTTTCCAGTAGAGAATTCACATGCACTTGAAAGGGGACTTGGGTTTTGTGCGCAAAGGATAGTAAGCCTATCCTATGTGGTTTGGTCATTCAAAGTCAGTTCTATTACCTTTGCTGACTCTTAAGAGTGGTGGTGCAGCACCTCTGACATGATCTTCCATGGTAGGTATGTCAGAGCTGCCAGGAGCATGGCCACATTACCCAGAGACAGTCTCAGGGAGTGTGACGATTGCTGACTGTTGTGCAGTAGGGATTTAACTATTCCATGTTCCTTAGTTATTTCCAGTAAAGGAAAGGGAGAAGAAGCCATAGAAATATATGACATCTATTTCCTGATATTGAATAGGGTAATATGTGGCCATATAAGCTTTGTCAATCTAAATAGAACAGTTGCCTCATCACTACCATTTTATTAGATAATGCTTTTTGGCAGTGGTTCTCAACCTATGAGTTATGATCTCTTTGGCAAACCTCTCATCTACAAAAATACTTACATTATGATTTGTAACAGTAGCAAAATTACTTATGAAGTAGCAGTGAAAAGAATGTTATTGTTTGGGTGGGGGGTCACAACAAGAGGAATTATATGAAAGGGTCGCAGGATTAGGAAGGAACCACTGCTCTGTGGACTTCTCCTTTCCAGTGTCACAACCTAACTTCCCTCCAGTTATTTACTAAACACTCATTATGAACCAGACACTACAGTATCTCTTCAGTGAGAACAGTTTGGAAGTGATTGCTGAGAATCATACAGTTCATGCCAGGTGTGTGATAAAACTTATCTGTCTCTTCACCTTTATTAAAGAGTACAGATAGGATCTTTACTTTTAAAGCTTATTTGAAATAAACTGAACAGTTGTTTAAATTTCTTTAACATATATTGCCTATATACCAACTTAAAATGATTTAGTCTTTCCAGGTAGGTATGTTTTGAATAAACGTATAAGTCCAAACTCAAAATGAATTCAACAAGATGAAATATTCAATTTTAAAATTAAACTGACTCTTTAAATAATACAACACCAGCCTGCAGTCTCCAATGTCTTCCAGGAATTACTACCCAACAGGAGAAGGAAAGTGACTAGAAAGAGGCTAGTCAGGAGTAGGGCTCTGGAAAAGCAATGAAAGAATGAAGGAGGAGTGACAGGATGCTGAGTAAGACGTGGGGGAAGCTACAGGACTTTCAACTGAGGAGCTGATACTAAGGAGTAAAGGAAGCCTAAAATTGGACCTGATCAGCAGCGACAGACAGAGGTTTGCAGTGCTTGGATGTGGAATGTATTCAGAAGATAATTCAAATAGGTTGATTTGGCTTATAAACATTTCACATATAATTTTTTTGCTTTTCCAGAGCCCTACCCCTGACTAGCCTCTTTCTTACACTTTCCTTCTCCTGTTGGATAGTAATTCCTGGAAGACATCGGAGACTTGCAGGCTGGTGTTGTATTATTTAGAGTCAATTTAATTTTAAAATTGAATATTTCATCTTGTTGAATTCATTTTGAGTTTGGACTTATACGCTTATTCAAAATGTACCTACCTGGAAATAAGGTACTTAGAGAATGTAAGTATTTCAAGGTACCGTTTTTATACAGCATAGAGTAAAACATAGCTAATTGTTTCAGATTTTTGGCTAATCATTTCAACGAGGTCCCTATAACCAAGTGACCAGAAACTGGCTGCTCCTGTTGGATGGGGGAGAGAAGTAGTATGAGCCTGATCAGGATTAAAACTACCACCCTAAGTCATGAATTTGTGATATTGAGTGATCAGCTACTCATCTTGGCATATTACACAGCCCGTACAGACTTTCATTTCCCAACATTGTTCTCTCTCTCTCTATTTTGTATAGGTACACAACAAAACATTTGAATGATGAGACTACCTCCAAGCAAATTAGGTCCATGCTGCAGTAAGAGCTGTGGAGCAAGCCCCTACTGCAGATGGAGCACACAGTGTTCTTCAGTGACCGAGAATGCACAGTCTTAGTGAATGCCATCAAATCTCCTTATTCTTGCTTTGGTTTCTTTCCTCTGTTCCTCTTCCCACTTTTTAAATCATGTTCTTGTTCTTAAGACTTCTTTTCTGTGCCAAAATCAGTAAAGTTATACTTTGAAAGGGATTTTTGTCCTTTCAAAACAGGCCATCTAAGGCAGCTAATTACGCATTGCATTGAGGTCTCTACTGAGAAAAGTTCTGTGACTTGAACTAAATATTTTTAAATGTGGATTTTTTTTGAAAACTAATATTTAATATTGCTTCTCCTGCATGGCAAAACTGCCTATTCTGCTATTTAAAACCCTCATAAATTTATTTTCTACTGCCGCTTTTTCATGTGCAGCCAAAATGGAAATGTTTAAATTAACTGTGTTGTACAAATGGTACCCAACACAAAACCTTTTTTAAATTAGTAAGACTTTGTTTAAAGTTTTAAGTTTGCAGGTTGACTTTTTTTTTAAGGTTGTATGTTGTGTGTTTAACATTTATTAACTAACGTTAAAAACTGTGATGTGTGCGTAGAATATTACGTATGCATGTTCATGTTTAAGAATGGCTGTTGATAAAATAAAAATCAGCTTTCCTTTTTCTAAGTGTGGCTTGGTTTACTGAGGTTTCTGGAAGTTTTCCCTGTATATATTTCTGTGGAATGCATATACACATTACATAATTTTTCTTTCTCTTAGGCAATAGCTATGTCTTTTTCAGTTGTTTTGCTTTACTTTTGTCTATGTACATAAGTTTGACTGCTTCTAAAACTGTTGTGTATAAGATGACCAGTGATTGTGTCGTCATTAACTTGACTTCTGTTCTGATTTAATCTTTGTGAGCGTAGTCATAGAAGGAAAACCATACTTTCTCAGCTCTCGGTTTCAGGAATGAAAGGGCGGTAACAGGAAGCACATGGTGTCTCAAAGGCACGAGGAGTCCTTGACATTGGAGAACAGTGAGCAATAAGAGTACTTCCAGAGGAAATAAATGAAAGACTGTGATCTCACTAGTTGTAGGAAGTGACATGAGTTACAATTTAAACTCATAAAGCCCAAGGCAAAGAAATTTGTCTTGGTCGAGAGAAGCTGCTTGAAAGTTGTCTAATTCAGCCTTGTCAGTGGTTTAATGA